>NC_137847.1:13561875-14182500 GCF_948465745.1 Chenopodium album
CAAAGCCGCCAATACTTTATTTTCACTCTTCTTCAAATTTCCTGATAACTCATACCAATTTGAAGCTCTTGCAAAACAACCACAATTTTGTTTGTTTGAATATTATTTTGTGATAAATTGATCATTGTTCAACCAAATAATTGTTGATTCTAGGGGATTATTATTTGAAATTTTGAAAATTTTGGAAAATTTAATTTTGTTGTAATTCTTGGAGTGAATTTTTGGTGTTCTCCGGAGGAGTATCTTTAAGTTTCAAGTTTGGTGTTTTAAGGGGAGGAGAAGGTGGTGGTGTCGGTGGTACGGTGTTGGTGGTGGAGTGCTCAATGGTGGCGGATTGGAAGGGGAGTAGGTGAAGTCGTGAAGGTGGGGGCATGACTAATTAACTTGTCAGTGAATAAAGGTAGAAGAAATTAAACCGTGAAAGGGCCAAGGAAAGGGTTAGGGTAGCTAAGGGTGTTATAGTTTTTTCCATTTATATCTCACTTTTCATAATGTACACGCCAAAATGAAACGTGTCATCTAAATAAAAATAGAGGAATAATATAAAAATTTGTGTTATTCAAATGCACATAGATAAAAACAAAATAATTTATTTAGGGTTTAGATATTTTTAAAACAATAAATTAACTAATAAATTCCAATTAAATACTAATTCTATTTTCATTCAATTATTATTATTATTATTATTATTATTATTATTATTATTATTATTATCATTATTATTATTATTATTATTATTATTATTATTATTTAACATTTAGACTTGTTTGACATTGTTTTTTG
This sequence comes from Chenopodium album, assembly GCF_948465745.1. Classification (NCBI taxonomy): domain Eukaryota; kingdom Viridiplantae; phylum Streptophyta; class Magnoliopsida; order Caryophyllales; family Amaranthaceae; genus Chenopodium; species Chenopodium album. The sequence continues at coordinate 13,562,659 of NC_137847.1, forward strand.
TTACTTTTTTTTGTTTTAAAAAAAATAAAAAATTAGAAACAAGATAAAGGTGTTTAAGGGTGGAAATTGGGTGATTTAGGGGTCGCGGTGACAAAGGGGGAGGGTGTTCAGCCTTGCTCCGGTGTCGAGGAGGGGATCTTTGTGGGCACAACCGTCGCTAGCTGGGCGCAAGGGAATTGCGCTGGATGGGCAGGGGTGGCAAGGGGGAAGAATTGGATGGTGGGTCTTTGTTAAAAAGGGATATTTTAGGCATTTCTTTTTACCCTCCCTTTTAAAAAATTAACTATATGGTTAATATTTCCTTAAAATACTTAACTAATGTAATCGCTGAATTAGTTTTACAAATTATAGATTACCAAAAATAACTTGATATTTTAATATTTACTATTGGACGGATCAACTTTCTCTCTCTAGCAGAGAGTTTCTCTCTCTAAAATTTCCTTTTTCCTGCCATGGCGAAGAAGAAAACTAGGACGGAACCGATCAGAGGGGAAGGAAGCGATGTTCGAAGGCAAATTGATGATAGTCTGAAGGAATCTAGTGCTAAATCAAAGGACAATCCTCAAGGATCTGTGAGTATTCCTTAACCCGATTTTGGAATTCTAGATAATTTGGACGAGCTGATTCTTACCCCACAGCGATCGATTCAAGAATTGATTCATGGGTCTAAAACGAAGTCGAAATTGTCTGAATGGTTGAATGTGATGAATACAAAAGAGGGTATTGCTGGAAACCCAAAAACAGAGGTCGCTGGAAACAGTTATGGAGGTAAGTACTTCAAATTCAAGTAGGAATTCTAAGACTCCATTATCGCAATTGTCAATTGATGATGTGTCGGATGAATTGAAATTTCTCATTGGAATTTAGGGCTTGTTGCTTATGTAATTGGGGTAAATCCTTTTCTGGGTACTTTTTTGGGCTTTTGTAAGCGATTATGGGGGGTGAAAAACATTGATAAAGTGATTGCATTGAAGAAAGGTGTGTTCCTAATTCTATTTCTGAATGTTGAATCTAGAGAAAAATCTTTTAATGCATCAAATGTGTTGTTTGATAATCGTCCTATTTTTCTGAAACAATGGGAGGATGGTATGGAACTTAATACTGCTGAATTTACTAGGGTTCTAGTTTAGGTTCAATTACCTAATTTACCATTGAAATATTGGGGCAAGAATTGCTTGGAAAAGATTGTTGCTCTGATACGTAAACCGATTAAGCCTGATTCTGCGACTCGATTGAAAGAGAAGTTGCAATATGCTAGATTATTGATTAAGGTTGCAATTGATGGAGAGTTTCCTGATATGATTGAATTCTTGAATGAGAAAGGGGTTCTGTTCAGGCAAAGGATTGTGTTTGAATGGAAACCTATATAACATGCAAGGTGTGTAAGAAGATGGGACATAATGAAAACACATGTGGGAAGGTCAGGAAGGAATGGAGACCAAAAGCTCAGCAGAATCATAAACTTATGCCTAGTAGTAGTGACACAGAGGAGGGATGGCAAATAACTACAAGCAAGAGGAAGAAGAGTGGGGAAAAAGAGTATAGAAGTTCTGAAAATGGAGTAGAGGTTTAGAACTCTTTTGAGAAGCTGCATTAGATGGAGGACTTGGAGTTTAGGGATGGATTAGGTGGAGGGGCCCCAGGAAGGGGGCCAGAGGAAGGTGTTAATGGATATTATTCTTTGTTGGAATGTGAGGGGTCTCAATGGCCTCTCAAAGCAAAAGGAAGTCAGAAGTTTCCTTAATAAGCAAAGAATAGGTTTATGTTGCTTAGTTGAAACAGAAATAAAGAAGGATAATTTCCCAATAGTACTGAATAATATGTTTCAAGGGTGATGTGTCACTTCAAACTTCTCCTTGAGCTCTGGTGGTAGAATTCTAGTTGCTTGGCTAGCTGATTTTTTTCAAGTTCAGGTCATTTTTATCAGGGAGCAATTTATTCATCTTAAAATGAATAATTTCTCTTTGAAAGTGGAGTTTTTCTGTACTTTTGTATATGTTGTTAATGATAGTAATGGGAGAGAGGATCTGTGGAATGGCCTAAGATTGATAATAATAAGCAGCAGGGTAGTAGCAGGGTGTACTCTAAGATTGATAGATCTATGGTGAATAAGGAGTGGATATTGAGTTTTCTAGATTCTTTTGTTCACTTCCTGGACCCTGCATTTATTCATTTGGACAGGGTTCAGAATAATGGAAGGGGCACTTCAAATTCTTAAACATGTGGGCTTCCCATCCTGAGTTTGAGAATTTGGTTAAAACGTATAAAATTACTAAAAAGCTCAAAATTCTGAAGCAGGCTTTAAAGTCTTTACATGGAGCTGATTTTACTGACATTGAAGTTCAGTTTGGCAAGATGAAAAAAGAGTTAGATGAGATTCGGCAGAAAGTACATCAAGGAGGTTATCAGGATGAGAACTTGAAGGATATGGAGCTGTAGACCTTAAAAGAGTTCCAAAAGGTTAAGGATAATACTATTCTTTCCTTAGCAAATAAGCTAAGATTAAATGGCTTCAGATTGGAGATAAGAACTCTTCTTATTTCCATAGATCGTTGAAGATGAAAAGATACATGAAATTAACCATTGCAATTAAGAATAAGAATAGAGATTGGTGTAATTCACCAGATCATATCTCTGCTGCTTTTGTGGAGTATTATAAAGAGCTTCTTGGTTCTGACCAGGGTACCAGTGTAACACCTTAGAAATTCCTTCCTTTTAAAATACCTGTTTTGCCCTATTTAAAACTTTAAATAGGAATATCTAAGACATTACCGCCACCGTGATAACGGTTAAGGCAACTATCAAAGACACACAGCGGAAGACTAACTTCAAAACAATTCAAATCAAGTCAACTTTAAAAAGTCAAACAACGAGAGTAAAGTCAAACCAAAGTCAAACGAAATAAAATAAAATCAACCTACAACTTGGAACCACTGTAGGCCCTTATTAAAACAAAACCAAACTCAAAACCCTTTTTGTTAGTCACAAGTAATAATATAGTCATAAATAAATTAAAGCAATAACACATTCATATACTTATAGAAACTAGCATGATTCGCTCTTCACTCATGCCCATTCATGAATATGCTTCATCACCTGAAAAGCTTATCTATACTTGTTTCCACTACTCTCCATTAAAAATGGGTCATCATAGGGCCAAGATAAAGACAAGGCCAACAAACACACAAAACACACAATCAGCAAAGCTGAGTACATACATAAGCGTAATTAACACACTAACATATAATTTCCTATCAACACACAACTTACCTTGTTGTACCTGTTTTTCGAACATACAACATTCAACAAAGTTCTCACTAGGCACTACATAATTTATTTAATGTTGACTTCGCATCGAACGGGTTTCCCCCTAACCTCCCCCAAATAAATTTGAGGTTACTGACACGGGAGCTAACCGTACCAGCATCAATAACCACTCGTAAGTGGCAGAATTCCTGCGCATAATAATAATAATAATAAAGGAATGTACAACGTCCTGTACTCCAGTAGAAGTTATGGTTAAATATAAAACCCCATAACTCCCCCCATATGTTCATACTTAAGGTATATACGTTCCAAGAGTTTTGGTGCGTAATCTCTTTCACTTTACATTATTTACCGATTATTAAACTTGGTGATGACTCTCAAACCATAATCATTCAATCAACAATAATTATTCAATCAACCAAATATACCAATTTAATTCTTGAATAATTAGTGACCACATAATATTTAATGTTGAAACCTTTTTAATTCTACCTCGCTGCCAATGACACCTTAAACGCATAAAGCGCCACAAATCCTATCCCTTGGTGTTAAAAACACCTTAAGTGCACTAAGGCACCAACATACAATTTATTCCCCGTGTACATAGACACTTATATAGCTCTTTCCTCATGCTTATAACATCAATAAAAATTATATGAACCATAATAAAATTCCCTTTCAATATTCCAAACCAAATTAAACATTTAGTTTAATTAAACATGCTCTCTAACATGCCATAAATAAATATGTGGTTCATAAATAATATTCCAAACTATTATTTTCCATTCAATAATCCACCACAAATAAATCATGCTTCATAATCCAATCACCAATAATATCCAAATCATGATTTCCAATCCAAACCTAGCATGATACTACTTGTAATCAATCAAACACATTTAGCATGCTATTTTATTAACATAATTATGCTAAGTACGCGAACGTACCTTGTATACGATCTTAGAATCGCCACGACTAGTAAAAATCACTCACTTCGAAGTCTCCTACAATTTAAAATTATAGAAGAGTATGAAAATCCACTTTACACAAATTTCCAGCAATATATACTATTATAAAACCCCTCATAATTTAATTAAAACATGCTGAAATTATATTTAAAACATCATAATTTAATCCCAATTAATGGGTAATTAAAATTCCTTAAAGAAACTTGATTTTAAGTGCTCTACTAAAAATTCCAGCACTATATTCACTACTACAAAAAAGGCTTTATAGAACGGTTAAAATAGGCTTTACAGAACGCCTCAGGACCGTTCTTCTGCTAAGCGATGTATAAAGTATATAGAACGGTTCATGCAAGCGTTCTATATACTCGACTAAAGAGAACTGTCATCAAACATAACCGTTCTATATTCCCTTACTAAAATCTGAAAATAAAGAAGGAATAAAGAACGGTTAGTATGCTTGACCGTTCTATATTGTATTACAAAAGAGAACGGTTAAGACAGATAACCGTTCTCTAATCCTCTCCTTTTTTAAATAAAAAAATGCTAGTATACGTTATTTTCTTTACAAAAAATTGTATTTTAATTTCTTATGTACCCGAGTATCAATTAAAAGCTAATACAGTTGTTATTAATTAAAAAAAAGCTAATACAATTGAATTGAACTTTAAAACTTACAAATTAATATACTTAGTATAAAAAAAAAAAAAATTAAACCAATATTTACAACAAATGTAGTATGAAAGCAACAACGACATTAAAATTAAAGAGGAATCATACAAAAAAACATAAGAAAAGGAACAAATTAAACAAAAAAAATTGTCAATCTTCTTTCACAATTGTCTGGTTTCTTATCTTCAATTCCCTCCTTATTTGATAGTTGCAAATCTACAAAACAAACATAATTATATGAGTGATTGAGTGACACATTCTGATTTGAATAAAAAAAAAATCCAATATAAAAAAAAAACCGCTACAAAATTCAAGTTTTGAAATTTGAGGAAAAAATACAATTATAAATGAAGAGATTACCTTAGTCAGATGATATAGAGTAATATAGATCCATATCATGAAAGCTTATTTATCAAATTCCTCATAATCCCAATTCATATACAGCTTGAACAAGATCTCGCTTGAAGTATCGCTACACGCCTACATATGTAACACAAACATCAATTTAAATTCAATATATATGTAATACAGATACGAAATCGGAATACAAAACTCAAGATCTAAACAAAAATCACAACAAACATGCAAATCCGCACAATTAATTCCATATAGGAGTATAGGACCCCCAATAAATCAAAGATTTAAACAAAAAAAAAATACATAAACAAAGGGGAAAACACACACCTTGGCCAGATCGGAAGCACGGAAAGGGGGGAAAAATAAGAACAAAAAATTAAGATGATATTAAGGGGAAAACGAAGAAACTGATGATCAAAAACTATGAAATTTGGTAGAAATTTTTATGATTTCTAAGAAATTAATATAGAAGAGGAAAGCAAAAAATTAGTGATAAGAATAACAACGGCAGCAATGGGAAATAAGATAGAGAGTTAAGGGTTTTTTTAGCTTAGAATTAGGGAGTAAATGATAAGAATGATAATATTTGATATAAAAAGGGCGATTGTCGACCATTAAGGTAGCTAGAACTCATAAATAGGTATCATATAGTCTATATACAACGGTTGTAAGTAACACTGTTTTCTAACTTATTAATGTTATAAATTTAATTATTTTTTTTTTGGTAAAAATGATAAAGAACGGTTAGGGTAGTGAACCGTTCTATATTCTTTCACATATAAAACGGTTGTAATAGAAAACCGTTTTATATTGTTCTAGAGAACGGTTATCTAAGCTAACCGTTTTGTATATTGCGTTTCTTATTCCACTTTTTGGTGTAGTGATTTTAATTAAAACTTGCTGTAATTAAGCCTTAAAACACTTTAATCAAAGATCTAAACCATCATACATCATAACCCTTCAATAATTTACAAATCAAGATCCTAGGGTTTCAAAAATTAGGGCTTTTTAATTAAAAACATAATCTGAAAATTAATTAACATAATACTTATAATCAAACATCAAAATCAAATCCCAAAACTCATAATTAACAATTAGATTTAGGAATAAATTAGTTTTAAACAATAAAGATTCAATTTTTTTTAATATTCGAAAAAGGGGAGGGGAGTGCAGCGGCAACCACCACGCCAAAGGGGTATAAAACCCAGTGGCTGCCTGCTGCCGACGGCTGATGCTGCTGGCGGCGGCGGCCACCTGCTGCCGGTGGTCGGCAGTGGTGGGGGGAAAAGAGAAGCCGAAAAAAAAAGAAAGGGAAGGGGAAAAGGAAGAAAGAAAAAGAAAGAAAAATAAGGAGAAAAGAGAGAGAAGTTTACATTGGGTTTTTTCCACTCTGGGCAAAGTTTGATTTGCCTCATATGTGGGATATTTATACCCCTTCTCTACAAACCCTTTTTCCCTAAATTTCTTCTTTTAATTTTTCTAATCCCATCCCTAATAAAACTTTACTAAATTAAAACTTTCCTTAAATTAAACCCCAACATAATTAAATTAATTAATTAAATAAACTTTCCTTTTATAAATATGAGGGATATCCAGTCAATTCCCCAAATAAACAAAATTTGTTTATCTGGGGGTATAATTGTCTTTTCAAGTAGCAGTGGAGGGGTATATGCGTCTTTTCATGTATTAGTTGAGGGGTACATGTGTAATTTCCTCACCAAATAGTAAAAACAAAAAGCAAACAGTAATTGGACAGCTCACCAAAAGTACTTAATAAATGACCCTGCTTTTTCAATATATTTACAAAAATGCCATCAGATTAACAAAAATTCGTTTATCTTGCAGATTAACTTGTATTTTCCCTATAAATATTTCCAAAATTATTTAAAATAAATAATTAAAATACTTTAAATAAAGCAATTCAATTTAATTAAATACTTCTCAAAATACTTATTTTACTTAAAATACATATAAAAATACGAGGTATTACAACAAGAATTCCAATTAAGGAGGAAATTGTACAACAAGGTAATGTGCTTAGAGAGGAGCAGATTCTAGAGCTAAATGCTCCTTTACTAGGTAGGAAGTTAGGAAGACTATGTTCTCTATCCCAGGAGAGAAAGCTCCTAGACCACATGGTTACAATAGCACATTTTTTTAAGAAGACTTGGAGTGTGATTGGGGAAGACATTACTGATGTAGTGCTGCAATTTATGGAGAATGGACTGCTGCTGAGGGAGATCAATAGTACTACTTTGACTTTGATCCCTAAGGTTGACCACCCAACTTCTGTAACAGAGTTAAGACCTATAGCTTGTTGTAATATCATTTATAAATGCATTATTAACTTCTTTGTTTCAAATTGAAGAAGGTTCTTCCTTATCTGATTTCACAAAACCAAATTGGTTTTGTTAAAGACAAACAAAGAATACCCCTTGTGGTTGTTTACTGAAGGGGGATATCAGGAAGGCATATGATTTTGTCAAATGGGAATTTTTGTCAAAAATGTTAGCAGCTTTGAATTTCCCTAGCAAGTTCATTCAACTGATTATGGCTTGTGTCTCATCTCCTTCTTTTTCCATCTGTATTAATGGGAGTTTGACTGGATATTTTCAAGGAAAGAGAGGTTTAAGGCAAGGAGACCCAATGTCTCCTCTCTTATTTTTCCTCTGCATGGAATATCTTTCTAGAATTCTCTTTCATGTTGGGTCTCTTCCTCAGTTTAGGTTTCACCCTAAGTGAAAAAGTTTGAAACTGAACCACTTAGTTTTTGCCGATGATCTTATCATTTTTAGTAAAGGTGATAAGGAGTCAGCGAACTTGATTTTGAGAAGTTTGACAAATTTTACAGTAGCTTCTGGTTTGGTTGCAAATGAAGGAAAATCAAATATTTACTTCTGCAATGTTAGTCAGGAAGACAAAGAGGAAATTATCAGGAGTTCGGGTTTTGTGGAAGGTTCTCTCCCTTTTAGATATTTGGGTGTTAATGTCAGTGTTAAAAAGCTGGGAAAGGATGATTTCCAGAGTCTTATTGATAAAATTACTAGTAGGATTAAGACTTGGGGTTGTAAGAAATTGTCTTATGCTGGAAGAGTTGTTCTGATCAACTCTATTCTTATGTACATGCATGTTTTTTGGGCTTCTATCTTCATTCTCCGTAAAGCTGTGCTAGATGGAATGGTGGCTATTTGCAGGAATTATCTTTGGAATGGTAAACCTGTCTATTCTAAGGCTCCTCCCATTGCTTGGGATTATGTATGTAAAAGTAAGAAGCAGGGGGGCTTAGTGTGCATAATATTCATGCCTGAAATATTGCTGCAGTGGGCAAGCTCCTCTGGAACATACCTCAAAAGAAAGATTCTTTGTGGTTAAGATGGGTTAATAGTCTGCATTTGAAGAATAAGAATTGGAAAAGATACAAGTGCCCTCCTACTTGTAGTTGGAACTTGAAGCAAATTTGGTGCGTAAAGGATAAGCTTAAAGCTGGTTACAGGAGTAATACTTGGGTTGCTGATCCTAAAGGTTATTCTGTGGCTAGTGGTTATAAATAGCTGACTCAGGATACTAATGATGTTGCTTAGAGTGATTGGGTTTGGAATAAACTCAATATTTCTAAACATAGGTTCATATGCTGGTTAGTTATGTGGAGAAGAATTAAGGTAAAGGAGAAGTTAGCAAAGCTGGGAATAACTAATGATGATCTTTGTCCACTTTGCAATTTGATGCCTGAAAGTGTGGATCATATCTTCTTTGAGTGTCAGTATAGCACAAGGTGATGTGATCACCTTCAGAATGCTATAAAGATTCAGCTTAATCTGACTAATATTGAAGATTGTAATGCAAAATTGGAACAAATTACAGGGAGATTTAGGAGAAAGATAATGCAGAGTTGCTTTGCTGGCCTTATATATTGTATTTGGCATCAAAAAAAATAAAGTTGTTTGGGAGAAATGCCTGAGAAGACCAGAAGATGTGATCAGAGATCTGAAGTTTGATATTCTTCAAAGAATTAGCTTTGTAATGCCTATAAAGACTAGTAGAAACCAATGTAACTGGTTTAGGAATGTAATGTGTAGTTAGGAGTGGTTGGCTGCCTAGCTTGTATTGGGAGTGGTTGTTTGTGTTCTGTTTTGTGTTGCTGAACTGTTTGGTGCTATAAATGTTAATAAAATTCTTTTTATTTTTCAAAAAATAAAAAATTTACTATTGGAGAAAAAAAAATGATGAGTACCATTGAGAATTTCACAATATAAATCTATCTGCAACAATTTCTAAATTTCGCCAAATTTTCGGCCATTTTCTTTTTGGATTTAATGTTGCTAATTTCATCAATATTTCAGCAATCTAATTCTCGATTATTTTATTGTGATTTATGGTTTAGAGAAATGATTTGGGTGATTTTAATTTGATTTTAGTGTCTAGTGTTATGTTTATTTTGTAATTTGCTTCTACTACTTACCTTTCGACAAGAAACAAATCCAAACCCAAATCAGCCACAGTCCTCAAGGATCAAGCAATATGAGAACAAGGGGTTGTTTGGTTAACAAAATAAAATGGGGAAAGTGAAAATTCATGGGATTTTAAAATTTGGGGAGTTGTTTGGTTGACACAAAAAAACAAAAAATGGGAAAAGTTGGAATTCATGGGAATTTCCACTTCCCACAAAATGTAAGAAGTACATTACTTTTTTTTTTTTTTTAATTTTTACAACAATTGGAAGTAAATTACTTAGTCCCCCATAGTCATTTAAAATTCATGGGAATTCCAACTTTCTATTGTACAACAAAACTACTCCCCAAATTTTAAAATCCCATGAATGAGTTTATAGAAAAAATCTGCTACAATGGAGGATAGAGAAAATTGGGAACAAGCCCTAGGAGAGAGAAGTTGACATTGACGACATAAGATATAGAATGAGTTGGGCTTTTTAGAATTTAAAATGACAAGTATAGAATTGGAATTTCAAAATAATAAATATACTCATATCTTTAAAATCTTGGATTTAGGCCAATTTCAATTCTCAAATTCTAAGCATATCCAAACAGGATACTTGGCTCAATTTCGGAATTTGAAATGAAATCATGCAATTTAAACCGACCATAAAGAAATTGCTAGGAATTTTATTTGGAAAATAATTTCCCATGAAATACAACTTTCTACGGGAATTTATTTTCCTTGTCAACCAAACGAGACCCAAGTGCAAAAGGGATTAATTCGATGTAAGTTCATAGGGGAAGAAGAAATTCACTTGACAGCTATGCAGTACGCAGTAAGGTAACACCAACTAACTATGGTTTGCACTATAAACTTAACGACATCCTAACGCAAATATTTTTCGTATGCTTCAAATTACGTTGAACCCCTTATTAAAGACGGGAAAAGACATCAATAACCCTATATAAATAAGCCCAGTTTATCTAATGGGCAGTTGGACACTGCTCGTATAAAATTGAAACTTTTTTAATAAGAAAAAAAAAAAAAAAAATAGTGCTAAGTACAACCTTTCCCTACTTGACATACCCTCCCAAAAACCCAATTATACCCTTACGTTCTCATATTCTCATTATTTCGTTGCTTCCCTCTCTTTCACCCTATAACCCCAAAATCTTCGGTTAGTTCATACATCCAATTCATATAATGCCTCAATTGAATTTGAGAAATTCTTTTGAAGCTAATTATCAGAAATCGTGATGTCATCATCTTCGCTACTAATTTTTCATTGTTGTGGAAAAGGTAGTCTTCACAATCTCCCTCATTTTATGGGTTTTTTGTGCTCGAGTTTGAGAATTTTGGTGCTTTAAGTGTTCAATTGCTTATTAATTATAGAGTAAAAGGTGTTTTAAACTTGTGTGTTTTCATTCTGTTTTTCCACAATTTTTGATATTTTGCTTATTAGTTGAAAATTAAGGGCTGCAATTTTCATATAAGATGTTGAAGAATATAAAAAATTTATGACAAATTTATCGAATTTTCATTACATTGAATGAATCGGATAGCTTGGGTAATGCAATCATATCTATTTCGTATAACTGCTATGAATTAGATTGTCTGTTTTGTATAGTTAGCCTAAAATAGATGAAGCTACTCCTGTCATTTGACTATACACAGTCTCTAAGACATGTATTAAAACGTTGATATATTTATTTCAGCTAGATACAACAATTTCGAATAACTGGGCAATAGTAGGGCTACCTATTTCATGTAGCAGCTATAAAACAAGGGGCGTTTCTTCATATCCGAAATTTATATACTAGCGCGTTGAATCCCTTAAGATAATCTTATTATGAATGTAGGCCAATCCAATCTAGATAATGTACAAGAAAATTTAGATATCACTCTAGGACATCAACAAAAACCTCCTTTGTCATCACCCCTTTTCTACTTGTTGTATTCTCCCCTATTTTTCTAGTAGAGAAGTTTATGACCCCTTTTCCTCAACAGTTTTGTTTTGTAGGGTTAGTAGAGAAGTTTATTTGTTTTAGTGTACTAGTAAAGAAGTTTATGATTGTCCGTTTGAATGGAAAAATACCACCAAGTCAACCGCGTTTTTCTCCTGGTGTGACTAGCAATTCCAGCCAACATATTCCAGGCAGTCCAAGGAAGGAAGCACAGGGGTTGTCTAGTGTGATCAGTAATGTTGAAAAATACTACTACTTTGTTTAAGGAGTACAATAAAGTTGAGCAAATGTACAATGAATGATACGATGTACAATAAGTTCAGAGTTTATTAGCAAGGTCTTCAATTAAATATCCAAGTTTACATACAAAATTACAAATATTACAGTACCTCATAGTTGGAACATTATGAATGGTGCTTCATGCATCGAAAAGTTCCAATGACATCAATTGCAATTGTTGGTTACTTTGGCCTACCTGCAATTGAAGTATCACAAAAAAGGAGAGAAATATCTTGACATAAGGTTAAAAATACAAGTATAAAAATAAGGAAATTTTGCAAAAAACCACCTTTTAAATCTTATTTTTTGCATGTAACCACCTTTTAAATAAAATGTTGCAAAATACCACCAATTTTAAAATTTTTGTTGCAAATTACCACCATTTCAATGTAAAACAATTGATAAATTTGGCTTAAAAAGTGGTATTTTGCAACTTTCTCAAATACCACCAGATGGATGCCTACTGACTTTCTCAAAGACCAATAAGAGCTAAGAAAATGGCATCATCCCCAAGTTTAGCAGCAACAGCTAAATTTGGGAGTTCTGAAATTCTGCATCCCGTACATGAATTCTCTTTTGCTTTTAAGGATTTTTGTCTATGTACATGCTTTGGCTTAAATAATTAGGAGCTTCATCTCGTATCAGGACTGTTTTGTAGTCTCACCTTTCTCTGGATGTTGTACATTATGATTCCTTTGAGTACTTATTTTACCTTTTGAAATCGATATATTATGTAGGAGGTTTTAGTCCTGATACAAGAATGGACTGAGAAACACAAGGAAGAAGTAGACTCTGATTTAGCTGTTTTTGCAGCAGATTTAGTTTGTCTTTTAGAAAATAATACAGAAAATCATCCTGGATGGCAAGAAACTATTGAGGACTTATTGATCTTAGCTCAGAGCCTCAAAGTTGTGCTGAGACATTACAATACGAGGTCTGGGACCAGTGTGAAAGCATAGTTCAGGAATTGGATGACAGGATTCTGGAGTTGCCTCCAGGTTCTCTGATACAGCCTCATATGCGGATGCTATTTATACTCACGCGATGTACCAGATTGTTGCAGTTTTACAAGGAAAGTGGATAAGCCGAGGATGGACATGCCCTTCAGTTGTGCCAATCAGCTATCTTGCAATTTGCAGAAAAAAGGTTAGTTCTGTTTTCTGTTACTCTTGTTCCATGATTAGTTGGTATTTAACCATCCCCTAATATTATTTATCTTTGTTTTAATTGTTTTTAGTTTGTGGTTGACACTTCCAACTCATTTTTGGCTCATATAACCAAATGTGTGGATGATTGTATTATTGATAATGAATTAATAAATAACTGACTGAACTGAGTGATTAATAATAATTACTTTGTATAAGTCTGAGACTCTGAGAGGAAAAGTCTTTCTTTAATAAATACATCCATTTTATACATCAGAAAACATACAAGATTACAAACTAGATTAAAGCATGGATTAACTTTATTCCATGATCAGTGGGGATAATAATTTACATTTAAATTGAAACATTTGTTAATACATATTTTTAATCAAGAGGCTTATTTCTGATTAGTGATAAATTTGCAACTACATCACTCATGTTCAACCTTTCTTGTGGAACTTCAGCTGAGCAAGAAAGGGCTACAACAAGTACAGAAGTTAAAGCCTCCAACATTACACTCTTGTTGGTGTCTTTCTCTTTGTCTATGTCTTCTATAAGAGTATGATCTACAATCGTGCTGATCTCTTTGGGTATAGCGTTTTTCACAAATCTATGTAGGCTCAAGCCCCCTTTGAACATGTCATTAGTAGGCCTCATTCCTGTAAACATTTCGAGTAAAAGGATCCCGAAGCTATAGACATCACCAATGGTAGACACCTCATTTCCGAGACCATATTCTGCATTCAGATCAAGCCTCAAATATTAGTACAATGAAAATGTAGAATTTATAACCAAAAAAATAAGAACAATAATTAAGTTGAGCTGTTACCTGGAGGAGTGTAACCAATTGTTCCTCTAACTCCAACAGAGCTGAACTGGTTTGCATGACTGCTATTGATGTCTTCAAGAAGGATCTTGGCTAGCCCAAAGTCACCGACATGAGCAACCAAGTCATCATCAAGAAGGATATTGCTCGGCTTCAAGTCACAATGAACTACAGGGGCACCACATTGATGGTGAAGATAATCCAAGGAAAATGCAACATCAACTGCAATATCAAGTCTTTGGCGAAAATTCAAGGTTCTTGATGGTTTATATGTACTTTCAACCTTATCTATTGCTTGTGATAGATGCAACCAGTTTTCCAAACTTCCATTCCCCATGTACTGATAGACTAATGCCTTAAAATCTCTACCTTGATGATCAACACTTGAGCAAGCTGTTATCACCTTTAGAAGATTTTGATGTCTAATGTTTCGAAGGACCTCACATTCAGCAATGAAACTCATTGAAGCACCACGATATTCAAGGTTAAATATCTTGATGGCAACAGTTGATCCATGAGTCTCTAGGATTCCCTTGTACACAACCCCGAATGTACCACTACCAATCATATTTTCTGTGGAAAACCCATTTGTAGCTTGAAACAGAGTTTGGTATGATACATTTGGAAAATTTTCTATACTATTGAAAGGTGTAGGCTCCTGAATCCTCTTTTTCTTGCAGAATATGTACACCAACACAAGTGAAGCTAGCAGCAAACTGATTCCAAAAAATGCAGAAAGAATTGCAACTGTCAATTTTTTCCTCTGCACTGAACTTCTTTTCTGACTGTTTTGGCTTACACTACAGCGGGGTAACTTCAGTTCAGGTATGCCTCCACAGATCCTACTATTGCTATCCACTAAAATATTAGTTGCATTGCTAAATACTCCGCCACTGGGAACTTTACCTTCAAGTTTATTGTGTGATATATTCAGCAATCGCAACTGCAGACTCTCTAGAAACTGTGGGATCGGACCTGAGAAATTGTTGTATGACAAATCGAGCTCAAGGAGACTTCTTAATGACTTCAACGCATCAGGAATAGCTCCATGAAGCTTATTTTTTGCTAGGTACAGGTACTCTAGCGCGACACAACTACTGATAGAGCTTGGTATCTCACCAGATAACATGTTGCTCGAAAGTATAAGGGCCTGAAGATTAGTTAGTTGTCTAACTTCATCAGGGAGAGAACCAACTAGTTTGTTTTCGGATAAATCGACTTGGATTGACAAGGAGGGGAGGTTAAACAGCTCTAAGGGTATTCTGCCAGTAAGGCTGTTATAAGCAAGATATAATGATGTTAGTGATGTACAATTTCCTAGACTTGAAGGTATTTGGCCTTGAATTCGATTATTAGCTAGGGAAAAGGTTGACAACCTAGTTAAGTTTCCGATTGTAGGTGGAATGACCCCGGATAAATGGTTATTATTCAAATACAAGGTGTAGAGATTTTGGAGCTTGGTTATGTTTTGGGGTATGACCCCAGAAAGATTGTTATCATTAGCCAAAAATATTTGCAATTTCGATAAGTTTTCGATGCACGTTGGAATTTCTCCATATATGTGGTTATCATGTAATAACAAGTAAGTAAGCAATGTGAAATTGCAAATGACTCGAGGAAAAGCTCCATAAAAGTTGTTTTGATCAATCTCTAAATAGTCTAAGTTGGTGGAATTTGCCAAGGACGAAACAAAATTCAAATCTTCGGGTTGATTAAAACCTAAGTTGTTATTAGAAAGGACGAGGCGAGTTAGTCTTGCTAACTTGTTTAGAGAAGGAACTTGTCCTCGAAGATTGTTGTCATTGAGTTGGAGAATTTCTAGATTTGAACAATTGGATAATGAAGCCGGTATATGACCAGTGAATCGATTATAGCCTAACGACAAGAATGTAAGACGAGGAAGAGTATTGCCTAAATTTGAAGGAAGATATCCTTCTAAGTCATTTTGTAGGAAAGATAATAGTGTCAATAATGAGAGTTTAAAAATTGAAGGTGGGACTATACCATGAAACTTATTGTTTTCTAAAGATAGGATAGTATATTCTTTAATTTTCCTAGACTATCCGAGATCCTACCATAAAAAAAGTTGTTATCAAGACGTAACTCTGTAAGGAAACTTAAATTTCCTACATGAGAAGAGAGTGTACCTGTGAGATTTGCAGAATTCAAGTCTAGTTTCGTTACTTGCTCGTATTTACGACTACAAGTAATGCCGTACCACTCACAAAAGTGTTGGGTATTCCACGAGGTCATGACACCCAAGGGATCATCGCGTATTTGTGCCTTGATTTCAAGCAATGCCAACCTCTCTGTTTCGTTGTTCCCAGCTCTTGAGTGCTGAAAACAGAAGAGCATGGACGTGGCAAAAACGATCAAGTTAAATGCAAAGCTTGAGCAGAACATGCTTAATGATGTTCTAGTTGAAGATAAGTTTGCACCACATATTTATGTAACAACTACCTAAAAAGAATAGAGAAAGATAAGTGTCGTAAGTCTTACATATGATGGTCTAGTGTAAGTTCATAAATAATGGTCTTCTGTATACACTTTGTATACAAAAGCATACGTGATATTGTGATAGTCAAAAGGTGAAATTTGGGAGAAATTCTTCAGAGTAGGAACTAGGAAATGGGGACATGCATGCAACTTGTAGGGTGAGGAGACTAGACTTTAAACTTTGAACTTTGAATTGAATTTTAGCGAGAGATCAATGACTAATTGTGCAAACGTTTTACATTTTGCGTTTTGAACAAAAAATATTGAAAATGTCTTATTTTGCATGCTAATGAAAAAATATTGAAAATGTCTTATTTTACATGCTAATAATTATCTCAACCTGTGTGATGTACCTAAAATGAGTTATTTTAAATAACTTTTTTCAATTCTGACCTCAAATTGATATTAGAGAATCGAAATGAACACCTAAACCTTAATAAAGCCTATTAAGACACAAAAATCATTTATTTATTTTTTTTTTTTTTGAGAGGTGATAAAAGTTAACTTTTTTATTTTCATTATTTTGTTTTAAAAAAATGGTGTTTAAAATTATTGAAAAAGGGTAGTTACTTCCAAAAAGGATGTTTGAATGTGGTTATCAGTAACATAATACTAAAACAGACGTCAAGAATGACACATGTCGCTTCTTGGTGCTGTTTTTTCGTCCAAAATTTTTAATCTTTATTTTTTTTTTATTCACTTCCTAAAAAAAGTTCACTCCTTTATATAATTGTAATTCACTTTCTTAAAAAAAAAACATTCACCAATTTATCTATTTGTGATTCACTTCATATAAAAATATGCACATATATTTCATATTTTTCACCTGCTTCACCCTTTGGTCTAATCCGAATTCGGGGCTCAATTCCGTGTAAAAATTAAGATTAAAACCTTTTCAATTGCATTTAAAAATATGAGGATTTTATAGGTAGAGTTTGAATTAACATTATAAATTGTTATAAATTTTGTAAAAACCGTGTGTTACAAGGGAGTTAATCTAGTTTATAAAATTTAACACTTTTCGTTAAGAAAATCATTCAATATAATGTTTTTTAAGATTTTTGATTTTTCAACAAATCCTATTTCCATCATATTTTATTACCTTTCACTATTTCTCTACAACTACACGTATAAAAAAATTAAACAAGTAATAAAATAGGAGAGAGTATTCAATATCCAAAAAATAAATTATCTAGTCAAAATTGAATCAAGGTGATTTAAAAATGTTTTTTTGTGTGTGCAAGAGAGGAGCAAAGTCCCACAGAGAAGAAAAAACACACAACGCAAAGAAAATTAAAAAGAGCAAACTAAAAAGAGCAAAAGATAAGAAAAACGCGTATTGGTTAGTGTTGATCAGTTGGTAAGTTGATCATTCATGTTGCCAATTTGTCATTTTTCTCAACTGCCTATAAACACATGTTCGAAACTTGGACTTTTTTCACATAGACATAATTAAGATGACTTCTTCAAAGACAGTTGTCATCCTTTTCTCTCTCCTTCTTCTCATCTCTTCTGTGTTCTCAGCTCGACTGCTGGTTGAGCCGACTCATCATCTCCACTAACCGGTGAGTTTTTTTAATCAACTCTTGAACTTCTTTTAAAGTTTTAAACTTTCTTATTCTTACTTTTATTTATTTTTATTTACCCCTTGCCTTACCTATTATTTGCAACTGTAGTCCTGTATTATTTGTGACTTTGTGAGATATAAAAAAGGAAAATTTGATTTTAATAATTCAACCTTGTGCGGTTTTATTTATCAATCCGGCCTTTTGGGATGTTCTATATTATTAGGCCAAGGTGACCTGCATTAAGAAAAAATTTAATTTTTTTTTAAAAAAAAATAAATAAAAATAATAAAAACTTACGTCAATCCAGTATATAAGAGCATGAACATCAATAAGGATTGATATCCTCTTAGCTCTCCTTTTTTGTACTTAACACAATTCTTGTTCATGCTAAGATTATTGAAAGTATCCTTTTAGCAAAAGAGAATACTGTTCCTTTTTCCTTTTGGTGGAGAGGATTGAGAACTTTAGCTTGTGTGCCAATAGTGAGGTTTAAATATTTTTTTTTTTTAAAAAAAAGATAAATTGTATTTGGGTGAGAAGTTGTCAGTTGTTTTCAACTTTTTAATTCATTCGTGTAGTTAGTCTTAGATAAATGGATTTGATATTTGTCGATGCATTTGTCTGGAAGATAAGGGTTACTTATGAGTTGATTTTCAATGGTGGGTTGTAACTAGATTAAAAAATTATGTTAGTGTCACATGAATTTTTTAAGTATCAATCTGATTAATGTGGGTATAATTGTAAGAAATTTGGTATAATTAAGATTTATGTTTATATGAGTGGCATAAGCTTTCAAGTGTTTCGTGATAATTGCAAAGCATTTTTATCTTAATGGAAAATCTGTTTAAAGCCAATTTGTATCGAAAAGGACCGTGCATTATTATTATATTGCTCTAAATGAAGTTATAATGGAGAGATAGGAGGAAAGGAAGAGGAAGATCTTCAAATAGCATGTGCCTAATAAGTTGTAATGTTGTACGAGGAGGAGATGGAGAGGGGTCGGCTGTTGATGGAGATGGGTCACTAGGGGTGAGGCGTATTGAGTGGTGGCTTAGGTAGGGGAAAAGGGATGCCACATGAAGGGGATATTTGAATTGGCTAGTGGAGGTGGTGGTGGTTTTTTATTACAAATTTTTTATTTATAAATAAATTTAATTGTTAAATAACTAATTGAGTTAGAGGGTAATTAGAAGAAATGGGGAAAATTAGATGGTAATTAAGTGAATTAATAAAGGTTCTTGGCTTCGACAAAAAAAATTTACAATCAAGTTTTAACTTGCCAAAAAAATATTATAAGGTTTATTGACAAAAACGTTGCTATAAAGGTTTTTTTTGACAAATTTTCCTAATAAAAACAATAATGTAATTATAAAATAAACTAATGATATCAATATCATATTAGACTTGAGTAGAATTTTTTAGACACGACTAAAACTTTAATGAAATATTACTACATATTATTTGATTGGACTAAAATTTATTCGAAGTTATTAAACTCAATAAATATGATAAAATCCTATCTGAACTTATTAGACCTAAAATTTATTTAATAAAGGTGAACAAAACGCAAAGTAAATTGGTCAATTACTTTAATAAATCATAGTTGTCCAACAATCAATTCTACTTTACATTGTAACTATTGCCTCAATTTTCGTGCTCAAAATCTTCTCAATTTGTGTAAGGAAATTGCTCATATTTTTGGGATCATTTTAGGTCTTAAGATTTAAAGTTAGAGAAATAACTAGCTTAAATCCCGTGCAATGCATTGTTTTACCAAAGTTTATACTTCTTCCATTTTTAAGCAGTATATCTATATAATTTATCTTTCATTTGCTAATCTAATTTGATAAGAACTCAATTCTTTAGATCTAATCAGATCTAATTGCCTGGTTTGATCGAACATGGCCTAATCTAGGTAAGTTCATTATCTTCAATATAGTAAGATTTAAGTGGGGGTATACACCCTTCATTTTTTAAAAATATTACACTTTGACCGGCAGATACATTTAGATAAATTAATTGAATTTAATTTAATTTAAAAATATGTAAGTAGAATAGGGAGTATTAAATAATTATAAGATAGGTATCATGGGATAAAATTTATATGATAGGTATCATAGGATAAAATTTATAAAGTATAGTTAGTGGAGATATATTTATTAATTGTTATGAGGAAAGAGAAAAATAATAAAAATAAATAAATAAAAAGTATAAGTGAGAAAAAACTTGTGTGGACCTACCTAGTTCACAATAAAATTATTGTGGACCAGACTCCGTACATGCGCAACTGATGTATTGTTGAACATAGTAACCTTAATTTTAACATGGTAACCTTTATTAAAACTTATATTGTGAACCTAAAATATGCATGTGTTAGTTCACGTTATGTTGGACAGTACATAGTTTTCCTATTTTGGCATGGTGGCCTTTATTTTATATATATATATATATCATGACCTTTGTAATAACAAATGAAATTAAATTTATTCTAATAAAATAACTTTTTATTATTGACCTTACTTTTTATTTGTAAAATGGTTATAGCGTCTTTAATATTAGCAGTCCATAATAAACTAATGTGAACCAGATGCTTTTAATAAGAAAATTTTGAATTTTATTACCTCGAAAATGGACCCTGTTGAATTTTGGTACCCATTTAAAACTTATTTTTACTTTGGTACCCATCAAAGTGTAAAAATATAGGTTTTGGTACCTCCAATCCATCCATGTTCCATTAACTTTTCCGTTAGTGAAGCCCTGTTACCTTCCAGCCACCCCTTAGCCACCTTCTAGCGACCCCTTAGCCACCTTCAAGCCGCTAGCAACCAGGCACGCAACCACCTTACCTCACCACCATGACTGCAACCATCGTTAGCCGCCAAATTAACCACTAGCACCTCCAATTCGCACTACCACAACCACCAATTTGAGCACCATCACCTCCAATTTGCACCACCAACACCTCTCATTCGCACCACTGCACCTCCAATTCGCATCACTAGCGCCTCCAATTTTCCAGTCCATCACACCACCACCACCACCAAAATTACCCCTTGCAACACGCACCAACAAAACCACCTGAAACATCCCCGCAATGGCCGCAAACCCACTCGAAACAACCCAGAAAACAGGTGGTCCACCTGTTTTCTGGGTTGTTTAAAAACCCTAGAGGGGTTTTGTTTTTCGGGTTGTTCCAGGGGGTCGCGAAAGGGGGATGGTGGTTGTTTCAGGGAAGGAGGAGGCTGGTGAAAAGGGGAGGGGGGTTATTTTCGGCAAACGGTGGTTGTTTTGGAGGGTAGCTGCTGCTGTGCGGTGGTTTTTCAGTAATTGCAGTGAGATCGGAGGAGGGAAAGGGAGGAGGTGGGCTCACCGGTGCCGAGGGAGAGTTTGGGCACCGGAAGCCGACACGGGAGGGGGATGGGTGGCTGACGGGGAGGGGGAAGGGTGATAGTGGTTGGTTGGTTTTTTTTATTATTTTAAGTTTTTTCTTTTTTTTAATAAATTAAATTATTAAATAATTAGAAAATGGGCCCCACTAATGGAAAAGTTAACTGAACATGGACGAAAGTACTAAAACCTATAATTTACACTTTTATGGGTACCAAAGTAGAAAAAAAGTTTTAAACGGCTACCAAAATTCAACAAGGCCCATTTTCAAGGTACTAAAATACAAAATTTCTTTTTAATAATTTGTAGTATAAGAGAAGATAGTAAGCTAAGGGACAAAAATTATAAAATATTTATTTACTTTGGGGATAATGCGAGAGTAAAACGATAAAATAATAGTGATCTCAGTCTTTATCTTTACTAAAATAGGAAGTGTTGCAATTATTATGAAACAAATGTAAAAGGAAAGTGTTATGATCATTACTACGAAATGGAGGGAATATTTCTAGTAAGATCATTTTTTAGTTCAATAAAGTTCGATTTAGCTCAACTCCAATCAGTTCAGTTTAGTAAATGTGAACATACCCTTAATCGAGCAATATTATCGACACGCAAATTCAGACATTAATCATTTTTTTTTGAATTTTTGAATTTTTGCAAATAATGTTTAACTTTTATTTCTCCAAAGTTTACGACAATACCTAAAAAAGTTAACTAATTGGTTTTCCCTGCTAGATAATAGAGTCATGCAAAATTGATATTTTTTCATAATAATGTGCAAAATTGATATTTTTTCATAATAATGTGCAACTGCAGTCTAGTTTTGGAAATAATTTCAGCAATAAGCTAAATTTTGAAAATACTTTTATTCAAATAAATCACATGACTTACAGCACACTTTTTTTTTTGTAAAAAAAACCAATTATAATACACTTAATTGTACTTATTATTAATTATTTAAATTTAAATATTATTATAAACATAAAATAACCATCCACCCCAATACCCCACTACATAGAAGCCCTCAACCTCATCCACCGCCAACCACCAAACAGACCACCTCCCTCACCCTTGACCCTTTTATATTCCTCCTTGCCAGCGGCCGACCATCTTTTGCCCACAACCCCTTTATCAACTCCTCCAAAAACGCCACTCGAGAGCCACCCAAACCGACCTCAACAACCCATTATTACTATTTACTTTATAATAGTCATATTTTCATACTAATTTTGCTATCCGACATCAATAATACAAGTTTTGAAATCATCATAACGGTAACACTTTCTCCATTTATATGTTTTACCATCAACTCACTTCACCAATTTACCAACAATAACATACCCGCTATTTCTTCTCAAATGTTTTCAATTACTTTAGTTATAGAGAATTTATCTTCTGAAAGATCTACAACAACTTATCTAAATTCACAAACTCTGTTCAAGTTGAAAATCACATATTATGCAACCACAACTAAGAATTTCAGGTAAAATATTCACCATTAAACATCTTTCTCATATTTATAACATTTTGTGATATTTATGTCCATACTATACCACAACTAAAAATTTGATATGAATTTTGTTAATAAAACATTTATTTTTAATACAAATATAACACAAATAATACTAAAACAATCATTTTTGATACTAAAATAATACCGATGATGAATTACAAAATATTTTCATAACAATTTCAATACTATAACAATACATCTGGTCTCCGTCGTCTCTTTCGCTCGCTCACCTGCTGTAGTTTGTCTTTGATTTAAGCCTTTATTGTTTTCGACCATCGTATGGACCACATCACTATCTAATTTCGCCAACCATTGTTTCATACTCTAAACCACATCACTCTTTGAATATGCCGATCATCAGCCCTTCCTTTCCTCTCAACCACCTTACTTACCTTAAAGTCACCGTCATCGGCCCTCGCCTTAAAGCCACCGACGTCGGCCCTCCATGATATCCTTTCACAAATCTTCCAACATCATTCAGCCCAAAAGTACAATTAAATTCAAATTTGCAATTCAAAATTCAAAATTTTCATTCACAAAAGTTTTAAAGGAAATTTCAAAATTATTTACGTGAGACCAAGTGGGCAAACTTCTTTCAGCCAATAAAAATCTTTGATTATGTAGGATACGACATACCTTTTTCGAAAGGATTGAGATAGTGGATAATAATGTGAAGGAAAGATAGTGTAATGTGTCAATCGAAGGAGATGAAAGATAATATGGGAAAGGAAAAAAGGAAACAATTTAACAATATTCATGCTCTAATAATCCTAGAATTTTCAAAATGAGTTAACAGATGTCTCGAACTACATTAATAAATTCTCTCTTTTGTTTACCAGAGTCCAAGGAGAAGTCTTCACCTCAATATGATAGTCCTCCGTATTATGAACCACAAAATAAATTTGCTCCGGGTGTGACAAAGCCTCCTCCAAGTGGACCATGAGACGGTCACTAATCTGTACGAGCGAGTTAATAAGCAATAATTGAATTTTAATTCAAGGTTTAGCTGAGAAAATTGGAAGAATTCACAAAGAGTATTATTTCTGAGATATAAAATATTTCTTTAATGCAATTAATATTTAACACAGAAAGTATAAAAAAGAAAAAATTGATTTCCATGAAATGTATTGAATTTCATTTTTCTACAACTGCCTTGCAAGTTGTATACGTGAATAAATGATTTGTATGATTAATGAAGTGATATATATTGAAAAGGCTTACTCAAGCTTTATTGTCTCAATCTCATAATATAGTCATTTTTTATGTTATCAAATTTTGAAAACTTTAACCAATAATCTCATTATATAAACAATACTCCCTCCGTCCTTTAATACAAAGCCTCTTTTGCTAAAAAGAGGCTTTGTATTAAGGGACCGAGGGAGTAATAAATTATATATGGTCATGAAATGTATTACTTCGAATTAAATTCTTCTATATGTAATGTATAGGTTTATATTCCATCCATTTCAAAATGAATGTTCCATTGACGTGGGTACATTATTAGAGCTAGAGCTGTGAATTTGAGTATTCAAGTCGTGGGTTCGGGTCGGTTCAAATTAGGTCTCGGGTTACGGAGTAAATCATGTTTAACTTTTGTCAGGTCAGTCTAGTCTTCATAATTGGTCCAGGTTCGAGTCGGGTAAATTTCAATTTAGGTTATTTTGGATCATTCACCCTTTTGGGTGTAGGTTGGGTTCGATTTGAGTCAAATTCAGGTCGAGTTCAATTTTAGGTTCAAGTTGTGTTGAGTCGGGTTTGGGGCTAATAGTTGATAAATTCGGGTTCGGGTTTGGGTGGGTCATAGCTGGGAAATTCAGGTTCGAGTTGGTTGGGTAAGATAACTATCTTGTCAGATAATCTTAAAGTTGGATCATTCTTGGGTTTGGTTCAAGTTCAAGTCGAAGTAATATCGGTGTGGTCAAGTTGAGCTTATATAATTACGCCTTTCTTAATTTGATTTATTATTATGAAGATTTTATTAAGCCTATATATAGAGTAATAGAAAACAAAAGGTATAATACTATAATCTAACAAATTGTACCGTATGCTGTTTATTAAGCCAACATATTGGTATATGATTTGAACAAAAGTTTTACTTGTATGATTTGAAGAAACTATACAGTTCTATTAACATTTTTTTTTTTTTTTGATTTTTTTTTTGATTTTATTGTAAACAAATTAAACTCAAAAATTATTTTGGCTAAACTTGTTTCGGGTTATTAGATAGTAGCTGGTCCATTGATATCTAGTTTCACGTTAGTTTTAGGTCAGGTAAATGGCAAGTTGGGTTAACAATGATGAGTCAAATTAAGTCTGATTACGGGTCACCATGACTCTTGTCAATAGTAGATTGTGTCGGGTTATAATGGTTTTCGGGTTCTAATTGGGCTGAGTATTAGTTCAGGTTTTGATTGTTGCCGAGTCGGATTAAATCAGTTGACGTTTACTATCAGGCTGAATGTAGGTTCGTATTTAGGTCATAAAGTATTGGATCAAATCGATTGTCGGTTAATATCACGTCGGGTTACATGGCACTAGTTTCACCCCATTGTTCGGGTACATGCCAATTGTCATTTTAGGTCGAATTATCGGGTCAGGTCAATTTTTATAGCTCTAATTAGAGAACTGCAAGGATCTCCGAATATAATAGAATATTATTTATACTATAATACTTCCTTCGTTTCTATTTAGTTGACGCGTTTGATTTAAGCACATATATTAAGGAGGAGAGAGAGAGTGAGAGAGAAAGAAAGAAAAGGCAAGTGGGTAGCTTGTAAATGCAAGGTAAAAAATTTACCCAAAAAGGAAACGTGTCAACTAAAAAAGAACTTTCTAAAAAGGAATACGTGTCAACTAAAAAAAACGGAGGAGTAGTATATAGTAGAGCCTACCAAACGTCACATTAAGACGTTGGGCAAATAGGTGGTAGAATTCAAGGTCTTGAAATAAATGTTGGTGATAAAGTTAAAAAAAAAAAAAAGTTGAATTTTTTTTTTTTTTTTTTTTTTGACAAAGGATTTATTTTTATATATTGAAAGAGTTTAAGCAACAACAACAAGAACTAGGCCTATTAAGACCTTTACATTAACAAAGCTACGAGCAACACTTGCTCTTATGAACTGAGGAAAACAAAACTTAAAAGAAACTGCTTTCTTTGTCATCCCTTGAGCGTTGGAACCACTTTGTGGGTAGCACCGCTGCATTTCTAGCGAGGCGAAGCCTACATTACATGTTATTCTCGGTGTCCTTTTTCCACCTAGGGTGAAGCTTGGGTAATTGACCTCAGTAGAAACTCTTTGTAACCTGTGGAGCTTGAAAAACAAAATCAAAGCCAGAAACGAATGGAAGGTAATATCACGGTAACAAGTAACTTGATTTCTCTCTTTTACGGGAAAGAAATTCATGATTGGTAGCATACTATGAACCCCAAATAATATGGGAGCTGCGCACAGATTTAAAATTTTGAATGTAATGAGTTCAAAACCCATCACAGACCTGAAAACACTAAAATAACTCCAATTATAAAAATTAGAGCCAACTGACAACGAAACAAAACACCCAACCTTCTAGTCGAACACTCGCAAACCTAACAGACGAAGAGCCATTAACAAATGACTTTCACCCAACTTGTTCTTCAAGGCAAACCCACAGCCCAGGAAGCATAAGCCAAAACTAACTACAACAAGGAGACTAACATCTCCAAATCCCAGACAAGAAACAAAGGCGAAGGGCAAGGCACTTTTCCCTCCCACCACCCAAAACCTAGAGTCTAACCCAAATTTACTTCCCCTTACCACATAAAGATTGAACAAGCCCACCATGGCCATCCAACCAAAAACCAAACAGAGACATAATACAAGGAAAAAAACAAGCCAACAAAACCAAAAGGGGAGACACCCAAACACGCAGCATGAACTTAAACTGAAAACTAACATATTAGCTTCAAAATAAGAACTATGGAGAACGAAGACTTACAAAGACAAAACTGAGCAAATCGATACTATCCAAAACCAAAGAAGAAACCAGAACAAAGAATTTCGAAACCGATCGCAAGAAATCTACGAAACCCTAACCCTAACTTCACCAATTACCGTCGCGATTTCTTTTTTTTCGGCAATCCCCTGACGGCAGCGTTAGAGTTAGCCCAAGACCCCTAAAAACTTCAATTTCGTCCCTTGAACAAACGGATCTATACCTAGAAACAAGCCTCCTTGTCTCCTTATCTAACGGAGAACCAACAAATTAAAACCAAACTAACCTTTCCGGTGAGAAGAGGTAACATTAAACGGAGTTAGAAGCTCTTCATGGAGCTTGGTTCCGCTTCAACTTCACCACGCCGGAACACAGAGTGTAGAAAACTAGAGGTAAAGGAAAGGAAACTCGCCGGAGAACCGGTCGCGGCGCCAGAACTCCGGTGAGTTCTTGGTTTCAGGGGAAGGGGGTTCTCTGTTTTGGTTTTTGAGAGGAGAGAGAACAGAGAGTTAAGGGTGAAAAATGTAGCTACTATGAAAAAAAAGTTATTGAATTTGCGGTAATTACTAAAAAGTGAACAATAATAATATATGTGGTAATTATAATACTTTTCTAATTTTATTGAGTTGGGTTGACATATGTAAAGTTGGAATCGTAACGTGACATATTAACCAAGCCAAGATTTAGGCCATGTTCACTTTACCTTCAAAAAATATTCAGTAAAATTAAGTTTATTTCAGTAAAAATAATTTCAGTTTAGTAAAATTAATTTCAGTTTAATAAAATTAATTTTAGTTCAGTAAAAATAATTCCAGTTTTGTATAAATTAGTAACTTTAAAGAAGAAATATAACATAAATTCAGTAAAAAAAATAATTTAAGTTCAGCAAAAATAATTTCATATTAGTAAAAATAATTTCAGTTCAATAAAATTAATTTCAGTTCAGCAAAAACAAGGTGAAGTGAACGGGGCCTTATTTTCAATCTAGGTCTTAATCTAATGTTATTCTTGCATAATTAAGACTTCCAATTAAGATTACATAATCTAGCTTAACTTGATTAATATGAGTTGATTGATTCCGATCCCCAATCCTCATCATCGCCTTATCACCCAAGGTAGGTACAAAATTCAACTTCATCCTTGCCCTATCAGCGATCAGGTGCAAAACTAAATCCATCTCGTCCCATCATGCACCTATTAAAGTATTTACTCTTTTGCGGGAATTCAGTAAAATTAATTTCAGTTCGGTAAAATTAATTTAATTACAGCAAAAATAATTTCATTTCAGTAAAAATAATTTCAGTTCAGCAAAAATAAGGTAAAGTGAACAGAGTCTAACTAGGTTAAACCCCGTGCAATGCACGGATGTTGGTAATAATAATAAAAATATAATAATTACACTACCTTCGATTTTTTTTAGTTGCAACTTTGGGGTATTATTTGAGAGATATAAAATATTCCAAAGTTGCAACTAAAAAAAAATCGAAGGTAGTATATATAAATGTTGAATCGATTGATCATATATTAAAACGCATGAAATAAATTAGAACAGTAAAACATGTGAGTGAAAACATTTAAATGTGTAATAGTTATAATGTGCAAGTTTATATTATAGGATGTTTACTTTAGATTTTATAAAATAAAAGTCATAATCTAAATGCAATCTAATATAATCTCATTTTTTATTAAGTAAGTTTGGCGGGAAATTTTTAAATAGTATATTACCAAGTGTCTCTTTGGATTTGCTTTTAGTAGTATACTAGTATGTAATTGATGATTAGGTGTAAGAAGATCAGGTCTAATAAGTTAGGTTAAAAATAAGTTTAGGTAAGGGCCTGTTCAGATTTAGAACTGAACTGAATAGAGGTGAAATGAATATTTTATGAGAGAAGGAAATTAGGAACTGAAATGAACTGATTGAAGCTAACTGAAATTAAGCTGAAGAGAACAGACCATAAATTCTAATAAATTTCTCTCTTTCGGTGTAGTTTATTTTCTATCACAACAAGCATTTCCTCCTGGTTTGAAAATGGCTCCATAAGAAAATTTTATTTTGCAGGGTTAATAAAGAAGTTTATAAATGTCCGTTTACTTAGAGCATTACCGCCAAGTCAACCACGTTTATCTCCTGGTGTGACTAGCAGTTCCAGCCGACATTACCCTGGAAGCCCAAGGAAGGAAACACAGGGCTAATGTGTAACTAATTATATTAAGAAGTATAACCATTTTTTTAATAAGTGATTTTATGGAGTACAATAATGGTAAGCAGTGTCAATTATACAATGTACAACTATTCAAAAAAAAAAAAAAATTATACAATGTACATTAAAGTTCGATCAGCAATGTAGCGAGTTCTTCAATTAAATATCCAGGTTTACGTACAAATATTACATCATTGTTGGAGCATTTATAAATATTAACATAAGGTTAAAAAAATATAAGTATAAAAGTAATTCTAATTTAAAACTTTAATTGAGAAGATCTTACCATCTTCCATATTCTTTAATTCAAGCAAGTTTTCAAGAATTGAAACCAATCTTGAGCACAAAAAAGCGCTTCCACCTTATGGGACTAAGAATGTTTTAAGGTTGTTTCTGCAAGCAGAAGTGAGGAAGCACTAATTTTTTTCAAACAGGACAGCAAGAACACCACATTCAATTCTACAGCTGAAGAAGGTGATACATACTAGTGTCCAAACCAAACGAGTGTTACATAAACACATACATCTATGTTTGATTTTCCACATCAAACCAAAGATCTACAGATTTCAAACTGCGGAAGATTAAACAAACTCTAAAACTTATTTTAAAGGTTTAGTGGACTATTTTTCAATCTGATCTTAAACTTCTTTGAGCAAAATGAGACACCAAGTAAAATATTACTTCCTCCGTTTTTTTTAGTTGGTACACTTTTATTTTCACGATCCCCTAGACATTTTTTTAAGAGGAAAGAGATAGAGAGAAAAATAAGGTGGACCCATGTGGGTATGAGAGAGAGAAAAAGAATATCATAAATGAAAAGTGTTGCAACTAATTAAAAATTTTCAAAATAGAAAAGTGTAGTATCTAAAAAGAAACAAAGGAAGTAACAAACTTCATTTAAAACACATTACTTAGTAGGAGCTCCTCAAAAACTTACCTAATATTGAAAAGTCTGTCCAGTTAAGTTGCTGAATAACAAGCAATGGAAATGGTGCATTGGTTTCTTAAGAGTGGGTGCATATCTTCCAGTATTACACGTAGGTGATTCAAGGCCCCTCTGAAAACCTTCACACAGCATGATATCTTCTATCAACAGTTTTTTACAGATACAATCTCAATGGGTCATTTCTAAATCCCTTCTTTTTTTTTTCAAGGTTAAGGGGGTCCGGGTAAGGGAGGATCAGGAATATACTCACAACAAAACTAGAACAGTTCTTACATACCTGTACTTCTTCACTGTCTTTTAGGCTTTTTTCAATGAAAATATTATCATCCTACAATAAACAACAAATATATGAGCATACCCTGTACTCAACAAGTACATTTTAAGCAGATGTACCCTCTGATATACTGAAAGGATGAATTTTTTAGAGAAAATTGTGAAAAAGGATTTAAGTAGTCGATTTTTTGAAAAAGTACCTTTTAAATAGTCGACTTTTTGAAAAAGGACCTTTTAAGTTGTATTTTGTTTGTATGGGGTACTTGGATGAGCTTGCGTGGTGGTGCTCCGACGTTGACTATCACGTGTTAGTTACGTGACCGTATTTAAATAATAAAAAAATAAAAAAAATTCCCCAAATTTCCCTCCTTTCTCGACCTAACCCTTTCATAGTATTCTCACGGAGGTCGGGAAATGAGGGAAATTTGGGGATTTTTTTTTGTAATAAGTCACGTGACTAACACGTGATAGTTAATGCTAGAGTTTCGGCGTTGACCACCACGCAAGCTCACCTAAGTACCCCCCATATAAACAAAATGCAACTTAAAAGGTCCTTTTTTCACTAGTTTTCACTTAAAAGGTCCTTTTTTTAAAAGTCGACCACTTAAAAAGTCATTTTTCATAATTTCCTCAATTTTTTATTAAGACACATCTTAGTATCAAAAGCCCAAATATACTAGCATTTGTGATTTGATATACAGTCATTTGTCAGTGAGAAGGTTAAAAACATAGAAGCTCGTTTTTTATCCACAATTGGAGACATTATAAACACAAGTAGATTATATTATTGCGGTCGTTGCTACAACTTTCTTCACAGTTTGGCCTGAGTGTAATTAAAATCAACTGAGCTAGCGAATTTCTCAGTCATCATTTTTCCGTTATCTAAATCTAAGTCGTGCCACTCAGACAGAAACAGCAGAGTCGGACGCAGTTACATGTCCTGGCATCATAATCAACCAAATGGTTTATGGGAGGAGCATTTCTTGCTACTTTTATTCCCTGAATCTCCCCCTTCTGCTGGAGAGAAGCCAGTTTGTTTGAGAGGGTCTCCATTACTAGAATGAAAAGATATGGGGACAAAGGATCCCCTTGTCTCAGGCCAGCTTTAGGGGAGAAGAAGGGGGTTGGCTCACCATTTACCAGAACTGCATATGTCACCATGGAGATACATTGATAGATCCATCTTCTCCATCTCTCAGGAAACTCCATTTGCTCTAAAATTTTCTCGACAAAATTCCAGCTGACTCTATCATACGCCTTACTTAGGTCGATCTTGAGGATCCCTTCAAACCTACCTCCTTTCCTTCGACCCTTAACTTTGGAAAAAAATCTCTTGAGCTATAAAGCAATTGTCTACCATTAATCTACCTGGTATAAAAGCGTTTTGGAATTCTCCCACTAGGTCCGGGAGAATAGATTTCAACCTATTGACCATGCACTTTGACACCACTTTGTAGATTGAGTTACAAAGACTTATTGGCCTGAATTCATCCACTTTTTTTAGTTGTTTCACTTTCGGGATCAAAGTGATGAATGTCCTATTAGATTCCTTGAGCATCCTTCCTGTTGAGAAGAAGTGAGATACACCTTTAATAACCTCTGTTTGGATGGTATTCCAATTCTTTTGGAGGAAGCATGGGGGAGACCCATCTGGTCCTGGGGACTTGAGAGGGTGAGGAGCAAAAACCCTTTCTTTTATTTCTTTCGCAGAAAAAGGCCGGTTCAAAAAATCTTTCTGGTGGCTCAGGAGCCTTGGGAGCCCAGATAGCCATTCCTCAGAAATAGAATCCACCTCCTGGCCCTGTTCTTCTGTTAGTGCACTTCCCTTGAACAGGTTTACGAAGTATTGCTGGAAATGGGCCTTAAACTCCTCCTGCTCCGTGGCCCATGTGCCATCGTCCAACTCAAGAGCTCTGATTTCTGTTCTTAAGCACCTTTGTTTGACACTTTTGTAGAAAAACGCCGTTGACTTATCCCCAAAAGCATCCCATCGTGATTTTGCTCTTTGCTTCTAGTACATCCATATTTCAATAGCTTGGTCTTCAACTTTTTTCCTCTGCCTAATCTTATAAGGGTAGATATAAGGGTATCTTCTTGTTGTTGATCTTCTAAGCTTGAAGTAATTTGCTGCCAGTTTGGCCTCTGGTCCATAGTTCTCTTCTCCGAGCACCATTCCCTTATTTCCCTTACACTTGCTTTAATTTTTCTTTGAACTGCAAACAGAGGGGAGCCTTTTTGGTTCTTATTCCAGATATGGAGAATGATGTCCCCCACTTCTTGATAACCTAGACACCATGCCTCTATCTTATATGGAGTACATTTTTTCTTTGTACAAGGCTGAGTTTCCAGAATTAAGGGGGCATGGTCTGAGAACATAATTGGCAGATTCCACACTTAGCTCTTGGGAATAAAAATCTCCATTCATCATTTGCATAGGCTCTATCAAGTTGTTCATAAATCGGGTTTAGGGATCTATTATTACACCACGTGAACTTCGACCCTATGGCCTTTATGTTCGACAGATTATTTAGAAATTTCCAGTTCAAGAATGCATCAGTGCCCTGGATCTGATTCTTTCCACCAAGTTTCTGGTCACTACTCTCTAATTGGTTAAAATCACCAATAGGATATAGCTTCCCTTATAGTTGTTCATGATATCATGCAAAAGGTCCCATATTGCAGCCCTTTGAGGAAGATAAGGGCTACCATAGACATAGGAAAAATAATAAGCAACACATCCTACTAGTTTTATATTACACAAAATAACAAAAGGCAAGGTCTCAACAATCTCAATCGAGACTCTATCTGACCAACAAAGGAACTGACCTCCCTTGTGATCAACTGAATCCACACCTGTACTACCCCTGAAACCCAATCTGCTATGGAGATCCTCTCAAAAAAATGGCTTCTCTCCAGCAGAAGGGGGAGATTCAGGGGATAAAAGTAGCAAGAAACGCTCCTCCCATAAACCATTTATTCTTTGCTGATGATGCCCTTCTGTGTTTTAAGGCGACCCCCTCCTCCTGCAGGGCTGTAAAAAAGGTTATACAGGAATTTTGTCTAATCTCAGGAGAAGTCATAAATGAGAAAAAATCCTCTATTCTCTTTATCCCCAATACTCCCCCAAGATTTGTTCGTATCCTAAGGAAGCCCCTAAAAGTTAGAAGCTCTAATGAATTTGGAGTATACCTAGGAAGCCCAATGGATGTGGATGGACGTACAAGCTCCAAGTTCCAGGCTCTTAAAAATTCAAAACAAAATCACCTCTTGGAAATTTTCCCACCTATCTACTCCAGGCAAACTTCTTCTAATACATGGAGTGCTGGTATCGATGGCTAGCCATATCCTTTCCCAATACTGGTGCCCAAAGGTAGCCTTTAATAAGTTACAATCAATTCTTACAAGGTTCTGGTGGTCTTCGGACTTCCCCACCAAAAGAGGTATCAATTGGAGAAAGAAGGAGGCTCTCTTTCAGCATAAAAAGGATGGTGGTCTAGGACTTAAGGATATTACAGCTATGAACTCCAGTCTCTTGATGAAACAGAGTTGGAGATTGTACTCTAATCCGGAGCTCCTAGCCAGTAGAATTTTCAGAGCTAGATATGGTACAGATCCAGTGTCTCTTGGCCTGTCAAATAAACGAATCTCAAAAAGCTCTTGGGCAGCTAGAAGTCTTATTAGAGCAGTTAAACAATACAAGGATGTCATAGGGAAAAGAATAAGAGATGGACAGAATACCCTTATTGATCAAGACATTTGGGTTCAAAGGAAAAGAGTATCAATCAGAAGATCAGAAGGAAACAACACTCCTCTGAAAGTATCTTATCTGATTAATACTGATCGCAGCTGGAACTCTGGAATTATCTGGAGGAGTTTCGACCAGAACACAACAAAATATATCTTGGCCATTCATCTGCCCCAACAACCTACACAGGATGAATACACAAGGACTCTGGAAAGGACAGGAAATTTCAGATTCTCCTCAAGCTATTGGTACTTGATACAGAAGAATGGAGGAAGATGATGGAAACCAATAGCTGAAGACTTCTGGAAGAGACTATGGAAGTCGGGGCTCTTCCCTCGTTGGAAGCTTTTCATATGGAAAATTCTGCAGAATATATTGCCAACAACAGAAAACTTGGAAAAAGGAGGCATCATGGTGTCAAGATCTTGCCCTTTGTGTAACTCTCAGCTGGAAACCACTAATCACCTGCTTCGATTTTGTGAGATCTCCAAGAGGGTATGGGCATCCTCCCCTCTTGGAATCATTTCTGATAACCCAAGTTTTTTGTCTTGCAGGGAATGGATAGGCAATTTCATCACCTACTGCTTAGGAAAGAATTCAGTGGACAGCTCAACCCTTATCATGTTCATCTCCATCTTATGGTCCATTTGGACTCACTGAAATGAGATCATTTTTAAGAGCGTGAGTGTAAACCCCAATAGCATACTGGAACTTGCACAGATACACGCTCGACGATGTAATGAAGCTCACAGGCTGGAAGCATCCCTGCTGAATCACCCCCAACAACAAAGCACTATCCATCAAAGTCCTAAGATATGGAGCATAGGAAGAGTAAGCAATAGGCCTAGCCTCACTGTTTGTGTAGATGCTGCCTGGAAAAGGGAAACAAAACCATCTGGGACGTCATGGACTGCAGCTGCAGCTTGGATATCTACGAAAGCAAGGGAGGATCGCCTTTTTGCAATAAGAAGAGTTTTTGCAACTACCTCCAATCAGGCCGAATCTTTGGCAATCTTGTTATCCCTCAAAGAGATACCAGCACACTTTGGAAATATAATCATTCGTACGGACTCAGAACAAGGCCCTCCAAGCGTTAAAGGATGAACAACTAGCAGAGGAGGAACAGAAGCACATAGCAAAAGATATCAAGCTTGTAGCTTTACAAAGAGACTTTGTTGTTTGTATTAAAATGGATAGACAAGCATTCCAAGAGGCCCATAATCTTGCCATAAAATGCAGGATAAATGGTTGACTCTGGATGCTTGGATATCTATAAAACCACTGCCTAAAAAAAAAAAAAAAAAAAGGTTCACATCTTGAACAGCCATTTCAAGAAGTCACAAAATTAAGTGTCAAGAGTTATGTCTTCAAGAATCAAATACAAGTATTAAAGAGACATGAGGGTGCAACTGTCCAAAAATCAAGTAACTGACATTTGATGATATCAATCCTATTCAAAGTAGGTCCTAGATACTAGACCCTCTTCACTTTGCCCTCTCTACTTTCTGCCTAGTAGTCTGCTTTCCCTCTTGACACGACAGTCTTCCAAAGTCATTAATAGAGCAAACTCTTAAATAGAATGCTTTAATTTTGACCCCATAAGGTCGGATTATGAGATTAATCAAATGCATATTTGCGTTGACATAAGAATAAACCTGTACTACTTCTTGCTACCTCAATGCCAAGGAAGTATTTGAGAACTCCCAAGTCCTTCATATGAAAACAAGTACTTAAATAATTTTTGAACAATTTCAAAGCTGTAGAATTGTTCCTTGCAACAATTAGATCGTCCACATAAACAAGAATGTTAAGTTGAATTTATCCCTTTGTATAAGTGAAGACGGAGTAATCCGAGTATGATTGTACAAAACCATACTTCTTCAAGGCCGTAGCAAGCTTGGCAAACCAACACCGAGGAGCTTGTTTGAGGCCATATAAAAACTTTCGAAGATGACAAACAAGGCCTAGTTCATCAGTAGTGAAACCTGGGGGAAGTTTCATGTATACTTTCTCATTTAAGTCACCATGAAGAAACGCATTGTGGACATCCATTTGATGCAATTCCTACTTCTTTGAGGCAGCAATAGCAAGGAATGCACGATCGTGGTCATCTTAACAACTGGGGAAAATGTCTCATCATAATCTATGCCTTCAGCTTGATGGTTACCAAAGACAACCAATCTCGCCTTCAATCTTTCAATACTTCCATCGGAGTTGTATTTGATTTTGTACAACCATTGACTTGCAAAAGCCTTTTTCCCATGAGGTAATTTCTCCAAGGTCCACATGCCATTAGTTTCAAGGGCACGCATTTCTTCTTTCATAGCCAACTTCCAACCATTATCTTGCATCGCCTCTTTGAAGGATCGTGGCTCTTTGCCTCTTGTTATTGCTGCAACAAAATTTGGTGTTTTGCAGAAAATTTATCACAACTAACATAATATGCTATAGGATAAGGCTTACGTGAGGGAGGTGGAGCAATTGGGTTGAGTGATGCTTCGGATGGACTATTTTGAAGCAACATGAGTAAGAGTAATAAAGTCCTTGAATTTGCTCGAAGGAAATTTTGTACGGTGACCACACCCCATTAAGTCAGGTGTCGTGGCACCCTCAGATTCTTCCTCCTGAGCTGCTGTCATGGCTGGGAAGCTGGGATCAGCAGCTATCGTGGCTGCAGGTGAGCTGAGTTGTGCACCAGTCGCTTGTGATGTCGAGGGTGGTGGTGCAAAAATCACAGGTGGCTGCTCCCGTGGCAGCACCTCATCATTGTTTTTGAAGGTGTGAAAATAATCCATATTTTCACCCAAATTAATTGTGGTAGTCATAGCATCAGTAGCAGTGTCAATGTTGGTACTTTCGACATTCAACTAAGGGTATACATCCTTTAAAAATCGTACATCACAGGACACAAAGAATTCCTTTTTATCTAAGTCAAATAAATACCATCCCTTCTTCCCAAAGGGATACCCAACAAACACATTTACGACTACGACTTGCAAACTTATCACCTTTTTCCCTTTGATTATGAGCAAAGCACAAGGAACCAAACACATGTAATTCACTAAATAAAGGTGGGGAGCCAAACAACATTTCATAAGGTGTTTTATTGTTTAGGAGGATAGAAGAAGTACGGTTGATTATATGGGCTTCCGCTAGAGCACACTCCCCCCAAAAATAAATTGGTAACCCCCCTAAAATCGAAGGGCATGAGCAACATTGAGAATATGTTGGTGTTTTCTCTCTACCCACCCATTTTGTTGAGGGGTTCTTACACACGAGGTTTGAAACAAGATACCTTGGGAAAGGAAATAATTTTCAAACAAAAAAATTCGGTGCCATTATCACTCCGTACAATTTTTATTTTCTTTGAAAATAGTACATAAAAGTCCTAAAAACTTTCGTTTTATCAATCAATAAATTTATCCAAACTACACGAGAGTAATCATCTACAAAAGTTAAAAAATAATGAGCACCACAAGATGAGGGTTCGGCATATGATCCCCATAAGTCACAACATACTATCTCAAAAATACGGGAAGCTTTATTTTTACTTAAAGGAATTTTGTCTCTAGTGTGCTTAGAACGATGACACACATCACAATCTTTATTTAAATGACCACTAGAATTGCTAAGAAAAGGAAGTAGCTTTACAATACTACTAGAAATAGGCTAATTTTCGACGGATTGGTTTCCGGTGGACATGAAATTCCGTCGGAAACATCGAAAATTCCAACGGATTTTTATTCCATCGGTTATTTCCGACGGATTTTAACAATCTGTCGAAAATTCGTCGAAATAAATGGGCTTTCCGTCGGAATATATATATAAACCTTCCCTCTTAAAACCCTAAACCAACCCGCCTCTTCTCTCTATTATTTCCTCCTCCTTCCTCTTCTCTCTCCTCTGCCCCCCTTCTTCTCTTCTCTTCTATTCTTTCCTTTTCTCTTCCTCTCTCCTCCACCCCTTCCTCCTCTTCTCTTCATCTCTCCTCCTCCTTCTCTTCCTCTCTCCTCCTCCTCCTTTTGTTTCTCTTTCTCTTCGCCTCTTTTCTTCTCGACGGAAAAAATGGGTTTTTTTTCTCGATGGTCGAATCCAGACTCTTTAATGGTTGTTTGGCCGGAACATATGGGTGTTGTGTAGTCGATGTTATAGAAATTAATGGTTTTTTGGTCTAATTCGACCATGAAAAGTCTAGATCTAGACTTTTCATGGTCGAATTGTCCTATTTAAACCAAATTCAAGAATTTAAAGCCAACTTCGGTTATTAAGGTGGGTTTTCGACTCTTTAATATATTTATTTTTTTTGTTTTTTTTTAAATATTGTCGGTTGTTGGCTTGTTGTTGTGGTGGGTGTGGATGTGGATGTGGTGGTTGGTACAGATCTGGTTGATGTGGTGGCTTGTTTTTTGTAATTATTATCAGTTATTATGTTGATGTGGTTGATGTTGTTGTTGAGTATATAGAACAGGAGGAGTAGAAGAAAGAGAACTAGAGGCAGACTCTGAAGTACTATCTTCATGAGAAATAAAATTAGAATGCAGAAAAGAAGAATTTTATTAAGGAAGAGGAGAAGATGGAGGTGATGGTGTGGGGTTAGGAAAAGAATCAAGATCATCTGTGAAATTTGTTGTGTGTTTGGGAAGAAAGATAGCAGGATAAAGATGATTGGATTCCTTGTAATGTAGGAAATTGATGTTCATGAAACACCACATGTTTGGTAATATAGATCTTGTAAGTGCTCCAATCAAGCACCTTATATCCTTTCTAGTGTAAAGCATAGCCAATAAACATACCACCAGTAGCCCTGGCATCAAACTTGGTTTTATGAACCTGAGAGGTTGAATAGAAACAAAGACAACCAAAAGATCTTAGTCTGT
Organism: Chenopodium album; assembly: GCF_948465745.1. Taxonomy (NCBI): domain Eukaryota; kingdom Viridiplantae; phylum Streptophyta; class Magnoliopsida; order Caryophyllales; family Amaranthaceae; genus Chenopodium; species Chenopodium album. The sequence continues at coordinate 13,601,546 of NC_137847.1, forward strand.
CAAGGGATGCTGGAATATTATGGAGTTTCTAAAAAGGTGTGCAGTAGTTAATGTTCTTAAGTGGCATTATATTTACCAAGTAAGCTGCACATAGAACAATCTCACCCCAAAACCTCCTAGGCAGCTTAGATTGAAAGCTAAGAGCCCTGCCTGTCTCCAATAGGTGCCTGTGTTTGCGTTCCATAACTCCATTATGTTGTGGAGTGTCAGAACAACTTGTCTGATGAATAATGCCATTGGTAATATAGAATTGCTTCATAGGACCTTCAGTCGGCTCCAAAGCATTATCAGACCTCACACACAAAATTTTAGAGTCAAATTAAGTGTGAACATATTTGGCAAAATTTTCATGACATTTACAGCATCAGATTTATATTTCAGTAAATGAACCCTTGTGTATCTAGTATAATCATCAACAATAGTGAAGAATTGATTGTATCCATTATAAGTATGATCCTTATATGAACCCCGTACATCAATATGAATTAGCTCAAAAGGCTTACAAGACTTTATTGAACTCCTAGGAAAAGATTTCCTAGGCTACTTAGCAACAGGAGATATTCTACACAAAACAGAATCACTACAATCCTTAACATTCCAAGGTAAAATGTGTTTAAAATTGTGAAAAGGTAAATGGCCTAACCTAAGATGCCTTAACTCTGCTTCTTAGTGGCATTACTAGCTTTATTTCAGCTAGTATTATTACAAGATTTAGAAACTTGACTAGACAAATCATGACTAGGAGATAACCTCTGATCTTCAATGCAATATAAACCAGCATGCAGACTACCAAGAAGAATTGAATTATGTGAAGGGCCCTGAGCAAAACATGCAGTACTTGTGAATAACATTGAACAGTTCATATCCTTGCATAGTTTTGGAATTGAGAGAAGAATAAACTTGAAGGCAGGAACATGCAAAACATTAGTTAAGGGCCTGTTCACATTTACTGAACTAAGTTGAACTAAACTAAACTGAACTGATTAGAGCTGAACTAAACTGAACTGAACTGAAATGGATATTTTATGAGAGAAGGAAATTAGGAGCTGAACTGAATTGAAATGATTGGAGCTGAACTGCACGGAACTGATTAGAGCTTAACTGAACTGAAATTAAGCTGAAGTGAACAGGCCCTAAATGTATACTATTGTTTATAACAACCATTCCTAGCTATATACAACACCTCAATCTTACTTCCATCTGGAATTGTTATGGTATTATTAGAACCAGATAGCTTTTTATAGATAGAAAACATGCTCAAATTTGTGCAAACATGATATGTTGCACCACTATCTATCAACCAACCCATATTTAGAAAAGATGAGAAGCAGAATTTACCTGCCAGATTAGCCTCAGAATCTACATCAAAATTAGATGACCAATAAGATAATTATGGGGTAGGTGGTTCATATAGGTTTTTTTCAATTAAATGGGGGTATAAGAGCAACTCCAATGGTTGTAGCTAGGGAGTTGCTTGCAATTTTCAAAAGTTTCTAGCTACTAGCTTGACCATTGGAGCTAAATAAGCTAATTTGCTTGACAAAAAAGTTTTTAAAATTATTGGAGATTAATATATTAAAATAATTAAATTTCTAGGGCTAATTGAAAAAGTCAAGCTTATTTAATTAGCAAGCTAGTAGCTAACCATTGGGGCACAAAATAGCTATAAAGCAAGTTAGCTTGAAATTATATGTGGCATGACAAGCTAATTTAACAATTAGCTTACCATTGAAGTTGCTCTAAGTGTTATTTCACCATAAAAATTGAATAAGCTAATTGAAAATTTTGAAAAAGAGCTTATTTAGTGGAATAAGCTCTTTAAAAAAGCTTCCCACCAAACACCTTGATTTAGCTTATTTAATAGTTAATAAGCTAATATTGGTCAAATAAGATTATTTTGCTCAAATTAGCTAATAACCAAACACAGCCTTTATTTTATTTAGATGGTAAAAGCCAATAAGTGATTTTCGAAGGTGGTAAAAGTCAAAATAACCAAAAATAAAATAGTACTCGTAATATTTTCAAACTTGGCCATCAATGCTCAAAATAATTTAGCAGCCTTATGAAAAAAAAATTTAAAAAAAAAAAAATCAAACTTGGCCTCCCTTCACTTATTGACTGAATTTTTTTTTTCATTTACACAAAATATATTCATCTTTTACTTCTTCGTACTTTCTCTCATCCTCTGTCTTTCCGATATACTTTATGTAAAACGTGTTTTTTTTTTTTTTTTTTTTTTGTAAGGTAAGAAAAAGGAAAGAATTAGGACCGCTCCTCACGAGGGGCGATCCTAAAGCATCTGAGGTGAGAATGGGGTATAAAGCTGAAGAGGTACAAAATGGAATATCCAATTTGTCGGTGACAATATGCCCAACATTTGCTATCCAATCTGTTGCTCTATTTGCTTCTCTGTAGACATGCCGGAGTTCCCAATGGGGGAATCTGAAAAGTAGGATCTTGATATCATCTATAATGTGATCAATTTGCCATGGGGTCGACCAAATACCGTTTACTGCGTTGACAACTAGGAGGTTGTCCCCTTCAATGTGAAGCTTTTGTATTCCTTGTTGGAGGGCGAGGATGATTCCCTTGTGGAGACCAAGAGCTTCAGCGACCAAGAGCTTGTGCTGCAATGGGTGTACCTTCACTGTCTCTGATGATGACTCCTGCTGCTCCTGAGTTGTTTTTTACCAAACCGTCGAAGTTGAGTTTGAAAGAATTGAGAGGAGGTGCCTCCCATGCAACCAACTGAGTGTTTGGGTGGTTTGAGTGAGGTAGATGATGGGTTTAGGATCTCTGCATTGGAGACCCCGAGCTTAAAGAGGTATCTATGAGAATGCGATAATTCCACTCTTCAAACGCAAATTGCGCTCGGTGGAAGGTTCTAACAATGCTAAAAATCTCATTCTGGAAAATAATAGAGTTTCGTTCTTTCCATATACTCCATAAAAGGAAAATAAATATTCAGAGGGCAGAGTTGTTTTTCCGAATCGTAGATAATGTCTTTATCAAGTCTGTGGGTGGTAGTGAACCAGGAAACCAGTTTTGGATTAAAGTGTTATTCCAAATTTCTTTGGCCTTATCACAAGTAAGAAATAAGTGGTCGTGAGATTCCAGATAGGCGGAACAAAAGGTGCAATGATTAAAAGGAATAATCTTCCTTTTATAAAGGATGTCTCTAACTCCAAGACTATTATGCATTATTTGCCATAAGAAGATTTGGAGTTTAGGCGGGATGTCCAATTTCCATATCCAACGATGCGGCCATTTTACAGCATTTGGCTCTAAATCATGTGCTATCCATGTAGCCGACTTCACTGAAAAATTTCCCGAAGGCGTAGGGCCCCATACTGGTGTGTCATCCATTTGAGAGTTGGGTAAGGGGATGCCTATGATTAGTTGTACAATATAATTCAGTAATAAAGAACAAAGCTTATGTTTATTCCAAGTTCGATCGGGGAGAATAAAGTCTACAACCTTTAAGTTAATGTTGACATGGTGGCCTTGAAACTCTAAGGCTTCTAGGAGACTCTTGTTCATCACCCAATTGTCTAGCCAAAAATAAATGTCATTGTCATTGCCAATTTTCCAACGAATGCCTTTGCGCAGAATTTCCCTCTGCGCAAGAATGGTTTTCCATATATGTGAGTTTTTAGGTTGAAGTTGATAGTCAAAAAAAAGAGGAGCTATGGAGATATTTTTCATTTATAAGTTTAACCCAAAGATTAGTAGGGTCTGAGAGAATCTTCCATCCTAACTAAGCAAGGAATGCTTGATTTAAGGGAAGGGTTCGCCTTAAACCAAGGCCGCCATGGTTCTTGGGTTTGCAAACTTTATTCCATCCTATTAGAGGAGTACCATTTTTGTCTTTATGCTGCCTCCAAAAGAAATTTCTATGGAGGGAGTCTAGATTTTTCGCAATATCAGTGGGAAGAAGAGATGAAGAGCAAATGTAGGACGGAAGGACTTCTAGATTACTTTGGATTAAAGTATGGCGACCTGCTTTAGAGAGGTAATTGGCTTCCCAAGAGCTTATTCGTTGATTGGTGCTATCAAGCACTCTCTTAAAATCTTTTTTCATAGGGTAATAAGAGCTAAAAATGACCCCTAAATATCTTCCGAGAGAGGACTTGGGTGTCATGTTGAAATGGGCTGCAAGGGTAGTGCGATGACTATTTGTAATTTGACGTGAAAAAATGATTGACGATTTATGGAAATTAATTAGTTGACCAGAGGAGGAGCAGAATTCATCTAGTATTCTCTTTAAATTATTACAAGCCGACGTTATAGCTTTACATAAAACTAAGCTGCAAAAAGGAGACATGGAATATTAAAAGAACGACGAGCAATTTTGAATCCAATCCCTGATTTATGTTTTTGGCTTTCTAGGGATAATTTTCTAATTAGAACTTCCATGCATAAGATAAATAGATACGGAGAGAGGGGGTCCCCTTGTCTTAGCCCCCTTGAAGGCTTGAACCATTATGTAGTTTCTCCATTGATTTTAAGAGAACATGACACTTTGGTGACACAATCCTGGATCCAATGAATCCATTTCAAAGGGAATCCAAAACATTTAAGGGTTTCCCACAAAAAATCCCATTCAATCCTATCATATGCTTTTTCCATGTCCATTTTTAGTGCACACCAACCCGTTTTATTTTTTGATTTATGGAAGGTGTTAAGTATTTCTTGCACTATAAGGATGTTGTCATGTATCGAGCGATCGGGGGTAAAAGAATTTTGTAAGGGGCTAACCGACTTCTTTAGGATCGGACATAGACGATTAACCATAATTTTTATATGGCTTTGTAGATTGTGTTTACCAGGCTAATCGGCCGAAAATGATTTGGGGTTTCCGGGATATCTACCTTGGGTATTAAGGTAATAATAGTGTGGTTCACAAAGGGAGGAAGCTGCCCATGCGAGAAAAAACTCTGAATCGCTATATTGACGTCGTTCTCAACTATTGGCCAATAGGCTTGGAAAAATTTAGCCCCAAAGCCATCTGATCCGGGGGATTTATTTGGATTCATATCAAAAAGGCTCTTTTTATCTCTTCTTTAGAGATTGGGCTTAGGAGTGTGTTACAATCATCTGGTGAAACAATTGGTTCAATGAACGAAAGATCAATTTGTTGACTAGTCGGTGAATTTGAACTGAATCTATATTTGAAAGATTCTAAAAGAAGATTGTGGATTTCCTCCCTAGATTCTACCCAAATGTCATCTGTATTTTTTAATCTGTAAATTGTATTAAAAGCTATTCTTTTACGCATTTTATTATGAAAGAATCTTGTATTTCTATCACTTCATTTATAAAATTTGCATGGCTTAATTTATATTACAAGATATAAAGACATAAAGTATAAACCGATTATGTAAATACTTGAGTTATGGATTCACCTACTAAAATCCAAGTGGAATTAGTTTAAAGATTGAGGTCAATTGATCGAGTCCACTGTCGTATATCGGTCTGGAATGTAGGCACAACTCTTTTGACAAAATTATATTATTCGGCAATTTTTTTATGCGCATTTGTTTTCAAATGTATATGAATACGAAATACGATTTTTGACCGTTCTAATAAACGAGTTGGATTATATTAAAAGTCTATTATTTAGTTCATACTAACAACTTGTGCATTATTTCGCAAAGGTCGCAAACATTTGAGAATTGTTTTTTTTTTTTTTTTTTTTTTTTTTTTTTTACATATTTTTCAAATTTTATTAATAATAATTTTTCTAGTTGAAAGGAGGTAGTGTGAATGAAATTTAAACCCGGCCCGTAACCTTATTGTAATGTTGGATCTTGATACCATATAAAAGATCCATCTCAACCAAATATTAAAACTAATAGTTGAAGCTTATGATCGACTAATATACTCTATCATATTCGATTCGAAGTTTTTCGAATATTCTAATTTCATTTTGGATCAAATATTGAATTAATGCTTAGTGATTGCCAAGGACGCGCGTGTCACATTAATTAAGGATAACCGTTATGTTCCCTTTTAGAAAATGGTCACACATACTTTGAGGTGGTCACCAGCAGGTTAATTCGGATCAAGTAAATCAATTTAGGTCAGGTCATTTTAGAACAAATTTCATTCGAGTTGATTTCAAGTTTGGATAAGGTTTGGGTTAAGGTTGAGTCAATTTTTATGTTATTGGCATTTGGCAATATGTTATTCTTTACAAGATAATCATAATAGAAACATCGATTATCAGGCTGGCATATACCAAGCCAAACTAGTAGGCATGGAGTCAAATTAAAATCAAATTGCTATTTTAAGTAAAGTTTAAAATTTAAATCAACTAAATAGGAGTTGATGAATTTTGTCGAGCTCAACTGCTCAAGAAGACTTGGTCCTTGTTGACCTCAGTCCCCTTATTTCATGTTGTCATATTTAATTTGCTACTAGCCACACTCCTACAAATACATGTTCGACTCTTTTCCAAAAAGAAAAACACAATAGAAATAATTGAGATTAAGATGGGCTCTTCAAAAGCAATTAATCTTCTTTTCATCGTTTACGCCTTGACACTTCTCGTCTCCTCTGAGGTCCCATCAGCTCGACTGCTGCTTGAGTCCGACTCAACTCAACAGACCGGTTAGTTATCAATCTTGTAAAGATTTATGCTTTAAAGTTTAAATCCTTCTATACTTACTTTTTAACTATGCACACAGTACGTATTCTACGTAACATGATTCAATCCAACTTTTATTACAGCGTACTTTTTTTTTTTGTTTATTTCTCTTATCGTTTAGTATAAAATCTGGTTATCTTATTATGTCTTTTTTTTCATTGTCGGATGATTCATGTTAACTAAACCCAAATCAAACTAACGCTTAGAAGTAGTAGTTGTATCGTTTGGTAAAAAAAAAAAAATAAATAAAATAAAATTATTGCTAATGCCTTAAACTATGTTAATAAATTCTGTATTTTGTTCAGCAGAGTCCAAGGAAGGGTCTGAATCTGAAAGACGTCCCCATTTAGTTCCTAGAGAATTTCCTCCGCACTATTTTCCATCTCAATCAAAATTTCCACCTGGTGTAAAAACGGCTCCATGAGAATTGGTCAATAATTTTTACTGTATGACTTAGTTAGCAATAACTGAGCTTTGAAAGTAAAATATTCAAGTTTATCTCTTTGTAAATTGGGAGGTCGAAACATAATTAAATTGATTGCTTCACATATTTGATTTGCCATGGAATGGATTTTTCATTCCTAATATACTGTCTTTCAAGTAGTATGGGTCATTAATGTAATACTCCCTTTATTTTTTTTTTTTTTTTATTTTTTTTTTTTACATCACTTTTTTTTTATAGGTGCTTTTTTTTTTTTTATTTACATCACTTCTATATATAGTAACTTTACACTATATTTTATTATTTCTCTCTCTTAGTTTAAACCCCACTCACATTAATTTATCATTTCTCTCTCTCATGGTCCCCAAATACCCTTTCACATATTTTTACTTTCATAGTCCCTACATTACTTTTACCATAATAGATTATTCATCCACTCACATTATTAATTCATTCTCCTTAAACTCCGCGCATTTGCAAGTGATACAAATAAAAAAAACGGAAAGAGTACAAATATGTAGTAAATAAAATTATATGGAAAAGGTTGTCTATTCTCTCTGTTTTAATTAATACTTATCTCCGTTTTTTTTTTTTTTGTTAATACATTTATTTTTAAGAAATTTATTTTTAGTTGACATGTTTATTTTTCGGATATGTTTTATACCTTATATTTACTAGTGTCTCCCACTTGTTTTATCATTCTCACTCATTCTCTCTCCTTTCCTTAATATGTGTGTTTAAATTGAACGCGTCAACTAAATAGAAACCAAGGAAGTATGAGACTAGTACTTCTTCCGATACATTATTTTGATCATAAATATATGAGAAATTCGAGGGACATCCCAATTTATCTTATTGATAAAGAATTTTGTTTATCTAATAGCAAGTTTGTAAACAAGTAGTGTTTAGTGGGTAAAGCTTTCTTCTTCTTCATCCCACCCATCACCATTTCCTTCATTTCTGTCGAGTTAACTCCATTGAAGGAGCTTAACTGCTTAAGCTTCTATCTTACCAACCTTCCACCGCACCACCACTCCAACGACATCACCATTATCGACGGCCCAATTAAACGAGAAACTCTATAGAAAGGGTGAAATCAAGGGCAAGGTCAACCCTAAAGGGTTGGGGTGACCAACTCCTCCATCGAAGGTACTATTAAGCTTGATTTCCTCCGTTGAAGAGCTTGTTCTTCTCCATTGTTAGTTCTGAAATTTTTAAAAATGATATTAGTGCCTAAAGTAACAGATTTCTGACGTTAAAAATATAAATTGTAAAATGACTATGTTGCCCATAATTGTCCAAAATACTTCACTATTTTAACTCTAGATAAACAGCTAAAGTGCTAAAGTTTACCATGAAGATAAACTTGTATTTTATTCAGAAAATTTACATGATGATCCTCTATTTTTGGATTTTCTCTTTGATAGATTTATTTATTTTTAAACTTTTACCACAGTCTCTAGTGCCTCTATACATTTGATTAACTCTATGTAGTGCACCCATTCTCATTATAATGGCTAACCAATGCTGCAATGGCTCATTATCTAACCTTAATGATTAAAATAAAGACTAATCTATCCTTACAAAAACCTATTTCATGATTAATCTTTTTGTAATTTATTTATTAATGTTTAATTATATATGTTGATGGTCAAATTAATTCATTGACATTCTTCCAAGTTTGATTATGTCAGCGATTATACAGCAAGCTAATTATTTAAGCATCATAACTTCTACAATGATAGATTTTCTTTTTCATCGTTTTTGAATTTACTCTAATCAAGAAAAAATTATATCAGGTTTCAAATAAGCATTAACCATTTAATTTCTATAATTTTTCATATTTATCCTAAAAAAAAAAAATCTAAAACATGTCCAGTCGATTTGATCTAAATATAAGCTTTGACCACTATTATCAGTCATGCCAGTTTAGTTTTGCTCTTAGCTCCATTAGTATATATAGTCATATATTGGGGTGAGCAAAAAATCAAGGTACCCTGATCAGGAACAGAACCTATTAGAAATCGCAGGTTTCGGAACCAAAACCTGCACAAGAGATTCCGGTTCCTGGTATCAAAATGGAGAATCTGTTGCAACCGGTTCAGGTTCTCACCAATTTTTTGGAACTGGAACCTGTAGGGTATTCTATAACCTGATAAAAGTACCACTTGAGTTCAAATTATATACCAATTCTAACCAATTTTTTTAAATAATAAATATCAAAATTACAATTATAAATAAATACATTAAATTTGCTCAACAATTACTATTAGCTCATTTTATTTGCGAGTTATAAACATTACTTGGTAACCATCTTGTTTTCCTATAAAAAGTTATGTAACAAGTTATTAATTATATTACAAGATAGGGTACCTTGAATCGAAATCGGAACCGGAACTGGAACCAAAACCTACACTCAGTTCCCAATTTCCAAGAACCTACTCAACAGGTTTCGATTCCAGTTCCCAATTTAAGAAACCTATTGCAACAGATTCGGGTTTCGATTCCAGGAATTTTAACAGGGTACCCTGTTATGCTCACCCCTACTCATATACAAATATACAATACAATGATAATCGGGTCTAATAAGTTAAGTTCAGATAAATTTTATTGTAAAAAATACACTATAATAAATTCTCTCTTTTGTTTACCGAAGTCCAAGGAAAGATCTCTATCTATCAGACGTGCACTTGTAGTTTATTTTTCATCACAACAAACATATCCTCCTGGTGTGAAATTGGCTCCATGAGAAAATTTTGTTTTGCAGGGTTGTTTATAACTGTCCGTTTAAGAGGAAAAATACCACCAAGTCAACCAAGTTTTACTCCTGGTGTGACTAGCAGTTCCAGCCGTATTCCAGGGAGCCGAAGGAAGGAAACACACGGATAATGTGTACTAAGTTAATGGAGTACAATAAAGTTCAGCAATGTACAAATGATAACGTTCAGCAATGTAGCGAGTTCTTCGATTAAATATCCAAGTATACGTACAAATATTACATCATAGTTGGAACATTTATAAATGGTGCTTCATGCATCGAAAATTTCGAATGACTCATCAATGGTTGGTTACTCCAGCCTCAATTCTTTCATAGCTACAATTGAAGTATCACAAATAAGGAGAGAAATATATTAACATAGGGTTAAAAAAATACAAGTATAAAAGTAATTGCCATTTTAAACTTTAATATAGAAGATCTTATCATCCTCCATATTCTTTAATTCAGGGGCGGATCTAGGGGGGGTTCAAGGGGGTTCATTGAACCCACAGATTTTTCGGAAAAAAATTATAAGTTTTAATTTTTTTTTTTTTAAAAAAAAAAAAAGAAAAAAAGGGTTAAAACTAATTTATGTGAGATAAATAATCAAATGTTAAAGCCTGGCACATTGGTAAGGGAGTGATTGTTAGAGCATTGAATCTCCTCCTTAGGTCTTGGGTTCGATTCCTGCTGCCCTCATTTTATGTTTTTATTTTTTTTTTGATATTTTTTTCCGAGTTCTTCTGTTCTTAATGAGTTTGTGAGACCTCTTATTCCTCTACTCCTCTTAATTCTTAAATCTTTATTTAATGGTTAATCTCATTTAATGTTTTTATCTTTCTTTTTTGTAATTTTTTTCCGAGTTCTTCCGTTCTTCGTGAGCTTGTGAGACCTCTTATTCCTCTACTCCTCTTAATTCTTAAATCTTTATTTAATGGTTGATTTTATTAAAATTAGTGATAATTAGTTAATTACATACTAATTTTTTTAATTGGTTTTAATATATTGTTGAATACTTGAATTGTTGACAAATTGAATTGTAGAAACTTAGAATTTAAAATTTTTACTTGGTCTTTTAATTGATAATTAGAAGAAGTTTACATTGTTAAATTTGTGTTTATTGGGGGCTTGAGATTTTTTATTTTTATTTTTATGTGTAATATTGATTTTTTGCAATAGAAATATAGATTTATAGAAGTAGTAATGTATTAGCACGCTTTAATTTCAAACTATGAAAACTCGAAAAATGCTTTTGTAGGTTTTTTTTTTTTTTTTTTTTTTTTTTGTAAAATCCATCCATTTGTAATTTAAAAAAAAAATGAACTTATGTATTGAATATTTAGTTAATATATGATCATCATTTTTTTAAAAATTCCGAACCCACAGTTCGGAATTCCTGGATACGCCACTGCTTTAATTCAAGCAAGTTTTCATGAATTATAAATTATGAGAGGAGCAGAAGTGAAACCAATCTTGAGCAAAAACAAGTGCTTCCACCATATGGGGCTGCAGAATATTTTGAGGTTGTTTCTGCAAGCAGAAGTGAGGAAGCACTCATTTCCAACAGGGCACAGCAAGAACACCACATTCAATTCTTCAGCCGAAGAAGGTATGATACAACGACCCTTATATAAACACATGCATCTATGTTCAATTTTCAACATAATCAAAGCTGTACAGATTTCAAGCTGCAAAATATTAAACAAATTCTAAAACTTAAAAATTAGAGTTAAAGGACTGTTTTTCAATCTGATCTTACTTCTTTGAGCCTAATGAGAGACCGAGTAAAATATTAATAAACTTCATATATAACACATCACTTCTTGGCACAACCGTTGCATTCAGTAGGAGCTCCTCAAAAATTTACCTAATATTGAAGTCTGTCCAGTTAAGTTGCTGTATAGCAAGCAATGGAAATGGTGCATCGGTTTCTCGAGAGTAGGTGCATATCTTCCAGTATTATACGCAGGTGATTCAACACCCCTCTGAACACCTTCACACAGCATGATATCTTCTATCTGAAGTTTTTACAGATATAATGTCAATGGGTCATTTCTAAATCCCTTCATTACTTTTTCAAGGTTAGGGGGGGTCCAGGCAAGGGACAATCGTGAATATATTCACAACAAATCTAGAACAGTTCTCACATACCTGTACTTCTTCGCTGTCTTTTAGGCTTTTTTCAATGAAAACATTATCATCCTACAATAAACAACAGATATATGAGCATACCCTGCACTCAACAAGTACATTTTAAACAGCAAACTCTTAAATCGCACGCTTTCATCTTTTGGTAAAATTAAAGATCCTCCAGAGATATACCTCAAACCCAGTGTGAATCACCGATGCACAAATTGCAATCTCATATGAACAGCAATCCGGCATAATACCCAAAATAGATCAACAAAATTGTTGAGAGCAACAACATACCTATATAGCCACTCTTTTTTATTTTTTTTTTATTAAACATACCTATAGTTTTTTTTTAAGGTTGCCCACCCGGTTCACCGGAGCTTAGCTCCGACTATATTCGGATCCGACTCGGGTAGCACACCTGGCTTATGGTGGGTGAGTCTCCCGACAAGAGTTTCTGCATACGGTGAGACTCGAACCCGAGACCTCCCTTAAGTGACATCAAGTTGCTTACCACTTGAGCCTACTCTTGTTGGTATTAAACATACCTATAGGCACATAAATAGTAGTTGTATTGTTGGATTGTCAAAGTTCATAGATAATTGTGGGTGGTTGACAGCAACATACTTCTTTGAGTCACTTATTGAACAAAGGTAACATAAACTTAGTTTTTCACAGGAGATTGCTGTCGTATATTTCCATTATAAACAGCATGAGTATAAAACTCTAAAGAAGAAATCTCACCTTCAACGACACGTCAAGAAAGTAGTCAAACACGACTTGGCATTTCCGTGGTCCCAATGGGACAACAAGGTTGGTGTCCATCCAAGGGCCATACCTATTATATTAGCAGTACATGAAAAAGAGGTCCAGGTCTCAAGGAAGTTAAAATATGCAGAAAGTACAGTTGTAAGAAATGGAGCAACAGCAACTTCTTAAATGAAAGACATATTCACCTGTTAATCATGAAGTTAGGATAAACAAATGCATAGAGTGCTTTCGATCCAAGTCTGTCAAATTCACCTCCACTTGCACATCTTTGGATGCTAACTTTTTCAAAAATCTAATGCAATAAACTAGATGTCAGATCAGATTTTGACATTATTATAGAATTCAGTTCCCCTTAATAACTTGCTTTGAAACAAATATATAGGAGACTAAAAAAATATTTTAGTATCTACTTTCATCAATATATGTTATATATCTCTTGGGTGGCATATGTAAACCACCTAAGAATTGCAAGTAAAATCATATACTATATAAGAGAAATAATGACCATACTTCACTGCTATATGTGTCCAAGTTAAGCCCAGAAGCAAGATTTTTGTGTGCATATGGAACATGATAGCCACCATCCAAATAATTGTCACAAAATACCTGAAATAGGACAAATGAAGCAAGCATAAAATACTAACACAAGTCAATAAGTCAATTAATGCAAAATGTAGTTGACCTGTAAAAGATATTTTCTTTGCATTCAGCAGAAAGAGAAACAAGCTTTGTGTCTCAAAGAGAAACTAAATTTAATTAAACCAAAATTAGGAGAGTGTTACAATATCTAACTGCAAGCTCAGACCTTCCAGTTACACTCTAAGGTGTACTCACGTCTACAAATGTAACTCAAAGAGGTGTCAACTCCATTGGAACTAAGCAAGCCAGCTGAACTGCCAAGCCAGTCATTCTCCATACTTCCAAAATCAACTTCCTTCTTGGAAACACCTAGGTTGATAGCAATAAATGGCCCCCATGTAGCAACACTTATGGGTACAAGTCCATACTCCTAAAAACAAAGTTGAAAATCATTATAGGAAAGAAAATTAGGATGGCAAACATCAAGTTAAGAAATATTGCATACCTTAGGGTCAAAATTCCGCAATCCTGTAATTCTTTGAGCCTTCAGGAGATTTCCCTCTAAGCCATATGTCCATCCCTACAAAATGATGCAAAAAATCTTTGAATAAATAGAGGTTATTATACCATTTAAATAAGGAACTTTTTGTTAGTCGAACAAACCTTTTTAATCTTGGAAAAAAAATTGCCAACAAAAAACTTTAAAAATTTAAAACAAATTTGACAGATAGATAAACAAAGAAAAAGAGAGTCACTAGGATATGTAGGTCAAAGTAACAAACTCTGATCTGCTAGAGAAGTAAAAATTGTTAAAACAAGATATTCACTACAATCAAAAAGAAAAATGCATTTGATCCATAAACTGAGGCAAGTTTCACGTCTGCCAACCTGAATTAACGTCTACAAAGACATGCAAGCATTTATTAAAGTGGCATGCTCTGGATAATTGATTTGTAACAGATTTGACAAGGTTTTTAAGGAAGTTATGATGCATCTCCTGTAGTGGAACCACCGGTACATCATTGAACCAGAGTGAAGCTCAGTGACCCATCCAGGACAAGGGAAAGGATAGAGAAACAGCAGGGATGGAAAGTGGCTAAAAGTAGGCATATTACTAGGAAAAAGGTCTAGGAGTCAATTTCTGAGAAGAAATTTTGATCAAGTTTCCTGCCTTGCAAAGTTGCATTGATGTCTGAGGCACTATTGACTGAGAGTGAAACATAATATGATGACTTGATGGTAGTTCCTATTACGCCATATTTTAAAAATATAATCAAACTAGCATCTTGAAACATTAGCAGCCAAAATGACTTGAAGAAGAATATTAAGGAATTTGCCTAGGTATCTTATATACCTCAGTTTTATACTAGAGTTTTAAGTTAGATAACACAATACAACTACAGAAGTCAAAGTCAAGCACAGATAAGTATATAACAGAAATTTTCTGTACGGGAGGACTCAATGATTTCTGATGGAGCCCAAATCAATAACAAGTCAATCGATTCGTCGTGTAGAAGATAATTTACCTCACTCTTTACTGATATCTATGCTGAAAAACCCAGTTATGGGAGGTTTCAAGGTCAACATAAAAAAACAACTTGCAGATGGTAGAAAGTCATGTTACAGACACTGAAGCTGTCATGGACAGAGACATTATGTTTATGTTAGCTAGTTTTGCATATAAACATGTCTAGGAACATATGTAGCAGAGCACTTTCAATCAGATATCTAAAAAAGTAGAGCACATCAATTAGATATAAGATTGAGGCAGATAGCTAACTTTTGCAGCTAAATGTTTACTCTTGCAAATTGCCTAACATTCTATAATTCATGGTTCCATGGTCAAATGTAAAAGGATTCTATGTTTGTTTCTATTTTTAAAAGATTTAAGTACTTGCATTTTACAAGGCCTTAGGCCCTCCCCGAGGAAACTGAAAACAATGAAAAGTAATACTATAGGAAACTGGGATGGGAGTGAAACTCACATGATAAGGGCAAACAAAGCAGGTTTTTCTACCACTTCCATAAGCAAGAACGGAAGCATGATGGCGACAAACATTATGAAATGCATGAATCTCACCATCAGCATCTCGACATATCACATATTCCACGTTCCCCAATCTGCCATGGTTAACAATAAATTTTAAGTAGTTTGTTTCCAGGGTGATAGTCAGAAAATCAGTAACCGTAGAATGCTCCCTCACCCCCAACCATTACACACACACACACAAAAGACAGTAAAGAAAATCGCACCTGCCAGTGAAATAATCATGAGGATTCTTTATCTGATCAATGCAACCTATAAGTTCAAGATAAAGATTGCGACATCATTACCATTAATTTATAATAAATAATGATAGTCGTACTTCTCTACAGAATAAATTCACATGCATTTGAAGGATGATAAGAAGAGTAAACACTTAAAACCTATTTAACCTAAACTCTCTATATAGTACTTTCAGTTTCAGCTTGAAACAGAGTCCTTTATTCATGCCTTTTGCTCATTTATCTCTGTATTGCTTTTAAATACACATTATATGACATTTTTTCTATAAAAGATAAATCATGAAGTTATAAAACTTAAGCTAATTAAGGGTCTAGCTCAAGCTGTTTTAGTAGCTTTTAATTGACTGTCAAGGGTTAGTTATCAAAAGAGCTATATAAAGAATAAGTAATAAGCAAAAGTAGCCAAATTCCTACTCTGAATTTAATTACTGGAAAGACCAAAATGGATATCTGTATGATTTCTTATGAAACTTAAACTACAACAATTCAGTTGCATTCCTTCATTGAAAAGAAAGTATTGTTGACAAACATCGTGTGCAATATACAATATATTATTCTACACTGAGAACTTTTGCTCCATAGGCAACTCCTAATAATGTTCCGATTCTTACCAAACAAACTGAACAGCAATGACAAAACCAGATACAGATACTACAGAGTATCATCCAAAATAGATAAATGCCTACTGACTTCCTCAAAGACCAATAAGAGCTAAGAAAATGGCATCATCCCCAAGTTTAGCAGCAGCAGCTAAATTTGGGAGTTCTGAAATTCCGCCTTCTGTACATGAATTCTCTTTTACTTTTAAGGATTTTGGTCTACGCACATGCTTTGGCTTACCTGGCAACAGAAAGCTACATGAGCTTCCACTGCCTGTAAAAGCCTTAAATAACATAGGAAAATATCTACTCATTAGATATCTTTTATGCTATCTTTGTCCTTTAGGACCAAGGAATCAAGGATACATACTTCATTTTTAGACTTTCAGTAGAAACTAATAATTCCAGTATAACTCGCCAAAGAGACAATTTCTCATACTTAGATATCACTGATTCTCCAAAGTTAATATTAATCCTAGAAGCCCTTACAAGCAAAGTGAGCATACCCATATCTCAGAAATAACCATATATCAACCAATCTACGAGTACACTATAATGCATAACACTGTTACTATACCGCGAACACAGACAAGATCACAGTCTTCTTCCCTCTACTATATTAATGACTTAATGTTGTGGGTCCAGGCGTCCAGCCCAAGTCTCACTAACATGTGTTTTATTTTGGTCCATTTTGGATGGCCTATTTGCTTGGCATTTTACTTATTATGTTTAAGACCAACCTTTTTTTCTCTTTTTTTTTTTTTTTTTTTTTTTTTTTTTTTTTTTTTTTTTTTGAGGAATGGTTAAGTCCAAATTGGGCTTCACCGGCTTAATTTGAAGCTTGCTTAGTACGCTTTGGTAAAGTAATTCTTGCTAAAAAGAAGTCAGCAAGTGAGAGGGTGAATATTAAGACAATATACACACAAAAATAGAGAGAACGGGAGCACGGGTTTTTGAGCTTATTCATTTTGAGGTTTTCAGAGACAACTTCCAAAAAACTGACTGTTGCCGGAAATTCAACCATCAGATCGTTTTGTCAGTTTTTGTTGAAGACACATAGGACCTCTTTATAGACAGTTGAATCGTCGCATGAAGCTCTGGTTCGTCCGACAAACACCAATGTTTTAGTGATTTCTACACCTTTTATCTGTCAATGTCGTTTTTACACTTCACATTGAAGGGGTTTTGAAGGGGTTTTCCATGTATAATTCCTGTGAATACTTTGCAATTTAATCTTCCTACTATTGTCGTGTTTATATTACATGTGTAGCTGATTTTTGTTGGTGATTAGTTGTTGTTATTATTTAGGTTCATTGGATTGAATTGTTGGTTGGTTGTCTAGATTGTGACTTGGTGGGTGTCGTGGTGACTCCCCTAGCTTCCCTACAATTAAGCCTGCCTTACAAGCATACCCAATTAAGCAAAAATAAGGTTTCCAACATTATATATTTATATTCCATAATATCTTTGTTTTAAAAGTTCATCTTTAATCATCAGAATCACCCTCATAATCTGGTTATCACTTCACAAGCCTAAAATCTTAACACCAATGTAAAAAATACCCTCAATTATCCAAGACTAAAATCTTTAACAATGCTTCAATACTAGCACATATTTAATTTTACCATCATCATTTTGGCAGAAATTTTAAAAATTATCTGGTTGTTTTTGTTATTATGCCAAAAAAAAACGAAATTTGCAGAAAATTATACGAGAATTTAACAGGTTAAAAAGTAATAAAAAAGAGAGAAAATTGAGTGAATTACCTATTACTCGCCATCCATTGTAAAAGACACGATCAATTTCAAGGGAATAAAAAGAAGAATCAAAATACCATGAACTGGGTGGAGTTACAGCTTCTTCAACAGGAATATTGGGATCAAATTCATGAACAATTTTGTGGGTTGATTGAATTGAATTTGAGAGACAATTTGTGAGTTTAATGGGAGTTTGATTTTTACGAAATGAAAATATTGAAGAAATTCTTTCTATTTTGGGAATAAAATTGAGATTACTTCCAAAGGATTGCAAGATGACATGATTAAGTGGGTTTTTGGTAGCAGTTGACATCAATAGTGAGAGTGTTAGCTTGATTAATTGATCACTCTCGTAAGTACAAATGTTGTCAATAGATCACACTGATCACTTTAATACCCACTGCAGAAGTAAGGAATTGTTGGTTGGTTTTTGGGATATTCGGAATGGAATGTTTTTTTTTTTTTTTTTTTTTTTTTTTTTTTCTTCTTCTTCTCTTCTTCTTCTTTCTTTTTTTGTTTCTTTCTTTCGTTTTTTCTTTTTTAGTTATTTATTTATTTATTTTACAAAGAGAACTTCATAAATAAAGAGCCGTTACAAAGTGTGAAGGATACATACTAAAGGGAAGAAACTACAACAAACTAAACTAGTAAATCCACTAAACATAAAGAAAAAAAGGCTTGTGGAAATCAACATCCTTGCGGACCTTCGTGACATGGATGGAATTGGGATAATACTTCTAACGCGTAATAACCTGCAAAAACACAATTCACCTGTACTTGCTGAGGCTATAAAGATAGTTAAAGAACGGAAATGATAGCACCTTAGTAGAGGAACTTTAACATAGAAATGGAGTAGATATTTTGATGGAATTAGTGGAAGTAAGGAAATGCTTCTGGTAAAGGATTTAATAGACTATTATCTTGTCTACTCCTGTTTTGGAATGGTATGGAGTTAGTAGACTATTATCACGACTCATGCCCAACAGCTTTGCTAGAGTCAATGCGGTCATGTGGGCTATAGGCAACAACTTGGGCCAAGGGAGATGCTCATGGGTGCTGCTAAGCACCTTCTCCCTATAGAGCTTTATTTAGCTCAGGTGTTGTTTTGCTATTGAACACCGCATTGACAGTAACACGATAATGGACCATTTGGAGGCTCAAATGGAGCTTAAACGAGCCCAACTTGGTGACCCATCGTTTTTGGACCCAATGAACATCATGGTGAAGTCGGTTTTCCAAGTTGGGTCCACAAATGTCCATATTGCGCTACGAGGTTTGAGATACGCTTGGAAGCTTCTAGAACATTTTAGGATACTCTTGTACATACTCTTAGTGCTAGAGATTTGTAGAATACTTCGGAAGTATGTAAGTACATACATACGAGTTGTATAGCCAGGAGTTGTACAGAAGCCTCTAGAAAAGATAGCTTCTAGGACTCTCCATTTGAGGAGGTTAGAAGGTTCTAGAAAAGAAGTCTCTAGGCACTTGGGAGCCCTATAATTAAGTGTCTTCCTGTAAAATCTATATGCACTGAAAGCTTAGTCTTGTATTGATCTCAGTGTAAATATATATAGCGTACAAATGTGAAGGCCTTAATCAAGCTAGAATTGAATCAAATAATGCCATAATCCTATGATATGCCAACCATATAATATTCCAGTATATCAAAACATATATTCTAAATATCTGAACCCCCTCAAGTTGGAGAATTGTATGGATCATATATGCCCAACGTCGACAAGAGGTAATCAAACTATCATTTACCAGGAGCCTTGGTAAAAATATCTTCCAACTGAGAATTTGTCGTAACATGAGAGGGCGCAATTGTACCATTGGTAATAGCATCTCGAAAAGTGACCTCAATGTGTTTGGTTCTTTTATGAAAAAACCGGATTCTTGGCAATGTGTAATGCCTATTGACTATCAAAACAAATGAATAATCTTGGGATGCTAAATGCCAAGACTGAGTAACAAACACTTCAACCATTTCAGCTCACATGTATTAGCTTCGAGAGAGCGGTACTATGCCTTTGCGGGAGACTTTGAAACTGTATGTTGCTTCTTTGTTTTCCACGATAAAAAGGAGAATTTGGCTCAATTTTTGAAGATGGTGGCGGTGGATCATCACCTGCCATTGTTAAAGTTTAAAAAAAACACGGCTCTGATACCATGTAAAATCTATATGCGGTGTAAACTTAGCCTTGTATTGATCTCAGTTGAATTGGAAAATATATATAGCGTACAAATGTGAAGGCCTTAGGAAACAATCAAGCTAGAATCAAAGAATGCCATAATCCTATCCTATGCCTACCATATAATATTCTAGTAAATTAAAACATATATTCTAAATATCTTAACACTTCCTCTCATTTTTGTAGCATCATATCATTTAAAAGCACTTTCATCATTCTCCAGTACTAAAATCTTTTTTAATATTCTTAATCTCTTGTGCATCCATTCTTACTCTCTCGCGTAGTTAAGCTTTCATTGCATACTTTGCTATAAGCATCCTCGGAGTTAAGCCTGACTAGCATCCTAAGGGAAGAAAGTTAATGGGCGTGCATAGTGGGCGGGGCGGTTCAAGACTAACGGAGTTTAATTAGCACATGACAATGCTCTATTACCGTATTCATATTTGATTGATTTTTTTTTGCGATGGAATCTTAAAATACCCTAGCTCCTTAAAATCTTATATTATTATCCCCTCCTTGTTTGATTATATATGTTTCCAACATAAATTAAATGTTACAAGTAACTAGTTCTATTAGTGAATTTGTATTGGCGGATGTAAAATATGTTCACCCACTTAATTTTTTAGTGGCTTATTTTTAGATAATATTTAGTTTCATTTGTAAGGCTATTTATATGAGCCTATTATTTCCATTTTGTTCCATTAATGCAAAGAGTGGATTGTTTGTTTTTCAATCCATCACTTCATTCCATCAAATTTGGCATCCTAGCTAGCCTAATTTTGCAATACAAGCTCAATTACTTGCATCCTCCATTTAGTAAAGTAAGAGAAATAATCCTCTGCCAAACAAGGAAAAAAAAAAAAAAAAACCCAAAATCTTAGGGCTTGTTTGACATCATTTTTGGTTTTCAGTTTCCTGTTTTTTTGAAAACTAAAAACCAAAAACAGGAAACAAGAAAAAGGTGTTTTCACTTTTTTGTTGTCAGTTTTCAAAATTATCATGATTTTAATAAGTCTAAATATTTTTTGATCCATTATGTGACATATGTAATATACTTTTAAAAAACAAAAAACTAAAAAACAGAAAACCACAGCGATGCCAAACGAACCCTTAGTTAAACGAAGCAAAACACATCGAGGAAAGTAAAAACCCACGAAAACAAGCAGAATAGATACTCAGCCAAAGAAATATATGTTTGATGTCTAATGAGAATTCTGAAATATTTATTTTGGAATGTAAATATGACATATACACATGTCTTTTTGGTTTTGTATGTGGATCACATACTTCTTAAAACAATTGGTCAAGTGATGGCTAATGAATTATTTTGTATGAAAATCTTTGAAGAGGAAGATGAGTACATCTTGGAGTTCAAAATTTTTAGAAATAAAAGATATTGAACTTATTTATGAAGCGAAAATGGATAGAATGACATTCTTTGTGCACTATTGGCAAAAGAATTTGTCATCATGTATGTAGTTTGTATTTATTATGCATGCTTTATACATATATATGTATTTTTCAATCCAACATATCTTTCTAATTCGTTCTACTATATCGCACATCATCTCAGATTGTTACAGGGAGGCCAAATTATATGTTAAAATACATTACACAATCAAAGGAATTGGAAAAAGGATTAACAACCTTGAAAATGTGTTAGAGTGAATGATCGATCTCACATCTATAAAGTACATAAAAAACGCACACATCTGACAATTTCATTCTAGCACACTAAACAGATACATGCACACAAATTAAGTACTTCAAATTTATTTATAGTTTGCTCCAAAGAACAACCAATAGTATAGTTTTACAGGACAAGGTAACACGGGTCACAAACACCCCAACTTGTACTACATTATCAAGTACCAAACCACAAAATCTTGTATACATAATTAAGAAATCCAAACCCCTATAATGTATATACATTATATTCGACCTTTGGAATATTTTTTTCTTTCTTCTTGGGAGCCACAAAGGGTAGTGATATAATACATCGTCATGTAGTGGACCTTTAATTTGACATGTGATGATGTGATCACACATAACCAAATTCATAAAACCACTAGAATCATACTACGTATATATCCCTTTTATCGAAACTTGGAGAAGTAGTTGGTGAAACTCTTGCGAGGTGATGAAGAGAAAAACCTTTTTGGAGAGAACATACCAAAGTTATATCTTGGTGAAGCAAGAGCATCAATGGGGCGATACTCTGGCATCATAAACCCTCGCTCGATTTCGTACGACCTTCTACCGGGAGTTGCATTTCCATTACCATAAAAGTTCCCATACTTCTTAAGGTTCTTAAACCAAGACTTCTTAGGAGAATCTTGATGATAACCATTAATTTTTTCGGTCATGTATTGCCTAACCGCGTTTAATCCTTGCTCCATTACTTCTAAGGGAGGTGAAACCAAAGGGTTTCCTTCAACATGAAGCTTCTGAAGCTTCCGAAGACACCCTAATGAAGTTGGAAGTTCCGATATCTTGTTGTAGCTCACGTCGAGCTCTACAAGTGACATTAGAAGGCCTATGGAGTAGGGCAATTCGACGAGGTATTGGAAGTTTTGGCTTACATTGAGAACTTCTAAGTTGATAAGGTTTTCTAGGTCTTCTGGTAGCGAACGAAGGCAATTGAGACGTACGTCTAGCACACGTAACGACGTTGCATGGCATATCGAAAATGGTAGGAAGGCAATTTTGTTTGAGTTTACTGAAAGTTTCTTGAGATTTAAGAGCTCAAATCCAATTGTGTCCGGTAAAAATGTAAGTTTGTTGAAGTTGGCATTTAGTTCTTCTAGTAATCTGTTCATGCAAAAGGAAAGAAAACGTTAGAAATTATAGAAACATGCGTCATATATACCTTAAAATGTTACGTAGTATTAAATAAATGAACTGGTACATAACAATTAGTAACTTCATATTGGACTTAATTACAAAAAAATCACAAATTCTTATATGTGACTGGTCACACCGTGTAGCTAGTTATCATGGATTTATTTCGTTAGTGTTATAAGAATTACTCGGTCAGTGTTACATGATGTAGCCAACCGCACACAAAACGAGCTGACTCTATATCATTATATCATGATTTTATAGCCAACACTTTCGTTACATAGTAGTTGATGATACCCCCAAGTTTTTAAACAATGCTTTTAGAAATTTAATCAGCCGACCTAGCTACCTATTGACGGCCTTAATTACAATTTTATTATAATTATTAAACTTAATTGTACTAATTTTATTGCTATAGAACCATGTGGCCACGTTAAGCACGAATACAGTCAAGAACACCAACATGTTATAATAGAAGAACAAAGCAATCAACATGACAAACTATACGTCGTTTTCAAATTTTTTTGATTATTTTCCAATTTTCAAATATACAAAAAATTGACAAAGGGAAGAGATTGAGGAAATATAATGATTAGATATAATTGAATAGATAATGCAAGACCAAATGAATATAGAAGTATCTATGTAACGTGATTGACCCACCTAATCACATACGTATCTATCTTTGTAAATGTAATACAAATTCTTCTATGTAAAGAAATATTTATACAATCTATTTTAATAACTACTAAGCTTATCCGTTAAAAATATAAAATATAATTTAAAAAATAAATTATTTATCAGCTTTATATTCCTCTTTTCTTATCCATTCATATTTTGGGTAATGATTGAACTAGTCAAAAGAAAATTGTAAGTACGTCTCTTATGTTCTTTGAACATCAATCTAAGAAAAAAAAAAAAGAGAAAAAAAAAAAAAAAAACCTCTAGCTATATAAACTATGAATTTTTTGGTTTCTCTTCTATACAATTAAACATGTTTGAAATTTCAATAGTCTTTTTTTTTTTTTTTTTTAATAAAGCTAAAAGTGTAAGTTCATGTTTATCAACTAAAATGGTTGATGTATCTAGGGGTGAGCGTAGCAGGGTACCCTGTAAAAATTTTAGGACCCGAAACCAGAATTTGTTGCAACAGATTCCTGAAAATAGGAATCGGAACCTGTTGAACAAGTTCCTAAAAATTGAGACCCGAAATCGAAACCTGCAGGTTTCGGTTCCGGAACAGGGTACCCTGTCTTTCAAAAGCAAGATTAATAGTTACTTGATTTTCTAGAATATTTAATACAAAATTACAAATACTTATATTAATATCATTAATTAAACCTTTAAAAGTAAGATGAAAAATGAATAAGAGGAGGGAGAGAGGTAGGTAACGGCTTTTATACAATTTTGATATAGGGCTTTTATACTTGGGCTTAAATGATAGGTTCCGGTTTCATGTACTCTATAGGAAACCTATACTAACAGGGTACCCTACAGGTTGCGGGTCCAAAATTTTATTACCCAGAACCGGAACTTGATCTACACGTTCCGGTTCTAGAACATGCGATTCCGAGCAAGTTCCGGTTTCAGGTTAGGGTACCCTGAAGTTTTGCTCACCCCTAGATGTATCCCTATTTGATCATTGGCAATTAATTATCCAATTTAGAGTAATTGTTCTACTATTTCCTCAAAAAAATAAAAAAAAAAAAATATTTTATTAACCTAATAGGAACTTATCTGAACTTATTAATATTACCAGACTTATATAAACTTATTAGACCTTATTTTATTTATAACGTAGACACGAGTAACCCTTATCAATTTTTATCAAAACTTAATTTTCAGAATTCATCTTATCTGAATGACTAAATTTATTTGAAATTTGAATTAATATGGATTTATTTTTCTTAAGATAAGTGAAAATAAAATAAATAAAATATGACCTTAAAGATTAATACCTTGATTTTTACTTGTTTGAAAAAACTACTAGCACTAAACTATTCAAAATTTTGAATTTTATATTCCACGAAATAAGTTGAGAATATAGATTTGGAAGAATATTTTTATAAGCAGTCATGGTCGACGGTTAACACTAATCTTCACCTTAATAAAGAGATTTGATCAAAATGAAGCATTAATCGTGCAAGCCAGTTTTTTATTACTTCATATATTAAAGTATGTTTCAACAATAGTTAGATTTTTTTTTTTTTAATTTTTTTTAACATCAAGTAGGCTATTTTATAAACGTACTTGTACTATTGTACGTCATATATAGAGTACAATGAAGCCACAAAAGCTTGATGTGGACATTTTCATTACACCCTAGATTTATTCTAGTCGATCCAACTCAATTTCTTGTATAATTGGTAAGATTTTCAAACAATAGTTTTCTTGGTCAAGCCTAGCTAATTAAAGGATATGTATAATAACAAAAATACAAAATGTGGTGTACAAGATAAAATGTCATGTATACTACCAGCAATGAGCCTGTCACAAATCTTAAAGTAATAATTTAATTAAGAAAATGGCTCAACGAAATCTTAAGGGCTAGGAATTGATACTCTTTAATTAGTAAGTAAAAAAAAAGAAGGTATTTTGTGGGTTCAAACTCACGGTATTTTGTGGGTTCAAACTCAGGGTGAGATAATTATTGAACGCTTTATATAAGTTTTTGAACAATTTGACTTTTTGGAATTTAAATTTTTGGACATTTCATCATATAATTTTTAGGAAATTTCTTACAAGTCATTGAACATTTTATATACTTGGTATTAGATTTAGGGTGGACCCATTGTATGAAACAACCTCATCCAATACTTTGTGAAATAGAAAACCTAAGCCTACTGTATGAGAGAGATTGTTATTTACACCTAGGTGTAAGGTGAATCCAATGATATTTTTTAGTTGAGTGCACCTTATATCCGAATATATGTCAGTATATACATAAAAATTTTCGATTTTATTTTATGTTAAAAAAAAAAAATCAATTTTATGAAGTTCTTCTTACTTTTTATTTCATGTTGTTTTGTAATTTTTTGAATTCTTACATCCTTCATCCCTTTATTTAAAAAAATAAAAGTACATGTATAATTACCTCAACTTGAACACTTAATGGAGCTTTTTTTTTTTTACTACACTGTTGCTCTCAAAATTAACTACTCACACCTATATATAACTCTACATAACTCATGCATTATTATGTTAAATTCACCTTATTTACAAGAGAAATAAGTTTTGATAAGGATCAATAAATTCAAATAACATATACTCAAGAAAAATAAGTTCATATAAATCCTAACTATGGTTAGGGTGCGTTTTATTCACCTGATTTTTACTTATCTGAACTTATCTTAACTTATTTGAGCTAATCTGAACTTATCTGATCTTATCTAAACTTATCTGAACTTATTAACCCTTATTAGAACTTATTTTAGTTATAAATTAAACTTGGGTAGCTCTGGTTAACCCTCATCACAATTTATCTGAACTTATCTAAACTTATTTTTCCTGAACTTATCTTATCTGAACTTATTAACCCTTATCTGAACTTATTTGAACCTATCAACCCTTAAATAAGTGGAAATAAGGTGAACAGAACAGGGCCTTAATATGGGCTACCAAAGTTCAGATAAGTTCCTATAATGAATATCAGGTGAAAGACGTGTACCCTTAAATTACTTTATTTATTTAATTTCCTTGATATAATCAACTCTCAATTACTTTTCAAAAATATGATTAAGGCATATAACAAGTAGTTGGTTGATAGAGAAGAGTACTTATTAAGTATAGAAAATTAATGAAGTTTATCGTTATTGATGATTGATTATTTTCTCAATTATTTGTTAATTACAATCATACAAAATGTAGACAATTCTCTTACAACTAACGAAAGTAGAGAAAGTTCTTGTTGGATAATCTGATTTGCTGGCTCCTATCAAATGGAATCAATTACATAAAGAAATAAGAAATATGACATTAAAAATTCTTGATAACTACCCTTTTCATAATGAGATTTAGATAGAGATGTTAAAATTTGATTTTAGAAGATCATGAGTACCACGGAAACTCGATTTCATGTAAGATTTTGAACTTTCTTAACAATCCAATTATTACATCGCTATTATATAATTAAATAATGGAACTCAAGTACGAGTATATTTTAACATTACAATTGAATTACTTAATCAAGTAACTTAGTTTTAAGGCTATTAAAAGGTTATTGTTAAATGATTTCATAACTTTTTTTTTTTTTTTTTTTTTTTTTTTTTTTTTTTTTTTTTTTGTGTGTGTGTTTCAAATGATCCAATAAATTCTTGCTAGGAAATAAGCAATAACTCTTACATCTCTAATATTACTATGTATATAACCTCAGAAAAAGTATGTCAAACGAATTTTGGGGCAACACATATGTGACATGCGCTTCTATAATTCAAAGTGTCACATATTGACTCTAGCGCATATACAAGGCGTACAAGTGTACATTTAATATTTTGTACAGATGACTACAATATGCGTAATAATGCATTATTATTTTCTATCTAAAAAGAAGTCCCATTAAATTTAATTCAATATTCTACTATTCTGTACCATAGAAATTTTTTTCTTACATGGATAAATCGCCTAATATGATTAACATGACATCATATTGTTATTTGTTACTCGTATTATACCAATACCTTTAGTATTGAGATAAAACTATCCTAACTTTTATGTTGTGAAACTTGTGGTGCATGCATTAATTATGAGTTTAATACTCTGTAATATTAAAGCAAATAAATTGAAAAAAAAAAAGGAAAAATAGATCAGGAAATTAACCTGCAATTTTCAATGGTTCTTGGAATGCAACTTAAAAGGTTACCAGAAACATTTAAGATCTTGAGCTTTGATAAACAACCAATTGAATTGGGTAGAGAAGTCAATTGATTTGAGTGTACATCCAATACTACCACATTCAGCAACCTTGCTATCATTGACTCTGGGATATTCTGTGAATATTAAATTAAATTTCAGAAAAAACAAAACAATTAAATCAATTAATTATTCCCTTTTAATTCACTAATTTAAAAATAAAAATAAATAAATAAATAAATAAAATTGAAGGAATTTTAATTCACTAATTTGAATTGAGAAAAACAAAACAAAACAAACAAATCAATCAATTAATTATATATACTATCAAAAGTTTAATTGATAATTAGCCAATTAAATTAACTAGCCAATTAAAAGAAACTAAACCTAAAGATACAATACCATTGTTTCAAAAAAAATTGAATAAGGATTAGAAAGACAATTGTTGACGTCTAGTTGTTTGGACTTGTTGGAATAAATTTATATAGCGATTGTCATTAAAATTCAGATTTTAGCGGTCATCATATAAAACAGAAATTGATACCTTTAATTTCTAGACTAGATAGTGACAAGTTTCATCTAGTATTACACTAAAAAGTTTAGACATTTATTTTATGATAAAACGGAGAAAACTACTTAACTTTTTTATTTTAGTAAACATTTAATACGAGTAACTTCGTTTTGGATCGGAAGGGGCAAAAAGGCTCTTAAAGTGTGAAAGTTTCACTAGTAATTTGGACTAAGAAGCAATTTCCCTCGAATTAAATTAAAATTACTTATATATCATCAATAATTTAAAATACTCAAGTAAGCCAATATGAAACAAAATTTATGAAGTGCTATTATTTTGTCTCTATCCAAAATAAATATCATCATCTTTAAAAGCTAATAAAGTCTTAGGTAAGCAAATGGTTATAATAAGTGAAAAGGAGGAGGGGTTTGATAAGCTTATCATGATATGCTACTGGTGTTTTTCTATTCGATATTTTTATTACAATTAAGATGCCCCCGCTCCTTAATTCTCATAATGTTATTTTTCGTTCTTCCTATTTTGATTTTTTTTCCTCGCCTTGTTGTATAGTCTAATTTTATTATTAAAATAATTTCATTCTTTGTAATTAGTTCCTTTTTACATACGGACTATCTTTTTTTGGTGTTTAGAGAGCCATAAGGGCAGCGGTGAGAATCGATCTCAGGATCTCCTGGAATCGGGAGGAAAGCTCTAACCACTTGAGCTATTCCTAAAAGTTTTAATCTGCTTATTTTAAAGTATGGAGTATAATTTTTAAAAGAGTTTATGTACATTTTGCAAATTTTTGTGCGTTGCTAAAAATCCCTACTTCTGTTATGTTTTATTTATAGTAAGCACTAAGGAAAATCATTAACAAAAAAAGAGAAAATTATAAACATGCAAGGAAATAATGTCGTTTCTTTAAAACTTAAGTGTCAAAAAAAAGAGCCGAAAAACATGAATCATTTTCCGGGTGAATAACAAGAGACTCTCGATGACAATTTCAAAAAAAAAAAAAAAAAAAAAAAAAAAAAAAAAAAAAAAAAAAAAAAAAAAACTCAGAGTTCATGCAATTCTAATATTATAGGAGTAAAATACATTTAAATTATAAACTTCAACCGAAATAAAAAAAATATTACGGAGTAATAATACTTAAAATAACAAATTAAAACTAAAAAAAACAATAGGAAAAATGAAGGAGTAGAAAAGTACCTCAAGATTATTATTGGAAAGATCAAGTTTGCAGATAGCAGCAAGATTAATAGAAGGATTAGGGAGAGAATCAAGAGACCTTCCACTTAAATCAACAATCTCAAGCCTTTCATTTTGATCATCATTCTTAGTTTTTGTATTCGTATTCGTTTTATTATTAATGTTATTGTTATTAGTCGTTGCTAACGACGATCTTGATCTTCTGAAATCCTTGACACTTTTACCATGATTAGTATTACTAATAGTATCACTATTAACAGTAAAAGTATTCATTAAGTGATTCTTCCTCACATCTAATCGCGCTTGTTGATGATGCCTTTCGTACATCATTTCTTTATTTTTGTTCTGATAATATTCACACTCTTGAAATATTCTTCACAAGACTATAACTTTGAGAGTTTTTTTTTTTTTTTTTGGTAAGAAAAATAATGGGTGTTTTGGAAATAATGGTGGTTAAAGAGTTGAAAGAGGAGAGCAATGGCTATATATGGAAGAATGTACGGAGAAAAAGGAAGAGTACAATAAAAGGATAGATTTATAGACACGTGTTGTTGACGTTTGAGCCGTATGGGAAAAAGCAAAATAAAAGTACAAAAAGTTAGTACACATTTATCGTTTTATTGCTTTTAGGTTTTCATTCAAAAAAAATGATTTGTCTACATTCATGGTTTTCATTAAAAAAAAGTAAGAAAAAAATTAGCCCAAATGATGAATCGGTGGGAACATAAAAGAAAAAAAAAAATTTCTCGTCTATAAAAGCTCATCCAAATAAAAGTGATTGACCAAAAAAAAGTCAAAATAAGAATTTTTAGAGATGAAGAGGTGTTATCACATTTTGATTTGATTTATTTAGAGTTAGGTATATCTATATTTAATTGTAATTTATTCATTTGGTGATTTGCACTCCATATTTATTTGAAAATTTGATGTAAATGAGAAATCCATCAAATTTGGTAAAATTTGATATGGTTTTATATTGATAAGAATAAGTAATAAGTTAATGTGATAAGGTGAAAGGAACTTGATACAAAGTATTAAACAATAGGCAAAAGCTAACGAACGCCCTATGGGCTTTGGATAAAATAAATTAAAGTAGAATTATTGAATTAAAATGAACATTAATTACACTGATCGACGCGTAATTTTGGCATGCATTCCTAAATTAATACTCCATCTGTCTTATAATACAATGCCTCTTTTTCTTTTTGGGTAAACCAAAATATAATGCCTCTTGAAGGTTGTACTTTTTGACATTATTACCCTCTTTTTGATGAGTAGTCATTTTTTTTCCTTTTCTTTTGTGAACTGCTAAACAACGTTCCCA
Source organism: Chenopodium album (assembly GCF_948465745.1). Lineage (NCBI taxonomy): Eukaryota > Viridiplantae > Streptophyta > Magnoliopsida > Caryophyllales > Amaranthaceae > Chenopodium > Chenopodium album. Next base: position 13,632,448 of record NC_137847.1, read on the forward strand.
TTTTATAGGGCATCACTCCCTTTTTGATATGGAAGGATGATATTGCCCTTTGTGTAAGTTGTAGTATATAATGTTATAATATCATTCCGCAAGCCCTCCACTTACTACTACGTGGTAAAACAAATTCCCGACACCACCACATCCGACCCCCCACCAAAAATCCGAGTTTTTTATTAAAAAAAAAAATTATTAAGCATTAGCACGGGTTTAGGACAATGGACGACGACAACGTTCGGACACCGAAGGCTTCATCGGAGGATTATATAAGTCGTCGTACTTTTTTAAAAAAAATTGAAATAAAAATCCGCCAAAAAAATTAGGATCCACCTAGATGGATCCATTTAAAATTTCCGGATCCACCTAGGAAGATCCGGAAATTTTAGGCGGATCTCCACATCTGCCTAAAATTTCCGGATCTTCCTAGGTGGATCCGGAAATTTTAAGTAGGTGGATCCTAATTTTTTAGGCAGATTTTTTTTTTTTTTTTTTTTGAATTGATTTATTGATCAAACTTATTATTGTAATCTTTGTATTTTTATTATGATTATTATTAATTTTGTGGTTAATTGAGTAATTAGTATTAGTACTTTTATTGTTGTCGTGAGTATTTATTTACGAGCGGTAAATACGGAAGTTTGTATTAAAATGCGAGCGATGCCTTGTAAAATGCGACCGTTGTTTAACAACCCCCCTTTTGTACTTATAACATCAATTTTCAACACTTTCTCTCTCTATTTCTTCAATTATTCCCAAGTACTTTTCTTTCTCTAACCCACATGTTGTAGACACCTGATTGTGTCTCTCCAAAAACCAAACCCATTGATGAGTACATTTCACGTCTTTGATTATCAAGTTAGGTGAAGAGTTGAAGAGTCTCGTCAATTTCCCCTTTCCTAACTTTTCTCTAAATGTTTTAGTCCAAAATAATTCATTTCATATCCTTAAAATCATTTTATTTCGTGTCTTTTTATGAAAACGTCCAAACCAGTTTATTTTGGTCCATAATCTGGGTCCAATAATGGCGTAGTTGGATAGGGCTTGAAAAAAGTTTTCCAATGATATATTATAAGTCAAATCCGAGTTATAATAAGAAGTTATGGCCAAAATACTAAAGTGGGCCCAAACTGAGTCTTACCTGCGGCCCAATGATCATGTGAAGGGTCCATTAATCTTAACCTCATTCCTAAACCAATTAGGATTTATCACAAGTTTCTAGAATTCTCTAGAATGTTGTTTTAAGTTCTAAATCCATTAGGATCAGATTTATTATTAGCTTCTAGAATCCTCTAGAGGGTTATAGTTTATCCTCTTTTTTCAAAAAGATTAGGATTAAGAATTTTATATCGGATAAAACATTTGTTTTTAATAGATTTAATTATGATAAAATAAGGATATACAGAAATTCATCTTAACCAATTTGATTGGAAGACGAATTTTGTACGGATTCTATCTTCCAAAAGCAATGTCTGGCGATGGAAATATCGCAGCGATATAAGCATCACGACGCAACATGACCATCGTTTTGCGATGTGAGCTGTTTTACTCTGAGTCATATTCTGACTCTTTTCTGATCTTTTCCATCGCTTTTTTCTATAAATAGAGGACGTTTTCCTCTGTTTTAATTCACCAACAATCATCATCTAATTTCCCTCTCTAAGCTAAAGCTTATTCTTCTCTCTCTTGATTTCTAGTCTAGCCTTAGCCTAAACACAAACCGATGCATTCAAGAACACTCACCCTTGATACTTTTCTCAAACAAACACCATTTTTCCATCACGAGATTCGAATACTCCAAGCCAAACTCGTAGTTACCTTAGACCTCGACGTGAAAGGTTGATAGTTCTGAGGGTTTGGTCCTAAATTTATATTTCAATTATTATTTGATTTATTTTTTTGATTTGATTTTTTTTGGAAGTTTACCAACACGTGTATTCTTTTGATAGAAAGAGGTACAAGGCATCAAAGTGAGAAATTCAATTACTTATCTATTCTTTTGATATAAAAATCATGCTTAGATGATTATTTCAATTCCTAGTGTCATGTTAGAATGCTTGTTTAATTCCTAATATCATGTTTTGGATAAAACTTTGATCTTTATGAGACTGAAATATGTGATTATATGATGAGATTGAAATATGTGATTGTCTTGTCACGTTGGCTCTAATAATATTATGTTAATAAGGTATCACTATATCAAAAACTTAATCTTTTGGTTCAAGTCTCAGCTCGGAATTAGTTGTACAATCACAAAATAAAACCTTCCTGAATAATCATGAATTGTACTTTATATGGTGATATAAATAGTGGTTTGTCGTAATTAATTGTTGTGATATTTACCTTTATAAAGGAGAATAAATAGATATGATGAATCCTTTTGTTTAATTGAGTTTAAATTAAACTTGAGAATGAGAATTCGATGAAAAATTAGATGATGAAAAATTCAACTTAAAACACTCCTCCAAATCTAACAAGTTTTATACATTTTTTTGGGAGTCAACAAATCTTGTGCATGCATGATGACTAAACACATACATTTAATTTGTTTATTAGAATAATCATTATTTATTCATATCAATACGCTCAATAATTCATAATGTATTGACATTTAAAATCAAACACCACGCAAAAAGAACACTTCTCTCTAAAACAAGCATTCTCTCTTCCTTCTTTAAACTCAAGCCACCTAGAGTGCTCGCCGGATTCCGTCCGCATCTAAGCTCAGTCTTGGCACCTTCATCGTCAAGGAGCATAGTTTTAAGTTTTAGCGGGTCTTTCCTAACTCGTCATCAACTAATTGGTGGTTTTCCTATGGAGAGCGAACACAACCTAAATAGGCGGTCATTTTAGTGGATTTAGTGGTTCAACTTCTTATCAATATCCTTTGATATCTCGTTTCTTGATTATTGATATTAATTGAAAATAATCTTGATATTGATTGAAAATAATCTCCCCTATTTTCTTACTTAATTTTGTTGTTTTTTATATGGTATGACGTGGTTGTTGATGTGACACGCCGAGAGAATAACATTTTTAGTTTTCTCCCCTCTCACTAAAACTCAATGGCAATCTCACCATCTGTCGACAAATGATGTGGCTTCATGTCATATTATTTCCGATCGTCAATATTTCCTTAGCAAAAACTAGTTTATTAGCATTAATATTATTGATTCATCAAAGTTAATTTTTCAAAAAAAAAAAAAAAAAACCCTTTAATGACCACTCTTAAGTTACATCACATAAGAATAATTTTATATTAAAAAGAGTTATTAATATTCATAAATTCTAAAATTTTAATCATCATATTATATGTGTATATTTTAAAAACAATATGATGATAAAACTTATCTCATTTCTTTCAATTACTCATTCATAATTTATACGAAGTATTGGTTATACTCACCAAAAACGAAATAAAATTGTATAGATTATGGATAGTTTAATTACATATTTAACCCAAAAATGCATAACAATGTTATACTTCGTATATATGTTTTTTCTTTTTAACCACAAAATATGTTGATTTTGAAGGATTTTCTTATGACAACTAAATAATAAAAATCCCTTTAGCAAATAAAATAAACTAATACGAAGTACAAAATTTAATTACTACATATTGAATATGAATTTTAATTAACAATATTTGCAAAAATAAACAAATGATATTTTAAAAAAAAATAAAATAAAACTACCAATATATTTCACTTTATTTTATTATAATTTTTTTTAAAATACATACAAACAATGACCCGGGACATTATCCATGCCAAAAACTAGTTTTTAGATGAAATAAGACTTTTGTTGCAAAGTAATTTCAAAATTTTTGTTTATTTCTATTTCCTTCGTTTTATTAAGGGTCTGTTCACTTCAACTTAATTTCAGTTCAGTTCACCAATCAGTTCAGTTCAGTTCATTTCAGTTTAGTTCAGTTCAGCTCCTAATTTCCTTCTCTCATAAAATATTCATTTTAGCTCAGTCCAGTTCAATTAGTTTAACTCCAATAAGTTCAGTTCAACTTATTTCAGTAAATGTGAACAAGCCCTAAGTGCATCAATTTTCTAAATTGATGTTTTTTTTAAAAAAAGTGCATCACTTTCGTTTTAGACAATTATTTATTTATTTATTTATTTTTATTTTTTACGAAATATTATGCTTCCTCAGTTTTTTTTTATTGCACCATAAGGGATTTCACGCTTGCCAATGCATTACTTTAATTATCAATATCTTCAATTATACTTTTGTAAAAATTATAAAAATTTGATATTTGAAAAGTAGAGTTCAATACGAATCTAACTAGATCCCACATGACTATATTTTTCCTAATATATAAATCACAAATGATGGTCAAAGAAGATTAAGTGAATAGTGTAAAAGTCCTAATGGTGCAATAAAATAAAAACGGAGGAAGTATAAGGAGTATCTCTCATCATCACCTTATCCTCAATAGTACGGTTAATAATTTTTACTTTCAGTCACATCTCTTCCTTTCCATATTGTTGTTTTCTTTTTTTTTTTTGACAAAGGATACAAACAGCAATTACATATTAATACTAAAGCAAATAGAGTTAACCGCCGCTTCTCCTGCGATTAGATGAGCTCTGAGGACGCGCTGGCGATCTGCCTTATGGATATTGCAAACCCGAAACCTTGAGGCAAGTTGAAAAATATTCCTAATGAGCCATATATAAGCGATATTACCTTGACCCTCCCCACGAAGCAGGGAGACCAGATGATAAGAATCCGTTAAAACCGCGATAGACATTTGTTTTTTTTTTTTTTTTTTTTTTTGTTTTTTTTTTAAATGACACACAATAGACCTATTATGGAGTATCCCACAATCTCATTTTTAGTTATACTTGTATTAATTTTCCAACAAACATCACTTATATATAATATTTTCCTCTATTGGACTAACCTTCCTAAAGCTATTGCACCTAAAAAACATACGAAGTAATTTCGGGAGAGTCTATTCTGTACACCCGAGATTATTCACTCATTAAATAATTGAGCATGAGCAAAAATTAATGAGCAAATAACTCCAAATATACCGTACACCCATGTATATATATTATATAACAAATTCTATAATTTTGGGGGCGGACTGGGAGAGTAGTTTTGAGGGAGTATTAATTTCCTCGTGGTTCAGTTGTCTGTGTTGCTGCTTATTATCAACATTTGTACAAAGTCAACTGTTATACTCCTTATATTTTTTTGAGTCGTTGAATTATAACAGCCCATTTATTATCATTTTTCACCGCACATATTTTGGACGGTTGCCCGCGAATCTTGATACCTCATAGGCTAATAAAAAAATATTGCACTTTTCAATTTTTGTCAATAATAAATGTCAACTAGATTTTACATATAATCACGAGTTCATGATGATGTTTTTTCTTCTGATTTCTGATCATGACTACCCTGTGTTATTAGCTTGTTGGGATTCTATCTTCTTACATACTTCTTCATGTGTCGGAACACGATATAAATACATTAATGAATGGATTCACTTGATCAAATCTCGGTCAAAACTTAATCAGTTAAGATTATAAAAATCTTTGAACATAAATCTTTTTTTTGAGGACAGTCTTTGAACATAAATCTAAGGATCTTAAGTTCAAGTAAATGATGCCGAGCGCCATTTTTTTTTTTTTTTTTTGCTCATTAATGTTTTATAACAACTTATTTGAAAATTCGTGACTAAGTTTGTTCATGCATGTCTAAATATTAACTAGTTTAAATCTTGTTCAAACTCAAAAGTAGTACACTAGTACTAACATTGTAAAAAAACATTTTTAAGAAATATTTTTTTTTTTATCATCTTTGTGTATCTTTAATGGGAAATTAAATTTAAGATTTATTTGTATAATTATATTTTAACTTATTTTATCATATCCAAGACAAGATAAGTTCTACTTAAAAAATTAAGTTTACGTCAATTCGGACAAAACAATACAAGTTCAGATTAATTCAGATAAAATATTAATTAATAATTTCAAACAAAATATTACTTATTTAAATTAAGAGAAAATAGTATAACTTCAGATATGTAGAGAGTATTCCAATCTCACAGACAAAATCAGATGAATCGAACATTATAGCTTTATTCTATTTCATATTTCTTCGTTATTTAATGTTAAGCTAGCAATCAAATTAAACAAATCTTAATTAAATTAGAAGTCAAAATATAACGCCCAAGGATTTAACATGTAACCTGCTGGTATTCCTACACACTGTGGGCTGCTAACTGAAATTGAACTTCTCATTATTATTTTAAAGTCAATCGGCAGTTAGCTAGTTAGGATCAATATTATATACTCATGCATATTTCTTGCCTTTACTTCTTTATATTTTATTTATTACGGAGGTTTTTCAGTGCGGCATAAGTTATATGGTGTGGTAGGGGTTATTTGTAGGGTGTTATCGGTTTTGTCAGGGGTTACTTGTAGGTTTTACTTGTATTTTGGGTTACTTGTATGAGTTACTTGTAGGTGTTACTTGTATTTTGGGGTTACTTGTATGAGTTTACTGTGTCAATTTTCAAAAAAGGACACCATAACATGCTAATGTGGCATGCTATAATTGGTCAATTTTTCATTTATTTTTAAAAATCAAATTATACTATACACGTATGTATTATTGTAAATACATGTATTTTTGTAAAAAAAATACAAAATTATAATATTTAATTTTTTTTAATTATTTTCGAATCTGCTTGAGTGCTTCCATGAATGAACCTTCGAGGTCTTCAATTGGAGCACAATTCGAAGTTGTTGTTTCGATTGGAGGGCGAAATTGTTGTGATTGGATAGCGAATTGCTGTAATTGATGGTGGATTGGAGGTTCTAGTTGTCACGTTTTGGTGTTGTGGATGAAGCGTGGATTGAGGTGGTGGTTATTGCTGCGATTGGAGGCCGGGATTGTTGTCATTGGGTAGCCAATTGCTGTAATTGATGGTGGAATGGAGGTTGACGGTGGACTGAAGGTGGCGGTGGTTGCTGGCTGGTGACGGAAAATGCTGCTGTTGTGGGTTTGCGAGCAGGCGGTGGTAATAGATTACAGGGCTGAACTGGACGTTGGTGGTGATAGATTTCGGAGCGGTGGGTTGATAATTGATTGTGGGGCAATGGAGTAGTGGACAGGTGGTTGTTGTAGACTTGTAGCGGTGCGGTGGAGGGCTACTGGTGGCTGATGTGATTTTCGACGGTTGGAGGTGGTTGTTCTGCTTGTAGGTGGTGCATCGGTGAGTTGCTGGTTGGGTTGCGCCGTTGCGGGCGGCTGGTAGTCTAGTTTGGGAGTTGATGTTGGTGGCTTGGTGCGGTGAAAAAGCATGGCCATAAAGGAATTTTCATAATTTATTATTGTGTTTTACATGTATTAAAAAAGAATACGTAATATAAATACAATTTTAATACATTATGGATACAAAAAATAATTCAAAATTAAAATCAAAATAATAAACATGGGCCAATCAGATTTCGCCACGTCAACATATTGTGGTGCCTTTTTTTGAAGAATGACATTGTAGAATTTTTAGTTACGTATAGGTGTTACTTGTATTCTGAGTAACCTCTACAAGTAACCCCAGACTGAACCCCCATACCAAACAAGTAACACCCTACAAGTAACCCCTGATCAAAACCAGTAACACCCTACGAGTAACCCCAGAATACAAGTAACATCCTGACCAAAACCAGTAACACCCTACAAATAACCCCATAATACAAGTAACACCTACAAGTAACACCCTACAAGTAACCCCTGCCGCACCATGTGGCTTGCCACATACAAATTTTTTTATATTTATTATTATTTTCCCTCTTATTAATTACCATTATCTTTTTGCATCTTTTTTATACAAGTATATACGTGCATTAATTTTAATAAATTCATTTCCTCATGTTCATTTCATGTAAATCAATAAGTTTATTATAGTTAAAAATCAAATAAATTGAGCCATCAAATTAGACAAATTGCTTAACCCACCTAAATAATTCCATAATTCAATATAGTGTATGAAAAGGGTTTTAAGATATAAAGTCGGCAAAATAATACAGATTAATACAAATTGTCTATGAGTATGTAATATATAATTAGGGCTAATGAAATATGGAATAAAAAGTACAAGAAGTGCAATGGATTTAATTAATCATGAAAATTTCAGGATAATTTATTTAATTAATATGTTTCGAGTTTTATCAACTTGCATTTAGTTTGATTAGTACGTTTAGTACGGCTAGTTCATATTATCAAAGTCGTATTCATACATCACATATTATCAGTCAAGTCTAAGTAATTATGTAAGTAAGGATTTTGCTAATCAGATTGATGTTGCTTACTTGTTGCACCAATGAATTAATATCAGATTTATCTTAGTTGTTGTCATGCTCTCAAATGAAAGTCATACCGTATGTATTACCGTACATTAACGTCTTATTCGTGCTTTGTTTTTGTTCTAGTCTAATGTCCTCATACGTACATTAATAATTATACTAATATAATGTTGACACAAAATCATTAAAGTTCGGAATTGAACTTTTGGTGCCTCACCTTAATTCACTATAACATTTGGTTTCATACCCTAATTTTGGTTTCATACCCTAATTTTGGTTTCAACACCGTTAAAGATGTTAATTTTATGTCTCAATTTAGAACGGAGGAAGTATATATGAATCCCTCCCGACCCTAGTCTTATCCTACTAGGATATAAAACACTATCTTATAAGGATACATTAGAAGAAGGAAAAATTGTCCGGAATAATCCCACCTTTGGGCCGTCCGCTAAAAATAATCCCACCTTTGGATTATTTTTAAATAATCCTACCTTTACCCCCAATCTGCTCTCAATGGTCCCAAGTGACCGGTTACCTGCTAGAAAAGTAAATTTTTTTTTTTGGTTTAAAATACATGTGTCACCATACAATTTGTCTAAAATTTTAAATTAAAAAATAATGAATTAAAAAAAAAAAAAGCCTAGCCACCCCCTACCCCTCCCCACCAGCCCGACCTCCCAACCCCCCGTGGGCGGCACTGGCGCACCTACAACCTCCCTCTACCGGCCAAGTCTTAGCTCAAAGTTTAACAGAGCCACAACCCAAAAGTGAACATCCCCATCTCAGATTCTATGTATATTTCTCCAATTTCAATGCAATCAATTTAGAGCTTACAAACTTAGCTTCAATGGCGTCCACTCATTGAAATGGGTATCCTTACAAATTGCCTTTCTTAATCCTCATTTCTTTTGGGTACTAAACCCTTTTCTTCTTCAACCTTTTCTCCTCTTCAATTCAATCAAAACCCACACTTAATCGGAAGTTCTATTTTTTCGGGGAAAAGGGTTGTGTGATTCAGGGAAAGGGGGGGAACAACAGGGGATGTTCGGCACGGCGCCGGTGCCGGCTTGGGGATGGGGTTCTTGGCGCGCCGATGCCGGGGAGGGAGGCAAGAAGGCCGGGTTGGGTATGGATGGGCAGAGGAGCTGGGGAGGGGTTTCGAGGGTGGTTCAGGGGAAGTCAGGCGCGCCTGGTTCGTGAAGGAGAAAGGTGGTTTAGGGGAGGGTGTTCAGCCGTGCCGCCGACACCGTCGCTGGCGTTGGGGGTCTGGCGATTGGAGCAACGGTGCAGGGGTGTTACGAGGGCGGGGAAGGCTGCTAGTGGTGGTTTTTATATAATTATTGTTTTTTTTTTTTTTTTTTTGAAAATCAATATATAATTATTGTTTTATTATTTTGTCTTTTAAAAAAAATTAACTTATTTTAAATTTTGTTTTATTTTATTTTTATTTTTTTGACAAATCACAGGCCGACACGTGTCAAGTAACTTGTTATAACAAGTTATATGACCGGTTGGGACCATTTTTAGCGGATTGATATCAAAGGTGGGATTATTTAAAAATAATCCAAAGGTGGGATTATTTTTAGCGGACGGCCCAAAGGTGGGATTATTCCGAGCAATTTTTCCTTAGAAGAAACCCACCCAACTACTAATAAACAACTATAACCTATTTATACACAACATATATTATGATACAACGTCAAACTAATTAACATTATGTAATAAATCTAACAAAATTTTGGGTAGTGGTTTTCATGGAATATAATTCTATATGATACAACTCAACCTGATATTTTTTCATGGAATATAATATAATACTATTTACGTACCTTGAATAGCCACCAAAATATTCAACACAACAACCTAGTTAATGTAATACAAATGGCCGAGCAAGATCTAATCATGGAGTAAGGTGACAACAATATACTGAAATAAAATTAAACAATGCATGAACATTAATTGATTGAAATGAATTATTGAACATAACACTTGTACCATAATTCGAACAATTCTAGTGAATTTCAACCTCCACGTTCTTAAGTTTGTACCATATCTTACATACCCGTAATTTATGACCATTTATCAAACATGCCGTTTATGAGAAGGAAAATATCTTTACCTTTATACTTTATTTTAAATTTTTAATACAATGTTTCATTGTTATAGGAATTATCATACATATTTTATGAAATATCACCCAAACATAACAAGCTTATAGATTATTATTTTAAAATTTGATGTCAAGTCTATTGATCTAGTACTACAATTTTACAAATAAATACCCTATAGTTCTTTTATTTTTAGTGCCTCATTTTGACTTTTACATTATTCACATATTTTGTTTGATTTTATCCTTGATATGTACATAAGTTTAAACATGGTCATATGAGCACTTATACGTTGTAATCGTTTCAGTACATAATTTATTTACGAATAGCAGTTTTTTTATAATTAATAATCTTATATTAAAAGAGATATCATTAATTGGTCAAAATTCCGTATGGTAAATGTACCCGCTAAAGTGTGACAGTTGAAAAACAAAAGTGAGGGAGTAATAAAGTAAAGTAAATACGTAATTCGAGACTTTGCATAAAATATACGTTATGAAATAATTCAGTTTCATATAAAATTACTCCGTATTAAATATTTGAGAGACTATTTTTATGTGTTATGGAGTATGAGTAGTTTATTATACTGAATGAAGAATGTTCTTCAATTCACAACAACACAGATAAATCTTTAATCGATCGTGTAATTAGTTGACTTTGTCTACCGTTGAACCTGGGATTATTGGATTATAATTGGACGTCATTGTAATTTTGTAACTACTTAAAGTCATATGCGTACATTAGCCTACTAATAGCTGGCATCAAAATCTTGGTTCAATTTTCAAACTACTCGTACAGTCGTACATAGATAACATCTGATGCAAGAACAATACGTTTAAATTATACCCTTAAATTACCCCTATTTAAGAGTCAACCCTTATTTTTGGCAAGCTTGTTGAATGGAAAAGAGTATACTGTATGTCTTTATGAGTAGTATATGGTGTTGATGTTACTGTAGTAGAAAATAAGGAGAAGATACCCTAGCGAATTGAATTCTCACATAATTACATCTGATTTGAATTAGCGGCATAAAGAAATCTCTATTCTTAAAGTGCTTATAATAGGACTTAAGCCTATATTAGCTGATGTGAATTAAGAGGGGAATCCTTTTGAAGGATCTAATGTACTTTTAGAAGGTCTTAATAATTTCAGTATAGGCTGTCCAAACAAGGAAATAAACAAGGAAAGGTTCAATAGATCAATTGAGAAAGAAGAAAGCGTGATCACCAAGGAAGAAGATTTGCAGCAGTTCCCTTCCGGCGACGATGACGATGCACACACGCCGAGCTGGGTCCCACGTGCCGGCATCTCGGCACCAGATTGAGGCCAGCTACACGCCGGTCAGGCGCATGAGGTGGTGTTATGGCGGCGATGTGAAATGGAAGATTTTTTTTAACTTAGTTTTTTTTTTTTTTTTTTAAGTTTTGCTTGCAGGATTTTACCTTTCACTTGAAAGGGTTTTTCTTGGTTTAAGCACTTAAGATAAGCTTTATTTTTTGTTATTTAGTTGCTATAAACTTCCTAAGTATATTAGGAAAGTTTTTAGTTATTTAAGTAAAGTTTGTTTAGGATTAGTTTTGGTTTTCCTATTCCAAATAGAAGTAGTAATTCTATTCTAGTTAGGATACTTGGGGAACAAGGTTAGGGGTTTGTCCTAATACTTGTCGGAGTAGAATTAGGTGGTTTTAGTCTATAAATAGGGGAATTTTCGTGGCTTTTAGATTCATAGAAAATCAGATTAATTTCAATACAATTTGTTTAACTTTGTTTAAACTTTTTCTTTCTAGTTTTAATTCAAGGAGTTGTTTTGATAATTAGAGCTTTCAATTCTTAGTTATAAGAGTAGTCTAAGTTTTGATCATCAAAATACTTAGTTCTAGGAGTAGTCTAAGTAGTTTGAATAGTCTTGAGTTCGTTCCAGGAGTGGTCGAATTACAAGTCATATCCGATTCGTTGTTCTTTAAATTGTTCTATTTTCTTAAGGAATTCGGAAGGCTTGTGTTACTTGTGCGATTTTAGATTCTTTATCAGATTAAGGGGTTTAAATCCACATCATTAACAGCAGTACAATCTTACCGTTACACTGATTTTGGCGTGTATCTTCATCCATATGATCCGTATGAGTATGGAAAAAAAAAAGATAAAGAGTTAATTTATGAGAAACTGAACAAGAGATTTTAGGTTAACATATAAACAACTGAAAACCCTAATATGATCATAAGAATAGCGAAGATAACTTTGTTGGGGCTTTGTTATTATTGAGAGTGCGATCCGAGTAGCAAAGTAGGCAAGATGATTAAGTTGCTATACCTAAAGCTTGAACTTAGAAGAGTGGAGTAAGAGATGTGTGAATAATAGAGTAAGAATAATTCTTGTATTATTGATGGTCTTTAATAATTGATGTACTTAGATTGTGACGAAAATCATGCAATAATCAACAAAACAATTATAAAAAGGACAATATATTATCAAATTCATCACCATTATCACATTGCAAAGGCTTAATATAATGTTCCGCTTTAATTGACTTTTAACATAGCTTTAAAAGGTAAAAAGCTTTTAAAAAAAAAAAAAAAAAGTCAAAAGCTTTTATGTAGCAAACATGGATGAGTAGAGTTGAACTAAAGATCGAGGATTATGAAAAAGGGGGAAAATCATCTAAGAGTTTATACCATACATTAATTTAATACTCCCTCTATCCCTTAATGCAAAGCCTTTTTCTAACATTTATTACTCACATAATAAAGAGAAAGAGACTTTTAATTTAGGGACAGAGGGAGTAACAATTATGACCAAATTTGCTTAAGATAAGAGATGTCCAAATAATATTTATGATAATTGAAGAATGTAGAATTGTATAATTCTACCCTTAGGAGAGTGTTCTCATGAATCATATACGAATTATCTATTGTCATACTTTGTTTCTCAATAGTTACAGAAGAAATGGAGTAATCCATACACTTACTACTGATTGGCATTTTATTGATTAATTAAATTATTTAGGAAAATTTTTCAAAAAAAAACCTTTTAAAAGCACTATTTTGCGAAAAAAACCTTTTAAAAGCTTTTTGGTTAAAAAAAACCATCACATTCAATTTTTTTGCAAGAGGAAACCTATTTCATAATTATCCTCTAATTAACTTAATTAAACTCTAATTTCCTCCCATTTCTTCTAATTAACCTCTAACCCACCCATTAATAATTAGATTTGATTTATACATAAAAAAAAAAACCACCACCAACCAACCACCCCTTCCCCTTCTTCCTCCCTTCCCCCCTCCCTTGGAAGCAACCCCCTCACCCACCGGACCCGCCGCCCAGATCCCCCCATCTCTGGCGACCTACCTCCACTTCCGGTGGACCGTCCCTTTCCTCCTTATCCTCGTTGGCAACCACCACCTTCCTTCGAATTTTTGGACCTTATTTACTCAAAAATGCTCAAATCAAGTCCAAATCAATTGCACTTTGCTTCTAAATCACCCTAGAATCACATACATACATAATCAAAGCCAAAACAAGCATCAATTGCAACTTACAAGCAAGATGCACAAAATTAAAAAACCCCCAAATCAGTTTTCTAGGGTTTTTCAAAATCAAGGAGGTGGTTGCTGGGCAGTGATTAGGGGAAAGGGAGGGTCGTCTGGTGGTGGAGGAGGTTGCCGGAGGTGGGGGGATCCGGACAGCGGGTCTGGTGGGGAGAGGGTTGATTCCATGGGAGGAGGAAGGATGAGGAAGGGGAGGGGGAAAGGGAGAAGGAAGGGGAGATGGTGGTGGTTTTTTTTTTATATATATTAATTAAATCTAATTATTTCGGGCTTGTTTGGTGTTGTTTTTTGTTTTTAAGTTTAAGTTTTTTTTTAGGAAAAATTGATATTTACTACCACCAAAATTACCATGTATCACATTTACTACCCATTTAAAAAAAAAATTATATTACTACCACCATAATTCCCTAACTGTATGAATAACTACCATTTGACGAAATCTGTCAATATGCCGTTAGTGGGGCCCACCTTATTAACTACCTCTCTCTCTAACTACCCTTCTCTCTCTTTAACTTCTCTGTCTCTTTCTATCTCTTCCCATTCAATACTCTCAACCTCCATTATTCACAGCATTGAATTTTTTTTTACCTCCTTTTCACCACGAATTTCTTTCTCTCTCTTACACTATCTTATCCTCAGATCTAGGGTTTGTGTTCGTGTTGGATTCTGAGTGGAAGAGAAGGTCCACCTAGGAACGCTGTCATCACCATTGCTGAAGTGGAAGGTTGAAGATTCTCCGACAACATTTGACAGGTAAGAACCCTTTTTCGTACTTGTTGTGGTCCAGCAAAGCATCAATGGTGGTTTAATTGCAATATATTATGTTCAATTTGGGCAATTTAGGAAAAATAGTTGATAGTAAACCCTAGAGTTGCGCGCTTTGATTAATTTAATCTCTTAATTAACAATTAATTAATCTTGTGTGGGTGTACTATCATGTGTTATGCTGTGTTGTTGTTTATAATTGTTAATTGGTCTTATTTTGTGGAATTTGATGTGTGAATTATAAATTGATTTGTTGTATGTTGTTTCACTTGCTTTAATTGTAGAATAAAATGGATGGTGAGGAAGAAACTATTGACATGAAGCTTAGATTATTTGGAGGGTTTGTTGAAAAGTATCGTAGGGGGAGGAAGTATTTGGTTTATGAAGGTGGGGTTGTGTATTGGAAGTATGCTGTCCCTGTGTCCTTTGTGAAGAGTGTGAGTTACTTAAAGTATCTTTGTAGTGAAGGATTTATAGGTATGGGGTGGGAAGTTGCTGAAATTTATAGTTTGTGGTTTAAGGAGAGAGGGAAGACTTGGGATACTGGGAAGAGAAGGATTGACAATGATGATGATGTTAGGGACTTTTTAGAGTCCAAACACAGTGAGGGGCATGTGGAGCTGTTTCAAACTGTGGGGTTGGAAGAGTGGGACAAGTATCACCCTCATGAGGTTATTTTGGATAACCCAACCACATCCAACCCATCTGCATCTGGATCACAGCCACCTAATTCTAATCCAAATGACCCAAAACAAAATGTTAATGGATCTCAACCTTCTAGTTCAAACCCATCACACAACAATCCATCTCACACACAAAACTGCTCAAACATAAAAGGCCCATCAGAATCCAAAACGAGCCCACATATGAGCATTGTACCTGTTTGCAGGAGGAGACCAAGGTTCAACAAGCATTTTGAGATTGAGCCAAAAACAACTTGTTTACCTAAACCTAAACTGAAACCTAGGAAGCCAATTCAGGGTGTGGTGAGGAGAAGCCCTAGATTTACCAAAGACTGTGCACAGGGGCAGGGTGTGAGTGGTGTGAGTGAGAAGGGGAAGGGAAAAGATAAAAGGAAAGCTTTGAAAGTCTGTAAGAGGAAGCTTTTTAAGGGTGATGAAACTGGAACAGAAACAGGATCCTCATCTTCATCAGATGTTAGTGATCTGGATATAGACTGGAAGGTTGGTGAAGAGGATGTAGGTGGCAGTGAAGAGGATCAAGAAAATTGGCATATACAAACAAGACAGGGTTTAGTGGGAGAGGTTGAAAGGACTTTGCATGTTGTTCACTACTCAGAGAAGAAGCTTAAACAACTAGGGCAAGACATTGGATGCAAAGATCTTGAGCTACAAGTAGAGGGGAGTGACTCAGATGAGCTGAGGAGTCTGAATGGTTCAGATGAAGAAGAAGATAATAGTCCCTGGTTCAGGGAAGACACAGACTTCAAGAAGCCAGTGGTCTTAGTTGAGAAGCTCAAGTTCAGCAATGTTGGTGTGTTAAGGAAGGCCTTGAGGACACATGCTATAGAAAACAGGTATGAGTTCTACTACCTGCACAATGGAGGGAAAAGGATTACTACTTTCTACAGAAGGAGGTGTAATTGTGAGTGGAATTATAAGAGGAGTAACTTGCCACTATGCACATGTAGTGATGAAGTAAGAAAGTGTGAGTTTAAGGTGGCTGCAAGGAAGATCTATGGGAGTTGTGCTTGGCAAATCAAAGAGTTGAGACTTAAGCACAGGTGTATGAGGACAAAGATGAATACATGTGTGACAGCTGAATTCTTAGCTGAAAAGTATGTTGAGGAGTGGAGAGTTAATCCAACTTGGAAAATGAAGAGTTTTAGGGCTAGGGTGTTGACTGATTTGGGAATAGAAGTTGGGTATGGCAAAGCATGGTTAGCAAGAGCTAGGGCTAAGTTGATGATATATGGGTCTGCTTCAGAGCAGTATGCTAGGGTATGGGATTATGGCAAAGCAGTGCTCAAATACAATCCTGAGAGTAAAGTGTATATAGTTGTTGAGGGAGTCGATAAACCAGAACCACCACTGTTCTTAAGGATGTACTGCTGCTTTTCACCTTTGAGAAGTGGGTTTAACAAAGGGTGTAGGCCTCTGATTGGTCTTGATGGATGTCATCTAAAGGGCTCATATCCAGGTCAAATACTGGTAGCTGTAGGGAATGATGGAAATAATCAAATATTTCCATTTGCATGGGCAACAGTTGAGGTGGAAAACAAAGAAACCTGGGATGGTTTTTGGAGTGTTTGAAGAATGATGTTGGTGATGTGGCTAAGGGTTTGGGTCTGACTTTCATGTCAGATAGACAGAAGGTAATATTCTTGCACCTTTTTTTTTCTTCTCTCTCTTTTGATCATTCTTTAACATTTGAACTGAACCTTTTGATCATTGTTATGTTGTCTTTTTTTTAGGGTCTGCTGGAGGCTTTTGAACAGCTTGTTCCAATGGCTGAGAAGAGATATTGTGTGAGACACATCTGGGCTAATTTCAAGCTCCAGTATACTGGTTCAACCTTCAAGGAACTCTTCTGGAATGCAGCTAGAGCCACTACTCTGGTAAGTGTTCTGTTCTGATTCTGTACTTGGTGCTGTGTGTTGGTGGTTTGTTGTTTGCTCTCTTGTTTGATCTATTATATGCTTGGTGCTGTGTTCTGTTCTGCTTCTAAGTTTGTGTTTTATTTTGCATTTTTGTCATGGTAGTTTGATTTTGAGGTAGCCATGGAGTCCATAAGGTTTTTGTCAGAAGACGCCTATGAATACTTGGCAAATATACCAGCACAACATTGGAGTAGACATGCATTTTCTGATTTTTGCAAGTCAAACATGATATTGAACAATGTATGTGAAAAATTTAATGCTGTGATTAAGGATGCTAGAGATAAACCCATTCTCACTCAAATGGAGTGGATGAGGAAATATATGATGAAAAGGAATAGTGAGAAATGGGAGAAAATAGAGAAAATGGAAGGGAAGAATACTCCTTATGTAGCTAAGGTGTTTGAGAGAATGGAAAAGGTTGCTAGATATTGCATTGTCCAACTATCTAGAGGGGACAGTTATGAGGTTGAGTTGAATGGGGATAAAGTGGTGGTTGACCTGCATCAAAGAACATGCAGTTGTTATCATTGGCAGTTGACTGGAATTCCTTGTGTACATGCTTTTGCATGTATTCTAGACAAAAGGATAGATCCAGATGACTATGTTGATGAATATTATAGCAAGGCAACCTACATTCTAGCCTATCAAGATGCTATAAAGCCTATGCTAGGGCCAAAGCATTGGGAGAAAATTGACATGCCACAACCGCTCCTTCCTCCAGTTAGAGTTATGCCAGGGAGGCCTAAATCTAAGAAGAGGAAGCTGGAAAAGGGAGAAAAGGGAGAAAAGGGAAAGGGTGCAGGACAAAGCAAAGAACCTAAGGCCCCTAAGACTCAGAAAAGATGAAAGAACTGTGGTAACTTGGCCATTATGCCAAGACTTGTGGTAATGCACCAAGCACTCAACCACCACCATCAGCAGTAGCATCAACATCTGAGGCTAAAAAGGGTGGCAAGCCTGTCCAGAATACCCCTTGGCTGCAAGAGCAGAGGAGAAAAAAGGCAGAAAGGGCTGCAAGAAATGTAAGTTATATGTGTGTATTGCTTTGAGTAAACTGACATGTCAACCTTACTAACTGTTCTGTATTGCTGTTTTTTTTCTCTTTTTTTTTTAAATGAAACAACATAGACTGCAGAAGGTTCTGGGCCAAGGAGTATTGGCAACAGGTCCTTCCCACAAGAAAAACAACAGCAACACCAACCTATGTGCTCCCAGCCTTCTGCATGCACACAACAGTCCCAAGCATCTACAACAACAGCAACAGTCCCCCCCAAGAAGCAAGCAAAGGGCAAAAAGAAAGCAGCCTAACTTGTTTAGTTAACTGATTATGTACAAAGAAGGGTGTAGAACAATTAG
Organism: Chenopodium album; assembly: GCF_948465745.1. Lineage (NCBI taxonomy): Eukaryota > Viridiplantae > Streptophyta > Magnoliopsida > Caryophyllales > Amaranthaceae > Chenopodium > Chenopodium album. The sequence goes on from NC_137847.1 coordinate 13,651,169, forward strand.
CTTTTGCCTTAGTGAATTCTAAACTTTAAGTTTTAACCTCTGTTTGTAATCCTCAACTACTTGACATTATCTAGTTTTTGTAAGCAATGCAACACTTAACTTTGCAATGGTATGAAAATATGTGTGGAAACTTGCTCAAGTATGTTTGTTGTCTCATAAAACTTGTTTATTTCATTCATAATTGAAGTTGTTACAAGTTCAATTTGCCCACTTCATTTGAGCATACACACATAACAGTTACAAATACTACTCTACACTTTTTAAAGCATCACTAAAGCACCTACAAACATCAACAGAAAACATAACACAACACCCACAATAATAGTCCCACACCCAGCACTGTTCTGTTGCCCTTCCCCTGAGTACTTCTTCCTGTCAGCATTCAAAGCTTTGCACTTCACTTTGAGATTGTCATTCTCACTCAACAAGCACCTTCTCTGGCCAGTAAGGTCTTCAATTTCTCTTTGCATTGAGTTCATCTCACCCTTCATCAGTTTTTTGTCCAAGATTAGTTGATTAATCACTTCTTTTTGCCAATCACTCCCATCTTCATCCACCCACTCAAAGCACTTGCAACCCCTTGTTTCTGTGTTAGGATCATAAAACTTGTAGGCCAAAAACTTTCTTCCAGGGTTCTCCCTAGTCCATGAGGTTAGCCTTGCCATGGGAATGCCACAGTTACATTTCTTGTATTTGGAGGGTGAACTCCTAATTAAAGACATACTGTCTTGCAAATCAACCAAATTAATAAACAATTACATTACCAAACACATTAATTCAAACCCTAAAGTCAATTTAACAATTAACACACCCAAGCAAAAAACCCCAATTAAAATTTCACCAACAAACCCTAAATTGTCTGTTCTTCAATTCACTACAAATTAGCCCAATTTCAATTCGATTTACCAAACACAACATTATTAAACACTACATCTAATCTAATCTCAGTGTTAACTTTGGATCAAATATGAGCAAATTTCATCAAATTGAACAGCGACCATACCTTTTTCTCCCTTGATGTTTCTTCGCAAATTTAATCTCCAAATTCCAATTATCTTCCTCAATGATATCCCTTCAAGATTATTTCAATGAATTTGTGTTTTATGAGGAGCAATTTTTCTACTTAAGATTGAGCAACGAACAAATTCAGAGCAAAAAAGATTGAGGAAGAATATTTAAAAAGGGGATGCATGACCTAGCCGTTATTGTGGTCCCCTCAAACAGAATCAGTAACGGGGTTAGCAAGTGGTAGTTATTTCTACAGTTAGGGAATTATGGTGGTAGTATTTTAAAATATTTTTTTAAACAGGTAGTAAATCTGATACGTGGTGCTTTTGCTGGTAGTCTATGTCAATTTTTCCTTTTTTTTAAAAAATAAAAATCCAAAAACAGGAAACAAGAAAAAGGTGTTTCAACTTTTCTGTTGTCCGTTTTCAAAATTACGTGATTTTAATAAGTTTGACTAATTTTTGATTCATTATATAACATGTATCTTATGATTTTAAAACACAAAAAACAGAAAATCACAGTGATGTCAAACGAACCCTTAGTAATTTGGTGGGTTAGAGGTTGATTAGAAGAAATTAGAGTTTACTTCAGTTAATTAGAGGGTAATTAGGGAAATAGGTTTCCTCTCGCAAAAAAAATGAATGTGGAGGGTTTTTTTTTCTACCAATAAGCTTTTAAAAGGTTTTTTTTTTCTGCAAAATGGTGCTTTTAAAAGGTTTTTTTTTACAAATTTTCCTTTAAGTCAATTAAAGGGTAATTAGGAAAATAAGTTTCCTCTCGCAAAAAAAAAAAAAAAAAAAAAAATGAACGTGGTGGTTTTTTTTAACCAAAAAACTTTTAAAAGGTTTTTTTTTCGCAAAATGGTTCTTTTAAAAAGTTTTTTTGACAAATTTCCCAATTATTTATTGAAGAAATTTATTTTGCTAAACTTAATTTTTTTTTACAACAATTTAATTGTTTTTACTGAATATTATTGATATCCTGTAGCTTGACTTGTGCTGAGAAGAATTTGTGATTCTCCTTGGTAGATTTAAGGCTTTAAGCCCTTGAGTTTATAGGAATGTTATTAGGTTTTGAATTATAGGGTATTCTAGTGATGGTTGAATGCATGTTAAAACCACCCTCCCATTAGTGAAGTAGTGAATTTGTACTTAAAAATTAATTTTTATATATTTAGTATTTTTCTATACACCTTACCTATCTAAATGTAATCAGATTTTTAATCCGTGGTAATTAAATATTATCATGTAATATAATGACATATTAGTTAACATTCCAAATTATATCAAAGTACTTGAAATTGTTTGCTAATAAAGCATAATATGAAATTTAGGATTAATAAAATAAGAGAAGCCACCCGCACGCAAATTTTCGTGCGTTTGGCTTGGTTGATATGTTTTACTTATTGGCTTATAAGTTTTATGTGTTAGCTGATATGTTTTATTGTTGGCTATATATATATATATATAAATATAATTTTTGATAGGTTCCTTTTGTTGGGTTATAAAAGACATCATTTGGCTGATATATTTCTTTAATTGGCTGATATATTTATTTTGTTGTCTGATATGTATATTTTAATTGTGGCTTATATGTTTTATTTTGTTGCTTGATATGTTTATTTTGTTGGCTTATCGGTTGCTTTTATTTGTTGATTTCATCCTTTTGTTGGCTGATACACTCCATTTGTTGGCTGATATGTTTTTCTATTGACTGATAAGTAGCGTTTGTTGGCTAATATATTTTTCTTGTTGGCTGATATGTATCTTTTGTTGGCTGATAAGTATTTATAAATGTCTTTAATGTTGACTAATATGAAATATCAATTGACTGATATATTACTTGTATTAGCTGATGTACAAAATATATACAAGTACAAATTCTTTTTTTTTTTTTTTCCATTCTCTCTCCTCTTTCCCACTCTCCTTTCTCTCTCCTGTTAGAGATTCACCATATTTGCCAAGAGCCTAAGATTTCTTTCTCTCTCTTCTAATCCTATCACCACAAACACAACCACCACGACACCACCATTCTCCTTCCTACCGCAGCCCCGACCAACCACCACACTCTCTCTTCTTCCTGCTGTAGCCACGGCCAGCCAGGCGGACTGCCCAACCACGCAAACTAAGGAAGAAGGAGAGATAGAGTAGTGGTAGGTGGGGAATGCGGCAGTCCTAATTTCGATTCAAAGCCCGCAAGCCACCACATCCAAACTCACACCACAGCAGGCCTGCAGCCAACCACGTCCAAATTCACATCACCGCAGCCAACCACCCGTAAATCGCACAAATTCAGCCAATTGTTCGACAAATTTCGATCGCAAATCGCAATCTAGAAATTCTATCCTCCGTCGCCACCGCCTTCTCCTCCGCTTTTAAATAGAGCAAATCATCAATTTTGATTAATTTATGATTGTTTTTTGCAATATAATTGATGTGAATTTCTGATTTTGATTTTAATTTTGGTCTGAAAAAAGGAGTAGAGGAGAGAGAAAGAGAAGGGAAGAGAAGAAGGATAGAGAAAGAGAATAGAGGAGAGCTGTGCAGCAGCCGCACAAACTGTTGGGTGCGGGTGCCCACACCCAATAGTTTGTGATAAAATAAAGTACAAGGAAAACAATGAATTTAAATAATCATAAAAGTTTCAAGATAATCTAATTTAATTAACTTCAATTTAAATGTAAATTTAGGATGGTTGATACAAATTATCAAATAATCTTACATCATATATTTTCCTAGTATTCTAAGTAATTATGTAAGGAATAATATTAACGAATTAAAAGTCAGGAATTTCAGCTAATCATGTTGATATTGTTAACTTCTTGCACCAATAATGAGCTATATCAAATTATCTTGGACGTTGTTGTCATGATGAACTCACGATCTCAAATTAATGTCATACCGTACATTCATATATTACCGTCTTTGTACGTTTTCAATCTAATCTAAAGTTGACACAGATATTATCACAAGACACTTAGATCCTGTTCACATTTACTGAACTGAACTGAACTGATTGGAACTGAATTGAACTGAGCTGAAATGAATATTTTATGAGAGAAGGAAATTAGGAGTTAAATTGAACTGGACTAGACTGATTGGAGCTGAACTGATGAACTAAACTGAAATTAAGCTGAACTGAACAGGCCCATAGTATTTATGTCCGGGTAATACCCTAGGTCATTACATGAGATTAACCATATGACTTCATTTTACGGTGATTATATTATATTTCTTGTTTACATACATTATCATTCTACAAAAGAGAAAGTAAAATATGATACGGACTTGGTAGTAAGGCATTTAGCTTAGTGTTAGTGTTATTGAAGATTGTACCACTTGTATGTTCGAACCTTATATGGACAATTTTATATACTTGTAATAGATGTTGAAGGCATAGATGACTGAAAAACACGACCGGGGGGGTGGGGGTGGGGTTGTTGCCCGTGGACTTCTGTTAAATGCTTTTAAAATAATACTTGTAGTATATATAAGGGGATAACAAAACAGTCTAATTAAGTAGGGTTGAGAGACAGTCTCGCAACCAGATTGGAGAGGAGATCGGTGCTTTTACTTTTAAAAAAGTTAAAAAAAAATAAAAATAAAAAAACCCGATGGCAATACATATTTACATTTATGATTTAGGTCTCATAAATTTCTTTTATTCAGGTTGCGACAATTTAAATTAATTTGAGTTTATTCTAACTTTGCTTAATATTGAGAGCAAGTTTAGTCCCAAATCTTGAGAGTTGGATGTGACATCATTTTTGGTGGTGCTCATTGAAAATGATGTCATCAAATTCTTGTTAAAACTCACTAAGACTTGCTTAAATTTATCACTTTAGCCCTAAGACTCAAATATATGACATATTATATGTAGAATATTGCCAAAAAAAAAAGATAATAAATATAAAAGTGAGGTGGGTCTCAATCTCAAGTCTTAAGTTGAGTCTTGGAATTTCAAGACTCAACTTGAGACTTACTTGAGATTTAAAAAGAAAAATGGGAAAAGTTTTAAACATAAGTTTTAAAACTCAAGATGATGATGTCACTCCACCCCAAGTCTTAACTTGCTCTGAGTCCAGTTTATTCTAGTTGATTCTAGCTATGGTATTGAATGTTTGATTATGCTCTTTTTTAATTGACACATATTGTGATTATATATTTGTCAAAGCACAATCATGAATTCATAATAACTAATATCAGTGATTGAAAATTATAAAAATATTTATTTATAAATTTATACTCCCTCCGTTTTATAATGAAGTAACGAGACAAATTGTATTGACATTTGACAAACAAACTAAATAAAAGCATTGATATGGATATGATAGTCTTAGGCCCTGTTCACTTCACCTTAAAAAAATAATATTAAGTAAAAATAATTTCAGTTTCGTAAAAATAAGTTCAGTTCATTAAAATTAATTTCAGTTCAGTAAAAATAATTTCAGCTCAGTAAAAATAAGTTCAGTTCAGTAAAATTCAGTTTTCTTAAAGAAGAATTATAATAGAAAATCAGTAAAAATAATTTCAATTCAGTAAAATTAATTTCACTTCAATAAAAATAATTTAAGTTCAGCAAAAATAAGGTGAAGTGAACAAGACCTTACTAGTTCCCTACTTTCTCCGTTTTCTCAAGTACGACAACCTTTAATTTACTTCATAGTCACCTTGTGGACCTAATTTTATCAAATAAATCTTTTTATTATCTATTTATCTCCTCTTTAAAACAAAAGTACCCATACTTATGATCTCCATTTGTACTTTTTCTTGATATGCGTTGTTATAGTAACTGAGTAGGACTTATATATATATATATATATATATATATATATATATATATATATATATATATATATATATATATATATATATATATATATTAATTCTCTAAGGTGTAGATATGGCTTTATTTATCACTAGAGCGGTAACGTTTTTTGACTTGGTCAAAACAATAGTTAATTAGAATTTAAAATACCTCTACCCACCAATAAGGCCATGAGCAACATTTCTCCGTGGTTCCTTTTTAAAAAAAATTTACCCCTCTATTCCTAATACTAGAATGTAGTCAACGTACCCATGCTAAACCACATGATATATATTCATTGCGATGAATCTTTGAATATTATGGTTTCATGAAAAAAATGGTTGTAATGGGTGCATCGTGCACCTGGGTCTAATACACATTAAATGATGATCATAGGGTCTAATACAAGGCACACATACATGAACCCATTCAAGTTGTGAATGTGCCATTTTTAATCCAAAATTCCAATCAGACATGCATAAAGTTACTTCCTAGCAACATCATAAGCCACCCTTAGTTATATTAATACTTTTACTTTGATTAAGGAAAAAAAATGCATCACTTGCAATTGACATTGAAAAGAAGAGTAGAGAATATTGAGAGAAAGGAATTCATGTAATTTTCAAGCTAAGGGTATAAGTGAGTCATTACTACATAGTTCAAGTTTGAAGTTAAATTAATTTAGGTAAGATAGCTACTTCTTCACACCCTAGCTTTCAATCGAGCACAAAATTGTACTCAAGTTCGATTCATCTATAAGATAACAATGTTCATGAACAAAGCTTAAGGAGCTTGTTTATTAATTTAGTGTTGAGCGTAATTAATATACGAAGTAATTCGTTCATTAAACAAACTTTGCTTATACTCAACTAAATCTAGGGTAAATTTTCATATACACCCAGATGCACCATGTACCCAGCTAACTCAAAGTTAGTTTTTGCTCTTTATTTGATGATTATATGAAAAACAATTATCAAAATGAGAACAAATTACGCATAGGTGCACCGTACACCTGGGTGTACATAACAATCTCTCAAATTCGGCCATTGCTATCTATTCCTACTTCCTAAAACAATAGTGTTAGCTTTTACTATGGATTTTCCCATAACACCTTACATTTAAGTGGAACAATGGATAAGGTTTGGAAAAGAGTTCCTGTGAAAATATCAGATACCGAGTTCAGGTGTAATCAAAATTCTAATCCACGGTTAATCGGTTATGCTATACGAGGTATTTTGAACACTGGCCATGGAACAGCCAACCATGTTCTTGAATGAATAATGCAGAGCTTAACAACAGAGAGTAAGATCAGTAATAACCTGCATTAAACCATTTTTCCCAAAAAAGGAATAGATTTTATGTAGCTGCTGAAACAAACTAGTGTCTGCTGCACATTTAATTTATGCAGTGTCTGTATAGAGCAAATCTTTCCTGACACTGTTTGCATTAGCTCTGATGCAAAATTTTACTGTTTAACTGTGCTGCAACTAGTAGAGGAGGTGAAGTGTATCAGATCGAAAATCCCGAGCTACAACCACGGGGCTAGACTCCAAAAACGAACTTATAAACACAATTTTACAGAAAGAATGCAAGAGATGAACCTGACAAGATTACATAGCAAGGGGATAATGTTATTGTTTTATTACATTACATGACTGGGGTTACAATCCTCAGACAAATCAGCCTCGCTAAAATAACTCTGCTATTGAGAAGGCAACATTAAAAAAACTAGAGCTTCTCGGTAACTAATACAGTAATACACAAAATGAAATATAACTGAGAGAACTAAGGGGAAAAACTGGCTAATCTTACAGAACCATCTCTAAAACCTCAACAAGACAACTACATGGGTACATGCACAGGTTCATTTCAGCAAATGCAGTCAAATTGACCGACAAAAAGAGATCTGAAATGAGGAATACAAAATATAAGTTAGGAGGTTAGTGAAGGGTGACCACAGTATGTTAGCTTATTCTGTATCATGAAGATATGTCCCGACTCAAACAGATTCTGCTGCATCATTTCCGATGTGAGTATCACCATTTTCTCTGCCAAGCTTAGACTTTGGAGAAGAAAATGATGCTTGTTTAGAGACGGTTTTATTTGAATGCTGCTCTGAATTGTGTAAATTAAGATACGTGTAGACTGACATGCCCATCAAGGCAGTAATTGCTCCACAAATACTGGTTATTCCAGGATTTGACCCAAAAAGAAGGTACCCTCCTATGAGTATAACACATGTCTTGAATTGGCCTAGAACAACATGGGTAATAGCAGAAGTTGCCCTGCACACATTTGATTTGGAAAGAAAAATATAGAATTAGGCTTAACTTTCAGCTTTCACAAAACAGTTAAAAGTACAATGCAATGGATACTCTGGATCATGACGGCTTGTTGTGTACACACTACGACACAAATATTACTTTGAAGGGGGGAGAAGGGGGGGGGGGGGGGGGGGGGGTGGGGGGAGGTGAAGAGGCCATAAACCACTTGTATAGGACTATAGGTTATTGGAGATGCTCAATAGCAGGTCATTAGATTAAAGAATATAATTTAGACAACAGCATCAAAATTTGCTAGAATTTTACATGGGATATTTCATATGTAAACTGCCGAAATGTGAAAAGGATTGTTATCCTTCTTTCTCTCAATTGAGACCTAATTTGGAAAAAAAGAGAGTACAAAGAATCTAAGGATACTTACCCAAGCGCAAGTGCTCCTGACCACTGAAGCAAGAATCCAAGAAGTGCAGAAATTAAAATTATAGATGTGTTTCCGAAATCCCATTTAAAAGAAAGGATACCCGGTGGATCTAGCCAAGGCATCATCACTACCAAGAAGAACACTGTAATTGGTGTTGTCTTCCACATTAACCTGCCCAAATAAAAGCCTTCATAAGGATACATATGACAGCATCTGACAATTATGAAACAAAGAATTTAACTGAGAATTGAAGTCAAATGAACAGAACATACGCCAATGCAGTCCAATTCTCCCGCTGCTGCATACTGGACCACATGATCTTATTCACAGCACTAGGAACTATCCAAGCTAAGGCTATACAAGCACCGAATAAGTGGAACTGTACATCAGTTACAGTAGCAACAGCAACACCAGCGGACACTACAGTAAGAGCAAGAGCCTGAAAAAGATTCTCCCATCAGAAAACAACTCACAAAAACAGGAAGAAAACAAGCACACACAAGAGAATACTGAAAGTTGACAGCATACTGGACAGAATTTTTTTCATGATACCATGTGTCCAGAGAAACTCAACATTATAACGTAATGTAAAATGTGTACAACTATTCATACAAATTCTCATAAATTAAAGCAGTGTTAATAAAATAGGAAATTAGACATTGAATATCAATAATATAATGAATTCTCCATTGTACATAAATTAAAAACAGATAGAGAATGGTGAGGTTTCATGCTTAGGGTTCACATCTACCAGAAATTGATGCCCCAACCCAAGGCCCAATACTCCCAAGTTAACATTCTACTTTTAACCATTTTTCACCTAGCTTCTTATCCCTTAATCTCCATGTCCTAACTCTTTTGGCTTGGAACAGAGGGGATATTTCTTATCCTTTTTCCTTCCAATATTGTATATAATATTCCTATGACAGCAACTGCAGAAAACAGCAAACAATTATGAATGTGAATTGTTATCCTATTTAAGTATTGTATACTTCATTTTTTATTTGCAACACTTTGACTTATATAATCCACTTTGACTAGCTTTAATGATTTACTAGATTAAAATCCCGTACAATGAACGGTTGTTAAATATTTTTGACAATAATATTACAAAATATAAAGTATATAAAAGATATTAAGAAATATTTCATTTGGATATATATGGAATATGATTGTCAAACTGGAATTTTTCACAAGGTAATGACAAGTGTCATGGAAAGATTTGCTTTTAGTATAGGTTAATAGATAGCTAAGGAAAGATATATTCATGTGGAATCTTGTAAGATTTGTCTCAATTTAACTTTTATTATATCAAATTTGTATAATTTTAACATATTGGTAATTAAGGATATTAACATTAGTGTTTGAAATATTACATTGGCAAGCGTAAAATGAGAAGAGTTGCAAGTAAAAAAAAACAAAGGTCGTATCTAAAGATAACTTAAAAGGCTATAAGACATTCTAGATCCAAAAACTACTTTGAATTCAATCCAATATACATATTCCACCAGCGATCAGTTCTTAAAAATGAATAATAGGATCAACATACCTCTTAATCAAGTTCAACCAAACTAAATTATATGGCACTACCGCACTAGACACCAATTCTTCACTAATATTGTCATCACAATTATGACAAAAAATGATTGATAAACAACTGGTAATTTTGCAATTGGACAAATAAAAATGATAGTTAAACAATAACCAAATTTACACAACCACTAAACAATACACTCTTCAATCTATAACTATTACTATAATAACAACCACTGAAATCATCCTTTCTCATAACTGTACACATGTCAAGCTATGGTAAAAAAAATTTCCGTGTAAAATATATATGTGATGTCATAACTTAATTTTATATTTTTTTAGTTAAAATTTTTTGTCATCTATTTCAATATTCATTTTTTTCTAATTTGAAAATTTAGTTGATTAAGTAATATCCAAATTTAGTCTAATAACTGTGTAAGTGTGACAATATAACAAATTTAGTTGTCAAAATCGTGCATCGCATGAGATTGATCTAGTGCTCCTACTACCCCCCCCCCCCCCCACGCGGTTGTTTTTTGTCCTACTCACTTTCCATTTTAGTCTGTTCTTTTTAGTTCTAATCAATTTGTTTTATTCTATTATAGGCTTACCATCTTACCCATTCTATCCCACAATAATTACACCTTTCCACACACTCTCTATTACATTATTCACCTTTATCTTACACTCACCTACCTAGGCCCAATATTACCTTCTCTCTCTTACTTTATCTTAGTCACACTCACAATTTTCAATATTTCTTAATTTGCGTATCAACAATAATTAACTGAGTTAAACATTAAAGAATGGAGGGAGCATTTCATAAATATAGAAGGAAAAAAGAATGAAGTAATGCCAATAACATCCAAGGAAAATTTCTAACATAAAGGACAATTTCTGAGTTCTTGATGCAAAGCACATTATGTTATCCGATAAATAAGATATCGAAGCATGCATAAGACAGCTTAAGATGGGAAAACAAGAGAAACTGAAGTTGAAAGTCAGCAGAGGAGGGGCTGCAAATTGGTGAGTGGCTAGAGTATAACAAACAACAAATTGAAAGGGAGGAAAGAGGAAAGAAGGTTAAGTAAGCTAGTAGAGGCTCATCGATTAGACCACCTTCCAAGTGGATTCCTATCGATATTCGTTAAGAAAATGAGAGGTCTTCAGCTTAACTCTCAAGATGGCACAGCAATGAGATTCAGCAATTAGATTGAAATAAGCAAGATGAACAAATGCTAAACTGCTTATGCTGGTCTCAATTTCAGCTCAATAAGGCACTGGTTGTAAACTAAATACAGACATTTGCTCTTAATGCACAGTAATCTCAAGATAAAATTAAGCAAAAAAAACATGATAAAGATTGACCATATCATGGTCAATTGTATGCTAAAGATTAGCTCCTTGATTAACTCCATGTTTATAGCATTGTATATATTCTCCCTTTATACTCTCCCCAACCTCAGCCGTTAATATTGTATATATTCTCCCTTTATACTCTCTCCAACATTGTAACAGTATACATAGTAGCATTATTATCAGTAATACATTATCAATTTTTCCTATTCTCTATAAAACAACCCAAATATATCAGCACAAAAATACTAGGCAAATTGCTACCCAGTCTTTTTAAGAAATGAATAATGGCAAAGAGAGCTGGGAATCCTTTCATGTTCACGGATAGAGAAGAATCTAAGAAATATTTGGATTTGCAATATCTATTCCAAAGTTTTGAGACTTACAGAACTTTCACAAACAAGTTGATCGGAAAGCCACCCCTCTGCAATCTATTCTAGAACATTACAGCTTCCTACTAATCCAAAAATATAAAGGAAGAACATCCAAAACTCTTATGGGCAATCGATGTACTATGTAACAAATGTTAGAATAACTTCAGACATCAGAAGCCTAAATATTTACAAAATCATATCTAAAATTATCCTAACTTCTTAAGTTTCACACCTCAACAAGTTGCAAAAGAAAACTTTCTCAGTGGAAGGATGCCTTTCATACTCTACAACTACCTAAATTGTAAATATTATTCAAGGGTCATTGATGAAAAAGAATAAGTGATTACCTTTTGAAAAGAGACCTTTTTCCGCAAGAGAATGAACTCTGCAACCACTATCGAAGGGGTCACAGAGATCTTTGCCATCTGATAAAATCCAACACTAGAAGTACAGAAGTTAGAAGGAACATAGGAAGCAGGTAAATAGGTAATGGCTTAACCGATAAAAATTTATGTGACTCACCTATTATACTTCAAACTGACATTAGCAAGACCAGTAGAGAGTGACATTACTACACCAAGAGCGAACAAAGAAGATAAACGAGAAGCTTTTGCGGGAGGCGCAGGGAGCATAGATAGAGCATTCAGAATAGCCATTAAAAACCAGCTTACTACATAGTGAATGAATGTGAGAAATATTGGATAATTGAAGCCAACCTTCCCAAGAACCTGTGTAATCCAAATAGCAAAAGATGAAAAAGATGCAATCAATAAAATTACTAACCAAATATTGCTTAATTAACAAAATGTAAGAGAATATGCCGCGGGAATACCATCTTGTTCATCAAAATTATACCAACAGACACCAAAAAGTTGAAAGTGAGTGCCACCATTGGCCCACATAGGCGTTGCTGATAGCGCCTCGCACCTTCAGAGGAACGCAACTCATTGAACAAAGAAGACCTTAAATCTTCTAGTGCTTTGCCTAGTAAGGCACAAACAAAGAAGGTAAGTGCACTGTCAGTAAGCCACAAAAACCAAAAAAAAAAAAAAAAGAATTTTGTAACAGAGGTAGAAGCAATAGTCAAGGAGCTAGAATGCAATCTAGCCAGTTTACAGTGCAGCAAAAGGGAGTAAGGTGAATGAGGTATGATTTGTTCCTAATTAACGAAGAACAAAATTCTCACTGGTCCAATAGCAATTTTCCACAGAATACATGCACAAACAATCAACTTCATCATAAAATGTGATTATAGTCATTGATAACAGGTTAAATGTAAAGGTGAAACCATGCATTGAATAAAGAAAAACAGATGTTTTACACAACAAAACTTCAGTAATCAGTACTTGTTTAAAACACAGAAACCCATATAAAATGTCACAAATATACCTTAAAAATGAACTTTTAAATAATTCCAGAAAGTGTCAGAACCAAAAAAAAATATCAGGGTGAATACGGAGACAGGTAGTGCGAAGTATCTAAGCTAATTGCTTTCGGATAAGAGAGTCAATCTTTTGTAATGTATGTAGATTATCCAATGTACTATAACCATTAATACCCCAAGGAGGTACTTGTTAGTTGTTCCCCTTCCAAGGTTCTTATGCGGATCATGCCTTCTGCTCATTGCTTACACTGAGCTACCCAAATAACATTTCCTACTGCTGTACTGCAGTTTGGGCAACAAATGCTAACCTTCTGGATCAACAAGTTCCAGCAAATAATGGTTAAAAAAGCCCCTTTTCAATAATTAATGCCATGATAAGGAGTATGTAATTGGTTCAAATCCATTATGGGCTTTTATTGTTCAAATATTATGATGTTATAACAGCTGTTCTTCACCTAGCCATGTTTGGCTTCAAAAATTGTTATAGCTCACTAGCTCATCATATGTGTGCATTTGAGGCTCCCTTATCGTGACTCAAAGCAACAGCGTGTTCGAGCCGAAGATTTGACAACAATGGAAGCATTCAGACGAAAAGGTAATGCTCCTTATTTTGATCCCTTAGATAGATCATCTTACACATCATGCTAGGAAAATCATTAAGAATGACCCTCAACATAATGTAATCTATGAACATAATCGAGAATCATCACAAATAAACATTAAACTCCACTACTGACATTGATTAATACGAAGTACACTATTTGCAATCTTCCATTAATTATACCCTAAGCATAATTAAAGCAATAATGCCAATCACCAAAGCACAATGTTTCACTTTGTATCCTTCAATCTTTTTTAAATATAGCAATGATATAGACAATGACTCAAAAAAAGATTCAAACTTTGATACTAATTCAAATACTTTCCGAAAATCATAACCAACAGATTCATTAATTAAAAACTTACTTAATTACATTCAAATCAAAACTCAATCTTCCAATCACATTCAACAAAATGCACCAACATTATTCAAATTAATTTCCCACTAACAAAGCCACAAATATTAACCCTTTCCAATCAAATTCAACCAAATGCACCAATATCAATCAAATTTATTACCCATTTAAACTATTAATCAAATGTATAACCAACTCAAATATTAACCTTACCAATCAAAATCAAATGCACCAATATCAATCAAATTTATCACCCAATAAATAATATCCCAATAGCATTAATTAATCAACAAATAAAAAATATACCTTTTTCACCGGCATCACTATCTTTACGCTTGAGAATCTTCCTCACATTCTTACTAACAAACAAATTAAACATCTTCCTGCTACAAAGCATCCCCCTTTCTCAAAAACCCACCAATAAAGTTTCAATCTTTCGCTCAAAACCCTTCAAAAAATCAACATAAAACCAACCCCAAATTAGAAACACTTTGAAAAAATTTGAAAAAAAGAATTTGAATTGGAGGTGGGAAAGTAAGCAAATAGAGAAGAATGAGAGCAGAGGAGAGAGAGTGAAAGAGAAGGGGACACGGGTCTCACTGAACAACAGAGAAAGAAGACAACAAAATAAGGTTGTTGTCTGATAGAACAAACAACAAAGTGAAGAAAGTGGGGTCATGATTCTTGTTCAGCGTAAGGGGCGGATAGATTGAGGAAACTGTGAGTAAGTGATTGGCATTGCAGTGCTAAGTGCTTGTATTGTACACAAACAAACTTGTCCAAATTTATTTTATCATTAAGGTGATTGTGAATTGTAAGTTACACCCACCGACAGTTGGGACTCTTGGAGAAAGATTTGCTTGTGGGGTTGTTATGTTATGCTGTTTATCGGCTTTTGTGGTTAAACTTTAAAAACTTTTATGGTACGAGTAATTTTGAATGCTTGTAAGTAATTTTAAGAGGAAATTGAGTCAAGTTGGATCTTAGTAACTCAAAATGTATTTTTAAAATACTCTGTATTTTATTGGTTTATAATTAAAGGTGTACAAAGTCAAAATAATACATTGAATATTATATTATAAAAAGATAAATAGTAAAAATATATTAGTAACGGAGGCGTATGTATGTCCATGTTTTCATAATCCATACTTCTAATGAAGGTGTTGCCACCTTTATAGGATCAAGGGATGAGAAATAGAAAATTAAAAGATAAAAGTTGGGTATCCAAATTTGATGATGGGTAAGACTTATCAACTTTTCTAACCATAATTTGGTTTGATTGGTTTTCATTTTTTATATTTGATTGTGACAATTTTAATATCATATATATGAAATCAAATCCAACATTAGAATTAATGATTTGGTACATATGAGAACACCATATTAATATATATATATATATATATATATATATATATATATATATATATATATATATATATATATATAAGAATGGTTGATGATATATGATAGGTTCCATCACAGTGGAGTGTTAATTTTTAAAATCTACAAAATGGAAGGTAAAGCTTTGGATTTGGGGCATAAAGGTAGGAATATCATTCATGAGATGTTACCTATACAATTTCAAGGAAAAAAATAGTAATTGTTAGGAAAGGAGTTTACTTTACTTGATCATATAAGATTTAGGGAAGGGCCAAAGTAC
Organism: Chenopodium album; assembly: GCF_948465745.1. NCBI lineage: Eukaryota > Viridiplantae > Streptophyta > Magnoliopsida > Caryophyllales > Amaranthaceae > Chenopodium > Chenopodium album. Next base: position 13,666,952 of record NC_137847.1, read on the forward strand.
ACATACTATTACTACTTTTGTGAAATAGCTTATGATCTTGTTATCCAATCAAGTGACAAATAATTTTAATATAAAGAAAATATAGTTACTTTATGTTTAAAAGTTGTATTTGGTCTCAAAAAAAATATTAAAAGTTGTATCTAGAGCTGTTAAAAACTGACCCGACGCGAAAACTCGATCTGAACATGCAATGATCTGAACCCAACTTATACCCAAACAATGGGGTGAAACTAGTGACTTGTAACTCGACTTGAACCTGACCTGATCTTAACCGACAACCGATTTGATCCTATACTTTATGACCTAAACCTGAACTTACACCCGACCTAATAGTAACCGTCAACCGAATTAATCTGACCCGACAACAATCTGAACCCGAACTAGTACCCGACCCAATTAAAATCTGTACCCGAGTTATGGAAGGTTTAATAAAATTTTATATACCTTTTGTCCAGCTTATATACATATACTGGAACAATTCTGTAAACCCTCAATCCGATTCAGGTTATATACCTTTTGTTCTCTATTACTCGTATATAAGTTTAATAAAATCTTGATAATGTTTGATCAAATTATGGAAGGCGTAATTTTATAAGTTCAACTTGACCACATCGATATTTATTAGAATTGAACTTGAACCAAAACCTTACTCAACACTAACCCGAACCCGAATGTACCGTCTTATTAAACCACCCAAACTCGACACAACACAACCCGAACCTGAAATTGAACCCGATTTGAATTTGACTCGAATCGAATCCGACCTATACCCGAAAAGGCGAACAACCCGGAATAACCTGAACTGAAATGGATTGACCCAAACCCGAACCTGATTTGAAGCTAGATTGACCCGACATAAACATGGGCAACGGGCCGTGCCGTGCCTGGCCGTGCCGCGGTGGGGGGCGTGTCGTGCTGTGCCGTGCCTAATTTTGGCACACCCCAGCCCACGGCACGGCACGGCCCACGTGCCGTGCCGGGCCGCGGGCCAAACCGTGCCATTTTTTTTTAATAATAAATGTAAATAAAAAACGATATATATATATATATATTTTTTAGTACAACTTAATTTTATATAAATAATGTGATTAATTTATGTTTATGTTAATGTTAATATATTTTGTTTTGAACAACTTTATTTTAATTAAGGTTATATAAATTATTTATCTAATTATGTTTAAGTTTAAATAAACAAATAAAAACAATTTTATTAATTTAGCAAAAAACAACAGTGCATATAATAAAAAAAAAAATTACGAGTGCAATAATTCGAAAACACAAAAAATTGAAGAATAACTTAGTTTATTATATGCCGGTAGCCGGTACGATAAATCGATAATACAAATAATTAATGATAATTAAAAATCGTACAATATTTGGTGAATAACTTCATTTATTATACGGAATACGAAGTTCGATAATACAAAAATTGTACAATAGTGTATAATGTAAATATGTAATAATGTAATTATTATTGTTCGTCTTCGTCTTCTTGTGGTTCAAGGTCATCGACCAATTGAGTTGATTGAGAAGTATGAGAACTAAAAGAAGTCGACGTTCCTTCATCGTCGTCGTTTTGTGCATAAGTACGATCTTGAGAACGAGTTTCGGCATCCAACCAATCCTTGAAGCAAACACACATTTCAAGTGTTTCGGGTTTTAGTCTTGTTCTTCTATCGTCTAAAACCCGTCCCGACGCACTAAAAGCTCTTTCGGAGGCAATGGAGGAGACTTGGATAGCAAAAATATCACGAGCCATTGCCGACAAAATTGGATGTTTCATGGTTTGTGATTTCCACCAATCAAGGATGTCGAGGCCAAACTTCTCTTCATCGTCCATGCCTTTCATGAAGTCGTAACTTAGGTACATTTGCAACTCCGAAACATCGCTTTGTGTTCTCCTAGTTGATGATGATTCCGTACCTGAAAACTTGGACATCATGTTAGCAGCTTGTGCAAATAAATCTTTGGCCCGTTTACTTACGTTTTTGGATGTTTGAGAAGGGGCAAATCGAGACACGGTTCCATATTTAGTTTCATAAACTCTATATAAAGAGAAAAACTCATTAGTCACCTTATTTTTAAAAGTTTCAACATCATTTTCCAAATTCATGTTACTATAATAAATATCAATTAATAAAAAAGTGCCATCATATTTTTGCCTAGGATCTAAAATAGAAGCAAAAATATAAATCATAGGAATATCAGTGTAATATTTACTCCATTTTTCCTCCATAGATGGAAGATATCCATGATATTCATATTGTGATCGATGTTCGGCAAAAAGTTGTGCAAGTAAACATGCATTGCTAAGAAAAGAATGGGAACGAGGATTATATACAGAAGAAAAACAATGTGTTATACTATATAGTAATTGTAAAAACTGCATATATTTTTCACAATTAGCCCAATCATCTTCTAGTAAAGCACATTGTGGAAATTTCATATTATAAAAAAGTGTTAAATCAACCTTGTACTCGATTGCCCGACTCAACATTTCATAGGTGGAGTTCCACCTAGTTGAACAATCCAGTGCTATTTTTATAATCTTTCTCCTTTATTGCCTGCAAAAACCTTTCCATTCTTGATATCTCAAGTTAGAGCTATTAATAGACATAATAGAATTCCTTATTTTGTGATAAAATGGACCAATTGCTTGTGTTCCATCCTTCACACACAAGTTAAGAACATGACAAATGCATCTAATATGAAGTGCTTCTCCATCTAATACTAAATCAGTCAATTGGGGTTTAACCAAATTCGCACTATATGTCATAGAAGTTGCATTATCGAAAGTCATAGACATGATTTTATCCCTAAGACTATATGCATCAATGGCTTCCATTAAATGATGAGAAATGTTAAGACCGGTATGAGGGTATTCAAGCATTTTAAAATGAATGATGCGTTTTTGTAACAACCAATCATTATCCAACCAATGACAAGTAACACATAAATAGTGAAGTCCGTATCCACTATCCCATGCATCGACAATTAAAGAAACTCTACTAGGAAGATTAGCCAATTCATTTACTAATTTCAATTTATACTCTTGATAATTCTTCATGGCAGCAGATCGAACGGTTTTTCGGGAGATTTTTTTGTGTTTGGGTTGTAGTTATCGGTTAATGTAGTTGTTAAAGGCATCATTTTCGACGAAAAGAAAAGGTTGTTCGGCATGTACAATCATTCTCCCAAGTTCATCCCTATCTTTCTCATAACTATAAATGAAGCCTTGTGGATGGAAATGAGAAATTTTGGGTTGGGTTGGATCATTAGATGGTCCACCACATCTTTTTGAATGTCTACTAAGGTGTCCCATCCCTCCCTTGGTATCGGCCGAGAAAATTTTACTACAAGTCCGACACCGGGCTTTGGTTCCATTTTTACTCAATTGATAATGTGCCCAAACTTCACTCTTTCGGTTGGTTTGAGCAAATTCCTCTTCGGTACACCTCTCTAATATGTTAGGATTTTGGGTGTTAGGCATTTGGGTGGATTGTTCACTCGACCCGGAGGCTTGTGTTTGGCTACCTTGGTTACTAGGAATAGAAAATTCATGTTGTGATCCGTATAAATGAGGTGAGAAATGGGTTTGTTGAAATCCCGAACTAGGCATAGTCCAAGGAGTCATATCATCCATTTGTTCGTGCCCTCCCGTGGTTTGGGGATGAAAGAAAGGGGTGGAAGTGTTTGGAAAGGGCATGTTAGGGGAGTGAAAGGGCATGTTAGGGGAGGGAAAGGTGTTAGGGGGGGGGGCATTGAAGTGTTTGGGTTTGGTGATTCCCTACGTTTTGACTTGGCTTTTCTAGAGGAGGAGGAAGTGTTCAAGTTTGATGCCATGATATTTAATAATAATAACAACAACAATAATAATACAAATAACAAATTAACAATAACAATAATAATAACAATTGACAACAATAATAATAATGATAGCAATAAGAATTAGTAAGTAGTTTTTATATAAATTAAGTTTTCAAAAATAATTATAATAATAGTAGATTACTTAGGTCAATGAGATCCCAAGTAGGAGAGGTTAGGAACGACGTTGTCCAGAGCCCAAGTCCCGCCTTAGACAGATTTCACTAACAATCTAAATTATCCACAATAAAAATAGAAAGTAGTTTTTATATAATTAAGTTGTTCCAACTTCCAAGAAAACAATAACAACAACAACAACAATAATAATAATAAATAATAATAATAATAATAATAATAATAATAATAATAATAAATAATAATAATAATAACAATAATAATAACAATAACAAATTAAAATAAAGTTGAGTTAGATCTTACAATGACGCTTCAATTGCTTTCCCAAATTTATAATTTCCCGATCCCGAATTTATAATTTTCCGAGTGTAAATATAAGAATTTTTTTTTTTTATAATTTTGGTAGTAGACTAATAAAAGTAAAAATGTAAAATTTATAAGAGAGTAGGAATTTTTTTTTTCTTTGCACAAAAGAGAAAGAGAGTAAGATTGTAGGAATTAGAGAATAAGAAAATTAGAGAATAAGAAAGAAGAGATGAGTTGATGAATTGTGAAAATTTTGGAGGAAGAAATGAGGTATTTATAGGGATTTTGGGTGGGAAAAATGGCCGTTTTATAGCCGTTTTAGAGCTGTTGGAAAACGGCTACTTCCAACGGCTAGGCACGGGCCGTGCTGTGCCGTGCCGGCCCACGTGTCGGGTACCGTGCCGCCCGCCGTGCCCGTGCCATTTTCCGAAATTTGTGTTCACGGCACGGCCCACGACCCACTAGTGAGCCGTCGTGCCGAGCCGTGCCAGCGTCGTGCCGGGCCCGTGCCGGCACGGCCCGTGCCCACCTTTAACCCGACATAACTTGCTCCTGATTTAACCCGAGACCTAAATTGACCCGACATGAACACGACTTGAATAACCGATTTGACAGCTCTAGTTGTATCACCTTCAGCAAATTTCTATGATAAACACAATTTTAAACACAAAGTAAAGCTGCACCCAATGTTTCTTGCATCGATACCTTTTTTTTCTTAAACAGAATCCTTTCCTTGCCATTTTTTCATCATATCTATCTTCCTTTATCTCCACCAAACATCACCCATCAATGGTAGCTACAACTACAAAAGATTTTTCTATCTCCTTCTCATCTAAAAAAACCCTAAATATATTAGCAATATATCCTCATCATCTTCTTGCGATGAAGAACAAGTTTATTTCCACCCGATGACAAGATGGTGGTGGTTACGACGAAGGAGAGAAGCAAGGTCATTTATGGAGGAAGAGAGAGAAAGTTTAAGAGAATTGAAGAAGAGGATAGAGAGGAGAGAAAAAATAAAGATTGTTGATTATATTTGTCCATGATTTATGCTTGAATTGTTTTGATAATTGCTTGAGATTCTCGGATTTTTCGAAAAATGCCCAAAAAATCAAATTGGGGCTTTCTTATGTGATGTATAATTGTTGAAATTGATTGTCCCATAAGATTGTATGTTGAATTGTGAGCATTTTGATAACAGATGCCTGTATTTCGTGTAATCCCCCATAATTATGTGAATACAAAAATTTATATTTATGTGAATATTTAACTATGATTATTTATTTATATGATTTATTCTACTATTTCATAAAAAAATTATTTATAAAAAAAAAATTATTAGATGATTATTTATTTTACTATTATAAAAGTTGATAAAACTATTTCATAAAAATTATTTCACCACCTATATTTTAATTATTATACAAGTCCAACCCGTTATTCATTAAGCCTACTTTTTTTTTAAACCCACTCACTTTAAGCCCAAGTATCAATCCTAGTTTTATTAGAACTAGGAAACTAAGCCACTATACTAATAAAACCCCTCAAGCTTTCCCCTCCTTCAATTTTCACAAAAAAAAAAAAAAAAAAAAAAAAAAAAAAAAAAAAATCTGAAGCTGCTGCCAGCACCACCAACGCCCAGCCGCAGCCCCTGCCACCGCTTGCAGCACCGCCGGCCACCAGCCAACCTCCCCTTGCTGCTGCCCGTTCGCCCCTCTTCTTCCTCTCTTCCTTTATTTTTTTATTGCTTTATTATCTTAATTAAAATTGTTTAAAGTTTCAACCTTTAATTAAAATTTTGTTCTAAATTATATTATTATGGCATGATAATATTTTGGATTCTAAAAGATTATAAATTTATGAGTTTTGACATGTTTAATTTATTATACAAAATTTCAGATTACATATGTTGTATAATTTAGGGTTTAAACATTGATTTTTCATGTTTTAGGGTTTGAAAACGTGTTAAGAAAGTTAATTATCAATACTATGATTTCATAATGATAAAACCCACAATTTTATACTTAAAATTAATTTTCAGATTATATATTTTGTGAGATTGGGGTTTTATGATGTTTATTTGAAGGGTTTTAAAGGGTTAATGTGTAATACACTATTCTAATTATTGAATTATGAATGGAGATCTTCAAAGGTTTGAAATTTATAATTTAAATTATTTTTCAGAATTTATATAATCTGATTTTTATTAGTTTGGAGCCAAAATTAAAGTTTTAGAATGCTTTTATATGTTTTAAACAACTAATTATGCAATATGATAAGTATAGATTATTTGAATTGCAAAAACTATTAATAAAACAAATTTTCAGCATACATTAGCAAGTTAAACATGCTGTAATTTTATATTATACGCTATATTTTCATGATTTTAACATATAAACTAATAGTTGGGATGTTATATTATTATTATTGACTAAGGGGAACAATTTAAAAGCTTTATTTTAATGATTTAAGAGGTTTTGAAGTAGTCTAGTATTGCTGTAAATTTATTTACTTGGGTATTGATTTATCCCTCATTGTTTGCTTTAGGAGAGGACTTTGTAGAAGGCGACTTCTAGTTTTAAAGTGGCCAATCGAATTGTTTACACAAGGTACGTACAAGTTACGAAACCTTGCTTTTAGGTGCATGTTTAAGGACGGATCGAGAACTTAGTATCATGTATAGGGATGACTGGGCTAAATTGTTTGGTTATACATTGTAATTTCCGTATGTTGTGCACTATTCTATATTTCAAGTGTTGTTTATGCTTTAATTATGCAAGGTGCGCTTAGAGGCAAAGGTATGTGTTTGGTGAAATAATTCATTTATTACTCGTTTTGATCATGGAGATGGAATGAGTAAAGGAGGAAATTTAAGTCTTATATGACGAGGTTAAGTTTGTGGGGTGCCTTATGCATTCAAGGTGTTTATACACCGAGGTAGTTAAAGGATTAAATAATAAATGTTGTTGTCACTAATAAATCAAGAATTGAAATTGGAAACTTGCCTTGCTTGATTGAATTGATATTGGAATGTTTGTTTTGTTATGCATACGAGTCATCACCAAGTCTAAACTTGTAAATCACGTAAAGTGCAAGATGGATGAGCAATAAAACTCTGGATTTGTGCACATCTGGAGTAATGAAAATCAGGGGTTGGGGTACACGGGGTATTAGCCGTGCACTTTTCTCGAGGTCGTCTGATCTACGAGTCTCTTATTTCAAATAATTTTCAAAAACTAGGAGTTAGGTGAGATCTCATACTAACTACGGTCACGGAGTCGCGCCCGTGGTCGTTGCATGTTTATTGATGTTTCCGAAAGGAGGCATGGGGTTTTTCTTTTATTAATGTTCCAAAAGGAGCATGGGTTGGACAACCTTGTCTATTGCTTAATCCAACGAAAAAAAAATGATTTACCTATTATTAATTAATGGAGTCCTAGTAATACAAATAGTTGAGTCATGTGTCGAGTTTATAAACTAATGATGCATGATGATTGATTATTAGTAACATGTTAGGGATTCCTTTTATGTTTTGCAGCTTGTATGTACTCAGCTTTGCTGATTGCGTGCTTTGTGTGTCTTTCTTTGGTCATGGCCTTCGCCTTCAATGACCCTGTGACGATCCAATTTTTACACTTGTAATATTAGGGAGCAGACTAACCACAGGTTCTTACACATGCAGCATCCGTATCTAGGTGGTGGGATCTTGAGTGGAGTGTTGGTTGCTTTTCTTACTTCTATTGTTATTTATTTTTAAAGTTATTTAAACTCGACTTTTCTTTTGTACTATTTCCATTGGTTTGAGTTTGAATAAGGGCCTTATTGGTTCCAAGTTGTAAGATTCAGTTTGGTTTTGATTATTGGTTTTGAAACTTATATATGATTTATTTAGCTTTTCCGCTGCTATTTTCTGAAAAAGCCTTAACGTTTGAACACGTGGCGGTAGCACGCCAGTAATTCTCTTGAATATTGTTCAGGGTCCTCACAGGTTTAAAGAGAGAACTATTGGGGTGTTACATTTCGGTTGAGAAATGAGCAAGTTATGTTATACCCATGACCTTTACTACGAGCTCTTCAATGGAGGTTCCGCCATTGTAATACATATCCTCAAACAAGTTATACATATCCTTCATCAAATAATATATATACTCCAATAATTTATACATATCCTCTACTGTCTGGATGATATCCTCTACTGGCTATATGATATTATGGCTGGATGATATCCTCTATTGGCAATATGATATCATTTATGATTGTGTCTATGATGTCCTTCATTGGCTGGATGATATCCTCTATTTGCTATATGATATCATAGCTGGATGATATCCTTTATTGGCTATATGATATCATCCAGCCAATAGAGGACATCAAAAACATGCTAGACTGGCAAAACATTTGATAAGCCCGGACTCACGCAATACCTTCTCATGTGCAATAATATTTTACAAGGACTTTATGTAGTCATGTAGATATCGGTAACAATAATATTTCTCTATATTTCTCTTTATTTTCAATGTATTATGTGTGTGTATATATATATATATATACATACATATATATATATATATGTATATATATATACATATACATACATATATATAAACTTCCATGCTTAGCTTAGAAGAGGAATTTGATAATTGATTTCAAATAAGATTGAAAGGATAATTTCTCTCCAATATAAGTGCATACTATGCGACTAATGTTGAATGTCGTTTAGGTGAACATTTTTTTTTTTGGGACATGAGCTTAAACAAACAAATAAACTAAAACACATTATTAAGGAAGATAAATTACTTTTAGTAGTGGTAGCAAAGATATGTGCCTTGTGAACTTGTCAATTCATTTCCTTTGAACCTTGTGAATGTTATACCATGTAAAGGCCTTACTAGTTCAGTTAATATTATCCATTGTCCATCTAAGAGGAACATTGTGACTGTCAATTACATTTGCTTGCCTTCTTAGACTCAGGCCTTTGGAGTGAATTTGTGAATAGGGTTATGGTTTTTTTAGTACTAGCAAAGAAGAGTGTTGTTCTAGTAAGGATGTTTCTAGTATTGAGATGTCTGAAACAATCTTGTATATAATAGGCATAGAAATATGTGAAAACCCACTAGTAGGGGGTGTTTGGTTTGGGGAATAGAAGATAGGAATGGGAATTTAAATTCCATTTATAATGGTCCATGTTTGTTTGATGTGAATGGGATTGTAATGGGGAATGAGATTGGAAATAAAAGACCAATTCCCATGAAATTAATATCTAATAAGGGTGGTATTAAGAGCATTCTCATCAATGAGCAAAAAAATGTCCATGAAAAATAAAGAGGTGTAAAAAAAAATAAAGGTATGCAGAAACATTAGAATTTATTATGTACATCCGGATGTACCATACACCCAACTAAGCCAAAGTTATTTTTTGATGTTCATTTGATGATTGAATGAAAAATAATCATCAAAATGAGTACAAAATACCCATGGATGTACGATACACGCGGGTGTATATAACAATTTCTCAAGAAACATTAGTAAAGGTATTTCTATAAATTTGTTATTTTTTTCCCTATATATTATCATTTATTACCAAACAATGTCATTGGCATATTTTCATAAATTTCTAACTGGTTCATTTAAAAGATTTAAAGACTTCCTTTCAAAAAAATAAAAATAAAAATAAAAATAAAAGGCTATTTTGGAAAATCTTCCACTAGAGAAGAAGGTTAGAAGAAATCTATAGTAGGACAATTCTAGACTTAGGAACTTGAATGCCTATAAATAGGTCATCCCACTCATTTGTGCAACCAACAAACACATTTTACTCTCTTTCAAACAATTAAAACATTCTTAGAAAACCATAAGTGCATACTTGCCTTGGGAGAATAGTAAGCATTAGGGGTGAGCAAGACCGGGTACCCGGTCAAATATCTATCTCGGACCTAGAACTGGATCCAGTCACAAGCGGAACCTGAAATTTGGAACTGGTCCTAGTTCCTATCATATCGGGTCCTAGTTTTCGAGCACTGGTCCTGGAACTGTTGGGTACCGGTTTCAGCGAAAATAAATTAGAAAAAAAACTACACCAAACACTTGTCTCATCGCAGTATCACACCACCACTTTTTCCCTTCAATTCAACTTCACCAGTTCACCACGCTAGGCTACATCATAATGAATCCATACCAAATGAAAAATACCCCCAAATGTCAAAATTTCAAATCAACTCAAGATTATCACTCCAAAAGCATAGTAAATCTACAAACAAAAAAAAAAGACTAATTTCAATAAGAAATGAAAACTAAACACAACATTATTAGTAGATTCAAGGAAAAAAAAATGGCAAAAAAGAAGAGATAACTTTACAAAAAGTTCTACAAATAAAGATGAAAAGGAAAAGGAAAAAAAATTAAAAAAAAAAATAAAAGCAAGAAAAGGAGAGTAAGTCTGACTTGTAGTTTGTATCTAGAAAATGAATGAAAGTGAGATGTGAAACGGCAGATGACAAGTTAGGTTTAGTAGTATTTTGGACCTTTTGATTAATGGGCTGGGCTTACATGCAAACTTGGCATACCTAATTTTCGGAATTGAAACTAGTCTCGCCGAGTCCAATTCCAGGTCCAAACCCGCCGATTCCTAATCAATTCCGGATCCAATACCGGGTACCCAGTTCTTTTGCTCACCCCTAGTATGCATATGACAACATTGTTGAGATGACCCTTAATTATATCGTTGGACTCCAAACCCAAATTACTCGTACTTAGTATAACTAACTATAAATCAAAATTCGAGTCGTGTATCTCGTAATAAGTAATTCCTAACATAACTTAATCAACGTATATTCTTGTTATTTATCTTATATAATTGTTAGTACTCACTGAGTTACACTTTTATTAGAACGAATTATGATACATTAAAAAAAAGGAAAAATAAAATAAATAAATAAATAAATAAATAAATTGGTAAAGAGTTACATTAGCCTCTAATTAGTGATTTGGATGATCCCACAACTTTTATAAAATGTGAGTTTAATTTTATTATTGATCCAGTACATAAATGAATAATTACGATGTATTTATGTTACAATTAGTAATTGTGATTTTGGAATCCTATTAATAATTAGTTCATACTAGTTACAGAGTATTATCAAAACTAAAATGTTTTTTTAGTTAATAGTTATGATGACCATTTAGAATGGGAACTAAAAATTAAAGGCAATGAATCAGGTTGAGATGTGTTTATATATTTTAAAAGCTAAAACGTTGTCTTTCATGAGTTTAAAATTCTTATTTAGCATCAATTTAAATTATATGGACTTTACATATGATTTTCCATATCACTAATTTAGAAAAGGTTACAAAAGCATAACACATATTGTCATTGACACATGGCAGCATGACATGTATTTTCATGAGTTTTAATAATAAACTAGTGAGTAGCTCGTGCGTTACCCCGGGTTGCTATTTTTGTAATTGTACAGTGGGAGTATTTTTTTTTTTTTTTTTGTATGAATTTTGTATTTTGCAATTGTCTTTGTGTAGGCAATTTTTTTTTTTTTTTTTTTTTTTTTTTTTTTTTTTTTTTTTTTTTTTTTTTTTTTGTAATAGGGAATAAAGAGTCAAGTTGTCAAGGTAATTTAGTACCCGCCTTATATCAATAATACGGACAATGCCTTTATGCCTACCCTGTCTTTTTTTTTCTTTGAATGAATGTGTGTGTGTGTGTGTGTGTGTTTTTTTTTTCAAATATATATATATATATTCTTATATATATATATTCTTATTTGTAACATGCTTGATAATTGGCTTAGATGGTTGAAAAGTCAATTTTGTTATAAGTGGTTTGCGGTTCGAATCTCCTTATCTTCAAACTTTTTATATGATAAGATGTTGGGTAGGTGACATGGCGTAATGAAGGTGTTGTGAAGTGACATGGCATCATGAAATGTTTGTGAATTCATGGCGTAATTTGGAGGAGTCTACGTGGTAACGTTTTTATAAACGTCTTTTAATATATTAGTATAGATAAATAAAGAATGTGTAACTCGAGTGTTGCCCCATTTTGCTACTTTAATTATTCCTTGTGATTATATGTATTTGATATTTATGATCTTTTTTTTTTTTTTTTAAATTAGACCTTGTGATTTGCAATTATATACATTTATTTTCATGTTTAGATGATTATATTTAGCCATATACAAATTTTATTTTAAATTATTGAGTATTAATTGAAATATTAAATCTAGGATTGTAGAGTAAATTATACGGAGTACTATAGACGTAAATCATGTAAAAGAATTTTAAGTGATAAAAGCAAATAATGATTTCCATCAATATGACTTAAGTTAAAATTTATTCCTTGTTTGCTTCGGTTTAAAAAATAATTCCCAAATTATTGTCTACAATCGGATATCATTTTAATTTATTTTTTATTTTTTAAAGCAGTAAAACCGCTAACGTCGTTTTTTATTAGAATCGCAATCACTAACAACGGTTCTTATTCTTTTAATAATTACACCCAATTCTTCTTTTCCACTTCATTTCATTCTATCGACAACAGAAGTAGTACTTCTTTTTTTTTTTTTTTTAAAAAAAAAAGAGCAGTGTTGGAAAAACTAGACCACCATTGTCCTCTCCTCCATAGCGTTTCACGGCGACCACCTGCTTCTCACCATCGTAAACATGCTGCGTCATAGCCTGGATTCCTTCCCCATCATCTTTTCTGACCTTCAATATTGTTTACTATGTTATTTGGTGTACTTAGAGCATTATACTTTGGATTTTTTATTTTGAGTAATAAAATTTGCTTAGGGAAACTAGGTTTAGATTTTTGAGTAATTAAAGTTGCTATATTATTTAGTGTACTTGAAGCATTATCAAGATGTACTATGTGTCTTTTTCTTTTTTGCAACCTACTCCCTCCATTTTTAAATACTTGCTCCATTTCTCCATGCGCGGTATTTTAGGAGAAATTGGAGAAAGTAATAAAATATGGAAGTAATTGGATAGGTGAAAGAATAAACAGTGTAAAAAGCAAAAGTAGTGGAGAGAATTGGAGGAGGGAGAATATGAAATTAATAAAATATTATTTATGTTGGATCCACTAGGTGAGAGAAATGAATTAAATATTGTAAAAACTTTTCAAATAAGGAAATAGAACAAGTATTTAAAAACGGCTGAAAAAGGAAAGTGGATCAAATATTTAAAAACGGAGGGAGTAATACAAAAAACATCAGTGGGATGGGAATACAAGTTATAAGTGGCGCGGAGTACAGATAGAAATCGAAAACAACATCAGTGGTTTCCATTGCTGATAAAACCGTGATCTTTGATGGCGGTTATAAACTGTAAAACCGCTATCGTTAATAGCGATTCTCATTCGAACTAGGATAATAATTTTTAAAAAATAAAATAAAATAAATAGTAATAAAAAAAAGAGCTAGTTAACAAATCTACGTGGACAATATTCGGAAAATTAGTTTATAAACCAATGCAAATTGGGAAATAATTTTGGATTAAGCAATTTATATGGAAAACGTTTTTAAAGCAAAATGTATGGAATTTTAACCGAATTAAATCTATTTGTTTAGATTATATCTAAGCCAAATGTTTAATATATATATATATATATATATATATATATATAGGAAGGTTCATGTAAGAACCCTCCTCTATATAAGAACCCATCCCAACCATTCATTGGTTTTGATCTAACCATCTAAAATACTCCTTTAGTAATGGCATTTATGTAATTCTTTACATTTTTTTTTACACTTTTAACAAAATACCCTAATTCTTTCCAATTTCTCTCTCCTCAGCACTCTCTCTCTCTCCTCAGCACTTTCTCTCTCCTCACCATCTATACATCAACGAAAATAATTTGGGTAAGTTTATTACTTGTTCAAAAATTCTGATTTAATTTTATTACTTGATTGCTTTGATGTATTTCCAGATTTTTTGTTTCGATTTCGATTTTTTTGTGTTTTGTATTTCGATTTTTTTACATTTTTTTTGTTCGATTTTGATTATTTTTTTCCGATTTTATTGTTTTATTTTTTTTTTTTGCGATTTTGCTTGTTTTTGTGATTGTGCTGTTTTTTAATGTGTGATCTTTAATTTTGTTTGTTTAAATTTTCATTTTTTGTCCAAAAAATTTTTCTGATTTTTTTTCCCAAATTTTTTTTGTTTTTTTTCCAGGATTTTTTTTTCGATTTCCAGATTTTATTATTTTCATGTTTTTCGATTTTTCCAAATTTTTCCAGTTTGTATTTCCAGATTTTTCGATTTTTTTTCGACTTTTTTCCCAATTTTTGTTTTTCATTTTCAATTTTTTTTTTTCCAGATTCTTTTTCGACTTTTTTTTTGCTTGAGTTTTTCTATTTGCATGAATGTTATTGGATTTTAATTTCAGATTGTATTTTTTGCTTCAATTTGTGTTTTTGATAATTAGGTTTTTGCATATTCATGGATTTTGATGATGTTGAACATAATTCTCCTTCTTCCTCTGTTACTCATTCCGGTAATTTTAATTGTTTTGATACTTTAATTTCAATTTACTTAGATGTTCTAAACTTTACTTACTTGCATGTTCTAAAGTAATTTTGTGAATTTGTTGATTATGTTCAAAAGTTGTTTTAATGTTCTAGATTATTTCTGGTTATGTTCTAAAGTAATCCATTATGTTTTAAATTTTTCCACTTTATTCTAAATTTATTATGTATGTTATAAAGTAATTCACTATGTTCTAAAGCAATATGTTATATGTATGTCCGTGATTTGCTATGTTCTAAGGTATTCAGCTAAGTTTAATTGTTTTAAAGCTTTAATTTCAATTTGCTTACATGTTCTAAACTTTACTTACTTACATGTTCTAAAGTAATTTTGTGAATATGTTGATTATGTTCAAAAGTTGTTTTAATGTTCTAAATTTTTCCTTGTTATGTTCTAAAGTAATTCATTATGTTCTAAATTTTTTCACTTTATTATGTTCTAAATTTTATTATGTATGTTATAAAGTAATTCACTATGTTGTAAAGTTTATCCTTAATGTTCTAAACTTTTTTTTGTATGTTCTAAAGTTTTCTACGTATCTTTCTCTTTATGATTTAAACTTTATTTTTATGTTATAATATTTTCTACATATTCTATGACTTTTATTGTATGTTCTAAAGTTTACCTTCTTGTTTTAAATTTTACTTTTTATGTTCTAATGCAGTTGGTGTTATTTATCGTACCCCTAAGGTTGTTGGATCATTTAGCCCCGGTGGTACCACGAAGGAATGGATTCCAAGTGTTCCTGAGGAGTTAAAACCCCATCTGGGGATGATATTCAAAGATCCTGAAGAGGGTCTTAGTTTTTACAAAGCATATGCAAATGCCGCTGGGTTTACTTCTAGGAAATCTACTACTACAAGGAAGAAGAATAACAAATCTATAATTGCTTTTCAATATGGAGTTTGCAATAAGGAAGGTTTCAGGGCAACAAAAAAACCTATTGCTCAACAAACCATTGATGAAGAAGGAAAAGTTCGTATTACTAGAAAACGTTTAGTCACTCGTGTAGGATGCAATGCTCACATATGTATGAAATATGATGCCGAAAAGTATGTTGTTAGTCATTTCAAAGAAGAACATAATCATTGTTTATATACTCCAAGTTGTGCAAAATTTCAAAAGGATAATAGGAACATGCATATTATGCATAAAAAGCCGATTGTTGATAATTCAAAGGTGATTTATTTTTATGTGCCAAATATTGTTTTAATTGTTATGATTTACTATGTTCTAAAGTTGATCCTTAATCATAGTAATTTTTTTTTATACACAGGTAAATGTTGGTCCCATGAGGTCATATACTATGATGAAATAATTAGCTGGATCACATGATAATGTTGGTGCATCTAAACAAGATTTCAAAAACTTTTATAGAGATTTGAAGGCTTATATTGCTGGATCAGATGCCCAAATGTTTGTGGATAACTTTCAAAATAAGAAATTGCTTTGGAGTGCATTTTTTTTTTTACTATGATGTTGATGAAGAAGATAGACTTTGTAGAGCTTTATGGGCTGATCTTATTTGTCGAAAAAATTATGCACTTTTTGGTGATATGGTTTCCTTTGATACCACATTCCAAACAAACAGGTGATGTTCTAAATGTAGATTTTTTTATGTTCTTAAACTACTATCTATCATGTTTTGATGTTCTAAACATATATTCCTTATGTTCTAAATTATGTATGTCTTATGTTCTAAACATTATGCTTTTGTGTTTTATACTTTATGCCTTGTCTTCTAAACTAATATCCATCATGTTCTGATGTTCTAAACATTATGTCTATAGTTTATTGTTTATGTTTTAGATAATTCATTATGTTTTTAAACAAGTATAATATTGGCAAGTTTAATAATTAAAACAAATTACTGTGCTCTAAAGTTTATCTTTAATGTTCTAAAGTAAACCTTTATGTTTCACAATTTACCTTTATGTTCAAAAGTTTACCCTTATGTTCTAATATTTTCTGCATATATAATTTGTGTATATAACAGATATAATATGATCTTTGGTCCATTTACTAGAGTTGATCATCATAAGAAATGTGTTACTTTTGCGGCTTCTTTTGTAGCTCATGAAGATATATCATCTTTTGAATGGGTTTTCAAAACTTTTCTTAAAGCAATGGGAAATAACGAGCCTGTGTGTTTGATTACCGATCAAGACTCTGCAATGAAAGTTGTTGTTCGTAATGTTTTTCAAACTACAGAACATAGGTTTTGTATGTGGCATATTATGAAAAAGGTGCCTGAAAAAGTAGGTCGGGCAATTACCCAAGAAACTGATTTTTTGAAAAAAACTTTGTGCATGTATTTGGCATTTAGAGATTGAGCCGGCAGAATTTGAAGAAAAGTGGAACAAAGTTATTTCAGAATTCAATTTGAACAATCATGGATGGTTGGCAAACATGTACGACATACGTGATATGTGGATTCCAGCGTATTTTAGAGATTTATTTTTAGGTGGCATCATGAGGACCACATCTAGATCAGAAAGTGAAAATAATTTTTTCACTATGTTCACAAATCCCCATCTCACTTTGATTGAGTTCTACATGAGGTAATATGTAAATGTCTAAATATGTTCTAAAGTTAATCTTTATGTTCAAAAGTTTTTCTTCAATGCTCTAAAGTTTTCTTTTTATGTTTTATAGTTTTACTATTTATTTTATAACTCTCTTTTATGTTCTAAATTTTGTCTTACATGTTGAAAATTTTTAGTTTAATGTTTTAATAGTATTTAGATCATAATAATTATTTCATGTGTATTATTTTAATATGTTCTAATGTAATTCACTTTATGTTCTAAAGTTATCTTCTATGTTCTAAAGTTAATTTCTATTTTATATAGGTTTGAATGTGCATTGGATGCTCAAAGGCACACTCAAAATAAAATGGATAATGATTCGAAGAATAAGCGTCCATAGTGTAAGACTCCAATTCCTTTAGAAAAAGATGCTTCTGAGTTGTTTACAACAACAATTTTCTATGATTTTCAATATGAGCTTGAAATTGGATGTTTTAATTGTGGTGTTGAGGAGATGAAGAAGGACAATGAGATTTACATTTTCAAATTAAGGGAAGGATCTAGGAGGAGGACTTTTGATGTTGTTTTTGATCCTACTACCTTAGATACCAAGTATTTTTGTAAAAAATTTGAACGTGATGGTGTGCCTTGTAGGCATATGATTTGGGTGTGGAAGGCAAGGATGTTAGAAAAAATTCCCAAGACTTACGTTCTAAATAGATGGTGTACAATGGCTTATAAGAAGCCCATTTTTTATTTAGAGGGTAATGTGTTGGAGGAATGCCTTAATGTAGTAGATAAGAAGATGCTATTAAATGATTTGTGGTCTGAAATTCATGCTTGTGTGAGTTTAGTGCAAAACAATGAAGATGATCTAAGTGATCTTGTCAAAAAACTTCGAGCCATGAGAATAGATTTGGAACAGAAGAAAACAATAAATGGAAGCAACAATCTTTCTAGCAAAGTTAAAGACATTGAAATGCTTATTGGAGCTAGTTTACCTTCTGAAGTTTTGATCAAACCTCCTAAAATTTCAAAAAACAAAGGTACGGGGGTTCATGTTCCAAATCAGGTTAATGTTCCAAATGATTTCAATGTCTCAAATGATACCCATGTTTCAAATGATATCAATGTTCTAAATGATACCCATATTCCAAATGATATCAATGTTCCAAATGATACCCATGTTCCAAATGACACGCATGTTCCAAATAGTGACAAGAGAATGAAGAGTGACAGAGAAAAAGTTATTGAACAAAGTCAAAAGAAGAAAAGATTATGTAGAGCATGTGGAGAGCTTGGTCATCATGATAGTCGTAATTGTCCAGGGAAAGTCAAGTGATATTGTAAGTAAACATTTTTTAGTTTTCTTATGTTCTAATTAATAATAAATTAAAATTATTATATAATATATGTGTTAAAGGCTATTAATGATATCTTAACTTTTTACTTTGAGTTTTAATTTAATAAATGCCTCTTCTGCTCTTCATATGTTTTGTATATGTTCTAAAATGTATCGAATATGTTCTAAAATTTATCATATATTTTAATGTGTTTATGTTCTAATTTTTTTTAATTTTTTTTTACAGATTGATGGATATGCTATTAGTACAACCGCATGGGACATTTTATTTTTAGGAAATAATCTCATTTACTTGTACATGGAAAAAATTGTGTAATTTTTTTTATATTTATTTTTTATTCTTTTCAATTTATTAACATAATATCATATTATTTTTTTGTCCAATTATTCTTTAACAATAGTATTCAACCCATAGATTGATCCACAACCACCGACAACCCCACCGATTTGAACCCACCAACCTACCATTGACGAACCCCATCATGTGAACATATCACCTACGAGGCTACAACCTAAAATCATGTTGAATTAATATTTGTAAACCACACCGACAAAACGGAATTTACCATGAGAATGGGGTCGGATGAGTATGAAAGAACAATTTTTTGCGAGTATTGTGAATCATTTATTTTTGGCAAATTTTTCAAGTAACAATAATTGAAGGTAGTATTAACTTTTTGATTGCATTTTTAAACCAAAATATCAAAACCATAACCTTTTACATAAAAAAAATATATTTATATATACATAAAAGAAAAAGTTAAAATATCTTTGTGTCGTTTTTGGAGGAGTTGGTGTCTTTAGTGTGACCTCATTCCTTTTCTCTTCCTTTTTCGTTGTACACATGAAAAACTTAAGCTTATTTTTTTGTCTAAACATAATTAAAATTACTTTAGAACATGGACAAGTGATTTAGAACATAAACTTAAATACTTTAGAACATAAACTTAAATACTTTAGAATATAATTAGAAATACTTTAGAACATTATAAAAATGATGTTCCGAATCAGGGTAATGTTCCAAATGATATTAATATTCCAAATGATACCCATATTGAAAGTAGTCATCTCCATATTTGTACAAAAATGTACTATTATATTGTTTTAAATATCTTTCTAAAGATATATACTTGAGATTTACACAATCATATATCAAATTTTGTTCATCTTTGACCACTTTCTAGCCATCTTCATCACTCTTTTCCGTTCTTCATTTACTTCTGATGTTATAATTTTCCCACAATACTCCACTCGTAACCTTTTCATTTGCTCAAACTGCAAAAAAAAAAAAAAAAAAAAAAAAAATACAAACACGTTAAAATTAAAATACACACATTTGGAAACACAAACACGTAATTCAGAATATAATAAAAAATACTTTAGAACATTCCCATGTAATTTAGAACATAATCAGATTAACTTTAGAACATAGACATTTAACTTAGAACATAATCAGAATTACTTTAGAACATAGACAAGTAATTTAGAATATAATTAGAATAACTTGTAATTAAGTTAATGTTCCAAATGATACCCATGTTCCAAATAGTGACTAGAGAATGAAGAGTGTTAGATTGAACATTGACATGTAATTTACAACATAATCAAAAATACTTTTGAATATGTTATTCAAACAAAAAAAAAAAAAAAAATATACATGTTATTTATAAAATAATCTGATTGACTTTAGAACATATACATGTAATTTAGAACATAGACATGTAATTTAGAACATAATCAGAATTACTTTAGAACATTGACATGTAATTAGAACCTAATCATATGTCTTCACACTTACATTATCTTTCTCTAGCCCCGAATTCCATTGTTTTTGACATTGGCCTTCATAAGTTTCCATGTGCTTCAACAGAAATACTCCACAATCATGTTTGTTTGCATCGCTCTTCCATTTCATCTCAATGTTTCTTGTTTCGTAAGTGGAGAAAACAACACTCTTGTTATCAGTTTCTTCATAGAACTCACCAAATGCCTTCAACTACAAAATTAATAATATGTACTTTAGAATATAATCAGAATTAATTTAGAACATATACAAGTAATTTAGAACATAGATATGTACATTAGAACATAATCAAAATAACTTAAATTAGGTTAATGTTCCAAAACAGGTTAATGTTCCAAAATTTCTATATAGCATAATAAGAAAATAATAGTTAACCAAGTCAAAACTCTACACCTTACCATCTTTGTAAAGTCATCTCCATATTTATCTTCAACAGAAACATTTGGTGGAAGAAATCTATTATCAATGACATCGAGAGTTCCTTCCAAAAAGTTGAAGCACAACAAATAATAGTGATCCGGTAAAACAGCCGGAAAGAAAACCTATGTTTAGAAAATAATCAAATACTTTAGAACATAAACAAACATGTGTTTAGAACATAATCAGATACGTTAGAACATAAATAAAAATAAACAGAACACAATAAAAATAAAAAATAATATGTTACCAATTGAAAGTTGTTAAATGTTGTTACTTCGGCATTTGTCATTTCTTTTCTCATTTGATGAAACAATGCTTTCTTTCTATCTTCCAAACTTTCTGTATTTTTGATGTATTTTTCAGTGCAAAGAATGAGCTGAAAAAAAAAAGAAATTAAAACTTAAGTAATTAGAACATTGACATATAATTAGAACATAATCAGAATTAGAACATAGACATGTAATTTAGAACATAATTATAAATACTTTAGAACATTGACATGTAATTTAGAACTCAATCAGAACTACTTTAGAACATTATTAGAAATACTTTAGAATATTGATATGTAAATTAGAACATAATTAGAATTACTTTAGAAAATAGACATATAAGTTTGAACATAATTAGAACATACATAGCATTCAGTAGAGAAAAAAATCTACTCTTCTTGTCTACACCCCGCCTTTTGTTTTCATAATTTATTATGGAAACAAAAGCATCTGCAATGTTGTTGAACATGTGACTATTTCCTGAAAGACTATCCATCTCATCTCTCCTAATCACCGTTGCCGCTTTGTCAGCATACAAAAGTTCTCTAAAATAAGAACAAAAACTATATTAAATCAAAACAGCATTTAAATTTAGGGCATGCGCATATAGTTTCAAACATGTACTTTAGAACATAAGCATCTACCTTAGAATATAAGTACAATGTTTAGAACATAAGTATATATATTTATTATAAGCATATAAATATAGATTGATGAAATCTTACGCGTTATCTCCTTGAGCAAAAGCATACTCTGCTATCATTTTATGATCTACATTGTTGAAGAGTTTTTCCTGATTAACCATAAAAGGCGAACGCAAGTACATTGGAAGCTTATCCTTTCCTCTTTTTTTCCTTGTTTCTTCTTCTTCTTCTTCTTGTTTTTCTTCTTGCTTCCTATTCAATTGAATTTAAAAAAAAAACAATCAACATCTATAATCAAATTATAATCAAACAACCATCATAGCCTAAACCTAATTTCTAATGTTTTCAAAATGATTACCGTTGCTTATTTTCTTTGTTGTTCTTTTCTTCATCATGCTTCTTCTTTTCTTTTTTGGTTTTGTTGTCCTTTTTTTCTTCATTCAATGTAGGTGGAAGATCTTGATTCAAAAAAAAAAAATCACAATTAACAAATTCACATAATTAATTTGAAACATAACCAAAAAAAATTTAGAACATTAAAACAACTTTTGACATAATCAAAAATTTATATCATACAAATTAAATATTATAAATATCCAGTATACATATAAGAAAAATAAAATTTAAATAAGTTGAAATTACCAACTATTGGTGAAGGTGACAACAAATTGAAGCTTGGAGGAGAAATATCTTTATATGTCTTTTTTGGAGGAATTGGTGTCTTTGGTGTGTCCTCATTCCTTTCCTCTTTCTTCTTCGTTGTACATAAGAAAATTTTAAGCTTATTCTTTTGTCTAAACATAATCAAAATTACTTTAGAACATAGACAAGTAACTTAAAACATAATCAGAAATACCTTAGAACATAAACTTAAATACTTTAGAACATAATCAGAAATACTTTAGAACATTATAAAAATAAAAATAATTAATCTAAGTCAAACATCAAAACCTTCATAAGCAAATAATTATGTATTTGTTATTCTATTCCTAGTTCATAAACTTGTAAAAATCACACCAAACCACACTAAACAAACTTGTAACACACAAACCAATATACATAACTAGAACACACAAACAATTAATTCTATATTAAAGTTTTACTAAATCATCCAACATATGTTCTAAACCAAAACCATTGTTTTAAATATTCCTATTACTAATTTACATTGATTACCCTTCCTTTGCTTCAACTTTCTTGTTTATCATTTTTTCCTCCTTTTCTTCTTCCTTTGTTTCATCTTGCTTCTCCTCTTGTTTTTCTTCTTGCTTCTCCTCTTGTCTTTCTTCTTGCTTCTCATCTTGTTCTTCTTCTTGCTTGTCTTCTTGTTCTTGTTTTTCATCTTTTCCTTCATCTTGTTTTTCTTGCTTCTCTTCTTGTTCTTGCTTTTCCTCTTTCTCTTTTAGTTGCTTCTCTTTGTGATCTCTTTTTGGGTTTAGAAAATCGCAATTAAGAACATCTTCAACCATTTGATCATCTAGAGCAACCGTGAATGAAAAAGAATATAAGAAAATACTTAGAACATAAGAACTTTGAAATATAAGTACAAAATACTTTATAACAAATATGTAATTTGAATAAATGTGAAGTTACCAATTTGTGGAGAGGGCAACAAGCTTTTCTCTTCATTCTCCTTGCTTTTTTTGTTCATCAATCTCATCATCATTCTTCTCCATGTTTCTCTCTTCATTACCCTCTTTGTTCACATTAAAATTATTAAATAGAAACAATTAGTATACAACCTAGAAAAGTAAATAAGAAAATGAGTTTGAAAATAATGTGAAATTACCAACTATTGGTGATGAGATATTATCATTTTTCTTCTCATTGCTTTTCTCTTCTTTGTTGTTCTCTTCTTTTTCTCCTTCATTTGATGTCAAGTCTTCAAAATAATTATAAAACACAATATTAGAACATAATAATATCACAAGGATTTGATTTGGAACATAAACATAAACTTTAGAACATAAAGTATAAACTTTAGAACATATAGTGTAAACTTTAGAACATATAGCGTAAACTTTAGAACATAAGCATATAACGAATATTCTATTTCATTCTTTTTAGTACTTTTTCTTTTCCAAATTCAATTTATTCAAAGAACATTAATAAGAAATGAGTTTGAAAATAATGTGAAATTACCAACAATAGGTGAGGAGATACTATCATCTTTCTTTTCATTGCTTTTCCTTTCATTGTTGTTCTTTTCTCTTTCTCCTTCATTTGATGTCAAATCTTCATAATAATTATAAGGCACAATTTTAGAACATAACTATATCATAAAGATTTGATTTGGAACATAAACACTTAATTTAAGAGCATCATTTAGAATATAGATATAATTTAGAAATTAAGCATGTAATTACCATGTCCTAATGTCTTTGGTGACTTTTCATCATTGAATTTCTTCCATGCTATGTTCATCAACATATCCAATTTTTCTATGAATGCCGGCTCATCGAAGAAATGTTGATCTTGACTAAGTATAGAAGGACTTTTCTTCGGTTGTTTTTTTTTTCTTGATTTTCCAATGGCTATATATAAAAATAACACTTTAGAACATAGGCTGAAAATAGTTTAGAACATAACCAAAAGCTAATTTAGATCATAAGTAATTTAGAACATGATTATAATATCTTTGTGGTATACTTGCCCCAAATGTTGTCTATAAGATGATGCATTTTCTCACTTGTTTCTTCCTCAACAAAAAAATCTTTTGCTTGGTCCAACATGGAATACATCTCTTTCACATTCGATGCAAGACTTTTTGCTAAATCTCCAAATTTGCTTAAAAAGCCCTAATAATTTAGAACATAAAGTAATAAATATTTAAAACATTATAGAAATAAGTAATTAAATAAATAAAAATATATTAAAACATTATACCATCTTGTCACCGACCAACCAACTAATAGATCCATGAATAATGCTATTACTAACAATTAAGAACGCAACAAGTATCACTAACTTAGAACATTCTGAAGAAGAATTTAGAACATGCTGAAAATAGTTTAGAACATGCTAAGCTAATTTACAATTCACAGAAGTCATTTCATTCATTTAGAAATTCTGAAATTACATAATTAGTTGCAAAACATAATAGACAAATCACATATTCAAAAAAAAATCGAAGACAGAGGTAGCAAAATCATCAAAAAAATAATCCAAAAATTATCGAAAAAACTGGTAAAATGAAGCAAAAAAAAAAAGAAAAAAAAAGAAATCAAACAATAAATACGAGTACAATTCGAACCGAATAAAATAGGACTTAATAATCGTTCAAAAAAAATCGAATAGAAATCGCAAGATGAAATTAAAAAATCGAAACAGCAAAACAATAAAAAAAATGGAACAAAAATCGCACAGAAATCGTCTGGTAAAAAACGAACAAATCGAAAATAAAAAAAAAACTAAGAAATCTAAAAATTGAAGTCGAAATTCAGAAAAATCGCGCAGAAATAGATGCAATTTCGAAAAAAAAATCAGAAAAACGCAAAAATCGACTTGAACTCATGCAAAATTTGTACAAAATCGAAAAAAAAATACCTGATTTGAACAATTTAGGTTGTTAATGAGAAATTCATGCGAAATTTGAACAAAAACACTTCAATTTTGCAGCAATTTGTGTTCGATTTTGGGGTTTGAGGAGAGAGAAAGTAAAGAGTTTTGGAAGTTCAAGGAGAGAGAAAGTTTTGGACGGTGGGTTTGGAGAGAATTATTGTTTTAATCTTAACCGTTCAAAATAACTTAATCGTACGGCTGAGATTGGTTCTTATATAACTAGGGTTCTTATATAAGGAGGGGTTCTTACCGGATCCCTCCCCTATATATATATATATATATATATATATATATATATATATATATATATATATATATATATATATATATATATATATATATATATATATATATATATATATATATATCCGCCACGTATCATCATGACTAGGCAGATGATGTGGCGTCAGGTCATTTCTTGAGTCTTTCTTATCTAATATATAATTACAGAGACACTTTTCACGAGAATCCTCCAAATCCCCAATACTACACTCTCATTCACTCCCGCCTTTTTCACTTATTTAATTTTTTTTTTCTTTTTTTAATAAAAAAAGAAAAAAAAATTACACACGTAGTTTACATACAATTCACCATCCACTAATTGCTCTCTAAAAATATCAGCCTTATCTTAATCTATTTCTAATCTCATTGTCAAAAAAAAAAAAAAAAAAAAAAAAACCAACCACCCACTAAACGTGCTAATCAGTTGTAAAACTCCACACCTCCACTTTCATTTTCACTCCCCATAATATATCAAACTTAAGATTACTACTACACTTATCAATACTCATACTTCATAGCAAAAAAATCTAAACAAAGACAAAATCAAACTTGGTGATACAGTAGATTATTGTATTGGGTATCTTCGGTTTCTGATTCGGTAAGCAATCAATTTTCGCTTATAATGTTATACAGATTATTATGAGGACTCCCAGTTTAGTATAAGATTACAAACTTTTAATTTTTAAGCTGTTTGAATATATCGAATGTTATTAACGTATGATTATAATGAATGTTATCAATGTACTGATTATATTTATATCTTTAAAATTTTATTTTTCAGAGCAATAATGTTGGTTTTTTTTTTTTTTTTTTTTTTTTTTTTTTTTTTTTTTTTTTGACAGGAAGCAATAATGTTGGTTTGATCTTTACCATGCTTTTGGAAATACAAGGTTTTGCTTTTATCGGTTGGTTTGATCTTTACCAAGTAGGGTGCTTTTGGAAATACAAGGTTTTGCTTTTATCAGATACATAATTAATTTTTACTATATAAATACTATGAGTTGGAAACTGAATAAGGAATGTGCCATCATATTATGTAATTAGATTGGTTATAATTTCTTATGTGTGAATATATAAGTTCTGCACTTCTGCATATGTAAATGTAAAAGGATTGAAAGATATTGATCAAGTTATAAAATTTGATTAAAAAAAATTAATGTTGCAAGGTTTTCAATACTTTTGATTATTGGTTATGGATGATTATTTGATTGTATTTGTCTACTGTATAGAGTATATATATATATATATTTTTTTTTGACAAAAGTGTATAGAGTATATAAAAGAACAATTTAATCATAATCAACCATCCAAATTCTCTCAATTATATTTAAAAGGTTCTAATTTTATCTCTGTTACTAATAATAATTAATATTAAAAAAATAAAATAAAATAAAAATACACTGAATTAAAAGGTTTACTTTATCTCTGTCAAAAAAAAAAAAAATCAATTCTAATTTCTAATCCCCTACTCATTACGAAAGAGAATTGATACAAGAAATGGCTACACCATTAGTAACTTCAATTCTTCACCTTATCACTATGATTCTAATAGAAATTAATTGAGGAATATGACATTATAAAAATAATATATTCTGAATTAAAATATAAACTAAGGATTTTTTTTTTTTGACAGAAAACTAAGGATTATATAGCTTGCAAAGTGTACCGAGTATTATTATTTGCGAAGTGAGAAGGCACTACCTTATGTAAATTTCAGCAACATCAAAATCAACTTTTCATATTTTAAATATATTTTTTCTTATATATCCCGTGCATTTTGCACGAGTACACTCTAATAACCCCAATTTAAGAGGATGTTTAAGTTGATTAATTACCACCATTATTTTTTTGATGAGTAACTCTCATAACCCCCATTTAAGAGGATGTTTAAAGTGATTATTCACCTCCCTTGATGCTTGGGATTCTTCTTCTATTTTCTTTCATGTTTCTCTATAAGTAAAAGAACCTTTATTTCTAATTTTTACACTTGAAAAATACATCAAACACAATAGTCTAAACACATTCTCTATTTGGCATAAGTTACTTGACTCAAACCTTCCACCCAAAAGTTTTTTTGTGTGAAAGTGGTAAGTTAACCTTAGTGTTCGTGCCGGCGAATACAATTGAGCACCTTAGTTGCGCTGGAAATTCGTTTCAAATCAGTTATTTGCATCACGATACACCGTTATTGTTCCATTATCATATAATTTTTATTATAAAACCTTATTTATAATACATTATACATAAAATAACCTAGGCACTGCCCGGGCCAAAAGCTAGTTTTTTATTCAAAGGAGATAAAAATTTATATTATTATTAAATTGATGAGTGTGTAACAGACTAATAGGTTAACAAATGTATTGTGTACGATATCCTAGCCAAATTGACTCATACAACATATATTTGTTTCCAAAATTCCAACCCAACTCGTTTCAACCAGAACACGCACTTTGATTACAACCCTCCTTAATATATAACTCAGCTTGATTTGAAAATGGACAAAAAATAACTAAGTCGGACGAACTCGGCGACCCAAATCAACCTGCCAGCAATATGAACCAGTTACAACCAACCGGAAACCGAACCATGAACCCGAATTGGCAGTGCTAATTATATTGGCCTGTCCTTGAGATAGACAAGATCCTGTATACCTTTCCGCTTTAAAATACTATCTTGAGAGCATCTATGTTCAGCTGTACATGAAATGATAAAACCATGACCTGTAATAAATGGTGCTGCTAAGCTTTCACCTCCAAATCATGAACCAAGGAGTAACAGAGAATTTCAGGCTAAAGCCAAGACTTAGCCTCTCCATTGAGGCTAATTATGAATTTATGATGATCAATTCAGCAAAAAGTCATGGTACGGGGTTGATTGGAGTGTGGAGGTTATTGAGAGTTGCAATGAGGAGAATACGAAGCTAGAGCAGCTGCATGCAATGCGGAAATAATGTAGCAGGATTGACACGCAGTTTTAAACATCCCCAATGCAGGTGGTTTCTCACACTACAATACTGGACATACAGATAATGAACATATAAACTAATGGACACATCAAGGTTCATATCAAGATGAGAAACAAAACAATGTTAACACCAACTATATAACCAATTATCTTAACTCATGGACTCATGGTGGTGACACTCACCATGCTTGTGTTTTTACTAAAACAATAAAGCAGTAACAGTGCTCTATCACAGAAGTAATCTATTGGTGCTTCTGCTGCTGATCAAAACAATCATTCAAATTGGAGTTGGATTTTCTTAATATGCTTCAGTTTATAATGATGTAAACATAGGTTATATTATACTTATGCTTAAGGATGTTGTAATGGTATAGGTTAGACTAATCCATTTACCCGTTGTGCAACTGTGCTCGTAAAACCTTAAATGTTAGCATAACAATGAAGTGTACTTCATTCTCATTATGACTGTACTGCTTGGGAAATTGTAAAAGGTTAATTCATTCTGGCAACCACAAGCTTTCGATTGTGATGGCAGATGGAGGTAGAAGCTGCAGACCTGCAGTGCTCAGGGATGATACTAAGTGCACCAGAATTGCAAGTGAGAGTATGAGAGGGACTGAGGAAGAGCAAGAGCAAGAGACAGGAGAGAGAAAAGGTTGGGAATTCTTTCATTGTTAGTGGTAGCCTGTGGTGGTGATAGTTTCTTATGATCATCAGCAACACTCAACGACACTCCCCAAGTGTTTTGAAATTTGTACCAATTTGAATTGGACTTCTAACGATAAGTGTTCATGTTGTACATCCGAACTCTGAACTACTCGGGCACTGTTGATCCTTGGCTGATAGGCAACATTGTTACGCACATCAAGCAACCCTAAAGTGCCTGGTATCCTGATAAATGAATGACCTCCAGCCATCCATTGGGCTAAGGGAAAGTCAGAATGCTTCAATTTGATGACTCAAATCTCATCAACATATATGGACAAGCAGAGATCATGTTTAGCATTCAGTACTTTTAAAGGCCATAACAGATATCCAACGATGACAGCTGTTCTGTTACAGAAGGCTCAAACCTAAGTCTTCTAGGACTGATAGAATTACGAAGTTCATTAAGTCAATGCACCAAACAGAAATTTCCTCAGTAAGACGACAAAACTAATTAAATGATTTATATTGGATAGAATTATAAAAAAAAGAAAATAAATAAAAAATAAAAAAAAAAAGCCTGTAAGTAACAGCTTACATACAGAAAAACACCTGAATTTTCACCAAAGAAATCAGAACATCCCATCAAAAACACCACATCACTCATAGGTATTTCTCATCAGTCATCACAGCTCAAAACTTGGAAGCACAGAGAGATACTATGTGACTGACAATGATACCTTCAACCCTAATTAGTCTGCAGTAAGGACAGAAATGGTAGATTGGAAATGCTGCTTGAAACATTTCTTTTTTCAAAGGATGCACTCAATAAAAGAAGCATATCAGTTGGCAGTTGCGCTATATATGCACAGAACCATCCTAGAGGCCCTGAAAACTTGCTCATCCACTCAGATCCACCAAACCACCACTGTTCAAACTCTTTATACCTCTCTTTTTAAGAACAAGAAAGACATTACAAGCTACCAAGCTAGGAAATCAATCATGAAATCACCTGTTCTAACCAGCATACCCTGAAGTCAAGACAATATTGATCTAGTTCAACCTCTATGCCTCCATGATAGATGCATCAGCTTCATCAATTGCCTAGATTATTCCCATGCTTAAGTAATTCTATGCCGTACCAACAATTTATGACTTCCAAGTCTTATCAAAACTTTCACACTGAATCTAAGATTTATCACTAAGCCATGAAGATTCTGAAGTATTAAAAGCACCAAGATCTCCTAGGCGAGACTTTACAAAAAGAGAAATGTTAGCACCATGATCTCCTAAGAGAGACTAAACAAAAGAGCAATGTCACGGTGATGCATATGTTGCCCCAATATGTCAAATTCAACTCCTATCAAGGCAACATGCTCCTATGAAAGCAACATACATAAAGAGGCCAGAATATATCAAACTTCAGATCAATTATAAAGCTTGTGAAGGATACCAATGGCAAGATCAATTGGCATGATTCATCTAACAAGATGCATTGTCAAGATCAATATCCATAATGGATGGGTACCAACCACCATCCATCGATGAGACTGTAGCGCAAAACCTCACTAGTTTTATGCGATTGGGCCTTGTTATATGAACCTACTATAACCACATTGCCAGCTATTAGTAACACGATACAGTTCTTACTAAGCTTAGCATTGTAGTGAAACTAAAATCAAACACCAATCCTCCACTTAAGCATCCAAATCACTTCATCACACTACATCACAAAAGAAGTTGAGCATTGTATGGTACCATCCAAAGCTCAACTATATACAAAACATTTTCTATTAAACCATCAATCCCCTACTTTTCTTACTTCCAAGCTATGTTACTCGGTCTCTTTATTTTACTTCAAGTACCCATGTCGGACCCTCGACACTGTGACACTTCATTTTAATTCAAAATTTAGTATATTTGTCACAAACTAGCTAGTTTGGACACTTGGACACGTAGCCAAGTTGGATATTGGTACCTAAGTCTAAGTAACAGCTTCCAAGTTCCAACATTAATCATAAAACCAAACAAATCACCAATTTCGTGACAATTACAGAAAGCGAGTTCAATAACTACTCAAGTAATCATATCACCTTTAGCCTCATTTTCACATGAATTTGACAACCCTGAAACATTTCTTTCTTAATTTCATCAATTGCAATACTAACCATGCTACAATACAAGTCATACATTCGCCGAATTCATAAATCTCTATATCAAGATAAAATGATTGTAATAAACTAAACGATCAAAACCCCACAATAAGAATTCCTCAAAAGCTACAAACACTTAGATCATGTACTAGTATTCAATATAATATAATTACGATCGCAAATAAGCAGGAATCTTAATGCGAATAAAAAGCATACTCATAATATACGCGATAACAACAGAAGTAATCCCAGCAGAAGCATACGAAACCCTAACACTCCGAGCCCGATTCTTGTCAACAGCAAGGTCCATGAGAATAATCCCAATTCCACCAAGAACAAACATAAACCCAGAAGACAATCCTTCGATAATGTACTGCCCGTTAACCCGACCCGGAAGAAAAACAACGGGTTTGACGGCCCCAGTGAATTGATCTTGGGTTGACCCGATACCAGGTGGTTCGACGATGACGTCATAGACAATGCCGGAGACGACCATGAAGTAGGTGAAAAGGATGAGAGAGAAAACGGTCATGGCGGAAGGAAGGGAGAAGGAAGGGAGTTTGAGGCGAAGGCGAGGAAGATGAAGGAAAGAGAAGGGGATGATTCGGAGGATGTGGAGGATTGGATCGAGTGAATCGATTGGATCTGAGGGTGAATTAGGGTTTGTGGATTGGTGAGTTAGGGTTTCTGATTTGATCGCCATTGTTGATGTTGATGAAGCTTTCTCTCTCCTACTGTGGAAGGTTGATGAAGGGGAAATGGGGGAAGGGAAGGATGTGTTTGGGGGATTTTTTTTTTTTGAAACTTGACAAATCAGAGTGATTAGTGATTAGTGATTAGTGATTAGTAAAATTATCAAAGTAATTTATATCTATACTTAGTTAGTATTTAAAAACTCAAACCAAGAAAAAAACACATGTTCTCTCCTATTACACTTTTTTATGTTCTTTTCTAATTCAATGTGCCACATGTCTTTTCACATCTTTAATTTTTTAAATTTTTTTAATACATCATCTTTAACTCTTTCATTAAACACTTCATCTTTAGCTCCCCTCTTCAATTCAAACTTTTCGTTTTCTCTCTTTAATTTAGTCCTTCCACCTTCTTTTTTTCAAGCATAATTTCGAATCAAAGTCTCAAAAATTTAATTGATTTATTCATGATTTCGGTTGCACATTGCACTCATAATAATTTATTGGTATTTCCTTACTCATCTCTCAATGTAATTTTCTATGAATAACCTGTGCATTTGCACGGGCCAAAAGACTAGTTAAACAAAAGAACAACAGACCAAATACCAAGCAAAACTAGAAACGAAAGAAAATGATGAGCCACAAACGGGCAGCACACCGAAAGGTCTGAAACCAATCCATACACAAGTCTTGCCAATAAACCAAAAGAACGAAAGCACACGATAACCATTTAAACCTTTATTTCGGACCCATACTTAACGTGTAATATGGAACCCTTGACAGAGACAGTAATTGAACCTTGATATATGTGATGAGTTGAAACCTGCAAAGAGACTGAAGCGAAATCATGATGGAAGCTATTGAGAGTTGAACCAGCCGGAAGATGAATGCACCCTGTAGTCTTAAAACGAACTGTTGACACCATTCCTCTCCAAGGGATTAACAAACACTAATGCTTCCTCGGAGTCTAAGACCATAACTAAAAGAGTCATATTTCTTAATGACTCTACCATGAGAAACTTGGCTCCCAAATCCAAGTTCTCTGCTTGCAACTTCACCAAAGGAGAGAGCAAGACATTGAAGGACTTTGCTTACCCTAAACATTGAAGATGGGGAATAACAAAGGGATGAAAGTAACTAAAAGAATATACAATTTACCCTGCAACCAAGACATCACAAGTAAAGCAAACATACCTTTCCCCTCAACAAAACCATTAATTGAAATAAGGACCATGGCTTGACAATCCAAAAAAGGATTTCCAAATAATACTTCCTTCAAACAACAACCTAAGGAAAACTTAAAACAACAAGCATCTTTACTCTAACTTCCCTCCCCTAAAGAAAGGAAAAAGGGAAATCCAACTCCCTACCTAAACCAGACATGCAATGAAAAGCTTCCGGCCTCCTACAAATCCCACACAAATAACACAACCCTTGAAACTCGGAAATTGAACACCCAAAAAGCAAACATAAAACTTCTTGTAACCCCAAGAAAAGTAATCTATTAGATAAATGAGGATGCAAACGATCTGAGTTGAGACGAGCGAGTTCTAGTCTGTCGAGTTAAGCTTGATAGGAAATATTAGTGTTCTAGCTATTTCGAGCTTGAACGAGCTTTAACAATTCTGGTTTGAGCTTTGTTCACGAACGTGCTTGTTTGTATTTCGGGTTTAAGCACAAATTTGAATGAGCTTAAATCGAGTTTAATGAAAGAAACAAGCCCTAATTTTTCATTAAAGAATGATTTTCTTTTAGTTTTAATTAATCCAATTAATTATACAAAAGAAGTTTCGGAAATTGAGTTTGGCACACCCTTAATTGTTATTGACACACCCCCATGTGAGAAGAACATAAATTGTGCTCTCACATAAATGACTCTGTCATGAGAAACCTGGCACCCAAATGCAGGTTCTCTGCTTGCAACTTCACCAAAAGAAAGAGCATCATAGCAAGACATTGAAGGACTTTGCTTACCTTAAACATTAAAGATGGGGAGCCTCCATCAAGATATAGACTATAGAGGTTAACAGTGATGACTGACTTGGTCATCACATAAAATAAGAAAGGGATAAAAGTAACTAAAAAATACACAATTTACCCTGTAACCAAGACAACATAGGTAAACACCTTTCCCCTCAACAAAACCATTAATTAAAACAAGGATCATGGCTTGAAAATCCAAAAAAGCATTTCCAAATAATACTTCCATCAAACAACAATCTAAGGAAAACTTAAAACAAAAGGCATCCTTACTCTCACTTCCTTCCCCTAAAGAAAGGACAAAAGGGAAATCCAACTCCGTGCCTAAACTAGACATGCAAGGAAAAGCTTCCGGCTTCCTGTAAATCCCACACAAATAACACCACCCCTAAAACCAGAAATTGAACACCCAACAAGCAAACATAAAACTTCTTGTAAGCCCAAGAAAAGTAATCTATTTGATAAATGAGGATGCAAACGATCTGAGTCGAGACGAGCGAGTTCTAGTCTGTCGAATTAAGCTTGATAGGAAATATTAGTGCTCTAGCTATTTCGAGCTTGAACGAGCTTTAACAATTTTGGTTCAAACTTTGTTCACGAACGTGCTTGTTTATATTTCGAGTTTGAGCACAAATTTGAATGAGCTTAAATCGAGTTTAATGAAAGAAACAAGCCCTAATTTATCATTAAAGAATGATTTTCTTTTAGTTTTAATGCGTCCAATTAATAAACATAAGAAGTTTCGGAATTGAGTTTGGCATACCCTTAATTGTTATTGGCACACCTCCATGTGAGAAGAGCATAAATTGTGCTCTCACATAAGATGTGCCAAATCATTTCCCGAAGTTTCATTCTTTCTATAGAATAAGGTAAATTCAGAGTTTAAATGTCTATATAGGATGAAACAATTTGTTATCTTTTCAAGAGTTAAGCATAAATACGGTCCCTCAACTATAGTATTTGTAGCATTTTAGTCTCTCGTCTTTCAAATGAAGTAAATTGGTCTCTCTGCCACCCTTACCTTACTTTTCTGGTGGAAAAACGATGAGTCAGCATAGTTTTAGGGACTACTGTGCCCATGTGTGGCCAAAAAAAAAAAAAAAAAAATAAATAAATCAAAGTTTAAGGACCTTCTGAGTATAAGTTGGCATTTAATTAATGAAGGAGTAAAGTGTAGGGACCAAGTACGCTTATGTGGCGGAGCTCATAATTGCAAGGGAAAGTTTAGGGACTAATCCATATTTGAATGAATTCCATGATGTTTGGACTATGTTGATATAAATGATTAATAATTAAGCAAAGATAGTTTATTTTCGAAAAAATATATTATATCAAACTATAAGAAATTAATTAATGTATTTTAAAAATCATATCAAATTTAACTGAAAATATACATATAAGTATTATTTTTTTGAAAGATATAAGCTTTTTTTAAATTTATATTAAAATGTAAAATATATCATTTTTCTTATTTTATAAAAATCTATAATGATTTCAACAATTATTTATCATGATTTTGAATTTTTTGTTTTTAATTTCATAACTTAATTTTTGAAGATCAGTTTTTAAAAAACAAATTACAATACATTTTAAAAATTAAAAGCAAAATATTATTCTTTCTACTCTAAACGTTTTAATCTTCACATTCTCTTTCTTGATGGTTTTTGTTATTCATCCTTCCATGGCTTTGATCAAAATATTTTCTCGAGTAATTTCATAGATTATCATTGCCCACATAAACTGGACATCAAAATGTATTCTTTAAGAATTGAATAAGAGTTTTAAATGACACTAGTGGAAAAAACGCCATCTGTAACGGGCAAAAAGGGCCCATCCGTAACGGGAAGTGTCCGTTACGTATGCGGCCGTTACGGATGGCCATTATTATTCGTAACGGGCGTTGTACGTTACGAATAACCGGTTATTCGTAACGGGCGTTTCAGGTGCCCGTTACGAATAAGTCCTTTTTTGAACTAAAATAAGTCCTTATTCGTAACGGACATATAAAATGCCCGTTACGAATAACCGGTTATTCGTAACGGGCATACGGGCGTTTCAGGTGCCCGTTACGAATAAGTCCTTTTTTGAACTAAAATAAGTCCTTATTCGTAACAGGCACTAAAAACGCCCGTTACGAATAACCCATTATTCGTAACGGACACTTTATCTGCCCGTTACGAATAAGGTTTTATGGTGTATATTTAAGTACTTATTTGTAACGGGCAACACAAACGCCCGTTACGAATAAGTTCTTATTTGTAACTGACAAATCTCCTGCCCGTTACAAATAGTCATTAAATTAAATTTTTTTTTTATTAAATTTCGGCAGCATGTATTTATATATAATTAATATATTTTAATTAAAACCTGTTATAATAAACCTGTTCCTGTAGATAAACAATTATACCGACTTTCGTAAAAATTAATACGACATAATATAAAAATTCTAGTATAATATTCAAATAAGAACTTGTATAAATTTATCCAACACATACAACGAACAACACTAATAATATTACTAATGTTCTACCTAAGCAAATAGTTATGCATTCAATAAATACTTTGTCCTAAAGTAGTGCGCCCATTGTTCTCGAACCACATTCAACTCGTCAACATCATACGGGGCTTTCCTTGGACAATAATCCTATAAAAAAAATAAAAAAATAAAAAAAACCATATAAATGAGGTACAAAATAAAAACAATCCATAATAAAAACATCATTTGAATAAATGTGATGGTCCAAATTATAGAATTAAAACTCAAATTATAGAAATAAAACACACAACATCCATAATTAACTTATATTTTGGTTTCTATGAATTGAAATCAATGAAATAGGACCATTTACTCACTTTTGGGAGCATATAAAGCCAAAAAGGCTTCAAAATTGCCTAAGGAGCTTCTATCTTTCTCATCTTTCATGTATTGGTCCAAATTATAGAAATAAAACACATAACATCCATTATTAACTTATATTTTGGTTTCTATGAATTGAAATCAATGAAATAGGACCATTTACTCACTTTTGGGAGCATATAAAGTCAAAAAGGCTTCAAAATTGCCTAAGGGGCTTCTATCTTTCCCATCTTTCATGTATTGGTCCAAATTATAGAAATAAAACATACAACATCCATAATTAACTTATATTTTGGTTTCTACGAATTGAAATCAATGAAATAGGACCGTTTACTCACTTTTGGGAGCATATAAACCCAAAAAGGCTTCAAAATTGCCTAAGGGGCTTCTATCTTTCCCATCTTTCATATATTAGTTCAAATTATAGAAATAAACACATAAAATCAATAATTAACTTATATTTTGGTTTCTATGAATTGAAATCAATGAAATATGACCATTTACTCACTTTTGAGAGCATTTAGAGCCAAAAATGCTTCAAAATTGCCTAAGGACTTCTATCTTTCCCATCTTTCATGTGTTGGTCCAAATTATAGAAATAAAACACATATCATCCTTAATTAACTTATATTTTGGTTTCCATGAATTGAAATCAATAAAATATGACCATTTACTCACTTTTGGGAGCGTATAGAGCCAAAAATGCTTCAAAATTGCCTAAGGGACTTCTATCTTTCCCATCTTTCATGTGTTAGTCTAAATTATAGAAATAAAACTCATAACATCCCTAATTTAGAGCATTTATAGAAATAAAACTCATAACATCCCATCCAAATCAGCATTTAGAGCCAACATTTTTAATTTTCTCATACACTTCAATTCTTGTCAATGGCTCACGACTCACTCCCTTCTCAACATGCCCATTTCCTGTCAACATTTTTAACATCCCATCCAAATAAAAGAAGTCTTTCTTTGGTTAGCCTTTGTTCAACGCGAGTACTCCATTGGTGTTGCACTGCGATTCTACAGAACTCGTTGACCCCGGCTAAGTATTCTGGTGTGGTTCGAGAGCCATTATACATCCAACGACGGTCCATTTCTAACAATGTATGATTAAAACCCAAGAAACAAATTATATTAAACATCACATATCAACACATTCCAAATGCATGATTCCAAAGGTCCTTATCGCTCCAACCTAACCCATCCTTGGAAGTGTATTCCCACTAGCAAATGGTTGACCACTTTTCGGGCCTGAGGAAATTTCGGCAGCATTTCCCTATGGTTCTCCAAGTACACGATGTAATTAATTTCTTAATTACATATGTACCCAGAGAACACATTAGGGAATGCTAACACGAAATTACCTTTACTTCCGAAAAACAAGCAACCATTTACATCCTAAGTGAAAATACAATTCCAAGAACAGTCCCAAACGGGGACTATTCAAGATTTACTCATTATGAGTAAATCTTGAACGGGTATCTAGGCATATGAAGATATAATGCATCATAAATATTAACACATTCAAAAACAATCAAAAAATCAGAGATATGTTCATGCAAAATCAAAACAACAATATAATTCAACTGAATTAAACTACACGGAAATGCAAACTACAACAAATTTCCATAAAATAAAAAAACAACAAAAATTGGCAGAAAATTAAACAAAAAAAAAACAAATTTGAATTGGCAGAAAATTAAATAAAAATCAAAAGAAAGAACCTCTCAATGCAAAGCACTAATTACACAAAAAAAAGCTACAAATCAATTTAATTACTCATACCAAATTAGCAAATTTAAGCCGCAACCCTTTCTGGTACAGCATCAAATCACCATGTTGAAATGTCCCACTCGCACTCCTGAAACATCAATTTCAATTCACTCCCATTTCCAAGAGGAGTTATAAGTGTTTCCTGAGGAGCAACAGCAACAATAGTTGATATTAAACCCTCATAAATAATTAGTTAAAAGTTTCCAACTTATTAACAAATAGTGCAAGCATACTTCATACATGTACGTATTCATAATAATAATTATCAAATCACTAACTTTCACAATGATTAGTACTTTTATTATTTTTATTTCATACATGTACTGCATACTAGCTATAAGACAGAAAAAGTGTGTAATAGATTGAGAATCTTTTGTGAACAATCTTTAAGGGTAAGGACTTTTTTGTGGAAAAACCCTATTTGAAGGGCACAATTATATGGATCTATTATCTATTACTTGGTCATCTCTATCCAAATACCTCGTCACTATCTAGTTAAAGACTTCCAGAAAATGTCAAGAGTGACTTTCTATGATCTCTTAAAGTATATGACAACAACATCTTCTTATCCATGTAAACAAAAACTATTCAATAAAATTGAAGCATGTATATATACACACAAATATTGAAACAAAAAGAAAGCCACCAGCCCAATCATCTCACCCATAAAGAGAATAACTGGAGTGGCTGCTACATGTGCACAAAGCAGAAGTTGTAAACGGAAAAAAAATTGAACTGTATGATAATTTGTCAAAAGCGAAAACCACTGTCAGCATGTATTCGTGTTTAAAAACATTTGAACTGCAAGAATCAGCAACAAGGATATGACAAATCTATTGTGTTCATATTTAGTGCACAAGCATTCTCCTTTATAAAGCTAACTTGAATTATCCCCCTCAATCTACACAATTATATAACTTCCTAACCTTCAAATGATTCATGAAAAAAAGGAGTTAGTGTTAACAAAAAGAATGGAGTACCTCATATAAATAATAACTATAAATAATATATAATTTGCAATTAATTAGATAAAAAAGATTAGAGAATAATTAACCTGTGAACAGCTAAATGAACTAGGAAGACCCCTTTGCTTAACAGCCCACCAAAAAAGCTGGATCAATTATCACTGGCTTTCCCCTTTTATTCCTGAAATAAATATTTTACCATTCAATATTATTATAATTACAGTATTATTTATAACACCCTTTTATAATTACAATATCGTGTTACCCTTTGCTTTTCCATCTAGTAAAATGCAAAGTTATACTACAGACATCTACTATGGAGTATATCAATCTACCTTATTCAATCTTGCTATATAGTTGAGCTTTAACCATGATTTTATTTATGAAAAATCAAATGGACTTTTCAGCAAGAAATAAATTAGAATCTTAATTCAAATCCATCTAAAACATTATGAATTTAAGATTTATTTCCACCCAATGGAAAAAATCAAATTAAACATGTAAAATTAATCAATTAATTCGGAAAAAAAAATTAAAAACCTATAATTAAGTAATTGCAATTAAGCAAATTGAAACAAGGGTTACGAAATTGGGGGAGGAGAGAGAAAGATAGCATCAAATTGAGCTTACAAGAAGCCATTGATGGGAGTTTCTTGAGCAGGAAGGGAGAGCTTGAGCTGCTTCAATGGAGAGAGGGCTACTGCGTGAGAAAGGGAGTAGAGAGCGCTGCTTCAATGGAGAGCTTGAGCTGCTTCAAAGGAGAGAGCACTGCTTCAAGGGAGTCGGGACGAGAGAGAGCACCGGAGTTTGAAGAGGACCGAGCTGAGGAACGGCCGGAGTTGAGGGAGCTGGGGACCACCGGAGTTTGGAGAGCACGAGCTCAGGATCGGCCGAAGTTCGGGGAGCTGAGGTCCGAACTGAGCTTCAATATTATTGGAGAGAGAAAGGGGAAATATTTTGATGAGAGAGAGTGTGATGAGAAAGGGAAAATTAAAAAGTTAGGGTTTACTTTGAAACATTATTCGTAACGGACATTCCTTGTTGGTTACGAATAGTTGGTTATTTGTAACGGGCAGAATAATGACGGTTATAAATAACAACTTATTCGTAACGGGCACTAATCCGCCCGTTACAAATATATCTTTTCATGCTCAAGTCACGGCTTATTTGTAACGGACATTGATTTTGCCCGTTACAAATGATGTAATTGTAACGGGAAATCATATGCCCGTTACAAATAGCTTGTTACAAATAAGCTTTTTTTCCAGTAGTGTGATTATATGAACGGTGTACGGTTTTTTATTTTTTTTTATTTTTATTACGCCTTTTTTTTCTTTAATAATTAGCTAACCTATTCTTCTCCTGTTAAGATATTCTTGTTATGCAGACTTCCCAAAGATTTATTGGGAGACCCAACTGAGCATCGAGCGCACTTGTAAGAAGTGTGTCAATTTATTAGATGCTTTTATTAAGAAGAAATTTTATGTGTCAATATATAAATTTGTTTATGTAAATCATACGAGTATTATATTGTTATACTTATCATTTATTAAATTATACTTCGTACATGATATATTTATTTATCTATTTATTTGCAAATGATATAATTATTTATATTCTAATATTGCTCATTTTTTTATTGTATATGTTAATATTGCCGTTATTAATTAAATGGATAATGCTAATCAATTATCCATCCGGCCAAGAGAACAAAGAGTAGCAGTTTAATTTTACTTTGGTTGTACTAAAATCCTTCAACATTAATTGTAAAGGCCCTAAACTTTTGTTTAGTCATCACTCTTAGTCCCTAAACTTTGGCTTAGTTGGAAACAGACATCCCTAAACTTTACTGACTCAGA
Organism: Chenopodium album; assembly: GCF_948465745.1. Lineage (NCBI taxonomy): Eukaryota > Viridiplantae > Streptophyta > Magnoliopsida > Caryophyllales > Amaranthaceae > Chenopodium > Chenopodium album. The sequence goes on from NC_137847.1 coordinate 13,708,558, forward strand.
AGTTCCTCCACTACAAATGGTGAGGCAAGGGTGGTAGAAGAACCAATTTGCCTCATTTGAAAGATGAAGGACCAAATGTGCAACTAATGACAAAGTTAAATGACTGTATTTTAGCTTATCTCATATTTACAAATATGTATGAGTAAAAGTTATATAAATATACCAAAGATGCTTTTAATACAATAGAGATTTTTGGAGCTAGAGCGAGGTTTGATTGAGTCAAAAGTGATCGTGAACAAACTTATACTGAGTAAATAAACTTACAAGAGTTGTTCGCCACTACAAGAAAAAGCCAATTTAGCAACTGATATTTGCAACTACCCTAATATTCAGTCGTAAAAAAATATTTTGCGACTGAAAAAGACAGGTAGTCGCAAATTTTGGTCGCTAATTTGTGACTAATTATTGTAACTACTATAACATTCAGTAGCAAAATTATTTTTTTGCGACTGAAAAACACTGGTGGTTGCAAAATTTGTTACTGATTTTGTAGTAGTTAGTTGCTACTAATTATTACAACTACTATAATATTCAGTCGCAAAAAATAATATTGCGATAAAAAAACACTGGTAGTTGCAAATTTTGCTACTGATTTTGTAGTAATTGCTATTCCGGTTGCTAATTTGTGAGTGAGATTGCGACTGAAAGATATTGGAATATTTAACGGCAAATCTTTGTACCGGTTTGATGTTTATTCTTTTTCAAACAAATAATTATTAATTGTGCTTATTCTTTATTCCATTTGACGTGTTTGGTGCTTGAAAGGAGCTAATTTGATTAATTTCTTAATTATGACAAAGTTAGGGTTTTCATATTATGGTAAACATGTTATAAGTATACTAGACACTACAAGGACATAGCTCATAATGGGCAACAAAGAGGAGGACGACTCTAATATTGCCTTTTAAAATCATATTAAAAGGGTGGCTTATCAAAATTATCCTATTTAAGGCAAAAATAGAATCGTTGTTTTATATTTGATCAATAAGGGCAACATTTAAAAGATTCGCCCCCTTAGATTGAACAACAAGGACGACTACAAAAAATTCGCCCTCTTTGAGCAAAATACAAACATCACACAATATAAACCGAAATTGACAAACACCCACAATTCCCACAAACACCACAATCTCTCTCCTCGATTGAAGTACACACTCTCTCCTCTATTGAAGCTCGCACTCTCTCACTTCCATTGAAGCTGAAGCTCACACTCTCTCTCCTCCATTGAAGCTCGCATTCTCTCTCCTACATTGCAACTCACAGTTTCTCTCCTCCATTGAAGCTCGTATTTTTCTATGGTATTGCTCGCACGTCGTATTCTCCGTTCTTTGAGCTTTCTCTTCTTTTAAAGCAACTTTTGAGGTAATGTTTCTCTGTCATTAAATATCAACTAGTCTTAAACCCGTGCGATGCACAACGGTTTATTAATGTATTATAATAATTGTTTTTGTATTTGTATTTTTGCCTAGTATTTCAATTTCGTATAACAATAGTAGAAAATATTTTTTTAGTAGTGTTAAATTAGAAAACCCATTGATTGCGAAATGAAACTAAACCAAAATTCTAAAACCTGCTGGTTGCGAAATGAAACTAAACCATATGCGATTATACTGATATGGGAAATGTTTGTTTCATATGGTTATCGAATTTAAGTGAACATCTATTTTCATAGAGATACTTGCAACACTCTAAATCCATTAAAATGTCAAATATTTCTATACTATTGAAATTATAGAATTATTGAAGAGAAAGATAAAGGAGAGGGGAAGAAGCAAGAGGGAAAGGTAGAGTGTGTCAAAAAAAAAAAAAGGGAAAGGAAGAGATTATCAAATTGAAAAATAAGTTTTTTTTGTTTGGAATGGAAATTGAAAATCGATACTACGCAGTACTCTGTACCATTTTATAATAAAAACTGAAAAAGGAAGTTATGTCTTTTAAAAAAACAAGTCTTAAACCCGTGCGATGCACGACTGTTTATTGTATTATAAATTTTTAATTTTAAAAATATCATATCACTCAACTATGAAACATATAAAATAATGTGGCATTATTAGTTAATTCATTAATTGGTGTAGAAAACATTGAGAGGTATTGATGAATCACAATACTGAAATTATATCCATTGAGAGGTATGGATTGCAGGACCTAAAGCATAGCAAAATAATGAAAACAAATAATCCATCTGAATTATTATTATTATTATAGCAAAAGTATCAAAGTCAATTACTCGTAATATTATATAGTGGAAATTCAATTTCCAACAACATTAAATACTACATTTTCAATTGATCTTCAATATCCCAAAAAAAAAAAAAAAAAAAAAAAAAGAACTATATCCAACTATAAAGAAAAATTCAATATCACCCAAATGTATTCTAGATCTTAAGAGCACCTATTTATAAACAATAATAAGATTCATAACCCATCACCAAACAAAACACTCAGAATTAAAGAATAATAAAATCTCGAAAATACTACTGTTAAATAAAATGGTTGTGAATTTATAATCTTACTAACTTTTACTAATATAATCGGCAATTTGGAAATAGTACATCGATCAACACATGCATGAGGAAATCTGATTTAAGACTAAGAAATTTTTTTAAGATTAAGAAAATTAATTAGTTCCAATGAATAAAATTACAAAATATTACACACAAGAAAAACAACCATCAACTGAAAAATGGCAAATAGGGAAAAAAAATTAAGACGCAGAAAGTGTCAAAGATAAATAAGCAGGGCACTATCACCACAAACGTCATCAGTTTCTTCCAACATTATTAAGAAACCCACCATTAAAAATTCAACAAATTCATCACATTTAAGTCTAATTGATAATCGGCATATGAATATACATTCGTAAAAATCACTACTAAAAAACTATACATTAACTCGCCTTCAGTTCAACTTAACCACAATTTTGAAAAACTAATGAATTCATCAAAATTCAATTTATTTGCATAGTTTACATATGAATATACATTTGAAAAAATAATTACCAAGAAATGATACAAAAACACACCTTCAATTCAACCTCATGAAATTAATCACAAAAAATGGCAAAATTAGTATAGATAATTACATAGAAATTGAAAATTCGATTCGCCCGTCAACACCAATTTCAGAGTTCAAAGATGAAAACTTTAGACAAAATTTAGACATTAAAATTTACTTAACATTTGAGAATGAAGGAGAAGGAAAATAACAACTAACCTTGAAAAAATCAGAGAGATTATCTAGAAGAAAATGAAATAGGATTGAACAACGATGGAGAATCAATCCTTTACAAGGAAATATTGGAAAAAGAAACCGAAGGGAATGTCGTTTGAAAGAGAAAACGAAGGGAAACGTCACTTGGTACTTTGGTATAGATTTGAAAGGTTTTTATTTTCTTTTTTTTAATATGAATCCAAATTTGAATGAAGCGTTGAGTGAAGAGAATAGAAGGATAAACTTTGGGGGAAAAATAAGTGACGCAGCTCTCTATCTTTTCTTTAAACTTTCATGTTTTAAAATATAGTTTAGATTTCATCATCTAGGGTTTATTGCTAATAAATTGGGTTCGTATAGTCAATTTAGGGGTTTCAATTGCTGAAATTATGCTACTCGTATTGACTTGCTTATTTAGGGTTTTCAGTATTAATTTGTTTCAATTAATTATTCATGCAATAATTTTGGCATAATCAAGTAATTTTTTTCAATTTTGTGGGTTCTTTAGCATTGTTGATGCATATATTTGCTTATTGTTTAATGTTTATTTGATTATCTTTGTGAATAGATTACAAAACTAATTATTTGATTATTGCGACTTTGATATTCAATCAAAGCAACTTGTTTGATTGTAATTGATGTCAAATTGTTATATGATTGATGTAAATTGATACTAGTTGATTATTTTGCTGGTTTCTTATTCTGTTTGTATAAACATTGCATTATGAATGACTTTATTTTAAGGCATGATATATAACTATGCAAGTAGTTTAAGTTAGCTTTGTTTTCATTATTTTTGTTTTGTTTTCATGAAAAATCCTATTTTGTGTGATTTGGTCCCGAGGTCGAAATTTTCAATAGTTCCTTATTTCAGCCACACAAAGTACAACCTGAAGCAAAGAGTCTAAACCTATTTATAAACAAGCAGCACATATCCAAATATTTCCATATTGAATAAAGATAACCACAAATTTAAAATATCTTAAATTGTAGAGTACTATGAGCACACCATCAAGTTTTGCGTAATTATTCGTCATGTAAAATGTAAGTTCTTTCTAAATAAGCAAATTTCCAATAGGATTAGTGATGGACAATACATGTCCATTTCGTCTAAAAAATAGTATTAACATTCTCCAATGTAGTCTTTTGTGTCATGTCTTTAAATTTTAGTTTGAAGTGACGAATCTAACTTTTGTCATGTGTTGGTTCAAATTGATATGAAATAAATTGTTTTAAATTATTTATAAATTAACAAATTGCGTTAACTAAAAATTAACTTATTTAGTTAATATAATATTGCATATTATATTAAAGATTTTGAGTAAATTTTATAAAACTATTCATTATTAATAAGGATAAAAAATAGTAAACTATTCATTATTAATTAATAAGTGTAAAAAATAGTTGCAACTTCATATAAGTAATATTTTTTTTTTAATGGAAGTTATTGATTGGTTCGACATAAGCAAAAATTTCAAACATGAGATGGAAAAAACTTAAAATCATATCATATATCAAAATTTTAACAACGTGTTAATGCATTATAAATTTTTGTAAATTGAAATAAATTGACAATAAAAATTTAAGTTTCAAGTCTATGTATTAAATATGATTTTAACTACACATACTATATAGTTTTGTTAGAAAATAATTTACTTTAAACTTAAATTCGTCCCTATATGTTTAGAAGACCACACCAATAGTGGAAAAAAATAAAAGTGGCTTATTTTTATTAAAATGTTGCAAAGGAATAGAATAATGGTTAGTCAAACTTCGTGTGTGATATTCTTGGAAATTAAGTGGTCAGATTACATATTGATCATTTAAATCTCGAATATAATTCCTAATAAGGGTTGATTAGGTAATATTTGCAAAATTAGCATATATTCTTCGATATATATATGGGATAATGGTTTCATAGAGTCAACACTATATTATAAAGTAGGAAAATTTGAGTTTATAAATCCTAACTTTGGGCGGTTTACTATGAAAAATCCCAACTACGTGTTATCCCTCAAAAATCCTAACTCTGATATCCATCTTCTTTTAAATATCCTAAGAGGTCACCAAACCTGTTACATCAAGTTACAATCCACATGTCAACAAGAGATTGGTCAAAAAAATAATTCAAAAAAAAAACTAAAAAAAATTTTAAAAAAATTAATTAAAAAAAAATTAAAAATTTAAAAAAATAAAAACCCCACCCCCATCCTGGATAACACCCTACCCCACCCCCGCCGGATTATTGCCCCTACCCCCGATAACCCCTCGTCAGATTTCGGTTTAGGGTTTAAGGTGGGAGGGTTTCGCGAGGGTGGGGGGAGGGAAAGGGGTGGGTTTCGAGGGTGGGGGAGGGTGGGCGCCGTTTACCGGCGGCAAGGAAGGGGTTTTCGGGGGTGGGGCGATTTTGCGGCGGGGTAGGGTGGGGGTGGGTAGTGAGGGGTTGGGTTGGTTTTTTTTTTTTTAATAGTCATATTTAAAAAAAACAATTAATTTTATTTTTTGAACCACTAAAATTCTGACAAGTGGCAATTTTTTTTTTTAAAAAAATAGTTAACCTTCTCTTCAGGTAACCTGTCATCTGGGATCTTTAAAAGAAGATGGGTATAAAAGTTTGGATTTTTGAGGGATAACGCATAGTTGGAATTTTTCATAGTAAACCGCCCAAAGTTGGGATTTATAAACTCAATTTTTCATATAAAGTATTGGCAAATTCGGAATTTAAGCCATAAAACATGAGAGTTTCAAATTATTTGAATAACCTTTTGAGAAGTTGAATGGAGTAATAATGCAGAAGAGGGAAAGCAGGAAATGAAAACAGAGAAAACCAAAATTCAAGTGTAAATATATACTACCTCCGTTTTTTTTAGTTGTCACATTTTGACTTTAGCACTATTCACACACTTCCCTTTGACTGTGTTTTGCGATTTTTACATAATGAAAAATATAGTCATGTGGTGTCTTGTTAGATTCGTCACAGCATATATTTTTAAAATATCAACTTTTTATAATTTTTTCCTTTTAATAATTAAAGATATTAACAGTTAAATATGTGCATTGGAAAACGTGACTAAAGAAACGTGTAAACTAAAAAGAAACGGAGGAAGTACAAGCTAAGTTTCTTTGATTGTGAGAGAATATGAGAAATATTTGTTGTTGTTGTAATACGCATCGTATCCACAGAAATCATCACTGATGTTGAGGACACCGAGCCATCATCTGTAGATGAATGTCGACGAAGGAGTGATTGGCCAAAATGGAAAGAAGCTATTCAGGTTGAATTAAAATCTCTCGCAAAACGCGAAGTTTTCAGTCCTGCAGTCCAAACTCCAAAAGGAGTGAAACCCGTCGAGTATAGATGGGTGTTCATACGAAAAAAAAATGAAAAGGACGAAATTGTAAGATACAAGGCTAGACTTGTAGCCCAAGGTTTCTCTCAAAGACCGGGAATCGACTATGAGGAAACATATTCACCTGTGGTAAATTCCACGGCACTAAGGTTCCTAATAAGTGTTTCAGCATGCAAAGGACTACAAATGCGTTTGATGGATGTTGTGATTGCATATCTTTATGGGTCACTTGATACTGACATCTATATGAGAGTCCCCGAAGGACTTGAACTACCTGAACCTTTGAGGTCACAACCTCGAAAGCTACATTCCATAAAATTGAAAAAATCACTCTATGGTTTAAAGCAATTTGGGAGGATATGGTTTAACCATTTAAGTGAGTACCTACTCAAAGAAGGGTACAAGAACGACCAAATTTGTCCATGTGTATTCATCAAAAGGTCCGAAATGGTTTTGTCATAATAGCTGTGTATGTTGATGATTTAAACATCATCGGAACACATAACAAAATCGAAAAAACTGCTAAATGCATGATGAAAAAATTTGAAATGAAAGACCTTGGAAGAACAAAATTTTGTCTCGGATTACAAATTGAACATCTAAGAGATGGTATCTTAATTCATCAATCTAATTATGTCGAGAAAGTATTAAAAAGGTTCTACATGGACAAAGCACACCCATTGAATTCACCAATGATTGTTCGTGCTCTAAACATCAAAGATGATCCATTTCGACCTCGAGAAGAGGTGAAGCTGTACTTGGCCCAGAGGTGCCATACCTAAGTGCAATAGGAGCTTTGATGTACTTGGCCATCAACACTAGGGAAGACATTGCATTTTCGGTGAACTTGTTAGCAAGGTATAACTCTGAACCTACAAGCAGACACTGGAATGGAGTGAAGCACCTACTTCGCTATATACGTGGAACAATCGATTTAGGGCTCTTCTATCTAAGAAATGAAAATCCTACTCTCGTGGGATATGCTGATGCAGGTTACCTATCAGATCCAGTAAAATCAAAATCACAAACAGGTTATCTTTTCAGCTATGGCAATACAGCGATCTCTTGGAAGTCAACCAAGTAGTCACTAACAGCAACTTCATCAAACCAAGCTGAATTGATTGCCCTTTATGAAGCTGGTAGGGAATGTATATGGTTGCGATCTATGGCCCAACATATACTAAAAGAAAGCGGCATCAAAACAATCGAAGAAGGCCCAACTACAATTTTTGAAGACAACACTGCTTGCATTTCACAAATTAAAGGAGGCTACATCAAAGGTGATAGAACAAAACACATCGACCCCAAGTTCTTTTCTACTCATGACTTGGAAAAAGAAGGCAAGATTGATGTCAAGCAGATCCAATCATACAACAACTTAGCTTATCTATTCCCAAAGGCATTACCACCTAGCAAATTTCAAGAACTCGTGCATATGACCGGCATGCGTCGTCTTTGTGATCCGTGTTAACTTAGGGGGAGCCCTATATGTGTTGTACTCTTTTCCCCTTCGTCCAAGTTTTTATCCCACAGGGTTTTTCTTGGCAAGGTTTTAATGAGGCAGATAAACATATAGGTACAAATGTACAATAGCGGTAATATTTATTTTTACATAAATGTAAATTTTAGATAGGAGTCATCCTATAGAAATCCGTTCAAGGGGGAGTGTTGTAATACGCGTTGTATGCGAAATATGAACGGATTAAGGATACCGCCAAATATCACCGTTTAGCTTCCCATGCAAGAGAAAATATCGCCGCTCAAAACCTCATGCTCGATTAGACATTTCACTGAATGTTTAATATATTGAGTAAACACTGTTCATGCAAGAGTACTATAAATCCCCGCATAATCTGAAGGAAATATACACAACAATTATCGGAGTATCTAAAAGCTTTCTTTTGATCTCTTTGAAATCCTTTGTTGTAAAACAGTTGTACCTTTCTCATTGATTAAACATCAATATATACAAGATCGAGTACACTAGGGTTAGGGCTAAGGATACATTAGTAAAATACAAAACTAATAATATACACAATAGATTATTTACATAATTAAAAAACTATTGGGTGCGGCAGCCACCACTAATCCCTGAAGCTTCTCCATATCACCACGCCGAAGTAGAATAATACCTAGAGGAAGAGGTGAAAGCAAAATCGACCCAAGAGCTAGAATTGCATGACTCATTTTCTCTTTCCTTCGCCATTGAAGTCGACAATGAAGCTTAAGCTGCCATTGAACAATCTGCACGACTTCTTCTTCAACTATTTTGATTTTCGATGACATATGAGCTAAATAATCTTGTTACAAATTCAGCTAAGAAACAAATGAATATGTAAGAATAATTTTGAATTGAATAAAATGAGAAGGAATTGAATTAAATGTGTAATTGAAGAATGAGGAGGTTTCAGGGTTTTTCAAGTTGTCCGTGATTTACAACTTGCAATTGCGAACTCCCTGCGATTGGTGGGATCGAGTGAGTGCGAGAAGGAAGGGAAGAAGTGTTGCTACGGTGTTAGGTTGTTGGTGATGGAATTGGAGGTTTTTGTAGTTGGTGATGTTAAGGGATCGTTGGTTGGCATGGCTGCAGTAAAAAGGACAGAGAGCGTGGTGGTGATTGTGTTGGTGGTGGGTGGGGGCTGCGATAGGGGCAGTGGAAGGAAGAGCGTAAGAAATGGTGGTTGTGTTGGTGGTGGGTGGGGGTAGCGACAAGGGTGGTGGAAGGAAGGTTAGAAATGGTGGTTGTGTTGGTGGTGGGTGGGAGCTAATGCTAGTGATAGGATTAGAAGAGAAAGAAAGAATGCATATTAGCCAATTGATTTTGTGAAGAAGAGTAAATTTATTGTATAATAGCCATTACAATTAACATGTCAGCCAATTGATGTTTGATGTCAGTCAACATTAGGGATATATCAGACATTAACAAAAACGTATATGCTAACAAAAGGAATATATCAGCCAATAAAAGAAATATATCATCCAACAAAAGGTACTTATTAGCCAATAAAAGGAACATATTAGCCAACAAATGAAGCATATCAGCCAATAAAAGGAAGAAATCAGCCAACAAAATAAATATCTCAAGCAACAAAATAAAACATTTAAGCCAACAATTAAAATATACATTAAGCCAATAAAACTAGAATATCAGTCAACTAAAGAAACATATCAGCTAATTGATGTCTGATAGCAGCCAACAAAAGTAACATATCAAAACTAATAAATAAATAAATAAATATTAGCTAACAAAAGGAATATATTAGCCAACACAAAAACCATATCAGCCAACATATAAAATGTATAAGCTAACACATAAAACATATTAGCCAACAAGTAAAATATATCAGCCATGCCTGCCGCGGCAATCCTCACCCAATACCTTCTCTTATATAACCTAACATACCCCCATAGTTGAAATGGGAAGACTGTGAAAGCTGAGACTATCTTTAAAATCATCAAATAAATCCTTAAGCCGGCCTTTGGTGAAAATATCTGCAATCTGGTATCGGGAAGGCACATGTAGGACACGATCTTCGCCATATTGAACCTTTTCACGGACAAAGTGAATGTCCATCTCAATATGTGTAGTGCGCTGATGTTTAACCAGATTACTGGAAAGATAAATGGCACTAACATTGTTACAATGGACCAGTGTTTCTTTCGAAATAGGACATCGGAACTCAAGCGACAGATTTTGAACCCAGTAGATTTCGAAAACGACATTGGCAACCCCTCTATACTCTGCTTCGGCACTTGACTTAGACAAAGTAGGTTGATGTTTAGAATACCAAGGAATCAAGTTATCACCAAGGAAAACGCATTACCCTAATGAGGACCGACGAGTGTCCGGTCACCCGTTCAAATCGGCATCCGTGTATGAGAGAATAGAAGAAACAAATGACTTATATAAATGCAAACCAGATTCAATCGTACCTTGGTTGTAACGAAGTATGCTTTTCAACGCATCCATGTGCTCCACACGCGAAGTGTACATAAACAAACAAACTTGATGCACCGCATAAGGGCGCATAAGGGATATATGGTCTAGTGAATGTCAAATACTCCAACGCACCACATAGAAGATGATAAGAAGTAGGATTATCATACCAAGAAATGCTTGGTAGAGTGGGTGGGTAACTCACCTTGTGACTTTGAAGTCACGAGTTCGAGCCCCACTAACTAAAAAAATGCTTGGGAGTAGGGGCATCCCCTTACATCCCCCCTCTACTCTCAAGCGATGACCTGCGGATCTGGGCTGGCTAAACCCGTGAGAGGTGTCGGTTCAGTAGGATTCTTTATCTTACCTTAAAAAAAAAAAAAAAGTAGGATCATCTTACGGAGCACCAGAATGATGAGTGCTTAACTTCCCTTTGGATTCAACCGGAGTAGTGGATGGTTTGCAATTAGCTATGCTTGCTTTTTCAAGAATTTCTGAGCATATTTCTTGTAAGATAATTTAAAAAAACTATTTTTATCTCGGAAGACAGCAATACCCAAAAAACAGCTCAATTTACCTAGATCTTTCATTGCAAATTCATAAATAAGCTGTGAAATGATATGACGGCGAAGAGACTCTAAAGATGCAATAAGAACAATACCATCAACATAGAGAAGAATGTAAGCAGTAGCATTACCATGGTGATAAATGAACGTTGAGTTATCAGACTTGTTGTGAACAAATCCAATAATAGCCACGAAATCTACAAAACGCTGATACCAAGCTCTAGGTGCCTTTTTCAGACCATAAAGATACTTTTAGAGAAACACAGACATGATCAGGACGAGTAGGATCCCTGAATCCTAAAGGTTGATACATGTACACATTTTCATTCAAATAACCATGTAAGAAAGCATTTTTAGCATCCAATTGATGAATTGGCCATGATTTGGATAAAACAATGCTGAGAACCACCCAAATAGTAGCCGGTTTAACAACCAGACTAAATGTCTCATCACAATTTATCCCTTCCCTTTGAGACTTACCATCACCAACAAGACGAGCCTTATGTCTCTCGAAAGTGCTATCAAAGTTCATTTTGTGCCAAAAAATCCACAACGAACGAATAATATTCACATTAGACAAACGTGGAACTAAATGCCAAGTCTCGTTATCAATGAGAGCATCATATTCTTCCTACATAGCAATTTCCCAATTATGGTCACGAAGGGCATGAACTAGGTTCTTTGGAATAGGTGATATGGAGGTAGAAGTGTGGTGAGTTCGATCTTGATACTTTGGATTCGACTTAACAATTCCATGTTTACTACTTGTAGTCATGGAGTGAGATGGTGGTGGAGTATGGGTAGGATAGGAGAAAGGAGAGGATTAGTGAATGATGGGAGAAGGTTAAGGCACACACATTGTTCGTCTACGCCCGCACCGGTGCTCACTAGGAAACCAACGAGCTTACGCCCGTTGGTAACCCAACGGGGATGGCAGTTGGTAGCACGAGGCCGGGAGAGGCATCAGGTGCGGGCTGATTTATGCGTGGAGAGGGGAAGTGCATTGTTGTACGTAGCGAAGGAGTTAGGGAAAGGGGCAGCATACTCCGCAATGTACCTACGACCTGGGAGACATCACCGCAGCATGTTGCGGAGTGGGCTAGTAGATTTAGCTTGGAAGAGGAGGTGAGCTCAAGAATTGGTACCTCAATAAACGATTAACAAGAGGACTCGATAGATCGTCTAGTTAATCGTATGTTTGAGGACTTGCAGTATGTGAACTTTAGAAAAAGGAAAGACTGACTTATCAAACCACACATGCTTGGCAATAATAATTTTCTGACTAGACATATCAAAGCATTTATAACCCCGTTGATTAGAAGGATACCCAAGAAAAACAATAAGAGTATATAGACAGTTTAATTTGTGTATTTTTGAAGAAGTGAAAAGAGGATAACATATACAACCAAACACCCGAAGGTGAGAATAATCAGGATGCTTTTGATATAGAAATTGAGTAGGAGATTTATTGCCAAGGATTTTTTGTCGATAAGATGTTGTGAAGGTAAGTAGCCATCTCTAAAGCGTGATGCCAAAAAGACAAAGGAATAGAAGCATGAAAAAGGAGCATACGAACAATGTTATTGATGGTTTTAATTTTACGTTCAGCTTTGCCATTTTGGGGAGAAGTGTATGGACAAGAGAGACGAAAGGTCATTACATTATTGCGACAAAATTTCTTAAAGGAATCATTTTCAAATTCACGACCATTGTCACATTCGAAAACCTTTATTTATCGTTCAAATTGATTCCTAATATATGTTCTAACACGAATAAATAACTCATAGACTTAAGATTTAGAAGAAATGGGAAAAGTCCATAGAAAATTCGTGTAATTGTCAAGAAAAAAGAACATAATATTTGTGACCAAGAGAACGAATAATAGGAGAAGTCCATAAATCACTATGAATAATATCGAAAGGCAGAGTAGTATGAGACATAGAATCATAAAAAGGTGTTTTTATTAATTTTCCCAAAGGGCATCAATGACATACATGTCTAGAAACATTTTTACAATTTATGAGCTTGCTACTGCTTAGAGAACTAAGAATTACATTTCCCAAATGACCTAAACGGGAATGCCACACACTATGAGAAATAAACTGAAAAGGCTAATAGAATGGAAGATGAAAAGACTTGATGATCCGTGAAGAAAGGATAAAGATCACCACTACCATTACACCTCACTATTTTGCTCCCCATCGACGAATCCTTTATAGAAAACCCAAAAGGATCAAACTCAACCGTAACATTATTATCAATAATGAATTTTCGGACAAAAATGAGATTTTTAATTAATTTTGGGACATAAAGAACATTTTTGGGTTGAAGTGTGTTTAGATTCAAGGATTTATGACCATAATCTTAAATTGGAACTTTGCTACCATCACCAACAACAATTGCATATGACCATTTTTGCTTAAACAAGAATAAGACGAGAAGTTACCTTGAGAATGAGTCATATGTGAAGTAGCACCGGTATCCATGTAATAGTTAGGGTCGGAAAAAGATATAGTATGCATTTCTTGGTCAATATTAGTCGGCACATAACCCAAAGAAGGAGGCGTCGGGTGAGACATGTAGTATGCTTGCGGTGGACGAGACCCAAGGATACTCGATTGCTGACTCGGTCTAGCATGCCACGGGCCTGGACCAGGGCCTTGGGATGGATAAGGACATGGAGGGGTGACCCATGGCCCTTGATTCCAATATCCCTAAGGCGAGGGAGGGAACATCCAGCCTTGGCAGGGATGTTGCTGCGACTATCCATTGCCCTGTGAACTGCTCTGTTGCTGTTGTTGCTAGTTTCCACGGCCAACAGAGTTGTCGCCACCAGTCTTGCTGGAATTCTTCCCATTGTAGCCTTTTTGGCTGCCGCAAGATATAAGAGACCCACCACGAGAAGAATTTGTGTGGGAATTGGCATGCACCGGAGAGGATGCCTAAGAAACGTGTGCTTTCTCACCGGATTCTACCGTGAGATTGATGGCATTGCCTTGCTTCTCAATCTCTAACATAGAGCGCAAGGCATCAAAAGAAGGGAGTGGATCCATATGATGAACAGAAATGCAAAAGGGCTTATATTCCTCTGAAAGACCCTTTAACAGTTGCAAATCTTGCAATGCCATTTGATTATCAGAGAACTTGTCTCAAACTTTCCTCAAATTGTTAGCAAGAGATTTGAGGCGAGTGCAATAGGGCTTAACACCATCAAATTGATCGAGCCTAGTGTTGGCAAATTGTGCATCAAGTTGTAAAGCACAAGTGGACTTGTTGTTGTGGAAGTAGCTCCCCAACCGGTTCCATGTATCAATCGCATTGTCATCGGGATCAATAACAGAGTTAAGGAGGTCATTTTAAATGGTTCCATAAATCCATTGATGAACCATGTTATCAAGACGTTGCCACAAAGCTTAAGTCCTCTGAAGAATTTCGAGGGCTTTCTCCTTGGATTTATCAGCAGATTGGTCGGGTATAATATGGTCAATGAGCAAGTTTGCTCAGCAACGGAGTTTGAATAGAGTGGGCCAATTGTTAAATTGTGTACCATCATAGTCAAGAACAATCGGGATGCATGTCTTGATGTTGGTAACAAGTGTAGCCAGATGAATCCTAGGAGTTTAGGCCATAGGGGAGGAAAGAGAGGTCGAGTGAGAGAAGAAGAAAGAAGGAGACTAGGGTTTTTGCAGAAGAGAAACCTAGACTCGTGATGCCATGAGACAATATGAGATATATTTGTCATGCTTGTCTCATTGATTAAACATGAATATATACAAGAGTACACTAGGATTAGGGCTAAGGATACGTAAGTAATATACGGAGTACAAAACACTAAATTATTTACATAATCTAACATATTGCCTTAACCTATTCTTTTTATTACATGTACTTTCTTTGATTTCCTTGACATGTTTCGTTTTTTTTTTTCATTGGGCAATGTATTTAAATATAACTTATTGTATGGAGTTCATCATCAACAATAGGGCCTAAGCTAGACTATTTATTGCACGAAGTAAAAGAAAATATAGATAATAAAATGAAAAGGATTTAATTTATACTTTCATATTATTTTACTTTTCATTTCAACAAACAAAATAATTTTAGTTCAAGTGTCTTTTTTATAATTTTATTTGCAATTCTTGATTGTTTGGCCAGGTGTGAAAATTTAATCAACATTGGTATTCACTGTGGTATGAAGTGTAGTTTATGTTGAAGAAAGGATGGAAATACTAAAAATTAATTCTTCCAATCATCCAATGTGACTTTTCAAAGGAGATGTGTGATATTCAGTGAGTTGCTTGGCACATAAGAGTCATCATCAATCAATATAGCTCAACTACTCACATAATTTACAAAATGAAAGTCTCAGTTGCTATCTACCTCAATTGGGAAAAAATAAATGCTTGAAGATTTCAACCGAAACTATTTTACAAAATGTATGTCTCAGAACCGAAGCAACAAGAAAATGTAGTGATTGTGAAGAATGTTCAATTGATTGAGTAGTGTTGTACCTTAGTTTTTTCCTAGAAGTTGGGTCTTTCTAGCCTTATATTGTTCGTCTTTTCCTGCCTGTTGGCAGTGGTCGTTTGTATTTTTTTGTACATATATGCCTCGCGTACATATCTTAGCTCGCAGTGTTGATAGCGGGTATTGTAGTAGGTAACATTGCAAGTAATGACATTTCCTGAAGAGGAAAGTATTGCAAGGATGTATTACAAATTTGTGCTTCATCCTCTTTTATATCAAGTATAACAAACTTTGACTTACAAATTTTCTCTAATATTGTATAATCAATCGTATGAGGACCAAAAAAAAGAAAGTTGCTTGGGAAAAAAAAAACACAGAACAATTATCATGTTTATCATGCTTCAAAACCCAGCTATTTGCCGCGAATATAAACACTTTCCATGGAAACGACATGAGAAATTGTTTCTTGAATCCCAATTTTTGCCATATTGCCTTTTGATTCCCAGCTAGAACAAAAGTTAACTATCCATGAACACAACACACCAACAACTCACAATCATGATCAACAACCCAGACAAAATATGTAGTGGTCAGGTGAAAATCATCAATTAAATCTGTGTACAAAGGATTTGGCACCCAAGAAATTAGCAAGAAAATTTCTATCCACAAGTCAGTGCGTATGTTTTTAGTCGCCAAAAGCAAAAGTAAGCAGAAAATCTGAAGCTATCATCTAATTTTGTTGTATAGTATACTGTCATCTGGATGCCCTGTCTTCTCTCTCTACCTGAAATTGCATAACAAAGGGCACAAATCAGCAGGTTTGGATAAATGCTATTTCAACTATCCAGAGACACAAGATTAATATTGGCGATAACCACCCTCAAGGCATTTACAAGCATGTTCCAGAACTCCTCAAACTTAATTAGAGATCAAAGCTATGCACTTCTACCCTTTGATATAATTAGAATATTTCACAGGCCAAATATTTTTAGAGAGGGGGGGGGGGGGGGGGGTGGGTGGGTGGTGGTGGTGAACCTTACTAATGACGACTTCTCTGTTGGGACCTTCCGCACTTTAAATAATTGCTCAACGGAGTTTTCGGTACCGGAATCAACTTCCCCAAGGCGGCAAGAGGCCAACTAGTTCAAGAAAAGATCAGAAGAAGATATCAGTCAAAAGTTATTTTAGAGCTCATTGTCAAAAGAAAGAGATGGTGAACCCAAAATGAAAAAGGGAGAACGTAGACAAACCAAATATGAGAGGACAAAATAAAAAAAAATAAAAAATCTAAAAAAGGTACCTGATAGCACCAATGACAACGCAGACAAGCCACATCTGCCAGTTCAGCCTTACAGTTTTAGCAAACTTGCCAAGGAACTCGACTATCACAATCTGCAATATACATGACGGAACGAAACAAACCCGAAAAGAAAAATTAGAGCTGCCAACTTATAACTAATAATGCATACACATAATTTCACCAGCTTTACCTGAAGTACTAAAGTTACTGCTATTATTCCCATGAACAATTGATTTTTAATAACTCCGTCAAATATATTGACTTGATCGGGCTTACGAGCATTGAACTCATTGAATATCTGTGCATCATCAAATTGCATCAAAGTGTCAGTACTTCGGCAACCTAAGTCAATGAATTTATCCAAACACCAAAAGAGAACCATAAGAAATCTAAGCAGATCTCCCCCCCCCCCCCCCCCCCCCCCCCTCCTTCTCTGAATTTGGCTATTAACTGAACAACAATTTTTTTTCGTCGAAAGGAGGATTTGATTTATGAAAGGATTTCGTGATGGTATCCCAAGTAATATTTTTGTCCTCTGACATTTCATATTCACTAAACTGAAATCATAGATGCTAGAATATGGCTACACTCTGAATAATTGGCCACACAAGCTGCATTGCAGTACAAAAAAGAAATTTCCACTACCACTCACCTGACAAAGGACAAATGCATTGAAGATCACAGTGTTCTTTACTTGGTTAGCAAGTTCAGTGGTATCATGCCGCAAATGTAAGATATTTCGACCTTGGAAGTTGAGTATAAGCAGAACAATCACTTGATACACAGCCTATAATTTCATTTAAAAAAAAAAAAAAAAAAAAAAAAAAAAAAAAAAAAAAAAAAAAAAAATCAGACAAGTTATAACATGCAAAAACATTGAACATAAACCAGTTCAACTATAAAAAGATAATCTGAACTTTATGCAATAGAACAAAATGAGAAGCGGACCTGTATCAATAGATTCCTCCACATAATATTTGTTATAAGAGGCTCCCTACAAAAATAGTGTTAAAGATTTTTATTTTCCAGAATACTAAAAAGAATTAACTTAGATGAATTGCTTGATAACCAGTTCACGAAGTATTTAACACTAAGGAAAAGAAAGCAACAAGGCCAAAGAATAGAAGCAATCCCAATGAGAATTTACAGCAATGTGTAAATAAGCAATAGAAGGTGCGTTCTGGTTCTCAAGCTTCATATAATTTCACACAAATGCTAGCTTAACCTCTCCATATCTTCTTAGATTGAATTTTCTTTTGTACATCATAGCATGTAAACATCTGGCACCTCAAATTTCAATGTCCATTTTTTCTTAGATAAGGATCTTTCTTTTTTACATCATTAAGCTAATGTGCAATCAATATTTGATAGCGCACCTAGGCCTTGCCGGAAAAAATAATACTGTGGACTGATTCCTTAATCCAGAATTGCTCTCTTGTAGATGTGTCAAGCATATCCGTGTCTCATGTACCCATCAACTAGTCACAGAAGTTTGTTGGTTGTCTAGTGGTAATATGGTGACTCAATATTGGTGATAACTCTCACAACTCTTCTCTTATTCTTACTGATCTGTCTCACAGTAAAATAGTTTGTTTATGGGTATCACTTGTTAATATCAGCCTGTAGGTTTGTAAAAGCAGGCCTAAGTACTCAGAAGGTCTCTTAAAGATCTAACTATACAAGAAAATTTGGATTGTATTACTTTTTTAAAAAATAAAAATTTAAAGCTTTTTATAGTCAAATGTTTCCTCGATTCTTGGATTTCAAGAACTTCCACTTTCCCTGTCTCCACTCTTATTCCCATTCCCACGCTACCTAGCTCTCTTGAACCAAACTCATTCATTTACAGGATTGATTTCCCACCCACTCATACCCTACAATATGGCTCGTGTTATGTATGGGTAACAGCTGATACATCAGAATATAGTCAAGTTGAAACTCATTTGCAGAGAAGCTTCATGATACAAAGATCACAAACAAGAGAAGCAAGTCTATGGATGGACAGTAGATTTCCTGTATTATAACAAATCATATTGAGCAGAATAAACGTATTTCCAAAAATTAAGCTTCCAGTACTAACCTTCGACCAACAGGAGGTCTGTGCATAAGATGATCTGTAGGTGGTTCTGTAGCCAATGCAAGTGCTCCTAGAGTATCCATTATCAGATTGACCCAAAGAAGCTGCAAAATAATATAATATTACTGAAGAGTGAAGACAGTCATTGGACAGATTTTACACAACGCAAGACTAGGAAAATGCACATATCCTTCCAAAGGATAGAAAAAACAGGAGAGGCAGCTACCTGTACAGCATTCAATGGGACATCACCAGAAGAAAATGCAGCAACAACATTTATAATGAGGGCAGCCACGTTGACTGTAAGTTGGAACTGAATGAATTTCTGAATGTTTGCATACACAGATCTACCCCATCTAACAACCTGAAAGAGTTTAAAGCATTAATGTAATCAAATCATACACAACATATAATAATATGAATAGAGAGAGAAAAAAGATTTTCACTTAAAGAAGCCTCCTAGTAGCAAATATAAAGTTGATAAATATAATTTTGTCTTGACCTAAGCTTTCAGAATATATACAGCAAGTTTAAGTTGATTGACATCTCCGCAACATCATTATATTTTGAGGGACCACATGCATCATGACTACTAAGTGAAATGAGATTTACTTCTTTCGATCAACAGACTAACAGGGACCAACCTACCTTAACAACAGAAGCAAAATTATCATCCAAGATGATGATATCGGAGCTTTCTTTTGCCACTTCAGTACCAGCAATACCCATTGCAAGACCAATGTCTGCCTAGAGCGAAAAAAAAAAAAGGTAGAATTTCAGTTATACCAAATAAGAAAAGATTTGCAGTTTGCTACCAGAATAAACAAATGACAGAAGGTTAGTCTGCAAACAAGAAAAAGAGATAAGGATAGAAGAGATCCTGATACACATATATAGGATTATGAAATACCTCATGTAATGCTGGAGCATCATTGGTTCCATCACCAGTGACAGCTACAACATGACCCCTCCTCTTCAAAGCTTGGACAAGCAAAAGTTTGTCATTAGGTGAAGACCTACCCATAACCTGTACATCAGCAAATGCAGTTAGTTGCTGCTGTCAGTCGAACTTACTTATAATTTTATTATTTAAGAAATTCTATCAAAGGTTAATAGTTCAATTCTTTCACAGGAAGTTAAGCAGAGCATATAAATATGACATCAGTAAATGAAGTAAAAGTGCATACAGATATCTTTTCTGCAATCTCTTCTCTCTGAGATTCCGACATGCTACGAAATGACTTTCCCTCAATCAAGTTTGGCTCATTAGCATCTGCATCTGAAGCTAGAATGCCACACTCCAGAGCTATTGCTTTAGCAGTCTGAAGATTGTCACCAGTGACCATGCGCACCTAAAGCAATGAGATCCACACAATTATTATTATTGTCAAGATACAAGATTCTGAATCCAAAAAAATTGCAGCTCAAGGAAATAAAATAAAAAAAAAATTAAAAAAAAAAAAAAAAAAACAGAAGTCCCTGCCATTCACACAAATCAAGCTATATGCGCCCCTAAAACTCATTAAAAACCACTGCTTATATTCTGATCTAACTCACCAAAATTTTGAAAAATGAAAATCCTCGAATATTATCATTTTATGATTAATAATATAATTGGAAGTGAGTCAAAAAAGTTTTTAACGCACACTGGATTATAAAACACCCTAGTTTTTCTCATAATTTTTTGACACAAACAATCCTTAATTTATTACACATGTTAGTTTGGGTCTTGGACTTACTGTGTTATGTTCATGGAATAGTGTGGACCTTTATAATTAAGAAAGGGAAACAAGCTTTAGCTTGTTACTTAGGTGGATTATTATGTCGCCAAAAGACCCAAAACAATGTCAAACTCATTAAAATTCAATAAAACTTGATACACAAAATATATATACTTCCACCATTTCATTTGTTGACATGTTTTGATTAAGTGGCTTACGGCAGCAATAGTATTCACATACGTTAATTTGGCATCCTTATGTGTTTAATGAACAAGGAAATTAAAAAAAAAAAATACTCATGTGGGGCCTTACAGCCTTATTTAATTTGCCTCAATATATAATTTATAATTTTCTTATTTATTTGATAATGTTAGATTGACATTTGGCAAACATGCCCAAAGAAATGCGTCAACAAAAATGGAATGGAAGAAATATTATCTTTGCTTCCACATTCCAGTAAAAATTGAACGGACCTCATGCATGTGTTGAATAGTCTGATAGTTTCACCTGCTTTTTTTTTTTTTTCTTTTTTTTTTTTTTTTTTTTTTTGACAATGCTAGTTTCACCTGTTCAAAAACCTTGGCATAGTAAGCTAGCTAATGCAGATGCACAGGGCCAGGGTCAATGTTAACTATGTCATTCTAGATAATTCAGAATTTCAGATATAGCAAACTTGGGAATTTAAAAATATAGAGAGGGAGGGGGGGGGGGGGGGGGGGGGGGATCATAAATTTAGCAGTACAATAAAATAAATCGCAACTTCAGACACATACCTTTACGCCAGCAGCCCTGCATAACTCAACTGAATCTCTGACTCCAGGTCGACATGGATCCTACAAATTAATTATTAGACTAGTTAAATTCTGGTGAAGCATTTTAATGGCATTCAACTCCATATTACCAGCGCAAGTCGACTTAAACATGGAAAGCACCAAATCAAGTACCAGCAGTTTTGAAACGAAAGGAAGCAACATAAAGAGAATAATTAACAGGTAAATAAGAAGCAAAACATATGCATTTGATGAAGCTAACCTCTCCTTATTACTGTTACTTCAGAAACTGTCCCAAATTGGGAACCACTTTGAAAAGACATAGGTTACAGAGTGCAGAGTAATTGACTAATTAACAGACACGGCTAATACAAGCATTAGCAACAGTAATTCAATTGTTCAGACAAGTCCAAATCTATTAGCTTGCCCCATTATAACAATATAGATTAAGATAAGACTTCAAGGACATGGATCTGATTTCCAGCATTGACCTTTTGGACTAGTCATAGCTAGCACTGAGAATATCCTAGTCTAGCAAAAGCTTAAAATAGTGGTTTTACATAGAACACAAATATCCTTCAACAGTGAAAATAATTGCGATAATAAACTATGATTCAACACTGACAAAACTTTCGACACTCATGTTAACTTAAGGAAAGTACATCCAAGAAGTCCAAGAGATCTTATACCTTTATACCAACAATTGCCAGCAAAACCAAATCATCATCTGGCAACGCCCACTGAGATAGTTGCTCTTCATCAGACGGCACTTTATCCAGCTCAACTGGTCTATATGCAATGGCAACACAACGAAGACTTTGAACAGCCATCTGTTCAATAGCCGTCCTATAAAATGCCAACTGCAAAAATAGGTAGACAGTTAAAACCACACATCATGTAAATACTACATATGAGTGCATGCACACCTACCATAATGCCAATTTTATTTATTGTCATACAAATATTACCCTAAACTACGCAGGAATTTCAGTCATCTAAAAATAAGCCCAGAATCCTGTACAGTTGAGAAGGGGGCCTAAAATAATTATTAATGGCCTCAATTCAAACATAGATACATAAACATTTGCCCAATTATACGGCTTTGCACATTGTTGTGTACACTAGAAAGTTGGAAGAAAACAGGGAAAAAAACAGAAGGGAAGAACAAAAAAATTCTTCAGCCCAATAGATTCAGCCAGCATACAAGATCAGAAGAGGCCAGAGGGGGAAGGGAAAACGGAATTATGTCTTCAAGATTGAAAGAGTTCAATCAACCAAAGCCATAATCCCAAAAGTGGGGTCGGCTACATGAACCAAAAGTGATTACTCCTTATAGTCATCCACAAAATGACTAATTAGGACTACACGTAAAGCAAAACATATACTATGGCACCACATTTTCTTATTCACCTTTTGCTCATCCAGCGAAGCCATGGAGTCATTTTCATCCAAGTATCTGGTGCACGAAGCAAGGACAATTTCAGCAGCCCCCTTCCAATGTACATGGACTTCAGAACCAGGCTGCAAATAACATCAAATGAAAAAAATTACAAAAAGAATAAAGAAAAGAAAAAGAATGATAAAAGAATGGTGAAAATAGCAATCTGATCAAGTACCCACTCTCACTACATTTTAGTAAATATTGTAGAATAGGCCAAACAGAAGGACAGCCCAGGGTCATTCTTAGTTTACTGACTTGGACATTACCTAAATATTAATTAAGCAAGCCGGGGAATGTCAATTTCATATAATAATTTCGAACTACTGACCATTACACAAATAATTAGCTCATGCCGTTCAATTAACAGGATTAAGAGTCTCAATATTAACACTTAATTGCTTTTTGTAAACTAATAACTAGCTTACCGCTAAAGTGTAGTATCTAACTTAATTAGTCACAACTTCAAGCAATTAAATAATATTTTGGTGTACTTAACCAAGAAATCTTCGCCAACAATTACTAGCATTTACCACTAACATATACTGCATAACTTATTAGGACACAACTTCAAGCAATTGGGTTGTATTTTGGTGTAGCTTAACTAAGAAATGCTTGCCATCATTTTTTACAACAGAAAAACCAGTAAGCAAACAAAAAATAGAAAATTGCAAAAGAACTGGGTTGAAATAAGATTCTGTCACAAACTTACTATTTTAACTGCAACACCTCCTCGTTTTTTCTCTGAGTTGAATGGAAATGCATGGATAATCGTAGATTCCGCTCTTATAGCATCAAAATTCATTCCGAGCTGAAAATTTCAGGTTAATAATGTTGTAGAATAAAAATCAACAACTTCCAATACCAATATCTCAATTTATGTACCTTAACTGCCCATGAAAGGATGGCCTTTTCTGTTGGTGATCCAGAGATTTCAATATCCCCCCCACCCTGCATTTTAACAGAAAAATAACACGGCCACAGCTTAGTGCTTCCGATCTTTAGAGATAATAACTATTACTAACATTAATTATATTTTTCCAGGGGCACTTCTAAACAGCTTTTCAGCTATTGTAAGAGAGGTAAGACTCCTGATTCAGCAGCAGTGTTGACCCCAGCATGGAAAACAAGAGGACAAGGCATACAACGGAATATCAACAATAGCAGGTACACATATTTAGCATACCGATTTTGCAATTATTACAAACACTAGAAAACATAAAATAAGCCATGTCATAGATTAAAAAAAAAAAAAAATAGAGAGAGAGAGTGGGAAATAAACACTTCCAGCTAAGCAACCATTTCCACAATAATAGATAATTAATGTGAAAAGCAAACATATATATCCGACAGAAGATATGTTGAAACACAATAGTTTCTTTAAAAAAAAAAATATTGGAGTAAGTATAATTTAAAATTCAGTAAACGACCAAGGGACTTTAAGCAGTTGTGAAAGGGAATTTTCAAAGCTAACAGAATGGTCAGAGTGACAATTGAAGGTGTTATAATCGATCTAGCTAACCTCGGGAAGAAAAACACAGCCAGTTGTATTCTGCGCAATGCCCTCTTTGAGTAAAGAGGACAACATAGGAGACAACAATGAACCATCATTTGGCTGATCAATTTTCTTCCCATTGGCATAAGCCTCCACGACAGTCATCTGCAATGATTTAGACAGAAATATGAGATGTACAGTAATGCCCATTTCAATAAGACACTACAACAAATACACTACAAGCTTAGTCATTCCATAAACAATTAACAGTTTAACACAAGGCACAGCAATTACAACTTCTGATACTTATTTTTACTGAACTGAAATTATTATTATTTGGCTGATCAAAGCCTTGCCTGGTTCAGGGTCAACGTTCCAGTTTTGTCACTACATATTGTAGTCGCAGAACCCATGGTTTCACAAGCCGAAAGCCTCCGTACCTGTAGGAGAATAAGACTTGATCAAATCACAAGATCATCAAATCCACAATTAATACCTAATAAAGCCTGATTACACACCAAAGCCTTGTCCCTCATCATTTTTCTCATCGAGTATGCAAGCCTGCAAATAAATCATGAAATGAATCGGCAATGAGAAGAATATAAAAATAAACAATTGTTCTCTTCACCTTATTTTTCCTAAATAGAAATTATTTTTACTTAACTAAAATAATTTTTACTAAACTGAACTTATTTTTACTGAACTGAAATTATTATTATTTGAAGGTGAAGAGAACAGGGCCTAGCAGAATAAATGTCCAGAAATACAGTTGTATGATAAGTGCAATATTGAACCAAACAAGATGAGCAAGTATTGAGAATAATTCAAAATTATACAAGCTATATCAAACAGAGCTTGACAGCAGAAGACGCAGAAAAGAAAAGAGCAATCTTTCCCCTTGGACAAATTATGTCAAGTCAATTCCCTATTTGTGTCAAAAAATAATCAACTGTTTCCTTTTGCCACCTTATGGGATAGGGGTGGATAAAAGGGACAACATTGTCATAATGGAAATCCCAGATATGGCCATTTACAATGCAGAATGAAACTCAGGATGCAAACACTTCTAGCACAGAGTATCCTGCCGCATATTTAAATTTAATGCTCTTTTGGCCCAAGCCCAACCCAGCTCAAATTTAACACATAGGTGATAGGTGCCCTCATATAGGAACCAACCCTCTCTGCATAGCTTTTTTCAATACTCATAGCAAAAAAAAGGGACCAAAGTATCTCTTCACACTAAATTTTTTTAAATTGAAAAAGCCTACAACTTAAGTGATGATCTCTGTCAAAACCGACTCACTTGTATTCACAGATTGTCACATAATCTAAAATTATAAGACTTAAGTTACTCTGAGTTCAAATATTGTGTCGGATACAGGTGTGCAAAATGTGTTAAACTTTGGGTTTTTTACGTTAAGACTCCTAGTGGCTCTGCTTTAAAATGAAGGACTCTATTGAGTGTTTACCCATGTCGTAGAATCCAACACCGGTATATAAGATAAAAAGAAGATTCGGGGCAACATGATTAAGGCCCATGAAAGCAGTCATAAACGTAAAAAGAAGGGAAGCAAAAAGGTACATATCACCAAAAGAACCTCTAACAATTACAAGATTACAGAAATGTTCAATTCCTTATATTGGAGTCCACATAAGAAAAACCAAATGAATGAAGAATTGAAGAGGATAGTAGACATACGTTAAGGTGACAGCTAAAGGAAGACCTTCAGGCACAGCAACAACCACAATAGTCACCTGGAATGTCAAGAAGTTGTAATGCCCACAAAATTGACAACATATGTATCAAAAACAAACAAAAAAAAACAAATGTATGCATGAAAGTTGTACATACAGCAACAGTGACAATCTTGACGACTCCTTCTATAGCATGTTTTGCACTTGTCTTTCCTTTCTGAAACTGTGGAGTTCCATTAGCATCTTCTGTATGACCAGTAAAGTACCTAAACAAGGACATATATTACTTTAACTATTTTTGTGTAGCTTTAGCCGGAGGATAGAATGTACAATTGAGAACTGAATTATCTTACCTAGCAAGAAGGACAACTAAAACAACAAAGGCCACAGTTAAACCAGCAATACCGATAAAAGTCGCAAGGCCATTCAGACGCACCTGTGACAGATACATTTTTATTAAAAAAAGGATTGAAGGAAAGAAAGAAAAGAAAAAAGAACAACCAGAAAAAGACCTACAGATCTGTTGATGGCAACACATATGTTATAAAGAACTTACCTGCAATGGTGTTTCTTCCCCGGTGTCTTCTGAGATACTGGCCATAAGCATACCCCATTCCGTATTTACACCTACACTTGTGACCTGAAACAAATTGTACACTTCAGAGTCAGACACATCCTTTCAAACCGAGATCCCATGCCAAGGGTCTAAAATAATTTACAACTAGAATCACAATAAAACAGTTGTGAGCTCACAAGACCTTTAAAATTCAATTTGAGATGTCTCAACAACTTAATCCAGAGCATAATAACAAGTGCAATTAGGCTTTGGGAAAGACAACAAGAAACTTAAGCTATAATGGGAAAGCATAAACAGCCTACTCATATGAATAGGCTGTTTATGCTATATGGTATAGAAGTCAAGATAAGCTACAATAATGGAAGGTGCACTGACAATTTACAAATCATGTAAAAATTTCAAACAGTCGTCAGAAGCCCTCATATCAATCTTTGAACAGAAAAAACTATGACTTCTCCCACATTTCAGATAATTACTAGTAAAGAATTCCACTACTCGACTACTCAAGTATAGCCAGGAATGACCACCATTCATAGCAGATGCTTTCCCCACCTTATAATCTCAAAACACCTTCAAATCCCTAATTTCTCCTTGGATTGGATGCTGTATCTTGCACCTTCATGTTTTATCTGTATTGCCAGAAAGTGGACTTTTGCAGATTACCAAGGGCATGAAGGGGCACAACACATAAACTAATCCAAGGAGAAATTTATGTTGGAAGCATTTAAATGCACACATCATGATCAGATACTCAACCTGACATAAATTTTTGGTAGAATTTCCTAAGTATCCTAATCATAAGCAACCTCTTTCAGTAATCTCAGCTCACAATAAAATTCAGCTTATACAAAAAAAAATACTCTATCAACAGCCCCAGACCTCCCAGTACTCTTTCAAAAAGAGGAAACCAATAGTTACAGAAACTTATAGAGTCAAACAAATCACGGAAAGCGATAGAGAAAAACCAGAGAAACCCATTAAAGACAAATCAAATACTCCTAGAAACTAAAATAATCACTTGGGAAAAGAGCAATATTTTTACTTCACCACACCAACATAATTCAAATGTCAGAAATGTAGAGTAAAATGCATCATCAAAAATAGCAATAAGGATGAAATATATTCATAATTTTAACAGAAGGCTGTTGTCCAGGATAAGTCTCAAGACAGTCATAAAATTATAACCGCTGGTCTACATAAAACTACGGGTTCAAAATTTACCAGCATAGTTCCGTAGCCATCCGCTACTTTGCAGCCAGACATTAAGAAGGGTGATTTTGTATCCTTGGTAATCTGCAGAAGTCCAGTTCAAACAGTACAAAATTTAGAACAAAGCTTAGTACATAGTATCAAGGACTACTAATAGGAAGTCGCTTACAATCTTGCTCTCTCCAGTCATACTTGACTCATCAATTGCAAGAGATTGACCAGATATTAGCACTCCATCAGCAGGCACCTATAGACAATTCAAATCAATATGCATACACTTGAAACAAACTAGCAAGAATAAAGAGAAAAATGGAGTAACATATTCACCTGATCACCAATTTTAAGAGGTATAACATCTCCAACAACAATGTCAAAGATTGAAATCTCCACCCTTCTACCCCCTCTGATAACCTGTGCATACATATATTAGAGACGATTAACACTTAACAGCAACATTAAGGAAATTATGTTTCGAGCATACAACAATAATTTAATGGTGCATGCATGAAAGGGGAAAAAGTCCAATGAGGCTACTCCTACTTGAGGTACTTGTAATTAATATGGTAGAAAGAAAATGTTCAGGTATTTAAATACCTCCAGATGTATATTCCTTTTTTCATCGTTCAGATTCTGAAACTGGAGAGATTGTCTGTAATCACTGACGGCTGCAAGATTAAAAAAATAAAAAAAAATAAAAAAAAAAGTTCAAAGCTCCTTAGAATTAGTAACACAACATAGGATTGAAAAATAGCTATATATAAATTATATTGCATATATACAAGCTCCAATGACAAAAAACCAAAAATAGTATATAACTTCTCCGCAGATGCAAATTAAAATTAAATTAAAAAATTGTACAAAAATAAAATAAAATAATATAAATATAGGGCAGGAAAAATAAAATAAAAAAACATAAAATAAATAAATAAATAAAATAAAATAAAAAACTTCAACATCAATTTTGAAAACCATTCCTATTTCCTAGCATTTCCACAATGTCCATTTCCAATATTCACTCATCACAAGGTATAACATCATGCATGCAACCCTCTTTACCCCCACACTTTGCAAAGGTTTCTTTGAGGCATTGGAGTAATGTTGTTGATGACGTCATCACTAGCATTTAATATTCATATAAACCTTGTGCAATCTAGATTTGTACAAATTTTGTTATGTCTTTAGTTTAGATACTAACTGCCATACTTTACCATATTCTTAGGGTAGAGAAAGGTAACATCACAATCAGAAAATAGATGTCAAAAAAACCAATTCATCGAAAATTTGTGGGAAAAAGATTTATTTTAAACAGACTTTACATGCATCTAAGTTTGTTTTGGTGTTGAGAGCCACAAAGGGCAAATGTGGGTACCATCCCCCAAGAGTTTAACTGACTGAGCTACTTTACATGCATCCATGTTTGTAGGTTATCTTCGCCTCAATTACTACTATATATTCTTGCAATCTGTTACTTTTACTCCATGATTTATGCACTCTTAGCACAAGAACTTCATCACCTATCCCTTGTATCATTAAAGCCACTAACATATTTCATCTTATGCATTAAATGTTTCTCTCATTGATCAACACTTGGTTACAAAAGCATGTTCCTCCTAAAAGTACATAATAAAAAACAGTTCAATTGATAAGATCACTATCATAAGGAAAGTATGGGGTTGGATCATCTGACTTGGTAATGGCTCACCCCTTGTCAATGTATACTTATATAACATAGACTTGCCATCACTTTCATCAAGACTGCCAGCTCACAGAAAATAATAACAATTGCAATTAATTAAATTATTGACATCCTTGATTCTTGACAAGAAAAGCAGATATACCTGTAACAACAATAACAAGGAAAACTGCAAAGAGAATGCTACCACCATCATACCATCCTTGTTTGATTCCCTGTAACACAACAAAATTGGTAATCACCCAAATGATTAAGAAAAAGAAAAGGAAAAAAAAAAAAACAAAAACTCCACATCATCAAGGAAACTTTAAAAAAAATTAATAATCAGCTATAACTAGCATAAAAAATTCATGGATAAATTTAAATCTCAAAAGTGAGCTAAGCTCTACATCTTAGAAAATACGGAGTAATAAAAGAGTAAATTAAAATATAAATGACCGCTGCATTGCATAAGAATTACTAGCCTTATTACAAGTGACGCATATGGCAATTTATATTTTTTACTTCAACAATTTATTCAATACCGTCACCCATATACAGTGAGAGAAACATATTATAAAAATTGAAAAATATGTAATTCAGAGGGACACTTCACATTTTTTCCTACTGCACAAGATTGTTATTTACCTTTCTTATGAATGAAAGTTCAGAGTATCGGGTTTAATGTCCATCTCAGTCACATTTTTTTAAAAGGTTTCATACTCTAATTTGATGCTAAGCATGATGTATGATAAACAATGAATTCCCTTTGTTATTCTACAAGATTGGTAACTAATTAAACAAAATTATTTTTTAAAGAATGATAAGTTTTAATTAGGAAAGTCACGATTATGCAATGATGGAGTCTTTAATTATTGTACTTTATTATTTTATTTTTACTTTTTGAGTTTTCCTTGGGCTTATATATTTTTGGAAGATTTTAAGTTGCGACAAAATGGGTAATTTAAATATTCTTATTAAAAATACATTATGCAAAATTGTGATTTTTTAAATTTTTTACTTAGCATTTAGGGGCATTTTGGAGAAGTCCATAATTTGTACACAACCTTTTACACTCCCTTCCCCTTCACTATATGATAAATATTTGTAAACAGCCTATTAGTTATTGAGTTTTAACTACCTGATATTCAGTTGATTTTTCTTTTAGAAAAACTATCTATTTTCAGCCTAGTTGGGTAGCTTAACTAAGCTTTATTAAATTCTAATTAAGAAAAAATCTATTTTCAGATTTTTTTGATAGACAGATAGACAATTAAACTCGATACTCCCTTCCCTCAACACATTTCACTCCATAGCTTCAAATAAAAAATCAAATTTCACTCCCATAATCAAGTTTTTCCTATCTTTAAAATTTCTTAATATTCCATTGAAATTCCAAAATTTAGTCACTAAAAATCCAATATCTTTAAGCATTCAAAGAGCAGATTAATAATTTAGGGGCCCCACAATAGTTTGGATTAATGTTCGATTATATATATTCCCTCATTCCGGAAAGTTAAACTCACATACTATGGACTCTTGTTTCTAGGAGAGTATGTGAAAATGAGTGGGTGTAAGAAAAATGTGGATGTAATGGATTCAGATCAGCCACACAACAAAACCAATTTAACAGCTAGAATTTCTGATTTTTTTTCTAGCAAATTACAAAACTTTGAAGCTTTGATAGATAGAAAATGGTGGAAGGGTTACAAAATGATAGGGTTAATAGCTTTAGGCTATCACTCTCAAAATAGCTTTAGGCTATCACTCTCTAACAATGGCTTGAGGCCATAACTCTCTCTAGGTTTCCCTCATACAAAATTCACCCCCTCTTTCTCAATATCTCTCTTCCCTTCTTATACTTACATTCTCCCTCCCTAGGATGATTCTAGACTGTTTCCTCCAAAAAAAAAAAAAAAAAAAAAAAAAAAAAAAAAAAAGATGATTCGAGACTGAGTTCTTTTGTCTCATGTGCACAGGTGGCATCTCTTATTACATTGCCTATTTACCCTTCTCATGTACTACATGTGATCACTATTAACAAACTAAATTACCCGTAAACTCTTCCCTTAAGACAGTTCATTACAGTGGATAAAGTTTGAAGGAGCATAAGGTGGGTGAGTGTAAAAAAGGTAGATAAAATACGAGAGATTTGGGTGGAAAGGGGTAACTAGAGTGGGGTAAGAAGGGCAAGGTAGTAAAAGAGGTATGCCAAATAAAGGAACAGAGTAAAAGTGAGTCAAACTTTCTCAAATGCCCCGAAATGGAAAGTGAGTCAAACTTTAGAGAACAAAGAGGGAGTTTATATCAGTAATCATTACCCCAAACTATAAACTCTAATCCGAAGCGGAGTAACAATAGTAAGAGACGAATAAAACAAAAATTAAAACCTCCCTAGGCCTTCAATTCATTACCTTTAAGAAGCACGCACCCTCTAAGTTTACCACCTTATCCACTAATGGACAGACGAACCGGAACCAACCGATTCATCGTAGCAAACCTTCCCTTTACTCAATAGATAGAGTTATTTGATAGCATGAAAATTTAAAGAAAAGTTCCTAATATACATTGAGTTATAAATTAACTACGGAATACCATATTTTATTGGTTATTATAGCACTACCTGTCAGCAGATAAGAAGGCCTCGTTCATTAAATTTGATAATAGTAGACAACATTTGGTACTGGTCAATACTTGGTAGACACCAAAGCTTTAAAAGATACTTAATCCTGATCTTGAGATTATATATAGTGGCTATGAGCAAATGGAAATTTACATCAATCCAAAATTCATTATTCCCTCTAATTGATAAGATTAATAAGCACAAGACAAAGAAACTACAGCCAAAATAAAATAACTATAATCCACAAACGGAGCTCCCATTAATTGATGATTAAAAAAAATTGTCAGTTAAAATTTTAAAAACCAAAGAGCATTTCTCTTTAGGCTGAACACTTAAAAGAAACACTGCATGACTGCCTAAATGGAAGTTCATTAAAAAAAAAAAAAAAAAAAAAATAATTAAAAAATAAAAAAATATATTGGGCAAGCTAATTTAAAATAATAGCTCTTAGGGTTCATAACCCCAATATTACCTTAAAGCAGCTCAAGGAGTGCAAAAATATAACATAGCTTATGCACTTAACTACTTAAGAATAACAGAACCATACAGATCAATACTCCTTTTCCTAAACTCTATTTAATTAACAATAAACTGACAAAATGAAGAGGCTTCAGACTCACCTCTGATGTAATACCGAGAGCCAAAGATGCCACGGCAGCTACCATCAATATTATTAAAGTCAAATCTTGACAAGCCTCCCAAAGAAACCGCTAAACCAAGTAAGAAAATTAAGCGGATAAGTCACATTACATATACATCCATCATTAGAGAAATCAAATTAATGCTCCTCAAAACAGCAAAACTGACCCAAAAACTTCGCCCCTTCTTTCGAGGATAAGTGTTTGTTCCATATACATTTTTCCTTTGCAGAATATCTTCATCACTCCCTGGGATCCCCTTCTCTAAATTTGTTTTAAGCTTTTCAGCTAATTGAGTTACCTAAAGTTTAAAACATATAATGCATGTCAAAATAAATATTTACTGCATTGAAAACCAATTAAAAGCTTTATACACAACCAGACGACAGAAATAATTGATTAAAAAAAAAACAAATGCTAAATCCTTCAACTGATTAACTGGTTGATGATTTGAAGATAAATTCTTTACAGCTGCATGAGCATGTATCCTACTCAGCACCTTTCAGCAAAACGTCCTCAACATCCATAATTACTACACCCTCTGATCTATAAATTCTTTCCATAATCCTTTGACAAGTTAATGCAAATTTTAAGTTGTTAATATCTCTCTAATTACATATTTATAAAGTTTGATATTCTGAAAGTACTCATCGAGACGAATCAAACAAGACCCCACTTGACCATGTTTTTTCTTTATATATTGGAAATCATTCAGAAGATTCTCTTAAAATGTGAATAGTGTTTAGATTCCAAATGGAAAAAACATGTAGGATTGGAGGGAGTAACGGGCTATAATCTTAGGCTGAGGTGTACAATTTGGCACTGGAAACCAACCTCAAGCCATCATTAGTTGTTGCGTTTAATTGGGTGAAAAAGATGCCTTTTCCTTTTAGAATATTTACCAAGCATTGTTTGTTTAAGATGAATTTAAAGGGTAGTTCTAAATCTGTCAAGAAATCTGATCAAAACATTAATTATACATAGATCACTTGCAGCATATTAAGATAGCCTGCAATAAATGATATTTAACAATAGTTTAAACCAATCAGATATAAAATTTGAAAACTAACAAACTTACCCCACCCAACTGCTGTAGAACAGACAAATCATGTTCTTTTGACATAGCAGCAAGTTCATCTGGCTTAATTCCATAATCACCATGTGGAACATCAGGGTACTCTTGGGTTACTGAGAAAAGCAAAAAGTCAGGTGAGATAATAAACAAAATACAGAGTGCTGTCCATAAATGGCACCACAAGCCAATTAGCCAAAATGCTATGTAGGAGATGAGCATAACTCAGCATGATAAGGAAAAATAGACATATACCGCCAAAAAATATGCATCGTACATGACAAGCAAAGTAAACCTTGACATAGTTGCCAATGCAAATCTCTATAAAAATAAAAGTACAAAAAAAAAATATATATATATATATATATATATATATATATATATATATATATATATATATATATTACCCTTTGCTCTCTCGGCAGCTTCTTTAAACAGATTGGCAGCCTAAGACAGTAACAAATAAAAATGAATAAACAACTATAAATGGCATAATAGAAACGAAAAGTCCCCAGAGTTCAAAAACATACCCGTACAACTTGAGCATGCGTTCTGATCTTCCTTATTATTTCTTTTTTCTCTTCTTCCTTCTTTAAGTCCAATGTATAACGGAATCTTCTGGAAGCATTTAGAACAAGTGCTGCTTGCTGGTAGAAATAAATATTTAATCAGCTATTCAGCTCAAAATATTTACCATGGTCAAAAATTAAATGCAGTTATAATTGCAGCAGCTGGGACCAATAGATTCTGTTCACATGTAACTATTACATGCCCTTCTTAAGCCTCTAAAACACCTTCCACTAATCAGCTCAACTAGACGTACCCAATAAGTTCCACTAATCAGCTCAAGTAGACGTACCCAACAAGTTCAAATGGGATAAAATCAAGCTATGATATATAGATTTGGATGTATAAGACTCACACGTGAATATAAATCGAATCCCAAGAATAAGGAAAAATGGAAAATGCTTACTAGAAGATGCTAGACATGGTTATGAGCATACAACATTGTTTTAGGGACATGAGAAAAAGATATTGTCCTATAATATACAATTACTTGCCCCGTATTAAGTAGGCAAGTGCTTAATTATCCTTTTTTGCCCATTATTGAAGTGTTCAAGTACATACGCCACTTTAGAGTATTAAGTTAAAATCTTGAGCATCATAGCACACCCGATTGTGCATGAAACACTCTTGCTCAACAATTTAACTTACCAATTTGATATTCACGCTACATTCCACTCATGATAGAAGTTGTTTCTACAGTGTAAAAAAAATTAATTGTCGAACTTTGATAGTAAGCATCCCTCACTGCATAATTCTATTTTAACCATTGGCATAAGTTTGAAGTTACTGAAATTTTAATTGAATTGTTTAAAAATGTTGAATAGCATGGAGACTACATCGAGTATTTTTTTTTTTTTTTTTTTTTTTTTTTTTTTTTTTTTTTTTTATAAACTATATAGCATTTGAAGTCTTGTTTTGGGAGCACCAAACAATGTGCACTCATTGAAGTATCTCTTCCAAATTTAATTTAATTTTAGCAGCTAAAAATCTAATAGAATAGTGTACTTTTAAAATATGAGTTTTGTTTTATTAAACAAACTTTATGATACACCTACAGTACTCTTGGTCCATCCCTAATAAAAGCACCATTTATCCTAATCATAGCTGAGTTGAATATTGTTGAATAAAAAAAATGATGAAAATGAGGATACTCTATTGTTTTTAAGGGATGTTACAGGAAATATAATTAGGCTATTGAGGCTTTATTTAATATAAGTGAATTAAAAAAAATAAAAATTTAAAAAAAAAAAATAATTGTTAGGATGATGAACCCCCACCAAATTGAGGGATAGGACTTGTATTTTGAGGACAAGCAATTTAAATGAAATGGGGTTTTCATTTAGGGACAAAGAGAGAACCATTGTTTGTAAGGAATGGATGGCAATAACCTACCACCCCCAAAATACTTTGTTCGACTCCGAATGCTGCTAGCTACACTACTCAACATTTTGAGTGTACAATGAAATTTGTTTTGGTATGATAGATCTTCCCTACAAGATGTAAGCTCAAGCCACCAAGACACAATAATCAAAGGAAGTAACGAACATGTATGCAGCAGGCAACCCAAATAAGGTTAAAGCAATCAAGCACTAATCCACAACCTATAGTTAAATCAACATTATAAAACTACTAGTCAAGTAGTCAGTTTAACATATCTAGCGGGAGTAATAAATAAGTGCCCACGGCTTGTAAATTTTGGGAGTATTTTGTTTTCTACTTAAATGTTGATTAAGTCATTAAGCATATGATATTTGATTGTAGGGAATAAATAAGCATAGTTGAATAAAGCAGTGGCAAACTTGTAAATAATCACAATGTTTTTAATGTTAATAGTTAATACAGAGTATTTAATTTTAGATATACCACTGCTTGTGATTTTATTATAATGCAACATTTATCTTCATGAGAAGCCCCATTGGCAATTTACCAAAACATCCTTAAATATTCATCAAATTTATCAAAATTACCACATGATATACCTTTGCCCATCTATAACACTTACGTAGTACTCCCTCCGTCCCATAATATAGTTCTTGTTTACCTATTTTAGAGATCCAAAAAATTGTTCCTGTTTCTTTTTAAATAGTATGTAAAGACTATTATACCCTCATTTTTTTAACTTTATTCGTTGTACTTGCTAAACTACCCTTGAAATTTGCACATGTCTTGTACTTTTTTCCACTTTCTCTCTCTAACTTTTATCTATAATTGTACTTTTTATTTTTATTAATGTAGTTCATCCAATTTTTCCTCCTATTTCTTAAATACCGTAAAAAAACACAAACAATAACTATATTATAGGACGGAAGGAGTATGTTATTATGTACCCGGAGGACACCCTTGTATTTTATTTTTATTTAGTTTTTATTTCGGAAAGAAGACGAGTCTACTGATCGACAACTCTCACAAGTCAATCTGTCTAGCTTGACATGAGAGTACAAGGAAGGTAAAGGGATCCCCCACTTTTTTATATCTTCAAGCATCACTATTCACTAACAGAGTAACAGCCTAACAGGAACCCCAAAATACAAAAAATATTAACAAAAATATTTTAAAAAAAATACAAAAACAAGTAAAACCTAAAAATCCATCCATTATTTCCCCTTTTCAACCAATCTGAACACAAATTACTAGCCTACCCAGATTTTAAAATCAAAATATCACAATGCAGTCCACTCTAAATCCCAATTTAGATTTCAAACACCCTAAATCTCATCTATAACAAACACCCTAAAAAAATTCACATTCCTCAAATTACAAAAAACCCATCAAAAATACTTCCAAAAAATATAAACCCATCAACAAATTAACATCAAAATCACAAAACAAATACAAAAATTACAACAAATAATCAAAAATCCAAAAATACAAAATTCAAAAAATAACAAAAAAAAAAAAAAAACATACCCTCCATCTTTTGAGGCGTTCAATAGGAGCATTCTTAGTAGTTGTAATATCAAAGGGACTAAAACCGCCGTCATCATCAGAGAAATCACCTCGACTGCTTCCATCTCTCTCCAAATCCTTTTGCCGGCGATACGGCGAACCTTTGAACTCAAGTTCCATTGATATCTTTTTAGTTTACCTTCGCAGGAGAGATGACACTCAATTTTTCTAAGATTTCGAACCAACTTTTTACTGCATTTCTTACAATTATACTCAATTTTCTCTCCTACCCAACTTTCAGAAGAACAAGGAGATTGTATTAGCAAATTTTTAAGCAAAGATTTTGCAATTTAAACAGAGAAGATTTGAAAAATAAAAATACAGTATAAAGTTTGGAAATATTAATTTAATATGGTAGGAAGATGTTTAAATCAAAATCTTTGGAATAAATTCCTTATTGCTTTAAATTTATTTTTTTTTTTTTTTTTTTTTGGGAAATTCCTTGTTGATTACTTCATTGAAGCAAAAGAGAAAAAAGTTTAAGAAAAATTGTATAAATAATTAATCAAAGGAGAGAAGAATACCAGCAATCTGTATTTTTCTTTACTTTTTTCTTCCTGGCTTTTTCTCTGGCAACACTCTTTGTGGGGGTGATGCTGATGAAGAAACTGGGAAGTTTCGAGGAAAGTTCAAAATGAGTGTTAATTTTTCATATTTAATGTTGTTGATTGATTTTGTTTTCCTTTTTTTCAACAGTTTTTTTCTGTTTTTAGTACTACTACCTCCGTCCCTGAAAGAACGACCCATTTAGCCTAATTTTAGTCCCAAAAAGAATGATCCATTTGCATTAAAATATCAAACAATTTGCAACAATATTTATGCAAAATTAGCTTCCCTATATAAAAATTTGATTTTCCATGTAATTTTATTACTTTCTCTCTCTATTTTTTTACAAACCTCATGTAAATTTATCTTTTCAATATACTTTTACTTCTTTTTATTTAACTTTCTTAATACCCGCGTAATCAACCCAAATGGGTCGTTCTTTCAGGGACGGAGGGAGTATTAAAAAAGCTCCTTACCGACTAGGGATAATCGTATTAGGTTGTACTCTCTTCGTCCTTTATTATTTGCCTTACGGAGTAATTTTTAAAACAGATCATTTAAATATTGTTTAATTTTCATGTATCATAAGATATATAACTTATTCCATCATATACTAACACCTTTATATACACCCAGATATATAGAAATATAAGTACACTTTAAACGTATGTGTAAATGCAATAAATCTTGGTTCATTCATTAACACAAAGTAAAACAAATTTTGTCTATGATACAAACAAATAGCGACATAAAAGGATATCTTCATTGTTTATTACCAAGTTGTTTTACTTGACTTGTGACACTATTTAAAAATTTAAAATTTAAAATATTTATTTTGTTATCAATATATTAAAAAAAAATTAGACTTAGGGTCTGTTCACATTTACTTAATTTCAGTTCAGTTCAGCTCCAATTAGTTCAGTTCAGTTCCAATCAGTTCGGTTCAGTTTATTTCAGTTCAGTTCCAATCAGTTCAGTTCAGTTCTTAATTTCCCTCTCTCATAAAATATTCAGTTCAGCTCCAATCAATTCAGTTCAGCTCCAATCAGTTCAGTTCAGTAAATGTGAACAGCCCCTTATTTGATTTATATTCATGTTAGGCCCTATTCACTTCACCTTAAAAAACTAATTTTAGAAAATCACTATTCAAAAAAATATAAAATAGAAAATCAGAAAAAATAATTTTAGTTCAGGAAAAATAATTTTAGTTGATGAAAAATAATTTCATTTCATGAAAATTAATTCTATTTCAATAAAAATGATTTCAGTTCAGCAAAAATAATTTAAGTTCAGTAAAAATAATATCAGTTCAGTAAAAATAAGGTGAAGTAAACGGGACCTAATTAATGCTTCAAAATATAAATTGTTTTCAAAATATAAATTTTATACAGGATAATTTATGTTATGTACTCCTTACTTAAATTTTTTAAAAGTTTCAATAAATAATGATATTTGCTCATCAACAATTGGATAAGAGTACCAACAAAGTGTTGACTCAATAAAAAATGATATTGTAAAGGTCTAGGTTTGGAATTCTACCAAGTGAAGGGGCATGGAGGTAGGGTTTTACTAACCCTTTCATCTACACTTTAGTGTCTGACTCACAAATATTAGACCAAAAAACTATAACAGATAAGGTCTAGGATCCTTCTTACCATTAATAAAAAAACTATTTTAAAAAAAATTAAAAATTGGACAATAGTAAATGTGAAATAACCCTACAAAAAGAGAGAATATATTACTTGAACCAATGTACTTATGTTAAACACCAAGAAAGACCAAAGGCATAATATTAACAATTTGGCATGGGCAGAAAATCTTGCGTGGACCTGATTCACAATAATATTATTGTGGACCTAAGGTTTATTCATACGTAACTGGCATTATATTCAATATAGTGACCCTTATTTTTAACATAGTAACCTTATTTTTAACATAGTAGCCTTTTTAAAAAATTTGAGTGACCTTTAATGTTATTATGAACTTAGAGTACGACATTATGTTGAATAGTGACCTAATTTTAACACAATGATTTTTATTATTCATATTGACTATTATATTAAAAATTTCATTAAAAAAATTAACCTTTTATAGCTTTTATAATGTCACACTAACTTTTAGTTCAACATAATAACCTTTATTTTAATATAGTGACTTATTTTTTTTTATTAATAAAACAATCATATTATCTCTAATGTTAATGGTCCACAGTAAATTAGTGTGAACCAGGTCCGTTTAAGAATTTGTATGGCATGGGTACTTAATTTGAAATAAAGAGTCAAAGTACCATAATTTATAAAAAGAATTTTTTTAATTATTTTTAGAATATCTAGCTCGATATTATAGGATTGTATGGGTTCAACAAACTTGAATTTGAATAAATTGAGTCTCTCCACTTCTTGACGAAAGAAAGCTCTCCCAATATTCAGTATTGTGTTCTACAAAGTAGTGTTTCTAACCTAAAATTTCTGGTTAAATTGGAAAAATTTTGTTATGAGCTAATGACCAAAAGACGTTATGAGCTAATGACCAAAAGACTACATCTTAGGCATCGACTCATTTCATCCCAAAGTTGTTTATTCAATGTTTATACTTTGAAAGTCATGAGAAATAATATTAAAAAGACACCTCCAAAGTCAAGACTTTTACTTTAAGTGAAACAAGATTAAAAACAAAATTAAAAAACTATTGTTACTCCGTATTAATTATTGTGTCAATGTTTTTCAAAATTTGTTGATTGGTTGATATTTTAATTTTTTTCCTTTTAAATTAAATTTTTTTTTTCAAGCATTAGAATTTAGAGCTAGGTGACGATGTACCATGATTTATGTATGGGATGATTTACAAAAATATAGCTTTTAAAAAACTTATTTACGGTTTTGCATTGGAATGAAACTTAATTACGAAAATACAGTCCACGTAGGCTCGGTAATACATTTGGGGTAATTTTTTCTTTAGAGACAAACCGTTACCGGTTATAGTCTAAAACCGCTACTTAAGGTAGCGGTTTGTGTTTAGTACTATAAATAAAGATACGGAGTAACAATTTATGAAGGGTAAAACCGAAAGGTACTAAAACCGCTACCTCCTCTGAAAAATAAAAAAATAAAAAAATAAACTTATCCGAGCCTACGTGGACGGTAGTTCCATAAATAAGTTTCATTCCGACGCAATAGTGTAAATAAATTTTAAAATAACCATATTTTTGTAAATCATCCCATGTATTTAAAGAAGTAGACTATTAGAGTAGTGAGTGTAGTAGTTGGTACATAACCGTACATACACACTACATTATGATTATAGTGTAGTTGGTTCATCAAATGATTAAATCATCAAATTTCTTACTAGTAGTTTTCTCACTCATTGATGAATAGGATGATATATGTCATTATTTATTAAAAGAACATTCATATATACACTGTTTCTTTTTGTTTGTAATTTAATTAATTGTCCTTATTACTTGCTACTTTCCTACAGAATATAGGCTATATGAAAAAGAAAAGCAAGCTTCCTTTAATTACAAAGTGTTTTGATAAATTTTAAGAAGGTTACAAGTCATAATAAGATGCAATTTTGATAAAACGCCTTCAAAGCTAGACTAAAATGTGGTAATTGAAGATGACTAATAGAATATATATATATATATATATATATATATATATATATATATATATATATATATATATATATATATATATATATATATATATATAAAACTAATCATCACAACACTCTAACCATTAGTCTTAAAAAAAAAAAAAATAAATAAATAAAAAGACTCTAACCATTAGTTTAACTTTTCTTCGATATCATGCACTGTTAAAAAACGGCATGATATAAAAGTCATAGATAAGGTGAACCCTATTCCAATCTCTCCCTTTAAAAGTAAATTATATACTTCGTTCTACATTTGAGTCACATGATGCATTTATCCACACTTCAAGTAATGGTACCATTAATCATGGAATACTAACCATTAGAAATCGGCATAAATGGAAAAATAATGGTACCAATATTCGATTAAAAAAAAATTAGAAATAGTGTATCATATATATGACTAATGCATATATATGGTGTAATATCCTCTTAGTCTCGATTTATTTGCCATTCTATTCTATCTATTATCCTTTTTTACTTTATATATACCTTGTTAAAACTCAATATAGTCTCACTTGTGAGTGTTTCAAATTGGAAAAAAAAAATGAGGGATGATTTCACTTTACTCCGTATAAGATTGAGGAGTACTATTAACAATTGGTTTTAATGTGAAACCTTCTTACTTTGTTTATCAACTAAACTCTCCTCCTCCAATCATATTGAAGGATATCAACTTTACAATATTTGCTATATTTTTTATTTTAGGATACTATATTTGCTAATTATAACAAAGATTTCCGTACTTTAAATTTTGCCCCATATTCTTGTGTTTTTTTTTTCTTTCTTCCAGAGCAGTAGAGAATGATACTAGGCATATCGTGCGGACTACGCTAAGAAAAGAACAAAACTATTACAAAGTTACGAGTATATAATAATATAAAATTATATTTTATTTAATTTTTTGCTGTAAAGATTTAAACTATTATTACATTATTACAGAGTATAAAAAGAGTGATGATTCATTGATTTATTAAGCTATATACAATTGCCACCTGTTTCCATACACAAGAAAGGATTTGCTATCGTGTTATCGTCGATTATGAGTTGTAATTCAAATCTTGTTGGACCTTTTTTTTTTCCTTTAAAAAAAAGCTAATCTCCTACATCACCTGCTCAATACGTGGTGTTGGTGGTAGATTTCATTTTTGTATTTTATACTTTAAAAAATAATACATCATACGGAGCATTATTTTATGAATTGAAAGGTGAAGTACATTATATATCGAGATTTTTGAGATAAGAGTAGAGCTATAATAGTTGCTACATCTCATGAGGCGAGAGCCCACAACACCTTTTATATACCTGGATCACCTGGTGTACATAGAGGTAGGTGTATTCAATGGTGATTCATATCTCATTTGATGTTCTTGTACTCATTTCAATCAAGGTTATATTTTACCATCCTAAACTTGTTCTAGTAGGAAAGATTGAATTTTAGAGACACCTTAAGGGTGAGGATTCCTTACCCTTCCTCTCTCACTCTCTAAGTGTCTGACATGCAAATAATAGACTAAAAAAAACTGTGAGCGTTAAGGTACCGTCAGAGTCCTTCTTACTTTAATAATAATAATAATAATAATAATAATAATAATAATAATAATAAGGCTATATTTAATTTATTTTGTGTCGCCTTATATGTTTGATGGCCAACAATTATTAAGGGTCTGTTCATTCCAGCTTAATTTCAGTTCAATTCAGTTCCAATCAGTTCAGTTCAACTCACTTCAATAAATATGAACAGACCCTTAATTAGTAGAATTCCAAGTGTCTTAATTATCTTTTAGTTATACTTTCATTTGCTACTTTCATTTGCAACTCAGATATATCTACTTTGATTAGAGGTGTTTATCCATTTTCTTCATTCATTAGTTATGCTATATTATTGTTTGCTACGAGTAATTTTCATTATGAATTAATAATTTAAAACTCTATATATGTACAAGACCCCTATTCATAAACTAAGGGCATCTATTGAGTACACTGATTAGAATTTTAAGTCAAAAAAGAAAAAACAAACTAATAAAAGTTTTGATGAGGAGGGAGATAATAAAAAATAGGAAATCAGAAACTATATTATTGGACGGATGGAGTACTTATTCCAAAGTTGCATATAATACAATCCGGAGGTAGTACATAATAGAGGGGGGAATAAAGAAAATCCCTCAAATAACTTACACGAGGCTTGATCCCTAAATCTCAGGGATACGAGGTGGGAGCGATGCCGCTACTCCATTGCCTCAACCTCAACTACTAAACTTATAGTAACCGATTGTAATAAGGATTTTCACCAAATCATAGTTGTACGGTACACTTGTGCACCGATTGCACCAAGTTACTAACTTGTGAAATAACCCCAATGAATATAAATTGTTATTTTGATCAGCAGTACCATGAACAGTATGTACCCGGGTGCACTAAGTCACCGACTAGTTTACATTTACATAAAATAATAAGCTGGCCTGATCATATCATATATGCATATATATTGGATTCTTGATCCATGTAGATATTGTTGGCTAAATACAGAGAATAATTGAAAAGTGAATAACGGTAACCTGGTGAAACATTGACATTCTTCAACAGGCTAGTAGCGCCGAGTACGGAATAGCAAACTACAGTAGTATGGAAGAACATGCCGTCATTAAATGTTACTCCGTAATTGCGTCTAACTAATGGCGGTTTGGTCGGTTGCATTGGGTTTTAACAACGTGATTTCCAATGACTTCTTCACATGTGTCAATCTTTTCTTTTCTTTTTTTTTTTTCTTAATCCCACATTTCTAGGAATTTTACACTACCCTTGCAGCCTGGATGGATTCCTTAATCACCTGAAGCCCCTTGATTAATGACTTAATCCATGGGTCTAAAGACAAGATTATAGGCCTCTAGATTGTATTTTTGGATTATTTATCGATTTTCGAGTAACTCTAAACCTTAATTAAATCCATTTTGAATTCTCACGGTTTAAATTTGAAATATTTAATTTAAGTTAATGTCAACTTAATTTTAAATATCACAATATATAGTCGCTGCTTTAGTAAATACTCCAACTTAGTTTTACGTGCATTGTTGGTAGCCTAGCAGTTCCCTTGATTTTAAGGCACAACAAGTAACAAGATGAGGCATGACAACTCCTTATGGCAACTCCTCATTGTGTAGATCAGATTAGTATCACTGTGTGTAATTGTCTATCGCACTAACTTATACGCTATAAGACAACTCCTCTTAGTGTAGGTTAGT
The DNA here is from genome assembly GCF_948465745.1 of Chenopodium album. Lineage (NCBI taxonomy): Eukaryota > Viridiplantae > Streptophyta > Magnoliopsida > Caryophyllales > Amaranthaceae > Chenopodium > Chenopodium album. The sequence continues at coordinate 13,753,330 of NC_137847.1, forward strand.
ATCATAGTGTATAGTTGTATTTAATAGTTGATGTATGGGGAATATTTGTCTTATCTGGATCAAGTTTGGGGATTTGGGTGCCGCACGGTCGATCTACGCTCATTTAGTGTGTGACATGTTATTTGTTCGATACGTATAATTTTATATTGAATTATTAAAGTTAGGTAGGATGAAACTAAGCTACGTGTCACAATTTGACTTGTGATGTAGCATCGTCGACTACCTTAGGAAGCATAGTCCCTTTATAATTTAATTTTGAAAAGGCTTATATTCTTTATTAAAACTTAAATGACAATCCTTTAATAATGGGTTAGATTAGCTGATTTGGGTTTTGATAGGTTCTTCAATTAGGCATCTAATAAACTTGATGAGCTATGCTTGCAGGGGAGATGATGGACAATGACAAACTTCTAGAACAAAGTTATAAGGTTTCCCTTGTTTAATGCCTTTATGTCAATTCAGATCAGATTAGATTCTTGGTGTGTACTTTGTATTATTTTAATTTATAATAAGGGGGCATGTATTAATTTAATTTAAATTTTAAAATTTGTCAAATCAAACTGAATTAGATATCAAATCAGACCAAAAACGATCATACAATTAGAAGAATTAAAGTAAACTAAAGAGGATTGTTATGCTTTGTAAGACAATATTTAATATATTATGCAGGAAACAATCGATCTTTTTAACTTACACGTGAATTATATCTTGACAGATAACGATACCAAACATGCACTTACCATTAACGCCCCATATTCGTTTGTGATTTATATTTCTTGATACTCCACTTTTCAACTGACTTTCCCCCCTAAAATGTCTTCCTTTAGCCCCATTTCACTATAAAAAGCTCAAACATAACATTACTAATTTACTATTTGTTGTTAATTGTGAAATTCACGATTGGAATATAAGCTTGTCTCATCTTTAATTTCTTCCGATCTACTCCTTCAAAGTTATGCAAGAATCTTCCTTTTGGAAAGCATTAGATAGAGTTGGTAGAGGAGACATTATCATAACTTATTCTATAAAATTGGCAGAAAATCAAAATTTTTAACTTTATAAAAACAATGGCGTAGCTTGCTAAGGCCCCGTTCTTTAGAGCTGCTCTGCTCTGCTTTGCTCTGCTGAAATCTGCTCTGCTTTGCTCTGCTCTGCTCTGCTTCAATCTGCTCTGCTCTGCTCTGCTCTGCTCTGCCCTGCTCTGCTCTGCTTAAAATTAATACTTAATATTGAATTATTATAATAATAATAATGTATATTTAATAATAATAATAATAAATAATTAATACTTAATGATAATAATAATTAATATTTAATAATAATAATAAATAAATAATATTTAATAATAATAATAAATATTTAATAATAATAATATATAATTAATATTTAATAATAATAATATATAAATAATATTTAATAATAATAATATATAATTAATATTTAATAATAATAATATATAAATAATATTTAATAATAATAATATATAATTAATATTTAATAATAATAATATATAATATTTAATAATAATAATATAATTAAATATTAATATTTAATAATAATAATAATTAATATTAAATAATAATAATATTAATAATAATATAATTAATATTTAATAATAATAATATTAATAATAACATAATTAATATTTGATAATAATAATATTAATAATAATAATATAATTAATATTTAATAATATAAATATTATTACTTATAATTAATATTTAATAATAAAATTTAATGATTATAGTAGTAGTAGTAGTAGTAGCAGCAGCAGCAGCAGTAGTAATAATAATAATTGTAGTAATAATAATAATAATAATAATAATAATAATAATAATAATAATAATAATAGTAATAATAATAATAATAATAATAATAGTAAAAATAATAATAATAATAATAATAGTAATAATAATAATAATAATAGTAATAATAATATTAGTAATTATAATAATATTAGTAATAATAATAATATTAATATTAATGAAATCTGCTCTGCTCTGCTCTGCTCGGCTCTGCTTTGCTCTGCTCTGCTCTGCTTCAATCTGCTCTGCTCTGCTGAAATCTGCTCTGCTCTGCTCTGCTTTGCTCTGCTCTACTGAAATCTGCTCTGCTCTGCCCAGAAGCTCAAAAGAACAGGGCCTAAAATTGTTATGTCGGCTCAACTAATTATTCTTTCAACTAAACAAGCTCTAAAACTTCTCTAATTATGGATTTTTTTTTTGAGTAATCTCTAATTATGGATATATTTGTATCTCCATTATATTATCTTTCCATTTAAATTAACATTATATTTGGAAATCATATCCAATCATTTTTTTTTTTATGATTAGAGTACAGGTTTATTTATTTGTTATGTATTACTTCCTCCGTTTCAAATTAGATGACACGTTTCTTTTATCACATTTAACAATGCAAATTTCAATCGAAAATATCTTTGATTATATTATTGTAAAAAAATACTAAAAATTGAATTTTAATTAAGTACATTGAAATGAATCTAACAAGATCACACCCATGACTATATTTTTTTATACCTATAAATCACAAATGTTAGTCAAAGAAAAGTTAATGAATCATGTCAAAAATCAAAACATCATCTAATTTGAAACGGAGAAAATATATAAATATCCAATTAATTAAAAATGTCTTTATTTCGAAGCATGAAATTTTCTTCCTATATGCTTTAATAAGTTCATTAATAATTTCATACAACTTACACTTAGGCCTTGTTAGTTCACCTTAAAAAATAATATTCAGTAAAAAATAGTTTTAATTTAATATTCATTAATAGTTTTAATAATCTCAGTTCAGCAAAAATAAGTTCAGTTCAATAGATTAATTTCACCTCAGTAAAATTAATTTTAGTTCAGTAAAAATCAGTAATATCTCTAAAAAAGAAAAATAATAGAGAATCAATAAAAAAAATAATAATTTCAGTTCAGTCAGTTCAGCAAAAATAAGGTGAAGTGAATGGGGCCTTAGAGTCAAATTTCAAAGGATAATTTAAGATTTAATTTGTCTAGCAAGAGATTTTCCAAACTTGCATTATTTTTTTATAAATATATACTTCCTCCGTTTTCTATTATTTGCAACCTTTAGGCGTGTAATTTTAGGAAGTGAATAGTGAAGGTAAATTATTATTTTTTTTTAACACTGGGATTAATTAGAGATTGAAGGGTTGAATATCACGTCGTGGAAAAATTATTTTGAGTATTTTGGTCATTTACATTATATAATGTTGACCTCAAAGTGCATGCCGCAAAGCTGTGTTATTTAAAAACAAAAGAAGTATATGTTTTGTTCAACTATATATGCTAAGAATAAAAGCAATGTTACATCTGGTCAAAGGTTTGTCCAGCTAGTAAGGTATGTGTATTGGTAATGACCTGAACAATATTTTGTAAGTATTGTACACTAATGGTAACATTTTTTTTATTTTTTTGACAATTAATGGTAACATTACATACTCAAAAATAATTAAAAGTAACCACGATATGAATACAAGTTACCTATTGTTTCGGGTAAAATAATGGGACCTTGCCGAAGGTCCTGAGAAGTGATGAAGATTGGGCTCGGTCCGAATGATGCTGGGCCGAGGGCTTCCTGCACAGCAAACACACGTAAACTGGCCTCGGGGGTTGTGCCGAGGAAGGCCCCTCCGATGTCGAAGTCAGTACAATGTGTAGAGAAATAGCTATGCAAGAGAATTAATTGCTTGAGGCTATATGTGAATGAATGATAAATGGTGCAATTGAAGGTTTTTATACCTTAGCATAATGAGGAGAAATGGGCTTGGAGTCATATGGGCTGACCATATTGACTGGGCCGCTGACTTGACTCTAACTTGGCAGGATTGGAGACTTGGGCCTTGACCTTGGCTTATAATTGAATCATTTATGGATCAGGCCCAATTAGGCTTAATTGGACCCAAACAACTTGCCCCCCAGACCCGATTTGGAAGAATGACGGGTCGGGTTTGAATTTAATAAAAATGGAGGGAAGTAAATGATTTAATTAAATAAAAAAGATTTAAAATTTTAAACAGTCATTAACGAAATAACTGTAATTTGGATAATTAGTGGGAAGTTGGACGGATAGTGGGCAGTTAATTGGAGGAAAGTGTTTAACGGTTACTTAGTGAGGTATTTAAGAGAAATTAAGTGCACGGACCTTTGAACTTCCCATTTCCGGAAAATATAAGGCCGGTTTTCGCACTCTCTCTCCTCACTTCTTTACAAATTCACACTCGAACTCACGAAAAACCCCTAATTCCGCTTCAAGACTTCACTAAATTCCCGAGATTAAGAACTTAAAACCGAAATTCGTTGCTCCGAACTTGTAGACCGGCAAATTCCGCTTCAGATCACGGTAATTTTCTTTGATTTCTCTTCGATTTTTCTTGACTTTTGAAAGCACTCTCCTTCTTTCGACTTTTCCTTCGAAAATCCGACAATGGTTAGAGGTAGAGCGCGTCAACCCCGACGACCTGCCAGGCTCGGGATCCGAGGGACTGAGTCGACACTTGGAATGGGGAAAGAGTTGGGGCTGACCCTGAAGGGGGTATCCGGGCAACCCCTTTGTCTTTGGCGCCTCCCCAAGGAACGGGAGAGGCTGGTGTCTCTGGGCAGGAGGAAGTTCTGGCCGCCGCACCGTGGAGCTTGCTCCCTGGGTACAATGAGTGGCAGAATCCCGAAGCCATTTCGGCTATGATGGGGAACATTCCTTACCCCTGGTGGGTCCGGAACGCTGAGGCCTACCACTTCGCCGAACAACTCGAGTTGCACTACAGCATTCTGGAGGCGGATGGGTATTGGTGCCGAATGCCCACGGCCACAGACAGGATTCATCGTCCACCTCTTGGATATGTGGCGGTGTACACTAGGCAACTGCAATACGGGCTGCGATTCCCCTTAAATCCCTTCGTGAGGGATCTGCTGAGAAAGTACAGGATCTCCCTGTGCCAGTTAACGCCTGTCAGCATCCGAAAGGTGATGACGTATCTTTGGGTGTGCTGGTTCTTCGGTCATGAGCCGAATCTGCACTGTTTTAAAAAGCTGCACAAGCTCGTGCCGAACACTCAGAGCAGGTATGGTCAGCACGACTCTGGCTGGTGGAGGATTGAGAATCACCCACAGTATTTAACCATGTGTCCGAACGATTCCTCGGATAAAGACTGGAGAGGTCAATGGGTTTGGGTTAGGGCACCCGCAGACCCCAAACATCCTTACTTCTTCGGCGCTCCGCGCTACCTATCCGAGCCCGACCCAGACATGCTGGACCTGGGTCCCGAAGAGCCCGATGCTGCCACCCATCCCAGTTATCAGCAAGCTTTTATCTTCGGGAAGAAGGAAAATCTTGGAGGGATCGGCCGGCTGAAGCACATACCGGAGACTTGGCTCCCTGACTCCCATTACGCTTTCCAAGAGAACATGTTGGCGGCTGTCGGCCTCAGCCGAAAGTTTAGAGACGGTAAGCACCTTCGGCTGGGGCCGAGGACTAGCATTTCTTTGCTTTTATTTTGTTTTGCACTTATTTCAGTGCTTTTTGGCGTCCACTTCATTGCACTAATTTATTCTTTTTACTTTTCAGAAATAAACGAGAGCAGCTCAGGGATTGACTACAATCGCCTGGGGGTAAACGTCGAAAGGGTTATACTAGACCGAGCCCCCGCGATCACTGATCTAAAGGACCGTCCGCTACACCTGCATTCGACGGGCCTTCAGATTGAGGCTGTTGCAGACTATCTGAAGCAAAAGCCTTGGTGGGCTAAGCGGGACCCTCTGAGACGTTTGCTACCTGAAGAAGAGGAGGCCGCTCGGACAGCTGAAGAAGTTACTAGGGCAATTGAAGCCTTAGAAGGAGGCGAAGGGACCTCCCGAGCTGCCGAAGAGGAAGTAGCAGCAGACGAGGCTCGACTGAGTACCTCGGTAAGTTCTTCAACATTTAGCAATTCTTTTTTTTTTTTTTTACTCAAACCCTTCTTGCCCCCCACTTCTGCAGCCTGAGGAAGAGAGCAGAAGGAGAGAGGGAAATGCCTTGTATGCCTCGAAGATCTTTCTGAGTCATCGGATTCTGAAGACATGGATGAGAAACCTCTCATCCAAAGGAAGAGGAGAAGAACGGGTCCAGCTGTAGTGGGCCCAAGTGATTTCGAGCTGAGGCCGATGCCGATGCCCGGCGTAGTTATAAGGGAACCTGTCGCTGACAGGGGCAGGGTTCCTAGAGGTTCAAGGGGTCCTCCACCCCCAGTTCAGCCACCACTAAAGATGGGCACGGGCCGTGCAGGCATCGGGCGGCACGGGCCCGACACGACTCGGCTACTGGCACGGCACTGCACGGCGGCCCACTTGTGGGCCGTGCCGTGAACAAAAAATTGAAATTCGGCACGGGCACGGTCGTCGGCACGCCGGCACGGCCCGTGGCACGACCCATGCCCAAATAAAACTTAATTAATTAAGTTTATTTATATAAACTTATTTAATTAATAAATAAATAAGTTTATTTAAATAAACTTATTTAATTAAGTTTATTTATATTAACTTATTTAATTAAGTTTATTTATATTAACTTATTTAATTAAGTTTATTTATATTAACTTATTTAATTAAGTTTATATATATAAACTTAATTAAATAAGTTTATATAAATCGATTAATTTATATAAACTTATTTAATTATTATAACACAATAAATCAATTTATATATATATACATATATATATATATAAATAAAAAACATAATAAAAAAAATAAAAAATTAAGTGGCACGGTTTGGGCCGCGGCCCGGCATGGCACGGCCCGCCAGGCACGTGGGCCGTGCCGTGGGCTGGGGTGTGCCAAAATTAGGCACGGCACGGCACGCCCGCCGCGGAGCCGGCATGGCACGCCCCCCACCGCGGCACGGCCAGACACGGCCCGCGGCGGCACTCCACGGCTCGTTGCCCATGTTTAGCCACCACCACCAATCCCGTCTCCCCCGAAAACCCCTCCACCTCCCCAAATCCAAGAAATGGAGGTGGACCAGAGGACTCTTGATCCAAAGGATGGGGTCCAGGAGGAAGTGCCGAACTAGGAGAGTGTTGCTAAGCTCCCTGGTGATAAAGCTGAAGAGGTGGCTGCAACTGAAAAAGCGGCCGAAACCACTATTGATGAGGGCTTCACTGCTGAAATTCAGCAAGAAGTCGATGCTTTTTTGGACCAGCCTGAAGGAGAGGCTGAGATGATTAACTTGGAGGACGCTGCTGAAGAGACGAGGGAGCAGAACGCTGAAGTCCCTTCGTCCTCCATTCCTTCATTTCATACCTTCAGGTCTGAAGACATGGGATTCCACGCCCCCTTCATCAATGTTCCGGACAGTGTCCGGGAAACAATTTGGGGCCGCCGAGAAGAAGCTGCGGCCTTCTTCGGCGACTTTGCTGGCATGTCCGAAGTGGAACGGGCAAGGGAGTGGTCGCTCAAGGCTACTGCTGGAATGGGGGAGTCCAGCAGAAGGGTCCCTGACCCTGCAGTAGACAACCAACGACTGCTGATGCAGGTACTTGCTCAATTTTATTTATTTCTTGCGACTTTAGCTCTTCAGTAAAGTGTTTTTTTTTTTTTTTTTTTTTTTTTTTTTTTTTTTTTTTTTTTTAAACTGACTTGTGCCCTGGTTGCCAGGTCGTGCACAATCAGACTCTCACTGTAGAGCTGATAGACAATCTCCAAAACAAGTTGGAGATTGCCCAAGCTGAGGCAACGCTGGCCGAGATGAAAGTCAAGGCAGCCGAGGAGAAGCAAGTCGAGGCCCAGAGATACGAGAAGCAGGCTGCCGAGGCTCTCCAGGACTTCTGCAATGCCATGCAGAATGAAATCTTCCCCACTCTGCTTGAAGGGGAGAAGCTCATCAATGAATACGGGGCTGTTGACATCCCCGGCTTTAGGGTTGCTGTTGAGCGCCGAATTGCTGAGGGGGTCAACACAAGGGTGGCCCTTCAGACCCCAGAGCTGCAGTCAAGGGTAGAGGTCTTGGAGGCCAAGGAGAAGACTGCCTAAGAGGCAATTAAGGCCAAGGATGATCAGATCTCTTAGGCCAATGCTGCTGCTGAGGCCCAAAATCAGAAGCTTCAAGATCTGGAGAATCGGCTGAAGGCCAAAGAGGATGATCTGACCCAGGCTAACACTACAATTGGCTTTGTCCGAGACCAGCTGAACAACACCAATGACGCTGCCAACCGAGTTCAGCTGGAACTGGACGAGGCCAAGTAGAAACTGGCGGATCAGCAGGAGGCTTCTCAGAAAAGCCTGGAGGAAGTCCAGAGGAAGCTGGCCGATGCTGAGGCTCAGCTCGCTGAGAGGGTGTACACCGCGGCTCAGTACTCGAAGGCTTTCAATAACGGGTATAAGGTGGCCCGAAGACTGGCCCTTCATGATGCTCCTGAGCTAGACTGGTACCAATGTGAAATTTGGGCTGAAGACCCCAAAGATCCTCATATGGAGTTCGCCAGCCAGGCTGAGATAGATCTGGAGGTCCGTCTCCAAGCTAGGGAAATGGAGGATGCTGAAGCTGAGGAAGCTGAGAACAAAGAGAACGAAACTCAAGCTCAAGTTCAGCCCGCTTCTTCAGCAGCCGGAACTGATGCCACCTTGGAGCCCAGCGTTGCTGGGAGGCCTGATCCTTCAGCTGAAGCCCAGGGACTCGGGCAGTTGTCTTTAGAATCTTGCGGATCAACTTGTGCTTAACTTCTGAATTGCCGCTTCTGAATTTTTTTCCTCTGTTTTGCTTCAGCTTGCCTTGGTGTACAAAAATTTTAGTTTTTTGCCTTGTACGTACTTCGGCAGCTGTAATTTTCCGCTTGTGGGCGGCTGCCGATATTTATTTTTATGTTATGGAACACTTAACTTTGTCCGAGCTTTTTACTCGTGCTATGAATTTGCTGCTTTTCTTCTTACTGCTTTGCCTTGAACTTGCGCATTAATCTGATGAATTTCTGAAAAAATTTGCTAAGTAAAAGGGCCTACTTTAGAAGTTTTCAGCTGCTGATAATTTGCACTTGTAGTGCCTGTTGCCCCCCCCAGAATTCTGAAGATCAATCTTCGGATTTCTGAGATGATTGCCTGTCTTTCTTGATTTTAGACGAAGCTTTTTTGTATTTAATAAATTTTTGATTGTTATGCGATTATTCTTGGCTTTCTGTCTAACAGAAAGAATGGATATCTGAGACACAAGGCCAACTTAAGGTAATGTCCCAAACAATGACCCTCTGGGATACAGAGCTTAGTGAAAGCAATATCCCAGATTCGTCCATGGACTCATTGCCTTGGAGAACAAGTCTTACTGAAGTTTTCACTTCAGCTGAAAGACCAGTGTTCTATAAAAGGCGAGTTTTTCAGCAACCTGAAACCCGGTGCCTTAAAGGCGAAGGCTTCAGACAGGGCTGAAGAAAACCCTTAACAGAGTAGATAGAATAAAGAAAAATGAAAGAATAAAAATTACAAATATTTGTAGAAATGGTGGCTCTGAGGCCTTTCATTAATAATTTCAAAATATACTTACAAAGATTGTTCTGCCCCGAGGGGTCTACACATGATATTTCTTAAGTATATCAGCATTCCAGTGATTTTTCAGCTCAGTTCCATCCGATTGCCGAAGTCGGTATGTCCCAGGCTAAAGCTCATCATAAATCTCGTAAGGTCCCTCCCAACTGGCTGAGAGTTTCCCATGGACTCGGCTTTTCTGAACTGCTGCAGCATTCCGAAGGACAAGGTCTCCAACTCTGAGAGGCCTTGCATGGACCCTTCGGTTATAAAATTTGCTAATTGTCTGCTTGTATGCAGCCATTCTATCTCTGGTTGAGTCTCTTACTTCGTCAAGGAAATCAAGAGATTCCTTCATAAGCTGCTCATTCTCAGCCGAGAAGTGGTGCACTCGTAGACTTTCAGAACCGATTTCCACTGGAAGAACGGCCTCGGCACCATACACTAACTCAAAAGGTGAGTGGCCCGTTGCCTCCTTTTCAGTTGTCCGAAGGGACCAGAGAGTTCCAGGAAGTTCCTCCAGCCATTTGGACTTTTGATCCTCAACCCTCTTCTTGAGAGCATTAAGAATCTGCTTATCTGCAGCTTCGGCTTGTCCATTACTTTGCGGATGGCACACTGCTGAATATGCCAATTTGATGCCGAACTGATCTGTATACCGTTTTAACGGCAGATTGTCGAATTGCCTTCCATGATCAAAGACAAATACTTTAGGGATGCCGAAATGAGTAATAATGTTATGCCAGATGAATTTTCTAACAGTTTTCTCTGTAATGTTCAAGGCTACCTCGGCCTCGATCCATTTGCTGTAATAGTCTATGCCGACTATCAACCATTTTTTCTGATATGGAGCATCCGGAAAGGGACCCAGGATATCCAGCCCCCACTGGGCAAAAGGAAGCGGATTCAAGACTGACCGAAGCTCCTGGGCCGACTGATGGATGACTGGTGCAAATTTTTGACATTTTTCGCATTTTCTAACCAGCTCCTTGGCATCTGAGATCATGGTGGGCCAATAATACCCTGCTCTTAAAGCTTTATGGGCTAATGTCCTTCCCCCAATGTGATTTCCATAGATGCCGAGATGGATTTCCCGAAGGATATAATCAGCGTCTGTTGGACCCACACATTTCAGCAATGGGGCTGAGAAGGATTTTTTCAGCAGCTCGCCATTAAAGACAATGAACTTGGAATTGGTTCGCTTCAGCTTGGAGGCTAAGGTTTTGTCTTCGGGGATTTCTCCCCGAAGCTTGAAAGCTAGGATGGGATCCATCCAGCTGGGTTCCTGGTTGACGCAACACACTTCGGTTGCTTCGTCAACACTTCTTTCGCGGCGCACCTCTACATAAACAGATCGGCTCAGCTCAGTAAGAGTTGAACTAGCAAGCTTGGAGAGTGCGTCGGCTTGGGCATTCTGACCCCTTGGGATCAGCTGAACTTCAAAGGTTCTCAGCTTTGCAATAACCGATTTGATCTTGACGAGGTAAGCTATCATAGAGGGCTCTTTGGCCTCATAATTGCCCCCGATCTGATATGCAACTAGCTGAGAATCTGTCTTCAGACAGACATGTTCGACCTCCAGAGAGATGCACAGTTCTAGGCCAGCAATTGCTGCCTCGTACTCGGCTTCGTTGTTCGAAGTTTTGAAAGAAAATTTGAGTGCATACTCAAAGGATTTTCCTTCGGGAGAGGTAATCACTACCCCTGCCCCCGAACCATTTACGGTGGAGGATCCATCCGTAAAAACGGTCCAGATTTTCTTTTCTTCATCTAGCGTTTCCTGGTACGAGCATTCAGCCAGGATGTCCGCTAGAGCCTGAGCCTTGATGGCTGCTCTCGGCTGGTAGCTGATGCTGAACTCGGTGAGCTCGAAAGCCCACTTGGCCAACCTACCAAAATTTTCAACTTTGTCGAGGACTCTTTCCAGCGGCTGATAAGTTAAGACCACTATTTGATGGCAATCAGAATAGGGCCTCAGCTTCCGAGCAGCTACCACTACTGCAAATGCAACTTTCTCGAGTAGGGGGTAGCGGGTCTCGGCATCCGTCAGAGTGTGACTGACGAAGTAGATCGGCTGCTGAATTTTATTTTCTTCCCTCAGCAGCACTGCGCTGATGGTGGCTGGGCTAACATCCACGTACAAGTACAGAGATTCTCCTTCCACCGGGCTAGCCAGCGTTGGGAGTTGAGCCAGATGCTCTTGAAGCTGCTTGAAGGCTTCTCTTTGCTCGTCTTCCCAGATGAGCTCTTTTGTTTTGGGGAGTTTCAAGGCTTTGAAGAAAGGTAACCCCTTATCCGAGGCTCTAGAGATGAACCTTGAGAGGGCTGCCATTCTTCCGATGAGCCGCTGAACATCCTTCTTTATTTTCGGCTCAGGGAGGTCGAGTGCTGCTTGCACCTTTGCGGGATTGGCATCAATCCCTCTTTGTTGACTATGAAGCCAAGAAATTTTCCAGACTTCACGCCGAAGACACACTTCTTCGGATTCATCTTCATTTGGTGCTTTCTTAAGGTGACGAAGGTTTTAGCCAGGTCCTTAACATGGTCTTCATCCTTTTTGCTTTTGACGATAGAATCGTCAACATAGACTTCCATGTTGTGGCCTTTTTGATCGGCAAAAACCTGATCCACCAGCCTTTGGTAAGTTGCCCCCCCATTTTTCAATCCGAAGGGCATCATTTTGCAATTGTACACCCCGGCGTTCGTGACGAATGCCGTCTTTGCTCGGTCTTCGGGGTGCATGAAGATCTGATGGTACCCCGAGAATGCGTACATGAAACTAAGCAAGGCATGGCCACTTGTCGAGTCGACTAGCTGATCGATCCTCGGCAAGGGGTAAAAGTCCTTCGGACAAGCCTTATTCAGGTCCGTGAAGTCAACGCACATTCTCCAGGTGCCTTTGCCTTCTGAACCATCACCACATTAGCCAGCCACTCTGGGTACTGACAGGGTTCGATGAAGCCTGCCTCCAGCAACTTTTTGACTTCGGCTGCGATGTCTCGGTTCTTGCTTGCGGAGTAATTCCGCTTCTTTTGCTTAACTGGCCGACACGTGGGGTCGACATTAAGCTTATGAGAGATGAGGTCTGGACTTATCCCGGGCATGTCAGCTGCCGAGAAAGCAAACACATCTCGGTTGTCCCGAAGGATTTGGATGAGTTCAACGCGGACATTTGGATCAAGGTCCATTCCGATTGTAACACATTTTTCAGCGTCACCTTCAGTCAACTCGACCGTTTCGGTCTGCTGATCCAGCTCCATGGATTTGGGGCCGGATTCTTCATCATCTGGCTTGCTGTCAATGTCAGAAGGCGTCCCAGACTTTTTCTTCGGCTGGCTCTCTATCGTTCGGCTCAGATAAAGAACCAGCTTTCTCTTTCTCTGACCGTTTTTCTTTGGCCAGAGACCCTTGGGCCGAAGCACTTAGGCCTTTCGGCTTCTTCAAACTTGGCTCTTTTTCTTTCTCCTCCTCATCCTCATCGTCGTCGTCTTTCGAACGACTAGTGGATGGCTTGAGGTAGTTGCACCTTCGGGCCTCCTTTTGGCTGCCCTCAATTCTTTCGGGGTAGCCAACATCCGAAACATATATCATCATTTGATGGTATTTTGAAACTAGCCCTTGAATTTCGTGAATCATAGGTCTCCCCATGATCACGTTGTACACTGAAGGAGCGTCAATGACCAAGAATTCAGTCATGACGTTCCTGGCTGCTTCAGCGCGGCCGATGGTGACAGGAAGGAGGACCTTCCCATCAAGATAAGTTGAAGCTCCGTTGAATCCAGAAACCTGGTAGGGTACTAGCATTAGGTGTTTGGGCTTCAACTTGATTTGGTTGTAGGCCTTTCGGAACAAAATATTTGCTCCGCTGCCTCCATCCACGAGAGTCCTGGACACATCGTGGTTGGTAATTGTAGCAAAAATCACCAAGGAATCCTCATGAGGGAATGTCACCCCCCGGCGGTCGGCGGCTGAGAACGTCATGTTCGGCGCCGGGGACTGAGGAGGTTGGACATCAGCATTGTTCACCTGGTGGGTCAAAGCCCTAAGGTGACGCTTATGCTCCCTTCGAGAACACGTCCCCCCGGATATAACATGTATCGGGGCGAATGTTTCCTCCGAAGTCTTGTTGTTCTTCCGGGGGAAGTCCAGCTCTTGTCGAGAGTCTTTCTCAGACTTCTCAGCCTCTTTTTTCTCGCGGTGATCTGCTATATATTTTTTCAAGTATCCCTTCCGGACCATATCCTCGATTTGGTCCTTCAGCTGGATACATTCTTCAGTGTTGTGTCCCGGTGACTCGTGGAACTCACACCAAAGATTTTTATTTTTCTGCTGATACCACTCGGGAAGTGGTCTCAGCTTTCTGTAACTCTGTTCTCCCTTCGTCACGCTGTAGATCTTGGCGCGTGGGAGGGCGAGCGGAGTGTAGGATTCATATCTGCCTAGATAAGGTGCAGATTTCTCCTTCTTCGGCTCGTTCGCCGAAGCTTGCTCTGAGGCTTTCGCCTTTCCTTTCGACTTTTGGCCTTGGCCTTCAGTCGATTGTTGTTTTTGTTTCCCACCTCTAGTTTGAGGTTGGGTTTTTGTTTTGTTCCATTCCTCGGCTCAGATGAATTTGTCCGAAGCATTGAGAGCTTCCTCCAAGGTCTGGGGTGAATTCATAACCATGAAGTCAGAGAACGGACCAGTTCGAAGGACGTGCTGAAGAGCGAAAACGGCCAGCCCTTGATCCAGCCGAGAAATGCTGGATGACTCGTTGCTGAAACGAGTCAGATAGTCTCGGAGGCTTTCGGCCTCGCCTTGTTGCAGGCCTATGAGCTCTGCAGTTGTTTTCTCTCGGCGGTTTGTCGTGGAAAACTTGCTTTTGAATTTGGCGGACAAGTCGTCCCACCCGGTTATGGAACCCTCCTTTACTCCCTTGGAGATCCACGCTTGTGCGACCCCCTTGAGAGTGGTAGGAAAGTATTTGCATCAGGTCGCTTCGAACCTGGGGCACAGATGCATATGCCCCTCATAGGAGGCAATATGGTCCTTCGGATCCGAAGTCCCATCATAAGTAATGTGCGACGAGATTTTAACCGTCGGCACATGCTCTTCCAGGATCCATCACTCGAATGGAGAACTGGTTAGAAGCATCACATCTTTGCCCTTACTTCTAGCCGAAGGAACCGCTTTCCGCCCTCTCATAGAGGTAGAAGTGGTTTTCGTTCCTTGGTCAGAAGGTTGGGGCTCGGTCCCCGGGAATGAGAGGCGGTTGTGCACACTCTGTTCCCTGCGGCCGAGGCGCTCGTGAACGCTTCGGCGAATAGTATCCGGCCGAGAGGCTGAAGTACTACTTTTATGAGTTTTGCTCAAGGTGAGCTGAGTAGAAGGCTCCTTGAAGAAATGCGAGTTCCTTTGTCTTTCTCGCTCGGTTCTCCAAGTATCCTCTTCCCAATTTTCCTCCAACTCCTTGAAGGATTAGGGTCTCTCCCCCTCTTGTCCGGTCTTCCTCCGCTGATGCCTGGTTTGCGAAGGTGACCGGTCACGAGGTGGTAGCATCATGCCGGCCTTCATGGCCTCCATGAAAAGCGCCACTGCTCGCGCAATTTCCTCGGTGGAGGGTCCCGTTTGAGGGGTCCTTCTATGAGTATGGGGGCGAGAATGAATACTCAGAGGCGGGCTTCGAGTGTTGGAATGAGCCCTTGGGTTGGACTGAGCTGCAGCGCTGGACCGAAGAGGACTCGTCCTACACTGCGAGCGGATGGAGGGAGATTGCGACCTCTCCCTTGATGACCCTCCCGAGCTGGCTTCCCCGGAGGAATACCTGTTCGGAGAAGGTGGAGATGGCGGAGATGGAGGGTCCAAGGGCCATTTTTCCTCCGTCATTATTATGCAGCTCCTCTTTGATGAAGAAGGACCGCCCTCGGATTTTTTGTTCTTGCGGTTCTAAGCCATGGATACTAAGGTGAGAGCAAGATTGGAACTGGCTTAAAGATTTTTTGAAAGTCTTCCCCACAGACGGCGCCAAATTGTTTCGGGTAAAACAATGGGACCTTGCCGAAGGTCCTGAGAAGTGATGAAGACTGGGCTCGGTCCGAATGATGCTGGGCCGAGGGCTTCCTGCACAGCAAACACACGTAAACTGGCCTCGGGGGTTGTGCCGAGGAAGGCCCCTCCGATGTCGAAGTCAGTACAATGTGTAGAGAAATAGCTATGCAAGAGAATTAATTGCTTGAGGCTATATGTGAATGAATGATAAATGGTGCAATTGAAGGTTTTTATACCTTAGCATAATGAGGAGAAATGGGCTTGGAGTCATATGGGCTGACCATATTGACTGGGCCGTTGACTTGACTCTGACTTGACAGGATTGGAGACTTGGGCCTTGACCTTGGCTTGTAATTGAATCATTTATGGATCAGGCCCAATTAAGCTTAATTGGACCAAACCCCTATATTTTTATTGATAAAGTTACCTTCTTCGATGAGTATTAACCAAATCTTAGTATGTGAAAGTAACAATATCACTTTTATGTACAGTATAGTATATCATGTAGCCTATTTAGTATTTACATTAAAATTGTATCAGAATTATTGAAGTTATCCCTTGAACTAAAAGTTATCCCAAATAAATAAATCAGTTGTAAAGGAGACATGACCATGCATGAATTTACCTTAATTTGATTATAAATTTTAACTCATCACTTCCATTATGAGCATAATATTGCTATTGTTCCGTTTGATAAACAGCCATAAATCAAGGGAATTGTATTAAATTTGTTTATAAATCTACTTAATTTTAGTATTATCCATGGTATTGTGATTCTATCTTTGTCCCTCTTTAAATTTTCATTACTTATAGTAACAATTCCTCAAAAAAAAAAAAAAAAAAAAAAAAAAAACAGAGAAAAAAGAGAGAGAGAAAAGTATTATGAGAACAATGCTAACACATATTTGCATGGATTGGAGTAATTCTATTTGTTAGCACGTACATTGCTATTATATGAGTAATAGACACAAACTTTCCTTACAAAATTATCATCAAACAAACTAATAATTACGGAGTACTTTTTACACGCTATTTATAACGGCTTATATTACCAAATGAGACGTATACGTACATGTTCATAATCATCGACCGCACAAGTCGTTAGCAAAAAAAGATTAATAACATCTCTAAGTTGATACTACATGCATACACTAGCAGACTAGCCATATACGGAGTATGAGTTAGATATTGTGAGTTTGTGAGTGATATTTTATTTTCTGTGTTTGTTTCCTAGCAATGTCGGCAATAAAGGGAATCATTAATTTTTGTCAACTGAATGTCTGGAATTAGAGTCTTATTGTTGCGCTACATATATTTGTCGGAGACTTATTGTTGTCGACGTAAAAAACCTGTAAACTTTAGTTCATGAATTGATGAAAATGATGAAATACTTCGTATTAAACAATTACTTAATTTATATTCTAATTCCTATGGAATAATATCATATCTTTATTTAAGTTTAATTGTTTTTATAATACACATTTACTTATTACTTGAACAGTTTCCATGGACAAATGAACAATATGGAGTAAATAATTAACTAAAATAAGTGTAGTGGCCAGATTATATATGTGTATGATACTTTGAGTGTATATACAAATTAGAAAATTTCAATTCAGTTCATTTTAGCTCCAATAAGTTCAATTTAGTTCTTTTTTTGCTAATTTATTTCAGTTCAATTCAGCCCCAATCAGTTCTATTCAGTTCAATTCACTTGTTTTCAGCAAATCGGAACAATCCCTAAGGTATATATAAAATAAAAATTACCGTCTTAATTTCGTATATCTTTTCTTTGAGTCGAAATATATATGTTATATATAGTAAATGACAATTAAAATAGAATAGAGTAGATTTCACAGTAATAAAATTGCGTGAGACCCAAAAATAAGGGATGTATGTTTAGTTATGTAATTATATGACTTTCACATTTAGTGGTTTTTATCTATCACTCAATTTTTAGCTTTATTGTGGTTAGACAACTAAAAAAAAAAGTGTGATAACTAGGCTTTTTAGGGCCTGTTCTGTTCAGCTTAATTTCAGTTCAATTCAGTTAAGCTCCAATCAGTTCACTTCAGTTTAGTTCTCAATTTCCTTCTCTCATAAACAATTCATTTCATTTCAGTTTAGTTGTTTTCAATAAATCGGAACAAACCCTTAGACTGAATGAAAACACAACTTACAGCTATCACCTCAACCTCTAATTGGGGGTAGAGTCAATTGTCACTTAATAGTTAATACGAATTTAGGATTATTACTGATCATCATTCTCTTAAGCCAACACAATTATTCTGATGCATTTTGTCCTTGATCACCATGTGCATCTTGGTACTTCCCAATCCATGCAACAAGGCCCTATTCAAAGAGTTATGAGTCAATCTTGGAAATTAGAGGCATCATAAGGAAGAAGTCACATAACATTCATGAAGACAGAGTCAAGGATGACTCAAGTTTAGTTCCTTCTTCTCCTGATCAATCAACCTACCAAGAAGAAACTAATCCAAATCCACTGATCTGAAGCTCTAGAGAAGAGGACCGGATTTGTCTATAGAAGGATCAAGCCAAAGCTAAGTATATATCTATATTGTGTTTGTAGCTGATCGAGCTAATTAATTTGCATTTAGTTGAATTTAGAAAATCCAACCAAAAATTAAGTTGAGTTTAGAAAGATCTCATATGATTATGATTAACTATCAAAATACTACGTATTAAATTCCATTTGCATCGAAATATCTTAAAAATCTAAATATGACCAAAAAAATGGAGGGAGTACGACTATCATATCAATTAGAAACCACGAGTAATAGTGTTAGTAACGATCATGCATATTGCATAATTATACCCAAAAATTAATTTTATCAAAAATATTTACAAGCAACCAATCAATAGTCTGTCAAAAGAATAATTAAAACAGATAGCGGGTTAAAATAAAATACGAAGTACCAAGCTATATAGGTAATGCTAGCTAGTTCTTCATTTGTCTCTGTTGTAAAAGTAAAAAAATAAAATTCATCTAACTCTATTTGTTTATGCAATTTAGAATTATTGAGAGACGCAAAACTATTTGTTAGAAATACAAATAAAGACAAAAGGAGTAATATTCTAAAATACAAAAATACAGAGTAGTAATTTCCAAATGAGGGCCAAGTAATTAGGAGCAATAGTTTATATTGTCTAATTTTTGTAAAGTTACTTAGGCTCTATTCTCATCAGATTATTTTCAATTCACCAGTTCAGTTCAATTCAGATCTAATAAGTTCAGTTCAGCTCCTAATTTCCTTCTCTCATCAGTTCAGTTCAGTTCAGTTCACCTCATTTCAATCAATGAGAATAGACCCTTAGCTTGAGAATCTAATAGTAATAGAAAGATAAAGTGACTAGATAATTTATTTTGACTTTGTTAAAGTTGATACCTTTTGATGAAATATCGAGCTAGCTCTGCTATTATAATTTTCTTCTTTTTTTTAAAAAAATAAGAGCTTTGCTCCGAATTGTTTGGGCCCTTTGATTCACTAGTTTGGAATTTGGTTTCCAAACAAAAGCAAAACCTTTTAAACAAATGTCATCAAGATGGTTGAGTGGACTAAGGCCCTGTTCTTTTGATTTGTTCAACTTTGTTGAACCTGCTCTATTCTGCTTAAAAATAATAATTAATATTAATAAATATTAAATTAATAATAATAGTAACAATTAATATTAAATTAATAATAATTACTAACTAATATTAAATTAATAATAATAAAATTAATAATTAATTTTAATAATAGTTAATATATAATAATCAAAATAATTAATAATAATTAATGCAAAATTATAAATATTAAATTAATAATAATAATTAAAATTTAATAATAATAATACTAATATTTAATATTTAATAATAATAATTAATACTTCCTCCGTTTTTTTTAATTGACTCTTTTCTTTAGTCACATTTGCCAATGCACAAATTAAATCATTAATATCTTTAATTACCAATAAGAAAAAATTATAAAAAGTTGATATTTTGAAAATATACATTGTGATGAATCTAACAAGGTCCTACTTGACTATATTTTTCCTAACATATAAATCACAAAACATGGTCAAAGAGAGGTGTGTGAATAGTGTTAAAGTCAAAACGTGTCAACTAATAAAAAACGGAGGTAGTATTTATTAATAATAATAATTATAATAATAATAATAATAAATATTTAATAATAAATAAAAATAATAATGCAATAATAGTAATCATAAAAATGTGTTTATAATAATAATATATTAATATTAATAATATAATAATAAGGAAAAATTGCAAATAATAATCAAGCTTTGGCCTGTTCTTTTTTAATAATACAACTTTTGGATTATACATTAATATAACAACCTTTAGGGAATGTTTATTTTTAACAGGCAAAAACCGGTTGGTAATCTATTTTACAAGTTAATGGGACACGTGTTACTTTATCATTTGTTGAGGATTTTATTTTTTCAACTTTTCTCCTCCTCCTTCCCTATATCAATCCCCACCACCCAGATATTCCAACCCTTATAGCCACCATAAAAACCACCAAAGCACCCCGTAAACTCACCCTTTCCCTTTCCCAGACCGCCGCTTCCACCAAACACCTCCTCTGAGCAACACGAAACTAGCCTCCTTCCCTTCCCAACCACCACGAAACCCACCTTAATATTTCCGAAACCTACCACGAAACCCCGTAGCCACCGAAACCTACCACGAAACCCCTAGCCACCGAAACCTACCACGAAACCCGTAGCCGCCACCAAAACCCACTCTAAACCCAACAAAACCCAACCAAAATCTCGCAGCCACCACTAAACCCACCAAAACACCACGATACCTACCTTTTTCCTTTCCCAGACCACTAATAACCACCCCTTTCCCCTTCCCCTTCCTTTTTCCGAAAAGCGCCTATATTCCCCTTCCCCTGTTTCGAAAATCAACCCCAACAAACCATAGCATTGTGGTGGTGTTCGCGCCGAGGTGGTGGCCCGCGTGTCCGGGGAAATGGGGTCGATCGTGTAGTTTGCTAGAGAAGGACTGGTCGGCGCCGTCGCTTCAAGCTGGGATGGTTTGTTCGTCGGGGAAAGGGGATGTCGTGGAGGTTGTTTGGTTAAGAGGGGTTCAGTTTTTGTTTTCTTTTTTGTTTTTATTTTTAATTCTAAAATTAATCATTAAAAAATTAAAATTTAATATTTAATTAGACCAAATACGTACTAACATGTACCACGGGTAATCGGTTTAGTAGTTTAGACACCTGATTGTGTCTCCCCAAAAACCAAACCCAATGATGAGTATCTTTCACGTCATTGAATATCGAACAAGGTGAAATGTTGAAGAGTCTCATGAATTCTTCTGTTTTCCAAAATATTTTAATAAAAATAATTCATTTTATATTTCAAAAATCATTCATTTCGTTTCCTATTTATGAATGTCCAATCCAATGTATTTTGATCCATGATATGGGTCCAATAATTGTGTAGTTGGATAGAGTTTGAAAAGAACTTTTCAACGATATATTATAAGCCCAATTCCGAGTTATAACGAGGAAGTTATGGCCAAAATACTAAACTAGACCTGAAACGACTTTTGATGCGGACCCAATAATCACGTGAAAGGTCCATTAATTATAATTGTATTTCTAAAGTCATTAAGATTTATTTTAATCTTCTAGAATTATCTAAAAGGTTATTTTGAGTTCTAAAGGGATTAGGATTAGTAATTATAATTAATATTGATTTTGAAAAGATAAAGAATTACATTTGGAATAAAACAAGTGTTTTAAAAGGATTAAATCTGATTTAATGAAAGATAAGTACGGACTCTTAGTAACTCAATTCAATTGGAAGAAGGACTCCCTACGGATTTTTATCATGCAATTTCTATTGCGCTGCGATAGGTCCATCGCGCCGCGATAGGCATGTCACTATGCGATAGCCCTATCGCGTCGCGATGGAGCTGAATTTACTCCGAGTCAAATTCTGACTCTTTTCTTATCGTTTCGGTCGATTTTTCTCTATAAATAAGGACGACTTTCTCCCGTTTTCAATCATCAATCTTCTTTTTCTCTCTCTAAGTTTAAGCTTATTCTCTCTCTTTCTAGATTTTCAAAACGTTTTCATACACCACACCATACGTCATTCACGAGACTTAGACGCACATAACTAAACCTGAAGTTGCCTTAGAGCTCGACGTGAAAGGTTGATAGTTCTGAGGGTTTGGTTCCAAATCTAATTTCAATTAATATTATTCTTATTGTTTGATTTAATATTTTCATTGAAGTTACTAACGTGTGTATTTTTTTGATAGAAAGAGGTATGAGACTTCAAAGTCAGTAATTTAATTACTTAATTATTCTTTTGATATAGGAATCATGCTTAGATTATTTTATTAATTCCCGTAGAATGCTTTTATTGCTTTCTAGTATCATGTTTAGGGAGTTAACTAAATTTCTAATATCATGTATCTTTTTAATATCATGTCAGGAATAAAGCTTTGATCTTTATGGTTTAGTGATGCGCTAGGATTTGTTATTAATTGTGTTAGTATCATGCATAGGATCTTGCTAATATTATGCTTTGACAATATGATGATGATGATGATTGTTGTGTCAAATTATGTATATAATTTAAAGTAATTTGTTAATTAACGAATTATTTCATGTTATTTGTTAATTAACGAATTATTATATGTAATTTGTTAATTAATAAATTGTTTTACGTTATTAGTTAATTTACAAATAATTCATATATAATTTGTTAATATTATTATATTGCTTGATATTATTGTTTACTGCTTGATCACGCCCTCTCTTTCCGATTCAAAAGGAATTTGTACTTGAAATCATGATTAATAAAATAATTAATAATTTATTTAGGTTAATATGATTTTAATTTAAGTGATTGCCAATAATAGATTTGTTTGTGCTTTAATAATCAACCAACATAGATTAAACAGGTTTAAGATTAATATATTGATTGTATGTTGATCGGAAAGCGCACATGAATATGAGAAGAACAAAATAGAGGCCTATTTAGGGCATGTTCAATCTCTTTTAGCTTGGATTTGTACCTTTATCCCCGAATATCCAGTCATGGTTCAAGACCAGTATGGAGTTAGCGATCTATATGATCGTGAAGGGGTGTAACCTTCACCTCATAAACAGTTTACAAGTTTCTAAAACTTGTTGGCGACTCTTTTGCTCTAACTTCCTTCCCTTTGGATGCCACTATGCTTAAGTGCATGATTATAGTGGGGCTCAAACTTGGGTGAGTTGAAATATTCCCTACAAGTAGATTATAGGTGTTTTTTTTTTAACTTGTTTAAAATTGATACCTCCAAAAGTTGTAATATTCATGTATAATCCAAAGGTTGTATTATTAAAAAAGAACGAACCAAATGTTGTATTATTATTTGCAGTTTTTCCTAATAATAATAATAATAATCATAATAATAATGTTGAAATTGATCTGCTCTGCTAAAATCTGCTCCACTCTGCTCTGCTGAAATCTGCTAACCCCTACTTTGCTCAGAAGCTCAAAAGAACAGGGCTTAAGGTGTTGTTATGAGCGTAACTTCCACGACACAAAGTGAAGTTTGAAGGGTTGTCCTATTATCAATTGACAATAATGATACATCTTAGTGACGCATCTCAGCGACGCATCTTATTGACGCATCTCAGTACTCGAGTCCGATAATTACAATAACGTTTGACAACCTTCAATGACCTCTAACGGGACACCGTCAGATGACATTAGAAGATGACGCATGACACTGACGCTCTACGTCACATGACGCGTCTCGTAGTGCGACACCAGAAAGTTGCAGAAGAGTCAAGGTTGTTACTAGTGGTTCCTAAAAGTAAAAAAAAAAAAAAAATTTTACCAGCCTTTATCAAGTCAAGAAGATTGTTATCATGAATTTGAAGCTTAAATCAGTTAACATTCGTCAAGGGACCAAGTCTTGAAGTCAACTAACTACTTCCTAAAATCAAAGAATTCATACACATCTTCCTCAACCAATTTTTACCACTTAAAGCCCTATTAAAGGAGGGTAACGACCAGCCATAAAGGCAAATTCCACACAACTTATTCCAAGTATAAACACCCAAAAATAATACACTACAAAATATATCATTAAAAGATGCATCACGAGGCTCTGTTCGACGATCTTCTCTTCCGATTGTTCCACAAGTTGCAATACTGATCAACTCGATGATTATACATCTTCTCAATAACTGCGATGTATACTTAATATCTTGCTCTTATGTAAGTATCATAGTGAATTGGTGGACAAGTAGGTCCCGTATCGTGGGCCTGGCTATGATACCATGTTAAATACAAGTGTGGGCCGCATCTACAAACCAAGAGAGAGTTCACTTTACAAGTCTAAAGGAGGTTCCATCCCAAAAATAAACGCGGGGAAATTAGGTCGTTGACTAACCTCCTAACGGTCAAATAAATTTATAAATCCTAAAACTTACCCCTAAACAAGTCTAGTGGTAAGTTTGGAGTCGAACCACAAGGAACGGTAATGCTAGATTATTTTTCTTGATCTAATGCTTAAGCTACACCGAAGTCGATTTATGGATAGAGGACACTACAACTGTACTAAAACACATATAAAGGACAAAGTATGATAAAGTCTACTAGGGGAAAAGATCCACTTTGAACAATTAATAAGTTAATGAGAATCCATTTGATAATCAATCATGCAAAGAAAAAATTAAAATGGGAATTAACTACACTCAAAAGCAATCTCTCAAATTCCTAGCCCAAATCCCTCATTGACTAGGTGCATAGAAGAAATTTACTCAAAATGCAATCAAATATATCAATACTAATTCACAATCCCTTGTCAAACTAGAACTAATATGTAATTAAGTTTGCTATAATGGGAGATCAATCCAATCTAAAACAAACAATATGCCATCATCAATACAATCAATTTAATCACACAGTTATCATCAAATTTATCTCAAATAACTCAATTAATCATTACAAAGGTTCACTCAACACTTAGTGGAAGGGAAACTACTCAAACATGATGAAAAAGCAATTAAATAAAGCATAAAGAGATCGAAGATAGAGTAAGAATGCTCATTGATATAAGATAAAGATCTTCAAATCATCAAAGTCCTCCTTTGATTATCCAAAATCCATGAAAACCATTGTGGTTCTCACTTTCTCTCTCCAAAATTTGAGAGTTTCTCTCTCTAAAAACCTAAAACTAACCTAAAAACTACTGAAGAAACGAATTCCTCTCTATAAAATGAGCAAAAAAAAAAAAAAATCTATACCCCTTACTAAATTGCCTAGGAAGCTCCGCTAAAATTCAAGCAACACGTATAAAAGCGGGCGCTCCATTGGGTGCTCCTAGCTGTAGCAGTGAGAAGTAGAATCGTTCCACAAAGTTTGGAGCGGGCGCTCCTCTTAGATTTTGCTCCCGCTCTTTCGCGCTGGACAAAACTGCTCAGCTTCAAACGAACATAAATCCCTCATTTTACATCGAAATTGAGCATATGACCTGTCGTTGGAAAGCTCTTGAAATAAGCTTTCATCTCCAATTGGAATCACTAAAAAATGTTTTGTAAATTAAAAGATATAGGCGTTTGAAGTTTGATCTTTGCAAATCAAGTGCACATTTCTTCATTACTTGTTCTTTAATGTTTTATATTTCTTCAATCTTGAGCAATGAACTTATCCAAGTGTTCCTAAACATAAGAATAAACCAATAAAGTTTAATTTTTTGCAAGAAGCAACAAAAAATATGCTAGAAAAGCCAAAAGTGATCAACAATGACATTTCACATGCAAACACGACAAATGAAATAAAACCGTATTAAAACTAAGTTTAAAGATATCAAAACAATGAGAAACTAACTAGAAACTCCTAAAAAATAGTGACATAAATGACACTTATCAAAAACATATGGCAATAGGCAATGGCTGATCTTTGAAGAGGCTTGTGTGGCTTGGCCCCTGAAGCAATTAAGAACTTTTGTTAGAAATAGAATCTAATGCATTATGCATGGCAATTGCATGACAGAAAATGTCAAAATATTAAAATTACATATATTTATTTATTTACATGTTTTTTGGCACAAAATTGAAATTTCATTTTTAGTTTGAGTACTCAAACTTAAGTTACAAATGTAACCTTATAAATCATTAATGTATTTATTTTAAAGAAAACAAATTTAAATCGATAATTTAAAGACATATGTTGAGACATCATTGCTAATGGTTTGAAAATAATTTGAAAATATATTAATCTAATAAATTCTTATATGACTATGTATATCTCATGTATAATTCACAATTAATGGTCAACGAAAGGTTGTCTTTTATGTTTATCTTAACTAACTTTATTTAATTTTTATCTTAGAATTTTCCGGCCCCTAAAAGAAAAGGTACGAAGATCCGCCATTGGAATAATAGGAGGAGTAGCTCCTTGGCCTTATAAGGTAATTAACTCTCTTTTCTAGCTTCAACCAATGTGGGACACTTACATGTGGTGATACTTGGAAGGTCTAACTTTCAACAATAACATAGTAGTAAAGAAATTTCGAATGATTTTAGTGGTCATTTGAAAAATAACTACCATATTATTTTAATGATATATAATATGACCGACTCATTTTTTCATGTGATAAAATGTCCACAATTAGTCTTATAATATTTACAATGTAAATATAAACTTTGAAAATTTTAATCCAACATTAATTAAATATTTTTTGAGAAACTATAAAACAAGAATAAAAATTACTATTTAACTCTATTTAATAATACATAAATGAAACTAAAAATTTGATAAATCAAAAAAATGTTGATAATGCTATTTAATACCATTAATAAAGTAACATAATATAATTAATTACTTGGAAAAAAATGTTAATTATGAACTATATAATCATTAAAATATTATGGTAGTCATATATAATTCAAACAAATACTGTAAAATTTTCAAGAAATTTCATTACCCCTGTCTTCTACTCTTAACTTTTTTTTTTTTTTTTTTTTTTTTTTTTTTTTTTTTTTTTTGTGAAAATCTTCTACTCTTAACTTTGATCTCAAGTATTGACTTGTGTAACTAATCTGACTAATTTGTTAGAGATGCAAGTTTAGTAAGGTACGATTTTAGTGGGAAAAAAAAAAAAACTGGAGAAAAATCTTTTTTTTCTTTTCATTTATTTGTGTTGATAATTTTGTATTACAGTTGTCATTTTTTTAAACTATAAAAGCATATTGAGAATTTCAAGTACACATACACTACTCCTTTCCTTCTTCTTTACATACTACGTATATAAAAAGGATCTTAACTGATTATCATGCTGTGATCAAAATGATCGAAAATTAGATAGACTAGTAGGATTTAAAAACATCACAAAGATCTAACTATTTACCATTAATCGATCTACATATTTCTTTTTCCCTTTATAATTTGTACAAAGTGTAGTAATAAAATACAAATTAAAATCTTAGGGCCTTTATATTCAAATTAAAGACCCTAAATGACCACTCATTCTGCTTCTGCTCAGAACCACCCCCGATCCATGTGGCTCATGTGGCTCTGTTGTGTGCTAAAGGCCTAAAGCTTCTCGCTTATGACAATACACAGTCTACAATACTGCTGGTGTAGACGTGTATGTACATGTGAGCTACTTACTATACATACGTGTTGCAGCAGGCTGCAGGCCGCAGCAGCAGTTCAAATTATTACTGTAGCATTCAATATATTCGTCAATTAAGAATCCGCGGTTTACATCAGAAGCATGAACAATAATCATTAAAGCAGTGGTGCTTATTGTGTGAGGTGGCACCTTCATTTATACGAGTAGATGTTTTACGCGTTTATTTGTATGGTTTTAGCATCTCACTTCTTGTCTCATTTTTAAAGGCACTTGGAATTGGAACCCCAGCCTCACCTCACAGGCTCATACTATCATTATTATCACCGTTGTTTTTGTCCCATACAAAGTATTCCACGCTGTTTCCGAATAACTGATATAATACTATCTCCGTTTCTTATTATATGCAGCAAAAGAGTATTATTTTCGAGACATAAAATACTCCCTCTATTTTTTTATTATTTTTTTTTTATCATCTCTCTTTCTTACTTTAAACTCCACTCGAATTATTTTATTATGAGCCTATATTTTTATTATTTCTCTTTTTTATTTTATTTTATTATTTCCCTCTCTTTCATGGCCCTCACTTAAATAATAATAATAATAATAATAAAAAAAATCTTCTCTCACATACAATCTCTTTCATGGTGTTCATCTTACTTTTACTATAATAATTTATTCACCAACTCACAATATCATATTACTCTCCTATTACTTTGTGCATTCCCAAGTAATGCAAATAAAAAAAAAAAACGGAGAAAGTATTACTTTGTTGCACATGTAAAAGTTTAACCATCATATGTGAAACTATTAGTATAACTACTTCTTCCGTTATTGTTAGTATTATAACAACTTTTTCCACGTGAGCAATTGATTTTTATATATTACTCGTAGGATAATAAAACACCTTGATAATTTAATTTGTTTATCAATTGATAATAAAATTATAAATAAATTAATAATTTTTATTAATTATGAGTCTACAAAATTTTTATTTATTTATTTTTTTTGGTGCAAATGAGTCTATCATTGTTGATATAATTAAAAAATACTAATAAGCTATTTTGTTGATTTATTTATCATCTTACCACTTACGGTTTATCGAGTAATAAGCTGGAATTTCCTCATACTTTATTCCACAAAGAACTTTAGAAAATACAACACCTTTAAATAAAATAACAAGATTATAAATATTGTGCCAAAATTATATTCTTGTTATATCTCACTTTCGCAATTAAAAGTAAGAAACTTCATGAGAATTTCCCAAAATCTTGTTCACAACTTTTAAAGAGTCACTCTCGGAGACTCAAAGTATCGTCCACGAATCCACGATAGACTTCACATTGCGTTGGAGACTTGGAGGGTCCGTCACTTTTATATCCATCACCTTGTTGCATCGTAAATTTAATTCTTCAGTCTTGGTTAAAAGTGCACAAATTAAAGATATTTCGGATCCCATGCGATTTTGTATATTTGGGTCCCTTTTCAGGATTCAAATTAAATCAATTGATGTTACAAATTGAAATAAAGTAATTAAATGTTTTTTGAAATTTAATTTATTTGATAAAAATATAACGCAATTCAATTCAACTTATTTAGTCCATCATGTACTTTGAAATACAAACTCAACTAAACATTTTATTTTTTTTTGGGAAATATAACACCCAAGACTCTCCTCTCTCCTCCTTCTTTTCTCCAAAACCCTAGCCTCTATTGTTGAATTTTTGAAGGGGCTTCCATTGGTTTTAACCGGTGAAAAGCCCCAATCATTGTTTCTTTAAAGTTTTTTTAAGGTTTATAATAATATTTCCTCCTTTTGGAACTTTTCTCCCTCGAAAGAAAGGCTTTCTAATCTCTTTCGAAAGACAAGGGTTTTTCGAACTCTTTCGAAAGACAAGGTTTATCTCCTTTTTCGGGGGAGTAATTTCTTAGTTTTAAATCCATGACATTAGATATAATAGATTGTTGTGAAATTATTTCGTTGGTGAAAAGGTTATCAAGTTTTCAATTACAGAATGATGAATCAGAAGGAAAACATCCTCACGACTACAAATGATCGTTAGATTGTCTCTCCAACAAGGCTGTATTTTCCAGCGATATAAGCGGGAGATGTTCCATATTGCAAGATCTACTCAACGATCGTAATTTTTATGAAGGAAAATTTTATTTAATTCAATATGTATTGGTTAACGTTGAATCTGTATGATAGATGTCGTATAATTTTCAATTAATGAAATATTCTTGCGATTAAAGAAAAATACAAACTCATCTTGTTTCAAAAAAAGAAAAAGAAAAAAAAAACTCATCTACGCCACTTGTCACTTTTAATGCAACTTAACTTCTTCCAAGAGTTCCAACAAGTTACTTTCAATTGCCATCAAAGCAACCTTATTTAGGGCTTATTTGGTTCACCTTATTTTTAATTATCTGATCTGGTCTGATTTAATTTGAATGTCAGATTTGACCAAACTTTAACCTTAAATATATGATAATCTATACGGAAAAAATATATCAAGTGGGGACTTGTTAGATTCGTAATAATGTTTATTTTATTAATATATGATTCTCATAATTTTTTCATTACGAAATTAAAGATATTTAACGATAAAAAACTACACATAAAACGATGATCTGATATGAACTTATTTTTTCTGATCTGATCTGTTATGAACTTATTTTTTCTGATCTGATCTGATCTGAATTTATTTTTTCTAAAATAAGTAAAAATAAGGGGAACTAAACAGGGCCTTAGTCTATTGTATGACCTAATTGTCCATAAATGTGACTTAAATATATCTAGTATAGAAAAGTTTCATTCCGTAGGTGCAACAATAGTAGGAATCGTAAATAATATATACTCAATAAAGGAAGGTGGTTTTATGCAATTCTTGCCTTAGGAAAGTAATTATTAGATTGTTTTCAAAAAAAGATAATAGATCCATTGCTCCCGTCTTGTGCTTAGGTAAAAGTTCTCTAAATTGTTGTAATTGTAACTCATATCTAGCTTCCATTGATATTTGATAAGTCACCGAATCTAAGATCGAGCATCTTCACTGTCGGGGTTGTTCATCCCAAGTCCCACATGGAAGAAATAAGGAAGGAATGACTTTTTCCTTATAAATGGAAGCATACATCATTAGTATGAGACATTTTGGAAAGGTGTCGAAAAACAAATTTGTGTGGTTAGGCCTAAAGCGGACAATATCATATTAATGTGAAGTGGAGTGTGTGTGCGACTCGACAAGGTGGGTGACCCGGACCCAAATTTTACATGACCTACAACTAAATTAGAGTTTAGTATAATCCATTAATAAAATTCTTACATAATCCATATTGTTTAAAACCCTTTCTCTAATGATCCAATAACTTAGGGCCTATTCATATTTACTGAACTGAGTTGAACTGAACTGAACTGAGCTGAAATGAATATTTTATGAGAGAAGGAAATTAGGAGCTAAATTAAACTGAACTGAACTGATTAGAGCTGAACTGAATTGAATTGAAGTGAACTGAACTGAAATTAAACTGAAGTGAACAAACCCTTAATCTGCAATATATTCTTTTTATGAAAAAGTATTGGATTCTTAATGTTTCATCATCATCAATCTCATCAAAATGTCTTTTTTTATGTATTTTACGTGCCTGAGAAAACACGGGATCAATTCCATTTTCTTCAACTATTTATTTTGCGGTGTTCATATCACTTGAAAAAATTTAACCCTTTTTATCTCACTAATAGCATCATGATCGAATGAGCATGCAAGCACGTTGCTTTATTGCAATTGTTTGCTAACCATTTTCACAACGGTATGCAATTTCATACAAGATAAATGTAACAATCTAGCAAAAAAAAATCAACATTATCAAGCTCATTTGTTGCTAAGAATTTGACTTCAATAATATAAATCTTAATGCCATTATATGTGCTTTGGCTATTTGAAGCAAGGTATATCGTAAGTCAACAAATTTGAAATCTTGTTGCCTACTTCCAACATGACTTTCCCACAATGGGGTGACATGTGTCAATTTAGATATACGGCTGGGTCAGATTGAGCCTATTTTAAGTTTGAGTCATGTCAAATTATTGTGTTCAAACAAGTTGAAATCTGAATTTGGTTTTTTTAGGGCCAGTTTTGGGCAGGGTCGATTTTTTTATACAATGGTAAAATGATTGAGGTTTAAACATGATTTTTAAATATTCCTAGCTCTTTGTAACATTGTATGGTTTATTGCAATTGTATGTATATTGGGGATTTCCAAGTGTTAGGTTAAAGTCATTAATTAGATGATAGAGAAAGTTGAAGTACTATTTGCATAATTGAAACCACTTTTATTGTTTTACACTACTAGAAAAAGGTCCATTTTTGACGGATGTGTTCCGCGGACACGAAAATCCGTAAAAAAAAAAACGAAATTTCCGACGTCGGAAATTTGACGGAATTTAATCGATCAGAAATTTCTTAATTTCGAACGGATTTTCCCGTCGAAAAGTAAATAATTTTCGACGAAGTTAAAATCAGTAGGAAATATTCGATAGCATTAAATTTCATTGGAAATTTCCGATGGAATTATAATGATTTCCGACGGAATTACTATTTAAAAAAATAAAAAAAAAAACCCCAAAACCCTACATGAGCAGCCGCCCCCTATTCCCCATCATTTCACTTTCTCCTCTCTTTTCTCCCTTTCTCTCTCTTCTCCTTCATTCTCGTCATTTCTCTTCTATTTCATTTTCTGTTCTCGATCTTCTCCTTCTCCTCATTTCACCTCTCTTCTCCTTCTCGTTTCTCCTCTCTACTCGATCTGTTTTTACTCCTCCTTTTCTTTACTCTCTTATCCACCGTCGCCGCCCCAACCGCTACGCTCGCTGCCGCTTCGTGATACCCTTTATGCCATTTTCATATTTTAAGGTTTTTAAGATCAATTTCGACCAAAAAAAACTCTAGATCTAGAGTTTTCTTGGTCGAATTTGGCCTTATTAACCGGGTTTGAGGTGAAGTTTGAACCAATTTCAAATTTTGAGGTATGTTTTCGTGTTTTTAATTTTTGTATAAAATTGTGTGGTGGTCCATCTTGGTTTTAGGAGGGTTGTGATGGGTGGGTCTAGGTCAGTGTTAGGTTTAGGTGGGTTGTAGTGGGTGGGTCTGGGACGGTTTTTTGTTTCAGGTGGGTTATGGTGGTTGATTGGGGTGGTGGGTGGTTGTGGTGGATGGGTCAGGTTTGGTTTTAGGTGGGTGGGTTAGGGTCGGTTTTAGGTGTAGGTGGGTTTTGGTGGGTGGATCTAGGTCAGATTTAGGTTTAGGTAGGTTGTGGTGGGTCGATTGGGGTGGTGGGTGGTGGTTGTGGGGAATATTTGAGGAGTTTTTTAAATTTTATTTGTTGTGGCAGAGGTGGTGGTTTTGCGATGGGGGCTGGTGGTGGTATGGGGTGGTGCGGGCTTTTCTTTTTTTTTTTATTTTTTTTACAGGATTTTTCGATGGAATTGCAATCATGTCGGAAATTTTCGACGGACTTTTCCGGGCATGAAAAACCTCTACTGACGGAAATTTCCGTCGAAAGAAGTCGATTTTCCTACAAAAACTTTTACGACTCCACTTTCCGAGGGATTTTTTTCGTCAAAAATGGCCTTTAGTAGTGTTAGATATATAAAAGCCCTAAGGGTTATATATAAAGAGCTAAAAGTGAAAATAATAGATAAAATAAACATTAAGTATCTTAACCAACACAAATTTTGATATGCATTTCTAAATTAATGCCAATTTAGATAGGAAAAATACACTTTAATAATCCCAAATATAGGCGATTTACTTCTAATAATCCCAACTAAGGTTTATTATTTAATAATTCGAACTATGGGATTAGTTTGCCTCCAATGGTCCCAATCACTAGTAACCTGCTAAAGGTAACAGCTACGTGTCAATACGTAATTTGTCCAAATTTTTTTTAAAAAAAACATAAAAAAAACAACCAAAATCCCATCAACCCTACTTCCCATCATCAAACCCTAACCCACCTCTTAACCTTGCTGGAAACCGGCCAGCCACCCCTCTATAACCTCTGAAAACGGTTGTCCGGTCATCTATCACCTATCCAACCCACCGCGACCCCTTAAACCACCCATTTAGCCCATTGCGACCCCCCCAAAGAAACCCACACCAACGACCCTCGAAACAACCCATCTCCCTTCCTCCACCACCAAAATCGTCCCTCCTCCCTTTTTGCACTCTTGAAACCGGTCGTTTCGGCAGTGGGGGAAGGGAGGAGGGGCACTTTTGGTGGCAGATTCAAGTTGCAGGTGTGCTTTCGAGAGTTTTGCATTGGCGGCGGATTCAAGTTGTAGGTTGGTGGTTTTCGGGGTTGAAATGGGCTATGTTGGTGGTTTCGGAGGTGGGGGGGTGAGTTTAATGGGTGGTACAAGGCCGATCGGCCGGTTTTGGTGGTTAATAGGGGTGGCTTGCTGGTTTTGGGTAGAGATTAGGGTTTGGCACGCAGTGGGGGTTACGGTGGCTGACTGGCTGAGGTTTTGGGGTTTTTTTTTTATGTGTTTTTATTTTTTTTTAAAAATTTGGACTAATCACGTATTGACATGTGTCACGGTCACCTGTTATAATAGTTCATTGACTCTTCGTTGACCGGTTGGGACCATTGAAAGCAAATTGACCGCATAGTTGGGATTATTTTATAATAAACCTTAGTTGGGATTATTAAAAGTAAATCGCTCATAGTTGGGATTATTAAAGTGTATTTTTCCATTTAGATATTGTATGTATTAAATGCTTATTTGTAGTCTTGAAGGTTATATATTTAACACATCAACTAGTGTGTGGCTCGGGCGAGTACTGGACTTTACTTTGAATATCAATAATATTACTTGAGCTATAAAATCATAACTATATAATTACAAAATAACTAGTGAAACTGAATAAACGCTCTCAAATTGATGTTTTATACAAATTAAATTATTTATTGTATTATAATTGAACATTAATTCATTTGTTATTGGTCTTGTGTTCAAACTTTATGATAAACATTCTTATTGCCGCCATTGAAACATGTTTGTAGTAAAATGGAAGATGTGGCATATTACGGTGATGTGACATACTTCTAATGCATGTGAAGTGTTCCAAGTGGCACATATCTTATATTAGGAACACCTTTTAATCTATAAAAATAATAATAAAGTATAGAAGTATAGATACCTTAAATTTTAAAAATGAGAAACTATAGAATTTTAAGTATATATGCATATCAATATCAATATCAATATCAATATATATTATTAAAACCCATGGCAAGACATGTAATTCTGCCATGTGTCACCAAAGTCATGTAATTTTGCCACGTGTTGCCAATGGCAAGACATGTAATTCTGCCATGTGTCACCAAAGTCATGTAATTTTGCCACGTGTTGCCGATTTCGCTATTACTTGAAACATGATATGGCGCCATGTCATACCAGTCTATTCATGATCACTATTATTTCACCAAACAAAAATTTGTTAGCATTGATGTTTGAACCCTTGACCTTACATTTATTAAGATTCCACTTTACCACCACTCTAATGATACATTTTATGTCAACAATGTTATATTAAAAAGAGTTAAACATGTTCATAAATTTCAAAATTAATAATATATATGGATTTTATACCCGTATATTTAACAACAAACCCAATACCAAGTGATATTATCTCTTTCACTTGCTTATATATACAACTCTATATTTATTTGAAATATGTAACCCAAAAATATGTTGCACTTTTCATGCTAATTTTTTACACATATGTATCAATTATAAAGTTTTTTTTAATAACAATTCAAAATGAAATAAACTAATAATTTTCAGGATAATATTAGATAATGAATTTTAATGTTCAGTTATATTTGGAAAAAGAATTAATAGTGCAAGTACCTTTATTTAAAAAAAAAACAAATTAATTATAAAAATATATCACCTAATTTTATCATACAAGTTATTACAGAATAGTTAATATATATTCACAATGCTGCGGTCTCCGGGACATCACCTGGGTGAAAACTAGTTATCTATTCTAATAGCAATGAGCACTAGGAGAATATATACTTGTGGATTAATTATTTCTTGATTATGTGTTGGAAGATCATGCATGGAATTCAGTCAATCAATCGATTAATTATTCTTCAATTAATTTTCAGGCAATCAATCAATTGATTAATCCTTAATTAATTTTCTGCGATCAATCAATTGATTAATTTTATCTTTGAACATTAGTGTATCATGACAGATTATGGGCCTTCAATTTAATTCAATCATTAATTTTCTCTTTCAAGACTTCTAAGGTAAGTTATGTTAGGGTGTATTTAGTGTAAGCCCAACATGTCTAACATGGTAGTTGGGAGCTTGGGACCCGATAGGCGATAGGTCGGGTCAAATATCATGGATTTACGGATAATTAGATGCTAATTAAATTGTGTAATATGAATATGGCCTTACTGATATGAGTTATACTCTCAAAGTCAATGAGATGTATGATAAGTTATGTGATGCAACATTTACTTTCTCAGTGTATATTAACACCAAACACCCCCCCTCCCCCCCATGAAGAAATTAAGAAAAAAAAAGTCTGACCTCGAACCTTTTATGCGTAGTAGATCAAATCGAATTGAGTTAGAGGATATGATTCCTGAGAAGTAGGGACGAAGGCAAAGTATGTTATTCTTAGCTTGGCAAATAGTCGTTAATATTGTTAGATTTAATCCTATCTTATAAGTTTTACTATTATCGATGGAGTATGACTTGGAAAGTAGTTTTCTTAGTCGGGTTGGTTTCTCTTAAATTATTTCCTATATCTTAATACATTATACTCCCTCCGTTTCATAATGTTAGTCCCATATACTATTTTAGACGTTTTAAAATGATATACCCATATTGAATCTATTCCTTTTTTATTTTATTTTATTTTCCTAATTCGATCTTATAATTACTAATCCCATTAGTGGATTGATGACATGGCTGTAATTAAATATTCTGATTGGTCATCAATCCCATTAGTGGATTAATGACATGACATTTGATTGATATTCCTCACGTTAAACAAGCATTGTAATTGATGCTTCACAAAGAAAAAAAAAATCAGAACATTTCACAAGATAGAACTAATTAAGCAGTTTTTGTACTAAAATGTAAGATTATTATTCATTCTCTTATTTTTTGTGATTGATTCTATATGGGACTAACAAAATAAAACGGGGGGAGTAATAAATATTTATTAAAATCTATCTTTATAATGCTTATACATCTATAGTATATATTAAAACTCAATGAGAAGACATGATCCCGCCATGTATCGTCATGACTAGGCGAATGATGTGACACCATGTCATTACTTGATTAATTCTTATAATTAACCCCCAATTTAAGAGTATGTTTAAGGTGATTAATCACCACTATTATTCTCTTGATAAGTAACTCTCATAACTCCCCTATTTACGAGGATGTTTAAGGTGATTACTCACCTCCCTTAATGCTTGGGATTCTTCTTCTATGTTTTTTCATGTCTCTGTAAATAAAAGAAGCTTTTTTTTTTTCTCCTGATTTTTACACTTAAAATTACATCAAGCACAATAGTCTAAACACCTTCTCTATTGAGCATAAATTACTTGACTTAAACCTTCAACCCAAACGTGTCTTTGTGTGGAAGTGGTGTACGTGTTAACCTTAGGGTTCGTGCCGGCGAATACAATTGAGCACCTTGATTGCGCCGGAAATTCGTTTTCAAGTCAGTGATTTGCATCACGACGCACCGATATTGTTCCATTGTTTGTGAGATTATCTTTTTGATCTTACTTAAATATTTTTATATTATTTAGACTTCTCCTTTATTTACAGCGAATGTAACAAATTAAATCTATATTACTTTATTACATAATTTATATTATAAAACCTCATTTATAATGTACATATAATGACCCGGGGCATTACCCGGCCCAAAAACTAGTTTATATTTAAATTCGAAGAGAATGGTGACTACGTCTTGCCTTAAAAAGCCGAAATAGGAAGCCATTGAAAAAGAGTTTGATAATTGAATTATCAACAAGCCTTTAGTTTGTAAAGGGGATAAAGGCCATAAAGCCTAATTAAAGGTCAAAAGTTCAGTTGATTAACTCTGAAGGCATGTACTGTCCTATAAATTGACAGTTTGACAAATGACAAACAAACATTGAGGAAAACAAAGTAGCTAAAGTTAAATAATATAAAACACTTTAATTAACTTAATATAAAACACTTTAATTCAAAAAAAGAAAAATAAATAAATAATTAAAACAAAACACTTTAATTAGTAATGGCTTGTGTTTAAGTACCTTAGGGCCTATTCTGATTGACTGAATTGAGCTGAATATTTTATGAGAGAAGGAAATTAAGAATTGAAGTGAACTGAACTGAATTGAACTTTTTGGAGCTGAACTGAACTGAAAATAATTTGAAGCGAACATACTCTTAATTACCTTGTTATGGCCGTTAAGCACATTATTTTTAATTTGTTGCTTCAAAGAACTGCAACGATCACTTCCAGAAAGGAGTGAAGGACACACATAAAAAGGATATATTTGCATGTGAGGCCAGGTTTAATTGATTTTGATAAACTCATAAACATCTACTCATGATCACCTAAAAAAAAAAAGAAAAAAAAACACACACACACATATTCCTTTTTTCAGTTAAAAAATAGTTGAACACAAATCAATTTTCTCTAACAATTAGTGATCAAATTAAGCAAAAAGAAAACTAATAATTGATCAGTGATTTTGAGTTTACTAGAGTCCTTTATATCCTTTTCCAATAGCCTGAAATTATGTTAAACCCTATTCACTTTATCTTATTTTTATTGAACTGAATTTAAATTAAGCTTATTTATGCTAAACTGAGCTTGTTTTTATTGAACTGAACTTTCTTTCTTTTTTTTTTTTTTTTTTTTTTTTTTTTTTTTTTTAAGGTGAAGTGAACAGAGCCTTATTAAGTTAGTTCAACTATTGAATTAATTATGTTATATATTTTTACTTAAATGATAAATTTTACTCATTTCAAATAATTAAATAAACAAATTGAGTACATTTAAAAGTTAAAACTATATGTTCACTACTTCACTTAGCTTTGATCCTATATAACCTTATATATTTTTTTGGTGAAATTCTTGTGAGTACTGAACGCCTGATGAGAGGGATTGATAATTGTCTCAGCTATTTACCTAATGTGACTGACTAATGGTTATGATCTACAGAGTAATTAATTAAACAAGGGACTAGACTGTTCACCAATTACACAGGAAAAACTCTTGTACAACTCTTACAATATTGATGAGCCACTATGTTACCTAGACTCGGATTTGGGTGTCGTGAATGACATGGTGTCGGATCCTCTATCACTCAAGATTTTATGAAATTTTATATAAGATCACTATAATATTTGGGTGTCATATTGTGTCAGAGTGTTGGTCTATTGAAGGATCTAATACACGACACCTGACTTACAGCAAGGTGTCGGAGCAACATAGCTAAGCCATATTAAGCTTTAGATTTGTCATTATCAACTATGAAACATTGAAACCATTCTCAATACTCATTTGTCATTAGTACTTATTACATTAAATTCTTCGGAACATAGACTATATGTAATGCTTGTACGTTTTAAGTGACAAGCAATGGGGGATCAGTTTTCTTGCTCTGCTTGTATTCATCAGTGGCCAAAGAAACACATATCATTTCCTTTTGTAAAGGGTAATTTGGGTCTTCCAAACTTTGGGCTTCCCGTTTTTTTGGGCCTAAAGTGGTTGCTTCGTCTTCCATACCCCAGCTACGAGCTTGATTTATGTCTACATTCATAATTTGATTAGTCATTTTTTTTAAGTATCTAAATTTGACTTTTGCACTATTTACGTACACCACCTCGATCAATATTTATACAATTCACATATATTGATATACTGTATCAAAAAAATATATACACACAACACATTTATATAGACATTTGTTAGAATCGTCTCGATGTATAGTTTTTGAATATCAACTTGTATAATTTTACTTATTGATAATAGAAGATACTATTAGTCAAAATTCTACATTGACAAATGTGCTGGCTTAACTGGGACACTT
Source organism: Chenopodium album (assembly GCF_948465745.1). NCBI lineage: Eukaryota > Viridiplantae > Streptophyta > Magnoliopsida > Caryophyllales > Amaranthaceae > Chenopodium > Chenopodium album. Next base: position 13,792,627 of record NC_137847.1, read on the forward strand.
GATAGGGGTGAAAGTTCGGTTTGCGGCTTGGATAATAGCTAAAACCGAATCCAATCCGAATTAATTTGGTTTTGGATTTCTCAAACCGAATCCAATCCAAACCAAACCGTATTAATTCGATTTTGCTAATTAGATCCAATCCAAATTGAAATTTGTTCCCTTCTTTCGCAACATTTAAACCCGAAATCCGAACTTCACCCAAAAAATTCTTACAATCATTGAACCTTTTTAACTACATCCTTTGTGTGAGAGTGAGATGTTGAGAAAGGAGAATTGAGAATTAGGTTTTTTTTTTTTATTTTTTATTTTGGTTTATACATAAAAGGGGAAAGGGCTTGAAATACTTTGTAAAAGAAAATGGGCTTAATGCAATAGATCGAAATTTCAGTTTGTATTTCAGTTTTTGATTTTTTAACCCCTAAACTGAATCCAAACCATAATCCATATTTTTTAATTTATCCAAACTGATCCAATTCGAATTTTAAATAAATCCAAACTGAATTTTAAATAAATCCAAATCGAATTACTAATTCGGTTAGATTTTCGGTTCGGTTCAGTTTTAATCCAAATTACTTTCACCTCTAACACTTAACAAATATAGAGGATGTATCAGTTGATTTTTGCTTGAGCTCTAATAATAATTAGTAGTCTTTGCGGCTTTTATCCAAAAAAAAATAAAATAAAATATTGAGGGAATATAATTTAGGAAAATTTACCTTTTGGTAACACCAAAAGACTCTACTTTATTTTTGGTACCTATCTAAATTTGTTTTTATTTTTCTACCAATCAAATTCTAAAGTATAGCTTTTGGTATCACTTAATTGATTTTGTTAGTGGTTGTTGGGGATTTTCTAGAAAACAAGGGTCACAAAGAAATGGAAATGAAATTATTGGAAAAATTTTCGAGGCGCGCGTGAACGGGATCACTTTCCCAAAAGTATAATTCCGACCCTATACTACAACCAGGTACCACGGACATTACTTAGGAGATACAACAAAGAAAAATTACTATCACTTGTAAGATGATAGCAATTCAATGTATTAAAGTGTTTATATTTTGTGATAATGAACAATTGATAGTAACTTCCTTTGCCAAAGTGATAAGATAGAAATTTTATTTCATCTCTCAACCTATATTCATCATATGAGGGGTTTCTCATATATCCCTTCCTTATAAAAAGTGGGAGATTGTTCTTATGAATAGTGCATGGACTATTATACCCCTCAAAATGTTTTTTTACCTTCTTACTCCCAAGTGTAAGTGGGAGATTGTTCTTATGAATAGTGCACGGACTATTATATCCCTCAAAATGTTTTTTTACCTTCTTACTCCCAGGTGTAAGTGGGAGATTGTTCTTATGAATACTGCACGGATTATTATACCCCTCAAAATATTTTTTTTACCTTCTTACTCCCAAGTGTAATTTTGTAATTTTTTTAAAGACCCATCAATTAATTAGAAATTAAATGAAGAATGGAATAATAAAGTTTTAAATTTTCTATATTTAATTTAATGGAAGTTATGATTTTATTACATGACAACATTAGTCATTAGACAACGAAAGGTTATTGCTTTATGTGGGAGTTTTTCATTCTATATTTTGTAAAGGTCGAAATTAACAACTTACACATAATTGTGTTTAAAGGACATTGAAACTACTGAAATTAATCTGTGATTGTGCCGAATTAGATGTACTAGAAAGAAAGGAAACCAAACTGACTACAGTGAAAAGGAGAAAAAAGCAAAAAGGGATTTAAGGCAATTATTAAGGGAATTATGGGTGGCATAGAGTTAATTTACTGCAAAACCAAATTGTTAGAAGCATTTTGTCCGAGTTCATTTTCTGATTATCTGTTAACTTTTGAGCATTGTGAAATCATGTGTATCTGAATACTATTATGTATTAATGCCACTACTATATATGTATTGTGATGTACCATGTACTGCTATATGATGTACCTTTTTTGTTTCCAATTAAGTCAATGAGCGCAAAAGATATATTAATATCATAAATTCCTATACAAAGTGTTAGCTCATTGTGTTTTTCCACTACTTAAATAAGGGTGCAACATGTTGCATCACATTTTCGAGAATATTCTACAACATCAAAGACAAGAGCCTTCGGCAACAGACGATTAACTCCATGTGAAGTGCAAACACAAGTCAAGAAAAATTAACGCTAAGCAATAGAAAGATATTCCTCTATCAGTCCACTAAATCCTTGTCAAGTGCAAACACAAGCCAAGAAAAATTAAGCCACAAGGGCTGACCACCTCGTGCGCAACGCGCACTTTGGCTGCCCTAGTATATATATAAGTAGTACGTGAAACAATGCATTAAGTATTGAAACCAAAACAACGCATTCACTAAACAATGCATTAAGTATTGAAACTTAAACAATGCATTCACTAAAGGTATGAAACCGAAACAATGGATTAAGACATGTCTTAAATAATGTATTAAGACATGCATTAAACAATGCAGTCATCAACTAATACATTAAGTTATTTATTTCTCTTGATTAGTTTTATACTACTACCTTAATCATATATTGTCTAAGTGATGATACCTTAACCAAATGACTTAAACTTAACATAACATGAATAATAATTAACTAAATACTCTAAATTATCCAACAGTGGTCAGTGACTAATTTTTTTTTCTTGTTTAGCATGCCAAAAGATTTTCCGTTAAGGTTTTTGGGGATCACTTTAAAACTTAAGGAGCTAAATTGAGCTCAAAATTGGTGAAACAACGTAAGTGTCTTGTTTTGTGTATCATAAATTGTATCGATTTGCTTGTCATTATATTTTTTTGCGAAAATTGTTCGGATAAAAGTTTTAGGAGGGTCGATTTGGTCCTTAAGAGTCCAATCTAAGCTTGAAATTTGTAAAAAAGTAATGTAAATGTCTCATTTTGCATGTCAAAATCGACATTATTAGACACTCAAAATGAGGGACTAACGTAATTTTTTGCCATTCCGAGTTCAGTTTAAGCCCTTAAGACCTAAACCGAACCTAAAAGCTTACCTTACTGTAGACACCTAAAAATGTCTCCCCAAAAACCAAACCCGATAATGAACAACCTTTCACTGCCATTATTGGTCGGGTTGAGTATTTAACTTTTGGAGTGCTTAATCCATATTTCCATTCAATACATTTCATAAACCAACTCAATTCTTAGCCCATTTTGCTAAACCATAACTTATTTTTCTCTTTTCGTGTCCACATCACAAAACCGAGAGAAACTGATTTTGTGGCCCTATAATTTTGATAAAATTATTATTTGGTTGGATAGGCCTTGAAATAAGCTTTCCAACGATATATCATAAGCCAATTCTGATTACAAACGAAGAAGATATTAGCAAAATACTAAACTCGACCCAAAACGACACCCTTTCACTAAAACAGCCATATCTTAAACTCTACAGATGATTTTAGCCTGATTTTAATTAGGTTGGAAAGTAGACTTGATAAGATTTCCAATGATATATTATATGCCTTATTCCGAGTTACGGATCAAAAGTTATCATAGTTTTAAAAACGCATAAAAAACTGGAATTACCGTGCAACAACTAAATTGCCGCGTCACGGCTATTGCTGACGCGTCACAGTGCCTGGTACCGTGACACGGTATTCTGCACCGTGTCGCGGTACACATATCGTGACGTCTTTTCCGCATTTTTCCTCACGCGTTTATGAATCTGGACGCAATTTTGGGTAGGCTGTGCACCGTGACACGGCGCCACGTGCCGTGCCACGATGGACAATGCCGCGTCGCAGTGTCCTTTCCGTGTCACGTTACACATACCATGACACGAGATTTTTCTGTGTTTTCTCCGCGTACACAACTGCACACGCTTTATCATTTTAGGGCAAAATTCTGCACCGCACCACGGTGTAACATATCGTGTCATGGCATCCTGTGACCGTGTCACGGCAGACACTGACCATGTCACGGTGCCCCAAATTAGGGTTTTTATCTTTTCTAGGGTTCCATGTGATCCCCTACTCAGTTCCTCTATAAATACCCCCCTCCTTTCTCCAGTTCGAGGCACAAAAATCATTCTCTTCTCTCTCTCTCTCATACTCTAAGCCTTAAACCTATATTCCTAACTACATCATTCCTTCCTTAAGCACTCTAAAAAGTCCGTACTTGACTCGAGGTTCCGTCCTTAAACCAAGGCGTGAAAGGTAGAATTAACTGAGGGTTTGGACCAAATCAAATCTACTTTTTAATTTAATTGTTTCAATTTAATTTTTATTATTTGTTGAAGTTACTAACAATTTATTCATGATGTAGCAATTCAAGGAAACGCGGAAAGTGAGTAATTAATCACTTAATTACTCTTATTATTTTATTGCTAGCATCATATTAGGTTTATTATGATTTGATTTGAATAACAATTAATTGTCGAATTGCTTCCAATATTAATGTTGATTTTTACTATATTTGTTGATCACCATATTGCATGTTTGAAGGGAATATGTTATTGAAAAATCACGCCTAATAAGATAATTTGGACAATCGGTTTAGGAACCTTTTTAATCTTGTTATTTAATTAAAGTGATCACAAATATTTTAGAATTATATGTTACATTAATATTCAACCAATTTAGCATAATAATAGTTTAGAGCGAATTGAATCTTTGTTTGCATGCCTTTGAGATCGCAGGAAATACTTTTCACAATAAGAATCAAGTAGAGGCCAATACGGGCAAATTTGACTCCATGACTCACTTCGTACCATCATCCCCGATCCTCCTTTCGTGGTTCAAAACCATATGGAGTTAGTAATCTCATAGATTATGAATGGGGTGTAACTTTCACGGGTCAATCGTTGTTGCCTATTGTTGTCCCTTAGTCGTGGTTGCCTTTTATGATCCGTGAACAGTTTACAAGTTCCTTAAAAAACTTGTTGGTGGCTCCCTACTTTCCATGTCCCTAATCATATTATGTCAATTCCCACTTCCTATGAGTGCCAAGCATATTCACCACATGCTTAACTTAGGCGCACTTCAAATGACGCCTATAATTTGGCGACTCCACTGGGGAGGATTCTTGGTTATTTATCGATTTGAGTGATCGGTATTTAATTAAGATGAGTGGATGGGACTTAAAAGATTCTTGAAAAGTATTCCTGTGATTAAATTGGCATTTTTTCATAAGCATAGATGTTTTAACGTCGCATTCAGGTCTGTCCCGTAGGAAAAATTGGATAACCTGATCATGAACGAAGAAAACAGAGGCACCAGTTAGATTTCCTGATTGTCGCGCCACGGCAAAGCATGCCGTGTCACGGCGCAAAGCACCGTCACGCGGTGTTCAGCACCGTGACACGGTATATTCTGCCGTGTCGCAGCAGTACTGAAATCTTTCCAGTGGCTTTATTCTCTTCTCACAGTCAGCTTCCTTTGATTTTTTTGAAAAAACGTGTGTGTTCTACATACGTCTTAGCCCCGGGGATTTAAGATTTATCAACCCAAAAACGCTCGTGGCAATAAGGGTTCATCCGAGTTATTAAATCCACCCAAACCATGGAGTCAAGTTTGATATAATCACGAACTTGTGGAGCCGCCAGTTGGCATACACCCTCAAGGGAGGCTACCTTGCTAACGCGTCCAAACTCTTAACCATGGTACCCTTTTGACACCAAATAAACTTGACCATAGTGGAACATAGAACTTGACCTTAGGTTGCGAACTCTTCTTTGCATCATTGTGCCTACGTGCCCTATGTGTGATCGTTTCGATCTTAACCTGAATGAGTTTTCTTTGTCTATGGTGGTTTATTTTATGACTAACTAATGCCAATGGACCGTACTCACTTAGTAATTAGCGCAAACACTAAAATAAAAAAAATAAAAAAAACTGGAAAAAACACACAAAACACCTGGAACTGATCACCGCGCCACGGCATAAATGTCGCGTCACGACAATCAGTGCCGCGTCATGGAAATCGGTGCCATGTCACGGCAGCTTGTACCACGACACGGTATAGTTCGCCATGTCACGGTGACTAGGGAATAAGTTCAGTCAGCTTTTTTTTGGTCTTCCGTGCTAATTTGGTCCTCGCGCAGTCATTTTGGTTACTGTTCACATGTCTAGCCATACGATCATACCACGTGTCTTATAACACTACTAGAAAAAGGCCTGTTTCCGACGGAATTAGTCCGACAAACCTTATTTTCGGTCGTAAAATTTAAATTCAACGACGGAAATAAGTTTGTCATAAAAATCGATCGGAAATATTAATTTGCGATGAAAATTCCCTCGCAGAATTTCCGACGGAATACATTTCTATCGAAAAATGCAGTTTCCGACGGAATATTCCGTAGCAAATTTATTTACGACGGAAATTTCCGTCGGAACTACATTTTCCGACAGAAAAATTTTCCGTTGCCAAAATTCGAAAGACAAAACCCCCACCCTTGCTTTTCACGTCAGAAATAGGAAAAAAAGGGGGAAGAGAGAGAAAGGAAGAAATGGAGAAAGAGAGAGAAAGATCCCGCCGGCACCGGAGCTGAGCGTTTGCCAGCCCTCCCGTTGTTTTCCCCGGCCGGTAAATTTTGTTTTGGTTTTTTTTTTTTATTTATTTTTTTTTAAAAAATAAAAATAAAATAAAAACGCCACCACTAACACCGGTCGGTGTGAACAGCCACCACCGGTGTAGCAGCCGCCGTTCGTTCCCGTCACAGTTTGTTCCTGTCGCCGGCATTCCTAAAAGCCGGCCAGCCACCGGTTAGTTTATTTTTTTTTTAATTTTTGTTTTAATTTTTTTTTAAACCCTATGTAACACCCTAGAAATTCCTTTCTTTTAAAATACCTGATTTGCCTTGTTTAAAACTTTAGATAGGAGTATCTAGGACATTACCGCTACCGTGAAAACGGCTAAGGCAACTATCAAAGACACACAGCGGAAGACTAATTTCAAAACCTTTCAAAACAAGTCAACTTGAAAAGTCCTTCAACGAAAGTAAAATAAAATCAACCTACAACTTGTAACCATTATAGGCCCTTATTAAAACCAAACCGAACTCAAAACCTTTTCGTTAGCCACGCATAATAATCAAGTCATAAATAAATAAAGCAATAAACACATCATATACTTATTGAAACTAGCATGATTCGCTCTTCACTCATGCCCATTCATGAAAATGCTTCATCACCTGAAAAGCTTATCTTTACCTATTTCCACTACTCTCCATTAAAAATGAGTCATCATAGGGCCAAGATAAAGACAAGGCCAACAAACACACAAAACACACAATCAGCAAAGCTGAGTACATAAGCGTAATTAACACACTAGCATACAATTCCCTATCAACACACGACTTACCTTGTTGCACCTGTTTTTCAAGCATACAACACTCAATAAAAGTTCTCACTAGACACTAAATAATTTATTTAGCGTTGATTACGCATCGAACGAGTTTCCCACTAACCTCCCCCAATAAATTGAGGTTACTGACACAGGAGCTAACCGTGCCAGCATCAAAAACCACTCGTAAGTCGCGGAATTCCTGCGCATAATAATAATAAAAGGAATGTACATCGTCCTGTACTCCAGTAGAAGTTATGATCAAATATAAAGTCACATAACTCCCCCCATATGTTCATACTCAAGGTATATACGTTCCAAGAGTTTTGGTGCGCAATCTCTTTCACTTTATGTTATTTACCGATTATTAAACTTGGTGATGACTCTCAAACCATAATCATTCATTCAACAATAATTATTTAAACAATCAAATATATCAATTTAATTCTTGAATAATTAGTGACCACATAATATTTAATGTTGAACCCTTTTTAATTCTACCTCGGTGCCAATGACACCTTAAACGCATAAAGCGCCATAAATCCTATCCCTCGGTGTTAAAAACACCTTAAGTGCACTAAGGCACCAACATACAATTTATTCCTCGTGTATATAGACACTTATATAGCTCCTTTCCTCATGCTTATAGCATCAATAAAAATTATATGAACCATAATAAAATTCCTTTTCAATATTCCAAACCAAACTAAACATTTAGTTTAATTAAACAGGCTCTCTATCATGCCATAAATAAATATGGGGTTCATAAATAATATTCCAAGCTATTACTTTCCATTCAATAATCCATCACAAATAAATCATGCTTCATAATACAATCACCAATAACATCCAAATCATAATTTTCATTCCAAACCTAGCATGATATTACTTGTATTAAATCAAACACATTTAGCATGCTATTACATCAACATAATTATGCTAAGTACGCAAACATACCTCAAATAAGCCCTTAAAGTAGCCGATTACACTACAACAATTCCCGAATCAAGTTTCCTACATAAAAGGACAATAATACTATATTAATTCTCCTTGTATACACAATTTCCAGCAACTTAAATTTACTTTAGACTACTTAAAAAAAATCTGAAAATTATTTAAAAACCCCTAATTAAACTCCTTTTTAATGGGTAATCACACCCTTTCATTAAAATCACAATTATACTACTTTAAATAAAATTCCAGCATTTTAAACTAATCAAAAACCCTTTTAAAACTTCATCAAAATACATTTTTATACTTAAATTATCCATAGAAACATTAAATTATCTCTTACCCTTTAAAATCAAGGATAAAATTTTAAGCATAAAAAAAAACTTCGTTAAAAATCAAAAACTGCCCGAAAATCATATTTAGAGGTTGAATTTGGCCACGAGAGGGTGGTGCTTACTGTTTAGGGTATTTTTACCCTAGACAAGTGGACTAATGAGGAGGTGCCATGTGTCAGAGGCTGGCAGGTCACCCTTGACCAATCTCCAGTTGACACGTGGCCTCTCTAGATACTTCCGTAGAATTGCGGCCTTCAAGGGCCTAATTCCCCAAAATCCGCCATTTGGCGGCGCAGCCCATCAGTCCTAGGTCAGAATGACCTAGGGAGGGGCACTTTTCCCAATGACCCTATAAATAGGGAGATATTCCCCCAATTTGGGGGACATTCAGAAATTTACTATTATTTATTACATCCTACTTTCTCTCTCATCAGAGAACTCCTGAGCTTGGAATTCAAGCATATCCCCACCTAAATTTCCGCACTTTTTACTCTCCTTCAAGTTACTAACTTGAGCGTTGGAGGCGGAGCACCACCCAACCGGTGTCTTCGTTGATTTTGCAGGTATAGACCCAGCAGGACCAGTCTTCGAGTTGTAACTCTCCCAAGGGACAAAAATACCCAAAACATTTGGCGCCGTCTGTGGGGAGAGTACCTCAAGATGGTTTAAAATTCTGTACCAATTCTTAACTCTACTTCTCTGCGTCCGATTACTTAGGCGGGTAACCAAGAGGACTTACAACCGGTTATTCCACCGGAAGGCTTTGAAATCCCTCAACCTCCGCCTCAGCCTCAGCTAGAGGTATTCACTGAGGAGGAGGAAGAAGAAGACAATGATGTGGAGACCTACATAACCAAAGATGGCTCCCTCATCTCTAAATCCATTCGTTCCAGAGATCAACTGGAGCGAAATCTAGACCAGGCGGGTCCAAGCAGGCGGCCCACTGGGAGGTCAGACGGGGAGACCCGGAAGACCAGAGGAGAGGCTCCAGTCACCCGGAATGAGCTCATGAAATTCATGAATTCCTTCAAGGGTGAAATTAAGGAGATGATCAACAACAAGGCTGGCTCTAGTAAGAGTCTGCCGGCTAAAAAGACTCCCAATGATGGGAAGAAGAAGAAGCCGGTCAAGGACAGGCAGCCAACTCCTCACCCAAAGGAGAAGGTAGCCGCAAAACTTGACTGGTCCAAGATTCTGATGCCCCAGAGGCAGCCCCGGCAACCCTAGCCGGAGGCCAAAAAGGCGTCTACCTTCGATGCTAGACATGTCATCAATCAAAGGAGACAACAACAGTCTGAGTCAGCTTCTACCTCAAGCTTTCCAGACAGCTTCAAGGAAGCTTCTACAAGGAACTCTATGTCCTTGCATGAGAGTCGAACAGGCGGTAAATCCGTCAACACCGAACCTTAACTCATGATAGGGTCTATGCCATACGCACCCCAGGCGCAGTATGGGCAATATGGCCTCCAGGCCCATTTGGAGGTCAAGCGGCATATACCAATGTCCAGCCACTGGACTGGCAGTTGCGGCTGATGAGGCTAGGCGAACAGCCGTCTGCCTTTGCAGCCAATATAACCGAGGCGGCCCAGCCGGCCAAGGTTAAGAATGTTTTGGTTGGTGCTTATGATGGCACCACCAACCCAGAAGACCACCTGATGGCATATACAAACCTAATGTGTTTACAAGGTTGGGACAACGCCACCTGGTGTCGCTGTTTCCCGGCTACATTGAAGGGTATTGCCCAACAATGGTTTGGCAACTTGCCAGCCGGGTCTATTGATTGCTTCAAGAAGCTAGCCTTCTTGTTTGCCACCAACTTCTCAATGAACATCCCTGCTAAGAAAACAAGTTTAGACTTGAGTACCATTAAGCAGGGAGAGAGAGAAGGGCTACGCTCATATGTCAGGCGGTTCAACCTGGTCAGGATTCAGATCTAGGGGCTGTCTGACGAGGTAGCATTTACAGACTTCTTCAAGGGTCTGAGAGACGGGTCGACCTTTAAGTTCGACCTTGTCAGAAAAGGGGCATTTACGCTACAGGCGGCCCTGAGGGAGGCGGAAAGCTATATTCAAGCAACCGACCTCTGCACGCCTGGTAGCCAGTCGGACTCCAAAAAGTCTGACAAGCAAAAAGAGAGCCGGTCTGCTCAGCCGGCAAAGAAAAAAGAAGAGAGCAAGAAAAGAAAAGAAGTTTGGGCGGTCAGTGATTCTGAGCAGCCGTCCCAGAAATAGAAAAAAGATTTTAAACCGTATGTTCCCCGGTACGAGTTTAACAAAGACTGTAACTCCATCCTCATGGAGGTAAAGGACCGGCTGTCCATTGAGAAGCCGAATCCAATGAAGAGTTCCGTCCAGTCAAGGAACAAAAATAAATTTTGCCAATTCCATGAGGAGGTTGGCCATGACACTAACGACTGTTTCAGTCTATAGCGGACGTTGGACCGTCTGGCTGACAAAGGGCTTTTAAAGTCCTACATTTCTAAGTCCCCAGCCGGGGAAAAAAAGAAAAACAAGGGTCAACCCTCCAAGGCTACCCCCCAGCCTACTAGTAGTTCGGATACCGATAGGGATCTGGTCTACACCATAGCAGGCGGATTCTCTTGTGGTGGCCCTACCATCCGGGGCACCAAAAGCCATCTTCGAAAGATGGATAAGGATGATGATGAGCAGGCGTCTGCCAGCTCCACTTTTCCGGATGTCCTCATAACTGAGAAGGACAGGGGCAGCGTCCGCCGTCCGCATGAAGACCCGATCGTCATTGAATGTAAGGTTGCCAACCAGCTGGTTGGACGGATCCTTATTGACACCGGCAGCTCGTCGGACATTATCAGCCTCCGGTGCCTGCAGAAGTTGAAATACAATGTCAGCTGCATGCATCCGGTCACCCACCCCTTGGTTGGTTTTGGGGGTGGGATGGTCTACCCAGCCGGAAGAATTGACTTGCCCATCCGGCTGGGAGAAAAAGGCCAGGGACGACATATTGTCGTCAGATTCTTGGTCGTTGAGGAGTTGACCGCCTACAATATCATCCTTGGTAGGCCAACCCTCAACGAAGCCAAGGCGGTAATCATCCCGTCTCTCATGCTCATCAAGTATGAGCGGGATGATGGCTCTGTTGGTTCCCTGAACGGGGATCAGAAGACGGCTCGGGAGTGCTACCTCTCAGCCGTTAAAGACACTGTGGCCTCAGAAGGCCAAGAAAAGGAACCAATAGACCTTGACGAAGTCAAGGATGCCAATCCTGCCCCACCAGCCGTTGGTAAGAAAAGAAAAGCGCCTCTGCTGGTGGAGGTGAAAAAAGAGAAAAAATAGCAATCATTGACCGGGGAATGGTCAAACGAGCTCCGTCCCCAATCGGCTGGTGAAAACATTGATCTCGCTCTGGATGACAGCCGTCCAGAGCGTACTGTGAAGGTTGGGACGGTTGCTTATGCTACTCTGGGTGCAAGCTTGCACCTTCTGCTGAAAGAATTCAAAGACATCTTTGCCTTTGAAGTGGAAGAGATGCCAGGCGTCAGCCCGGATCTCGCTGTCCACAAACTCGCCGTGGATCCTAAAAAGAAGCCCATCCGGCAAAAGAAAAGAAACCATGGCGAGGAAAGAAGTCAGGCGGCAGCTGCCGAAGTCAAAAAGCTGCTAGATGCCAGGTTCATTCGGCCTTGTAATTTCCCCGACTGGGTGGCCAATGTGGTCCTTGTTAAGAAACCGAATGGGACCTGGCGTATGTGTGTTGATTACACAGACCTCAACAAGGCGTGTCTAAAGGACAGTTACCCGCTTCCAAAGATTGACAGCTTAGTTGATTCAACAGCCGGTCATGCCTTGATGAGTTTCATGGATGCCTATTCCGGCTTCCACCAGATACCCCTGTGGAAAAAAGATCAAGAGAAGACGACCTTCGTCACTGATCAGGGGCTATTCTGTTATACTGTGATGCCGTTTGGCTTGAAGAATGCGCCGGCTACGTTCCAACGGATGATTAATACAGTCTTCATTAGTCAAATTGGGAGGAACGTAGAAGCTTATATTGATGACATGATAGTCAAATCCAAGCAGCAGGTGGATCACCTTGCTGATCTCCGAGAAACCTTCACCACACTCAGGCGGCATAAGGTTATGTTAAATCCTAAGAAATGCGTCTTTGGTGTTGAGTCTGGGAAGTTTCTCGGATTCCTGATTGATCAAAGGGGGATAGAGGCTAACCCTGAGAAGATACAGGCGGTAATTGACATGAAGTCACCCCGCACTGTTAAGGAAGTACAGAGACTCACCGGTTGCCTGGCCGCCTTGGGACTATTCCTCAGCCGGTCAGGTGATAAATGCCTTTACTTCTTCCAAGCAATCAGGAAGAAGACTAGATTTGAATGGGGGGATGATGCTGAGGCGGCCTTCTAGAAATTGAAAGAACACTTGCACTCTTTGCCAAGGCTTGTCAGTCCTTTGCTGAACGAGACGGTACTCAGCTCCCGGCATATTTCATTAGCCATGTGTTGAAAAATGCTGAACTCCGGTACCCCATGGTGGAAAAATTTGGTCTTGCTTTACATATGGCCTTCAAAAAGTTTAAGCCATACTTTCTGGCCCATCCGGTTGTAATTTACACCGACCAGCCCCTCAAGCGGCCAATGTCTACTCTAGAGTCATCCGGAAGAATGTTAAAGTGGGCTATTGAAATGCAAAGTCTTGAAATCACCTACGAACCAAGGAAAGCAGTGAAAGGTCAGGCGTTTGCCGACTTCATTGTTGAAATGACTCATCCGGTTCTTTCGGATAATATTGATCAGGTTTGGAAGGTGTATGTAGATGGGAGCTTTACAAAGAACGGTTGTGGTGTAGGCATTGTTTGTGAATCTCCAGAAGGCGATAAATATGAGTATGCACTACGGTTCAAGTTTTAGGCCTCAAATAACGAGGCGGAGTATGAAGCCCTGCTAGCCGGAATCCGCATGTGTAAGGCGGCAGGGGCAACAAAGATTGACGCCCATTCTGATTCTCAGTTGGTTGTTAGCCAGTATGAGGGCACTTATGAAGCAACTCATCCGGCTATGATCAAATATCTTCAGGCTGTCAAAGATGAGGCTGGGACACTCGAGGAATTCAGATTAAATCAAGTGCCCCGGTCAGATAACCACCCGGCGGATGCGCTGTCAAAGTTGGCATCATCCGCCTGCCATGATACGCCTCGGTCAGTCTTTTGGGAAGTTCTTGAAAAAAGAAGTATTTATGAAGAGCCCATTGGAATTCTGGATCGAAGTTCTACTTGGATGGATGGCATCCGAGCGTATCTTGCAGACGACACGCTCCCTGATTCACCTCAGGAGGCAGCCGTCATGAAAAAGAGAGCAGCTAACTTCGAGTTGAGAAACGGAGAACTCTTCAAGGCTGGATTTCTCAAGCCCTTGTTAAAGTGTGTTACCCAGAGAAGGGGAAAGAGGTTCTCGAAGAGCTGCATGCGGGATTTTGCTCCTCCCATATAGGCGGCAAGTCCCTAGCCGTCAGAGCCAGGCGACATTATTTTTGGCCTACCCTTGAGGCAGACGCCAAAGAGTTCGTGAAGAAATGTGATAAATGCCAAAGGTTTGGCAAGCTAATACATCGCCCGGCTACTGATCTGACGACAATCCACAGCCCAGTCCCGTTTGCTAAATGGGGCATGGACATTTTGGGTCCTTACACGCCTGCTCCAGGCGGAAAACGCTATATCTTGGTGGCTGTGGACTATTTCACCAAATGGGTAGAGGCGGAGGCAGTTAAGAATATCAAGACAAAGGATGTCATCTCTTTCATCTGGAAGAATATCATCACCCGGTTTGGGGTACCTATGTCTATGGTATTTGACAACGGCCCTCAGTTTGAAACGCCTCAGCTCAAGACTTGGTTAGGAGATTAGGGTATCGCAAGTTACTTCGCCTCAGTTGGCCGTCCTCAAGCAAACGGTCAGGTTGAGGCATTCAACAAACTCATCTCAGACGGCATCAAAAAGAAAATTGAAAGAGCCGGTGGTTTATGGGCTGAAGAGTTAATTCATGTCCTATGGGCCATCCGGACAACTGCCAAGGGGTCAACCGGAGAAACCCCATTTCTCATGGTTTACGGAGCTGAAGCCGTTTTGCCCATTGAACACTATGAGCCTACGCTCAGAGTGATGCTTTATGATGAAGAGGCAAATTGGGAGGCCATGCGGCTGGCATTGGACTCCCTCCCGGAACGCAGGGGCAATGCTGCCCTGCGACATGAGATATACCGTCTGAGAATGACGAGAGCCTACAACAAAAGAGTGCACAAACGTCCTTTGAAAGTGGACGATTTTGTGTTACGGAAAATGGAGGCAACCGGTAGGGCCAATGAGCTTGGAAAGTTAAATCCTAATTGGGAAGGCCCCTACCGGATTTATGAAGAAGTTAGGGATGGCACATACCGTCTGGAAACCCCAGACGGTAGACTCCTGCCTAGAACTTGGAATGTAGATAACTTAAAAAAGTACTACTTCTGAGTATTGTAAAGTTTTTTGTAACAAGAAGTGTTAATGAGAAATGCTTTTGTTTCATTTATTGTCTTTTTATTTCCGTCTGGGTTTACCCATACTAGTATTGTAAAGTTTAGTAACAAATTTACTATGTGAATAACTTGAGGCCAATGGCCAGATAAAAAACTAAGTTTGACACTTAGTATTCAAAATCAAAAGTCCATAGTGACAAGAGGCCAATGGCCGGATTCTTAAGCTAGGCACAAAACCGCCTAGTGGCTATGCAGCCGGTTTCCAACTAGACCAGAGGCCAATGGCCAGAAGGTTCTCTTTTTTACAAATTCGTCTACCCTGTTATGGATATAGGCGTCCGACGACACCCCTCCAGGTGCAATCGTCGCAGAGAACAGCCACCTTGCTCGTTCTATGTACCCATGCAGGCGGCAAAGATTGAACGGCTAAATTAGCCAACTCATAGCTGTCTGACTTAACTTTTTCTTCTAAGTAATTTTTGGTCGTGAAAACTCCGGATGTTTTCAAACATCATCCGGAGTGCGATCATAAGCTCTTACTTAGGATTATTTTATCTTCAAGTTGCGCACTCCTCTTGTTGGAGCAAAACCTTTTTGCGTAATGGCTATAAAAGAATACCCAGGCGGTTAGATACCGACTGGGGCAGAGGTTGTATGCCTGTCATTTGACCGGCTGTGTACTTGGTTTGGGGCAATCACTATTGTGATTGATTGTCTTACAAACATCCCATACTCTTTTAAGTATGAGAAGTTTCCAAGACAATCAATCCTTTTTCAGATTAAACCAACCACACAGCCGTCCAGGGGCAAGGACAGCCGGATTGGTACCTGTCGCATACTTTTCATAAGACAGGCAAAATCACAAGTATATATATTGGGTATATATGCAAAATTGAAAAACTGAAAAAATTGAAAAGTTGTGCAAGTGTAAGAAAAACCGACTGAGTCGGTATACTTCATAAAATAAACTGGCTCAAGGCCAGGCATGATTGTTAGCCGGATCCACATCCGGTATACAGAGAAACAAAAAAAAAATTACACAAGTACTCGGCACACAGGCAGGAGAAGCAAAGGTTGGCATACAGCCGCTGAGAAAAGTAAAAAAAATGGTTGGCATACTGCCGCAGAAAGGGAAGAGAGCTACTCTTGGGGCTGGTCCGGCAGGGCCTGGGATGTAGAAGGAACTTCCTCCGAAACCACAGCCTCTTCAGGCTGGCTGTCCTTGGTGCCCAATTCCTTCATTATCTCATCAAGGTCCGGCTCCTCAGTGTCCGAGACCTCAGCGCCATTCTCCGCTGCCCAGGGCTTGAACCGAGGCGGAGTAGGATCCCCAAGAACCTTGGCATCATACGCCGCAGTGGCGTAGTCATACCTCAGCTTGTAGACATCAAAGTCTACCTCAGGGTAGAGAAGCCCCCAGGCCATTCGGAGGCGGATCTCATTATCCCGCTCATTCTCTTTGATGAGCCTCTCATGCTCAGCCTTGAGCTCTTCTTGGTGCTGATTCATCAAGATGACAATCTCGGCAACCAGCCGGGAATTATCCTTCCTGAGATCAGCATTCTCTTTGTCTGCTCCCTCCAAGGCCTTGAGGTTTGAGCCGACATTTTGCAGCTGGAGCTCCAGGTCGTTGATCCGGTTGTTAGCCGCATCATTAGCAGCCGTTAAACTCTTGACCAGCTCCTCCTGTTTCAACTCAAGTGCTTTAATCTCAAGATCAAACATATTATATGCATATTCAGCAGAGTTGAGATTTTGTTGAGCCCTTCTCTTGGCATCAGTTACCTCTTCATGCTTCCTCTGGAATGGCACCCGGAGCCCATTCACCCGGACCATAACCTGTGCAAGGTCATCCGGGAAATTAAACACTTAGCAACAAAAAGAAAAATGAAATGAACTGAAATGAAAAGGGGCAAGTTCTACTTACCTCCGCCAGCTGCCCCAGAATTTGGTCGAAGTCGACCTCGTGGCGGTTGGGCACGGAGTTCTTCTTCGACTGGGTGAGAGTCCTCACCATTCTTTTGCCAAACCCCGCCAAGTCCAGGGGCCCAGAAGTAGCATCTGCACCATAAGAAGGACTCGGTGAGAGACTAGCAGCGTATTTGGCATTCATTCTTTGCCGGCTACTCACGGAACCCCCGGAAGGGTCAGTCATAGTCTTGACGTGCATAAAATCATGCGGCCAAGGAATCTCTATCTTACCTTTAGAGTCGGCCCTCGACGGCTCCTCTCCTCCGGCTGTAGCACCACCTGCAGCCATGGGTGGCTCGCCACCCTTCGATGCTTCAGAAGCATCCGACTTTTTCTTACTTGACTTCTCTGAGCTTTCACTCAGAGTCGCCATAGCCTTGGGGCCTTTTCCCCCGGTTGTTGGGCGGTCTTTGGCATCAGAGCCGGAGACCGTTGAGCTTGCCTTCTTCCTGGCTTTGGCAGCCGGTTTTTGGAGTTGCTCATCCCCTGGTCTTTTTAAGACCTTTGTCATTGAGCGGGGGAGGATGCCAGTTGAAGCCTGCAAAAACGCAAGTAAAACATTAGTCATCCGGCACTGAAAAGACTTGAAAAAATTCAAGAGAAGTTGAAGTTTATCTTACCCCGCCTTTCTTGGCCTCCTTGGCCTCAATAGAAGCCTTCTTGGCCAAAACTTGTTCTTTGCGGAGCTGAGCCGCAGACTTAGCCGGATTTTTGGCTGGGTTTACCATTTTCCTTGCTTCCGCTGCAGAAAAGCATAAAAGTGTTAGAACGAGAAAAAGTTCAAGGCATGAAAGTATTAAAATTGCAGGCGGAAAACCGCCGGGTGGGTGAGTGTATCTACCCTGTGGAAACATAGGACTCAACCCGCAGGCGGACAAGAATCTCTCGTCCGCAAAGAAATCCGGATGGGGGATCCAGGTTTTTGGAACAACTATATGAGACCCATCCCCCAAGGGCTCAGTTGTTGTCTTGAAGAACTCCGGCTCCATTATCTGCACCCGGGCTTTGGTAGAGAGAGCCGGGCGTACACACTTCTGGCCCACCAAAGCCGGCTCCTTGTTGTAGTGCCGGAGAATCTTGTTCATTTTCAGAGAAGGGGAGGAGACTAGATACCACTTGTCTTTCCAACCTCCCCACTTGGACACTTTGTGCAAAGGTCATTAAGTATTCCGGGAGCGTGGAAATAGTGTACCACGCCCCGTATCCGCCTGGGGCACTCTTGAGGTAGTGCATGTGGGCGAATGCAGTGAAACTGAGCTCAATGTCCTGGAGCTCGCAGGCGGCAATGTAGCTCAGGATATTGACCCAGGAGTTGGGTGTCAATTGCCACACCCCCAAGTCGTACCCCTTCAGAATCTTCCGGATGCCACGGTGAAGGGGGAAGCGGAGGCCGACTTATATCACCGCCTCATAGCAGACAAAGTAATTGTCCGCATTGTCAATGTCGTCCCCCCAAGCTAGTACAGCATCAGGTGGAGGGACGATAATATCCCAATCTTCCCCGAATGCGTGCTGTTGTTTGAAGGCTTCAAAGCCACTTTCCAGAAGAGAGATATCTCCTGGCTTCATCCGGGTTTTCAGAGGATCCGGATTTATTTCTTTCTTTGCTGTTTGGTGATAAGCCTCAGCAAGGTTCTGTTTATCAGAGCCGGATTCCTCTGACTTTTCAGCAGCCTTCTCGGCTGAGTTATTTGGTTGTTCTGGAGAGGAGGCGGTTTCCTCACCGTCTCCCCTTGATTCGTTACTTCTGGAGGTAGAAGGGGTGTCCTCATCTGAGTTACTTTGCTCAGTGATGTGTTCATTTTATATATATATTTATCCCCGTCCCTTAGTCGTAATTAGTAGTGTTTTTGGCTCCTACGAGCCACTTTTATTACTAATTTGTGTTTTCCAGTGCTTTGGTAGTTTTGCTTGAGTTTTGTAGGAATTTGCGTACTTGGAGCATTTTCCCGGGTTTTTCGAGGAGCATCTATAAGTATTGGAAGACCGCGACCCAGTTCGATAGCCCAAGACCGATTGGAGGGATCAAATCGGTGATTAAGGGCTCGAGTATGAAGATCCAAGGAGGAAACTCGGATTGGGCCAAGGAAAAGAGGCCCAATCGAGGTTTTGGTGGCCCAAGAGAAGCGGCCCGGACCAGGTTCTCCGCCCGGAGGCGCGCCCGGCCGGGCGGGGCGAAGCATGAGTGCGCCCGGAGCTCGCGCCCGGACGGGCGCGAGAAAGCCTCAGAGGAAGAAAAAGGCGGGCCCGGTCGGGCGGCCCCTTGTCCGACCGGGCGCGTGTAGTTTTAGGTGTTTAGTGTTTTCCGTTCAGTTTTGTTTTAGCGAATAATTCTGGCTTAGTATTAATGTAATTTTATTAGGCAAGATTAGGACCTCATCATTATTACTTACTCTAGTTTTTATTCTCTTCCTTTTCTCTACTCAACTTTCTCTCTCTAGACTTTTATTTTCTTTCTTGTTCCTCAACTCTATTGTAATTCCGCCGTCTTGGTACGATTTCTCTCTTAATTAATCTCAGTATTTTATTCATTCTGTTTTTCTTTCATGTCTTGTTTAATTATTATGTTTTGCTTAGTTTTAATTATGTCTGAGTAATTTTCCTTCTAGGGTTTATGGGGATCTAATAAATAATATGAAGGGGGTAATTTTATGATTGTTGATTATTAATGCTTAATTGATTTCCTATTGATTGTTTTAATGCTATGCAATTAGATTTGGCCAGGTTTAATTGTATGAGTTTAGCAATATTGATTCGAGATTCGAGAGATGAGAATTGATGTTTAGGCTTAGTTTCAATAGACAGATTAATTTATAAATGGTTAGGTCGAGATTCGAGAGATGAGATTTAATACCGGTAAATTAATTCTGTGATTGTAATACGTAGCGAAAGCCCTTTATGATCTGATTAATTAATGCATTGATGATTGATTATTGTGTTTTACTTTGGAATATTGTTTATTAGTGAACCTATGCCCTAGGCTTTATTATTATTGATTTCTTCCTTAATTATTCTCTTTACTCATAATCTTCGTAGTATAGCTAATTATCACAACAAATTGATTACTTTAATAATTTAGGCTATTTTAATTAATTAGAAATAGAAAGACCAGTTTCCCTGTGGATTCGACCCTACTTCCCTATCTACGTTAGTTAGAGGACTTAGGTAATTACTTTTGATTAGGTGATACGACTTTTAGCCTGTCAAAATTTGGCGCCGTTGCCGGGGAGACGGTTTTATTTTTATTTCTAATTGTTTTTGTAGTTTAGATTATTTTTCCCTTTTGCCTCAAAGGACATTAGTTCTTTGAGGTAGTTCTAATATCTGTCTTTTTAGTTCTTTGTTTATGCCCAGGTGTTCCAGATCAGGTTACATTCCATTCGATCCTGAGATCGAACGCTCGTTTCATAGGCAGAAGAATTTTTACAGGCAGATCCTAGCAGGTTCTGGGAGTAATAATATTCCTAGAAATCCATTACCTACTTCTAGTGATTCGGAGCATTCTACTGATTCAGAACTAGAGATGGGTACACCACCACCACCTCCACCTCGCAAGCTTAGCGATTATTCGCAACCATCGCTGACGGATTTTCCACATCTTTCTCCTACGCCCGATCTCGAAGGAGTCCAGTTCGAGATCAAGCCCCAGTTCATAACGATGATAGAAAGGAAGCAATTCAGTGGAGCAAAGGGTGAAGATCCTAATCTTCACATTGCAGATTTCTGTCAATACTGCAATACTATTAGGCAGAATGGGGTAACGCATGATCAAATCAGGGAGATTCTTTTTCCTTTTTCTTTATGTGGAAAAGCTAAATTATGGTTTAATGGTTTGAATAGAGCTGCACTTGGTATTACTAACTGGGAGACTCTTGCGTTGAATTTTTATAATAAATATTACCCTGTAGAGAAAACAGCTTTATTGAGAAGCGCTATCCAGAATTTTGCCCAAGAGACAGATGAAGCATTATATGAAGCTTGGGAAATATTCAAGGATCTGCAGAGGGAGTGTCCCCACCACAATTTGGCGAAGTGGCAGTTGATTCAAGCTTTTTACAATGGTTTAGGAAATGCATCTAGGACAATTTTAGATTCCGCAGCTAGCGGTAGATTTATGAATTTAAATGTTGATGATGCAGGTCAGGTTATTGAAGATATGGCAATCCATAATTCCCAATATGGGAATGCTAGAGGTTATGCTAAGAAGGGCAAGCATCATGTTGATTCAGTCACTTTATTGCAAGCCCAACTTACTTCTATTTGTCAGAAACTAGATAATCTTACTACTAACAATCCTAATTCTGTTGCTAATGTTTCTGCTGTTTCTAATAATGCTAATGATGCTTTCTGTGAAAATTGTGGAAGTGTAGGTCATTATGAACAAGATTGCAGGAGTTCAATGGAGAAAGTTAATGCTTTTCAAACCTACAAGCAAAATAACCCATACTCCAATTCCTACAATCCTGGCTACCGGAACCATCCCTACCTATCTTACCGTAGCACCAATGTTCAAAATCCTCCACCTCCACAACAACCACAACAAGCACCCCCTCCACAGCAGAAATATTACCATCCTCATGCTAACCAGAAACCCCCATCACAGCCCCCTACTACATCTTCTGACCCTGCTTTATCAGAAATCAGGGCAATGCTGACCAGTATGCAAAAACATATGGAGAGTAGAGACCAACATATTGACTCTATTATAGCCCATAATAAAGTCATGGACACCCAAATTGCCCAATTGTCCTCTACCCTTCAATCTCGTCAGCAGGGAGCTTTACCAGCGCAGGGAATTCAACCTACGGATCATGCTAATGCAATCACCCTAAGGAGTGGTTCACACTACGATGGGACCCTGATGCCCAAAGAGGATGAACCTGAATTAACTAATATTGCTAATCCTAATTCCGTTGTACCAATTTCCCCTGCAGGGCTGCAGGGTAAAATTCCTGATGCTAATATTTTTGATGATTCATTGCAGGGTACAACCTCAGGGAAGGATGCACCCCAGGGGGAGAGTATGGAAGCACCACCAGTTATCAAATTACCATTCCCTAATCGCCAACTAAAGACTAAGTTGGACAAGCAGTTTGGTAAGTTTCTAGAGGTTGTTAAAAATTTGCAGGTAACGGTTCCTTTTACTGAACTTATTACACAGGTTCCTGCATATGCTAAATTTATGAAAGATATTTTGACTAGGAAGAGGGCCTTTAATGAGGTAGAAACTGTAGCTTTTACTGAGGAGTGTAGTGCATTGTTACAAAATAAATCTCCCCCTAAATTAAAGGATCCTGGTAGTTTTTATATCCCTTGTCATATTGGTAATGTCTTCATAGATAAAGCATTATGTGATTTGGGTGCTTCTGTTAGTGTAATGCCATCGTCTATTTGTTCTAAATTGAATATGGGTGAATTGAAAATTACTAATATTACTTTGCAAATGGCAGACCGTTCTGTTAAATATCCCCTAGGTATTTTAGAGGACGTCCCTGTTAGAGTTGGTAAATTTTTCATCCCTGTTGATTTTGTTGTTTTAGACATGGCTGAGGATACACAAATACCCATTATATTAGGTAGGCCTTTTCTCCATACTGCAGGAGCCATTATAGATGTTAAAAATGGTAAACTAACCCTATCTATCGGTGATGATAATATTACTTTTAATTTAGGGAAGGTTTTAAAAGGTCCTATGCTAGAGGAAAACTGTTGTTTGATTGATGTTATTGATATAATGGATGATATTTGTGAGGATAGCTTGACACAGATTCTTTCAAGGGATCCCTTGGAAGAAATACTTTGTGGTAATTTGTCTGCAGGTGATGCGAGTGTTTGGAGCAAGGAGGTGGATATTATTGAGAAAGCTCTTGCCATAGAAGAACTTGATGACAAAGAGAATATGAAGGTAGTAAAATTAGTTCAGGAATCAAAACCTGCAGAGGTAAAGAAACCCGAACTAAAACCTCTCCTTTCTCATTTAAAATATGTTTTTCTTGATGAGCAGGAAATGCATCCTGTGATCATTAGTACTGCACTTGATGACCCACAAACTTCCCAACTTCTAGAGGTTCGGAGGGCAATATGGTACAGTATTGATGATCTCAAGGGTATAAGCCCAGATTTTTTTATGCACAGGATACACCTAGAGGACAACTACAAGCCCTGCATTCAACTCCAGAGGAGGTTGAATCCCAATATGCAAGAGGTGGTCAAGAAAGAGGTTATGAAATTACTTGATGCAGGTATTATCTATCCTATTTCTGACTCCAAATGGGTAAGTCCTGTACAGGTGGTTCCTAAGAAGGGTGGGATGACAGTGATTAAAAATGATAAAAACGAATTAATTACCACTAGAACTGTTACAGGGTGGCGTATGTGCATTGATTATCGTAGATTAAATGTCGCCACTAAAAAGGACCATTTCCCTCTCCCCTTTATTGATCAAATGCTTGAGAGGTTAGCTAACCATAAGTTCTTTTGCTATTTGGATGGGTATTCGGGATTTTTCCAAATTCCGATCCACCCTGAAGATCAGGAAAAGACTACATTTACATGCCCTTATGGCACTTTTGCATATCGTAGAATGCCTTTTGGTTTATGTAATGCACCTGCTACTTTTCAACGTTGCATGATGAGCATTTTTTCTGATTTCATAGAGTCTATCATGGAAGTCTTTATGGATGATTTTAGTGTCTATGGTTC
The DNA here is from genome assembly GCF_948465745.1 of Chenopodium album. Taxonomy (NCBI): domain Eukaryota; kingdom Viridiplantae; phylum Streptophyta; class Magnoliopsida; order Caryophyllales; family Amaranthaceae; genus Chenopodium; species Chenopodium album. The sequence continues at coordinate 13,816,405 of NC_137847.1, forward strand.
TTCATTTGATTCATGTCTAATTAATTTAGCTAAAATCCTTAACAGATGTGAAGAATGCAACTTGGTCTTAAATTGGGAGAAATGTCACTTTATGGTGACAGAGGGAGTAGTCCTAGGTCACATTGTATCTGATAAGGGCATACAGGTAGACAAAGCTAAAATTTCAGTGATTGAGCAATTACCTCCCCTAGTTAATGTTAAGGGAGTTAGGAGTTTCTTGGGTCATGCGGGGTTTTATCGCCGTTTTATCAAAGATTTTTCTAAAATTGCTAAACCACTGACTCAGCTTTTGCTTAAGGATGCCCCTTTTGTTTTTACTGACGAGTGTCTTGAGTCTTTCAACAGGATTAAGCAGGCTTTGATATCGGCACCCATCATATGTGCTTCCGATTGGAATCTTCCTTTCGAGATCATGTGTGATGCAAGCGATTTTGCTCTAGGAGCCGTGCTTGGACAGAGGAAGGACAAAGTTTTACATGCTATCTACTATGCTAGTAAAACTTTGGATGAGGCTCAAGTCAATTATGCCACCACGGAGAAGGAGTTTTTAGCTGTCATTTATGCTTTAGAAAAATTTAGATCATATCTAGTTGGTTCTAAAGTTATTGTTTTTACTGACCATGCAGCTTTAAAGTACTTGATAGCCAAAGCTGAATCAAAGCCTAGGCTACTCCGGTGGGTTCTCTTGCTCCAGGACTTCAACATTGAAATACGGGACAAAAAGGGTGCAGAGAACGTTGTGGCAGATCACTTGTCATGAATCAGGTATGATGAGGGTAAGGATTTTCTCCCTATAGATGATTCATTCCCTGATGACAACCTGTATGCAGTTGTAGAGCAACACCCCTGGTACGCCGATTTTGCAAATTATTTAGTGGGTGGTACTCTACCTCTTGACTTGTCCTACCACCAAAAAAAGAAATTCCTGTATGATGTTAAACATTATTTTTGGGATGATCCTTTTTTGTTTCGTGAGTGTGCAGATGGATTATTTCGCAGGTGTGTCCCCGAATGGGAGGTACATGGTATTCTCACTAGCTGCCACACTTCACCTTATGGAGGACATCATGGTCCCTCTAAAACAGTGGCCAAGATAAACGAGTCAGGATTCTATTGGCCCACCATGTTCAAGGATGCTAACATTTTTGTGCAGGCTTGTGACTCTTGCCAGAGGACTGGCAACATCTCGCGGCGGCATGAGATGCCTCAAACTGGGATTTTGGAAGTTGAAATTTTTGATGTTTGGGGTGTTGATTACATGGGACCGTTCCCTTCTTCTAGAGGGAACCGTTATATACTAGTCGCCGTAGATTATGTATCCAAGTGGGTAGAAGCCATTGCCACTCCTACCAATGATAACAAGGTGGTCCATAGGCTTTTCAAGAAAACTATTTTTCCTAGATTTGGAGTGCCTAGAGCCATAATCAGTGACGGAGGATCCCACTTTCATGAGCGGAAGTTAGATACCCTCCTAAAGAAGTATGGTGTTTACCACAGGACAGGGCTAGCCTACCATCCCCAAACTAGTGGCCAAGTCGAAGTGTTTAATCGCGAGATTAAGGTCATCTTAGAGAAGGTGGTAGCAAAATCTAGGATAGATTGGAGCGATAAGTTGGATGACACCCTTTGGGCATATAGAACCGCATTTAAGACCCCTATAGGTACCACTCCCTATAGACTTGTGTATGGTAAAGCATGTCATCTTCCGGTGGAGTTAGAGTACAAGGCATATTGGGCTATCAAGGAGCTCAATTTGGATGCTAAGCTAGCGGGAGAAAAGAGGCTTCTACAACTTAACCAACTTGACGAGTTTAGGTTGATGGCCTATGATAGTGCGCGAGTCTACAAGGAGAAGACTAGGAGATGGCACGACAAAATGATCCTTCCGAGAGAATTCAAAGAGGGTGATAAGGTGTTGTTATTTAACTCTAGGCTTAAACTGTTCCCAGGAAAGTTGAAGTCAAGGTGGTCGGGTCCTTTCACTGTAAAAAGGGCCAACAAGTTCGGTTCTGTAGAGCTATTTGATGAGCATGGTAATGAGTTCAAGGTAAATGGTCAGAGGCTTAAGATTTATCATGACGGGGCTACGATTGGTGCAGTTGAACTACTACACCTGACTAGTTCCAGCTCGCCTTGAGAATACTATGGTAAGAAGGTCGTGCGGGACCTAGATAAACCAGCGCTTTGCGGGAGGCAACCCGTATTTTACTTGTTTTTATTTTTGTTTTTCTTCTTTTTCTTATGAGAGGAGAGAGGAGGGAATTTAATGAGTTTTATGAGTTTTTGGTACAGATTACAGGAAAAGAGTTAGTGAAAATTTGAAGAAAGTTAGGTCGACTAACTTTGCTCTCGGGCCCGGTAGGGCGGAGCGCCGCCCGACCGGGCGCGAGAGTAAGGGTTGGAAAAGCTTGAAATTGGCCCGACCGGGCAAGAGAACGCCCGGCCGGGCGCGAGAGTTGACGTATACGGACTTTAAATTGGCCCGACCGGGCGGAATGGTGCCCGACCGGGCGCGAGAAGGAGATCAAAACTTGAAGAAATTAGCCCGACCGGGCGGTGAGGCGCCCGGCCGGGCGCGAGAAAGGGGTAGATTTTTTGTGGAGATCGCCCAATCGGGCGAAATGGCGCCCGACCGGGCGCGAGCAAACGACGCATCAGAAAGTCAAGATCGCCCGACCGGGCCCCATTCCGCCCGGCCGGGCGCGACATCACTCCCCCCCTCACCCGTCTTCTTTCTTCTTCTCCCTTCCTTCTTTCTTTCTTTCTTTCTTCATTCCTTTTTCACTCTCCTTCATTTTATCTCTCTAAAACTCAAATTTCCTCTAACTTCTCTCTAAGATTTCTCCTTCATTTTTCACCCAAATCCAAAACTTTTTACATATTCTTACTCCTCTCTTCATCCTTTACATTCCTATATCAAAATTTTACATTTTCCACAAAAATAAATTTTCGACCACCACTTCCAATGGCGGCAAAGAGGGCCAGAAACTTTCTCGGGGGTAGTTCAAGCGGGTCATCCCAACAATATGACCGACTCTTCAACTTGCTCAGTGGCCGACGATCAAGATCGCGACGCCGGAGCAACGGGAAAAGCTCGAGGTGCTCTACGGACGAGAGGTAATTCCCTCACGGTGGTTACACCGTCCCACTTTAGAAGCTTTAGGTATTTATGGTTTTGTTAGGAGATTTTTAAACGATATTGGTATGCGTAAATTTGTAGATATGCATTATTCGACATACCGTGAATTAACTTGTGAATTCTTATCTTCTCTTGTGATTCAAAACCATAAAAGTGGTCCAAAACTAATTTTTAGGCTTAATAATAAAAATATCACTCTCTCTTTTGTGGAATTTTGTAAATTGTTTGAATAGACAATGGAATGCTGAGTTTAAAATGGAGGATGTGTATTTAGCTTTGACTGGCATTTCTCATGTTTCTGCACAACACGCTAGTGCTAGGCCTTTTCACCACCTCGTCCCTAAAATGTGGCAAAGATTTGCCGGTGTATGTTTCCTAGGTAGGAATGAACCCCATAACTGTCAGACCAATGAACTAGCTGTAATTGGCCATTACATGTTTGGGTATGAGAAATTGAACATAGCCCGGTATATCATCCACCACCTAGGTAGGCATGCTACGGCCAGCAACCACCACACTACCCCCATCCGTCTTGGTGGCCTTATCACTAGGATAGCCATCAAGAAGGCCGGTTTTGTAGAGAGTAGACCCCACCGGATGACTAACATGGGACCCGACACCTACATGACCTCTAGGTACCTTGAGGAGCTTGGGTGGTTGCGGGTAGACGAGAACCAGGTCACCCATTGGTGCATTAGGACAGGGACTGAACAACCCTTGCCCATTTTTCCTTTGCCCAACCCAGACCTGACCGCCTTTCCCCCAGGGCAAGAGTCCTACACTTATGCCCTGTTAGTTGCCCATGCTAGTGGTGAGGATCCACAGCAGGCCCAGGCCCAACCACAGCTTGTAGTTCAACCCATTCCACAGCCGCCATCACCACCTCGACAGTCCTATTCCGTCCCTCACGGTGACTCTGACCCAGTTTGGGACTTGCAGAGTATTGGCCAGGCCATAGGTCGCATAGAGCAGACCTAGACCGAGTTCAGACAGATGATTGGCTCTGTCGACCATAGGCTAGGCTACCTAGAGAGGAACCAGGGTAGGGGGCTCTACCCTATTTATGATGATTACGCTCGTCGGGGCAACATTCCCGACGATGCTGTATACCCAGACTGGTTCTAGCCCCCACCTCAGGGATACGATAGGGATCCCACTGCCCATGGTATTTACATAGACTATTCCTCGTTCCATGGGTACGACCAGGACATTCCTTTTGGGGGACCGCCGGAGGGGACTTTTCATGCTAACTATTTTGGTGGTAGCTCCTTTGGTGCAGATGGTGCAGGTTCCAGTGGTGGAGCAGGTGGGTCCTCTCGGATGGACCAGGATGAGGATGAGTAGCCAGCTGGGCTACTTTCGAGCCAATGAGGACATTGTCCGATCTTGGCTTGGGGGAGATTTTTGGATTTGGTATAAATTTTTCTTCTTCCTTTTTCTTTTTTTTTGTTTATTTTTGGTGTGTTTTGTTAGTTTAGATTTATTGCTTTTTAGATTAGTTTATTGCTTTCCTTATATGAAAAGTGCAAAAAAATTGAAAAATAAAAAAAAATAAAAAATACGAACCAATGAACTGTAAATCATGCTTCCCTGTGCCCCATACTTGAGAAAAAAATTGTTTTGATTCTTGGTATTTGATTTTGAGCATTGTGGATTAGTTGATCATGATTTGAAGTTTAGTTACTTGGATTCCTAAACATGCGTCAATTTTGTCCAACTATTTGTGAATATAGTGCTTGACTAGTTGATTTGGTTAGGAATGTGTGATTAGTTCCTGGTATGTCAATGAATTTGAGTATTGGTTTGCAACTATGAGTAGTGTTTCATAACTCATTATTATGCACATGAGGAGGACGAAGGCATTTGTTCTTTTAGGTAGCCTTCAGATTTATTTAGATACATTTGTTCCCTTCTTGCTACCCATGTTGTTGCTTGTGCCCTTTTATTGTTTTTAGCCACATTACAAGCCATGTTTGCCCCATTGGTTACTAGTCCCAAGCTTGGCTTGGGGGAGCTATTAGTGAGTGAGGTGAGGGAGTTTGTAGTGTGCACATTATTTGCACAGTTTGGGTGGGTTTGAGAAGTTATTTGTTCTTGATCATATTTTTGTTTTGATGAGTTTAATAGTGTACATATTTGAGAAAAATAAAAGTGTGATAGGAAAAAAAAAAGAGAAGTTCAAGAAAAAGTGAGAAAATAAAAAGAAAGTGAACTTCTAGGAAAAAAAGAGGAAAAATGAAAAAAAAAGAGAGCAAAAAAAAAAAAAAAATTGTCATATGTTCAAATTGTCTAAGTGAAGGTTTATCAAAAGAAAAGAAAAGAAGTTGAGTTTCAATGTAAATATTTGAGTTTTGAGTTCAAAGTTTGTTTATTCACTCTAGTTCGATATTATCATATTTTTATGAGTGAAATTGTGAGTGTTGGGATTGTTTATTTTGTTTGGAGTATATTTGGTGGATTTGTGTTGGAGTTAGTTTTGATGGAGATGTGTATGATCATTATATTTGGTCATGGGTTTATTAGGATATGGTTCCCTTTTAGCAAGGCTTTTCTCTCACATATTCCCAAATTTATCCTACCCTTTACCCTAGCCTTACATTGCAAGCTTTAAAAGACCTTTTGACCTTGTGCATAGAGTTGTGTGGATGTGAAAGTGTTATTTATCAATGCAAGTTATGACTTGACATATTCCGAGTCGACTATTGGGTTGAGTGTATGTCTTTTTAAACATACGAGTGTTGTGAGTTTGGGAGGGCATTGTTCACATTAAAGGGGTTGGGATGGAGAGCGATCGAGTACATATTTTACTCGCCACATAAATGAGAGTTGAGTGTGTGAGCACTAGTCTTGAATTCTATATGCTCTTGTGGTTTGCTCTACTTGACAATTGTGGGGGAGGAAAGGTGATTAGATGGATAGGATTTGTTGATTTTGAAGCATGTTCACTTGATTTGCCTTGAATCGTTTGTGCTTGATTTTTATATTGGGGTGAGGCATGTTTTTATTGTTCATTGAGGAGATCTTTGCTTAGGGACAAGCAAAGGTTTGGCTTGGGGGAGTTTGATGTGTTCATTTTATATATATATTTATCCCCGTCCCTTGGTCGTAATTAGTAGTTTTTTGGCTCCTACGAGCCACTTTTATTACTAATTTGTGTTTTCCAGTGCTTTGGTAGTTTTGCTTGAGTTTTGTAGGAATTTGCGTACTTGGAGCATTTTCCCGGGTTTTTCGAGGAGCATCTACAAGTATTGGAAGACCGCGACCCAGTTCGATAGCCCAAGACCGATTGGAGGGATCAAATCGGTGATTAAGGGCTCGAGTATGAAGATCCAAGGAGGAAACTCGGATTGGGCCAAGGAAAAGAGGCCCAATCGAGGTTTTGGTGGCCCAAGAGAAGCGGCCCGGATCAGGTTCTCCGCCCGGAGGCGCGCCCGGAGCTCGCGTCCGGACGGGCGCGAGAAAGCCTCAGAGGAAGAAAAAGGCGGGCCCGGTCGGGCGGCCCCTAGGCAGTGCCGTGTGTGCGAATGGAGAGTCCATTTTATTTTTGAAAATCAGTGTATACAGCCAAAAAACGAGTGTATACAGGCTAAAGAAAAAGAAAAAGAAGAAAACTTAAAGAAGGAAACGGATAGTTACCTTACTTTAAGTTCTGAAAATCTGAAAACGGCAAAGTAACCGGTGACCGGGTGACTTCGAAAGAGCACACGGAAATCTTGAACTTGCTTAAACGTAACCGGGATTAGAGCACCTCTCTCTAGAAAACTCTCTTTCTCTCTCTAAAAAGTCAAGGAATATAAAAGTGAAGAGGAGAGAGGGCGGGGGGTTGTAAATCCCTATTTATAGGGGGTTGAAACGCTGGAAATCCCCGTCACCTCCGTCAAAAACTAGCCGTTTTTACTGTTCATCTCTCACTGGCTGACACGTGTCACAGGCGCCACGTGGCATGCCACGTGCCACCTGTGAGGGGAAAATGTTTAGGGTATTTAATTTTTACCCTAGACAAGTGGACTAATGAGGAGGTGCCACGTGTCAGAGGCTGGCAGGTCACCCTTGACCAATCTCCAGTTGACACGTGGCCTCTCCAGATACTTTCGTAGAATTGCGGCCTTCAAGGGCCCAATTCCCCAAAATCCGCCATTTGGCGGCGCAACCCATCAGTCCTAGGTCAGAATGACCTAGGGAGGGGCACTTTTCCCAATGACCCTATAGATAGGGAGATATTCCCCCAATTTGGGGGACATTCAGAAATTTACTATCATTTATTACATCCTACTTTCTCTCTCATCAGAGAACTCCTGAGCTTGGAATCCAAGCAGATCCCCACCTAAATTTCCGCACTTTTTACTCTCTTTCAAGTTACTAACTTGAGCGTTGGAGGCGGAGCACCACCCAACCGGTGTCTTCGTTGATTTTGCAGATACAGAGCCAGCAGGACCAGTCTTCGAGTTGTAACTCTCCCAAGGGACAAAAACACCCAAAACACTTACTACCAAAGGTAGTGAGTCTTTCTTAAAACGTTGTTTCCACAAGCGGTGGTTTTTTTTTTTTAATCAAAATCGGATGAGTTTAGAACCTGATCGGGATTAAAACGGGATTAATATTAACGAACGGAAAATCTAAAAATTAAAACACGAATTTACGTGTTCAAAATAATCTGGAATTAAGTTAAAATAATCAGTAGTTATAATCACCAAAATTTCAAACATCATTACTATAAAAGCCCTAAATCAATTGTTCGGAAAAACCCTAAAATCGTGATTTTCAATAATTAAAAACCCTATGTTATAAAATTTACAAAATCTGAAAATTATGACATTTATAAAATATGAAATTATAAAGTTTAATCATCAAAATACAATTTGATACTAATTAAATTAATTTCAAACAATAAAATCAAAACCTATAATTCAATAATTATAATTACACAAATTAATAAAACAAAAGAGAAGGAAAATAAGAATAACCTTTTTGTGTGGGAAATTTTTGGGGATTCATGGTGTATTTATAGAGTAGAGAGTGTAGGGTTAAATTTGGGCTTATAAAAATGTGGGCTTAAGTTATGGGATAGGGCTTAAGTTATGGGTTTTGAAATGGGTTATTCCAATAAGAGTATGTAGGAATAATTTACATTGCCCAATAATTAATAAACGTTTGGCCCAAAGTATATTTTACTTTTATAAAACCTTATGTTTAAAATACTTTAACCCTTTAAAATATTTAATTAAAATACTTGAGCCCTTAACAATACATTTTATTAATACTTAAATACTTTATAAAAATACATAAAAATACGGGGTATTACACCCTAACCACCACCACCCCTTTTCTTCAGGTTCCTCCACCTTCCTTGCTCCGACCAGAACCACCACCACCTTCATCCTCCCGCCGTGTTGCCGCCGGTAAGTGTTCCTTTATTTTTAATTTTTTTTTTCATTTTTTTTAAATAAAAATTGACATTTTACACCCTAAATAAGGTTTAATTGTTATTATTTGTTGGATTTGTATCTTTTCCTTGCTTTGAATCTCAATAAAAAGTGCAGATCTAGAGGTTAGTGACATTATAATTTCTAAAATTGTTAGTTTAGTTTATACTTGGCATGTTAGTGACTTAGATATATGTTAGTTTATTCAAGTATTTATTTTATGTTAGTTTAGTTTGCTTTACTTTATTATAATAAATAATAATGGTTGATATGTTAGTTTAGTTTGGTTTGGTTTTTTATAATAATGTAAGACATGACATGTTAATTTTGTTTGGTTTGGTATAATAATGTATGACATGATATGTTAGTTTAGGTAGATATTTTATTATAATAATGTACAACATGATATGTTAGTTTACATGGGTTTAGTTTATTATAATAATGTATGTTACTTTAGTTTAATTTATTATAATTTAATAATGTATGTTAGTTTTGTTTAGTTTAATATAATGTATGTTAGTTTTTTTTAGTTTAATATAATGTATGTTAGTTAATTTAGTAAAATATATTTGTTTTATATAATGTTTAATATAATGATTAATAATTGTTTATATCAATTTAATTATGAATACTAGTTGTTTATATATGATTGTTTATATCAATTTAATTATGATTATGATATATTTGGTTTACTTATAATGATTATTATATTTTAATTATGAGTGTTCTTTACTTTATAATGGTTGTGTTATTTAATTTGCTTGGCATATTTTTAAATGAGTGTGTTATAATTACTTTATATAGTTTTAAATGAATCATTTGCATAATCATTTTCCTAGATGCCCGTTCAAGGCATACTCATTAGGAGTATGTCTTGGATAGTCCCCGGTTGGGACTGTCCTTCGACGTTTATTCTAACTTAGGTGGTGAATGTATGCCTTGTTATTGATTCTAGGGAATATCCTGGCTTGTCATTTCTGTACAATGTTCTCTGGGTACATATGACGGGTTATCTAATAGCCTACATCGTGTACTTGGAGAACTTAAGGGAAATGCTGCCGGATTTTCCATAGAATTGATAACCTGGCATACATTCGCTAGTGAGATTAAATGTCCAAGGATGGGTTAGGTTGGAGTGATAAGGACCTTTGGATATCATGTACAATCTTATTTGCATATTCGTAACATTTTGATGGATAATGAATATTCAATACGCATTGTGACTAATGTGATTATACATATTCGTGAGTTGTGTAAAAGTTGTAATCATGAAACGAACAGAACGTAGCTGGATGTATGAAAGGAAGGTTGGGCATTCTATTAATCCGGAATTTGTGAAAGGGGTAGATGAATTCCTTAAATATGTGGAAGATTATCCGAGAGCAGCAACCCGAATGAAGTTAGGTGTCCATGTTTTAAATGTAAGAACAAACGGCTTTGGGATGCGGAAACGGTTAAAATTCATTTGTACCGCAAGGGTTTTGTACCTAATTACTATGAGTGGTTGTGTCATGGGGAAGGGTTTCTGGGAGTTCCTGAAGGACCGTCAAGTGAATATCGTGAAATGGTTTTCGATGCTTTTGGTCATAATGAAGATCAAGGGCATTCAGAAGAGGCAGAGGAGGAGCCTAATGCACAAGCTAAGCATTTCCTAGATTTGGTAAAGGCTTCCGAACAACCATTATACGAAGGGAGTTCATTGTCTGTGTTAGAGATGGCTGCCCGAATTACCAGTCTTAAGTGCGAGTATAATTTGCCCCATTGATGTGTTGATGGGTTTTCTTCTTTGGTCAATGAGGCGATTCCTAATAACAACCATATGGCCGACACAATCTATGAGGCGAAGAAGATTGTGAAGGGGTTGGAGTTGCCTCATGAAAAGATTCATGCATGCCGAAAGGATGTATGCTGTTTTGGAAGGATGATGTTCAGTTATCTACATGTAAGGTGTGTGGTAGCAACCGATACAAGAAGACTTCTAAAGGTAGCTTAGTGCCTTTGAATGTTTTAATTTATTTTCCGATCACACCGAGATTGCAAAGGCTCTATGCAACCAAGAACATATCGGAGGAAATGACATGACATTCGAAAAATCCTCGAGTTCAAGGCACAATGGTGCACCCTAGTGATAGTGAAGCTTGGAAACACCTCGACAATTGCTTTTCAGAATTTTCCAATGAGCCTTGTAATGTTCGACTTGGCTTGTGTATAGATGGTTTTTCTCCTCATGATAAGTTTGGGGGACAATATTCCTGTTGGCCTGTCATTTTGACCCCTTATAACTTGCCTCCCTCAATGTGTATGAAAAGACAATTCATGTTCCTTTCGTTGCTCGTTCCTGGTCCTAATAACCCTAAGGGCAATTTGGATATGTATATGCAATCGTTGGTAGAAGAGTTGAAACAATTATGGGAAGTAGGCGCAAATACTTATGACATTTCGAGGAAACAAAATTTCAATCTTCGAGCAGCCATCCTTTGGACCATTAGTGACTTCCGGGCTTACGGTATGTTATCTGCTTGGACCACAGTGGGTAAGAATGCTTGTCTTTATTGTATGGATAAAAGCAAAGAATTTTGGCTTGAACATGGTGGCAAAGTTTCTTGGTTTGATTGCCATCGCCAATTCCTTCCAACAGAGCACCCTTTTCGAAATAGTAAAACTGCATTTTGTAAAAACAAAGTCGAAAAAGGTTCACCGCTACACATCATGTCAGGTGAGGAATTGTGGGAATGTTTGAGACACCTTCCAAAGGCAACTGATAGGCCGGAGGCATTGAAACACCTCAAAAAAGCAAAAAAAGGGTGGTTCAAGCAAACCTCGTTGTGGGAGCTTCCTTATTGGAAGCATCTGCTCATCCGTAACAACTTGGATGTCATGCACATTGAAAAGAACTTCTTTGATTAGTTAATCCACACCATAATGGATGTGAAAAAGCATACATGTGACACGCCATCGGCTCGAAATGACATTGCCAAATATTGTAAACGGCCACAACTTCATTTGTTGGAGGACGATAGAGGAAAAGAGTTCATGCCAAAAGCCCCATTCGCTCTTGACAAGGCTCAAAGAAAAGTGTTGTGTGACTGGGTTAAACAGTTGCGTTTTCCTGATGGATATGCCTCCAATTTAAGCAGATGCGTAGATTTACAAGCCTATAAGCTTCATGGTATGAAAAGCCACGACTGTCACGTGTTCATGGAGAGGTTGTTGCCCACTGCTTTGAGAGAATTGCTCCCTACCCATATTTGGAATGCGGTTATAGAGATCAGTCAATTCTTCTGTGAGTTGTGTTGTTACACAATCACCGTTAGTGACATGGAGCGATTAGAGAAAAACATAGCTGAAATCCTTTGCAAGCTTGAGAAGGTGTTCCCTCCCGCATTCTTCAACTCCATGGAGCATTTACCTATTCATTTGCCATATGAGGGCAAGTTATGTGGTCTTGTTCAATATAGATGGATGCATCCCTTCGAAAGGTAAATCAAAGTCCATTTCACTTCCTCTTTCATACAAACCCTTCATAGTCATGACCTATTTACACAATTATTTATACTAATTTAATTGCAGGTTCCTCAATCACTTGAAACGTAAAATTGGGAACAAGGCTCAAGTTGAAGGTTCTATATGCAATGCTTATCTCACCGAAGAGATAGCAAACTTCTGTTCAAATTACTTTCAAGCGTCAGTTGACACAAAAACTCGGGATCTCGGTCGAAATGTGAATGTAGACGTGGAATCCACAGTGGACAACACTGACTTACCAAAGTTGTTCTCGGTGGATAGCGGTCGTGTCTCAACTGAGGGTAAAACTCAGTATTTAGATGAAAAGGAACTCGAGTGTGCTCATTTGTTCGTTTTACGAAACTGCGACATTCTTGGTGAATACGAAAGGTATACGTGTTAAGGACTGAATTTTATTCATAGTTCTAAAGAATTAAAATGGTTGAATTACTAATGATGATACGTGTCATTGACCTAATAGGATGTTTGAGGACTACGTTCTTAGTACCTGACCTTTTTTGCGTAGAGAAGAAGTTATGGAGAAATGTGACGTCGAATTCTCTGATTGATTTCACCATAAGGTGATAGATTGGTTCTAGTTCTTTAAAAAACTTTTTTTTTAGATCTTGCAATTCACTTTAATTAATTCTTGAATTGTGACGTAAATAGGTGGTTGAAGAGAAACCAAATTCGGATGTCCTGCAAGCACTGTGCATGCGTCCTTTCAAGCGTGTTCGAACTTGGAGGCAGATTTTTGTTGGTGGATTTAATTTCCATACACATTCCCATGGAAAACACAAGTCTACGATGAATTATGGTGTGTGTGTGTCTAGTGAGGAGGGTGGAGAGTACTTTGGAATTCTAGACGATATAATTGAACTTGTCTACACTGGTCCAAAAAAAGAGTATAAGACTATTTTGTTTAAGTGTAGTTGGATGGATTGTGGTAGGGGCATGAACATACATGAACAATACAAGCTTGTCGAAGTGAATCATACTAAGAAATACCCCATGTATGATCCCTTCGTATTATCTTATCAAGTAAGCCAAGTGTACTACACATCCTACCCTAGTCTAAAACGGGATCGAGTTAAATGGTGGGTTGTGTTTAAAACACAAGAAAGGTCAGTGGTTGATGCTTTAGTGGACCTTGATTTTATGCAGGCACCGTCCCCACAAGTCCATGCAACGCTTTGTCCACCGAATGACATTCCTGACTATGACCTAGTTGAGGATGACGACGAAGATGATGATGGCGGCTTAATAATCTCAAGCGATGAAGATGATGAATCTAGCGTCGACTCTAGTGATAGTGACGAGGATGATGACATCGATGTGTTTTTAGATGATAGTAGTGATTATACCAATAGTGATAGTAGCGATGAAAGTCATGACTAGGAGAATGTGCTTGTTATTGTAAAATGAATAGAAGAATTTGCTTGTAGTTGTGTAATTGTCGGTTGAATTTGATTGTTATTGTAAAATCAATTAAAGAGTTTGTCGTTCTATTGTTAATTTTGTTACATCTCATTATACTTGTAATTTTTGTAATATTAATAATATCATGGCATGTTACTAACATCTTTTTTAGGTGGTAATGGCGGGAGGGAAAAAAAGGAGAAACGTCGAAGAGAAATAAGGGAAAGGAGAAAAGGCAAGTTTTGATATATGATGATGACGAGGAAATGGTGGACGCGGAGGACGCGGAAGATTTGGGTGACAATGAGGATCCTCAAACACAGATGCAGATACAGCATCATGGGCAACAACTTCAGGGGCAACAAGCCTCACAGTCTTCTCAGTTGGTGGTATTAGACCCTGCTACGTGCTGGTATGTATGTAGTTGTTATTTCCTTCCCTTTGTATCCATATTTCCTATGACCGACCTATGTATTACTCTAACATGAACTATTTATTTACTTTTTGTTCATGATGCACGTTAAAATAGCTTTGATGATAAACCTGTGGTAAAGGCCGTCTCCGGCACCCTAACAGGCTACTATCGAAAGCCTTGGAGGAATTACGGAGAGGTTGATGATACAACGAAGGAGAATTGGTGGAACTTGTTTTGCGTATGACATTTTCTACTTATAACTATGTATTACTAAATGTATTGATGGAGTTGTGATTGATAACTTTAAATGTTTGTCATATGCAGAAACAATGCACATGGGCACCTAAGTTGAACGACCATGTGAAGCAAACCTTCGAAGTCAAGTTCGCAGATCGGTTGAGGGACATGTTTCACGCAATCACACACAGGATGAACGGTAAGAAGCCGAAATGGCTGATCGAGGATGTCCACAAGGAGATGATGCACATTGTTGCCAATGATGATACGTACAAGAAGCGGTCCGAACAAAACAAGAAGAACAGAAAAGGCGGATCGATGGACAATGTGGTTGAACCAACCCACTACCAGGGTTCAATTTCATCTGTACAACATGCAAAAGAATGGTGAGTTTGTTTTTTAGGAAAGTGAAAAAGATAACAATTGTGGTTTTCATTGAAATGACAAGTTTAATTTGTTTTGGTGCATGTACATTCAAAGGCGGCGAAAAACAAAGGCCAGTTACCAACTGCACATGATCTTTTCATGAAGACACACTTCAAGGAGATCCCTGGGAAAGGAATGGTGCTTGCAAATGCCAAAATCAAGAACATTGCGGTAACAACTTTAATATAATTTAGTATCTAAACTTATTATTTTGGCTTGAAATGGCTTTATTTTGATGATATGACCCCATAAATTTAGAAATTAGCTTCTTTTATGTCATTTCAATTCATAATCACTTATAAATATGTAATTCTAATATGGTTTGAGAAAGAATGAGTTCATAAGTTAAGAAATGAAGAAAATAGGCATGTTAGAAGCCATTTTGGCTTTAAATGGCTTTATTTTGATGATATGGACCCATAAACTTAGAAAATAGCTTCTTTTATGTGATTTCAAGTCATATTCACTTATAACTATGTAATTGTGAGATGGTTTGAGAAAGACTGAGTTCATAAGTTAAGAAATGAAGAAAATAGGCATGTAAGAAGCCATTTTGGCTTTAAATGGCTTTATTTTGATGATATGGACCCATAAACTTAGAAATTAGCTTCTTTTATGTGATTTCAATTCATATTCACTTATAACTATGCACTTGTGAGATGGTTTGAGAAAGAATGAGTTCATAAGTTAAGAAATGAGGAAAATAGGCATGTAAGAAGCCATTTTGGCTTTAAATGGCTTTATTTTGATGATATGACCCCATAAACTTAGAAATTAGCTTCTTTTATGTCATTTCAAGTCATAATCACTTATAACTATGTAATTGTGAAATGGTTTGAGAAAGAATGAGTTCATAAGTTAAGAAATGAAGAAAATAGGCATGTAAGAAGCCATTTTGGCTTTATTTTGATGATATGGACCCATAAACTTAGAAAATAGCTTCTTTTATGTGATTTCAAGTCATATTCACTTATAACTATGTAATTGTGAGATGGTTTGAGAAACAATGAGTTCATAAGTTAAGAAATGAAGAAAATAGGCATGTAAGAAGCCATTTTGGCTTTAAATGGCTTTATTTTGATGATATGGATCCATAAACTTAGAAAACAGCTTCTTTTACGTGATTTCAAGTCATATTCACTTATAACTATGTAATTGTGAGATGGTTTGAGAAAGAATGAGTTCATAAGTTAATAAATGAAGAAAATAGGCATGTAAGAAGCCATTTTGGCTTTAAATGGCTTTATTTTGATGATATGACCCCATAAACTTATAAATTAGCTTCTTTTATGTGATTTCAAGTCATATTCACTTATAACTATGTAATTGTGAGATAGTTTGAGAAATAATGACTTCATATGTTAAGAAATGAAGAAAATAGGCATGTTACAAGCCATTTTGGCTTTAAATGGTTTTATTTTGATGATATGACCCCATAAACTTAGAAATTAGCTTCTTTTATGTCATTTCAATTCATAATCACTTATATGTTTATTTGCTTTACTTGTAACTTATGTTGTTGGTAAATTGTTTAAACTAGATATTATTGTATAATGTATTTCTTGTAGGAGAACTACCAGAAGAATGTTGAAGAAGCCACCACTTAAGGGATTAAATAGTCCTAATGAGTTGTACTGGCAGAGTGTGGGTGGTCGCAATAAGAAGGGTCGGGTGTGGGGACTTGGCCAAAGTGCAGAGTTGTACTATGGCAACCGGATGGGTCGAGTTTCTTGGTCTTCACAGCAGTACACACCGTCCGTTGTTTCTTAGATGCAGGATTAGATGGAGCATAGGGTGGAGGCTATTCGTATTGAAATTCGGAGTGAACTCCGGAGTGAAATTCGGAGTGAACTCCGGAGTGAAATGGAAGTTGAGATGCAAACCCGAATTCAAGCTGAAGTGGCCAAAATGGAGAGGAGAGCCAAGGAGAGGTGGAATGAGTTCATGAGTCGATTCGCAAACAACGACACATGTTCCACCTTTCAGCCTCAGCGTCGAGACCCCAGGGATGACCCGGGTAGTGGAGGAGCAAGCCAGGGTACCCCGGTAATTGTATAGCATAGCTTTGGTTTATGTAGTATGGACATGTACTTAATTTGAATTTATGTAGCGTTTGATTATGTTCTCGCTTTTGTAGAATTACTATATATTATGTAGCATATCTTTTGTGGAAATATATATATATATATATATATATATATATATATATATATATATATTAATATTTCCATAATTCGATTATGATTTTAATTTTCACAGGTATTAGGTGCAGGAATATAGGTTATTAATGATGTTTTTTTAAAAAAAAAAAAATTACCAGAATTTTTTGAAATGAATAATTTTTTGCGACGGAGAAAATAAATGTAAAATTCGTCGGAAAAACATTTGCGACGGAAAAAGGGCGAAAAATCCGTCGCTGGAAGGAACATCAACGGCGGAAAAATCCGTCGCAAATCTAATATTTTGCGACGGAATATAATTCCGTCGGTAGCTTGCGACAGAATTTTCCGTCGTAAACTAGCAACGGAATTTAATTCCGTTGCAAAATATTAGATTTGCGATGGATTTTTCCTTCGTCGATGTGCCTTCAGTGACGGATTTTTCCGTCGTAATATTGCGACGGATTATACTAGAAAGTCAAATTTTTTTACGAAGGAACAGGATCCGTCGGAAAATCCGTCGTAAAACCCCTTTCCAATGGAATTTTCCTTGGAAAATCCACTTTTTCCTACGAAAGGTATTCCGACGGAACGTTACGACGGAATTCCGTCGTTAACGTGATTTGCGACGGAAATTCGACTTTCAGCGAGGGAAATATTCTGTTGGAAACAGGCCTTTTCTTGTAGTGAATAACATCACTTAATCACTCACGAGTTAAGTATAGTCCATACACTTTCTTTATTTTCCGACTCGAGTCGTGCATCATGTCGTTTATGATCGTATACTAGGTTCATGCACCTCTTTTTTCCGTCATAAAAATGAGTGGATCGGAGTTTGGCTTACCTGTTTTCAAATGTCTCTCTTTCCCTCTTCCTTTCTCGATTTCGATCAGTGCGTCAAACAATTAAGGGTTCGTTTGGCATTGTTGTGGTTTTCTGTTTTTTAGTTTTTTGTTTTTTAAAAGTCTATGATAAATGTCCTATAATGAATCAAAAATTATTTGAACTTACTAAAATCATGATAATTTTGAAAACTGACAACAGTAAAGTGGAAACACCTTTTTCTTGTTTCCTGTTTTTGGTTTTTGGTTTTCAAAAAAACTGAAAACTAAACCCAAAAATGATGCCAAACAAGCCCTAAGTGAATTGTTTTATTTCACAATACTTGGTCAAGGAGCAGGGGTAGATTAATACGGTTCGAGTCATCACCACAACAATCTCTTAGATCTAAGAGGTGTTCACCTTCAAACTACTTTCAGTTCGTTCCAATGGCCATTAAGGAAGATATTGAGAACATTAACAAATCCATCAAGGCACTGTCTGCCATGATGCAAACCCTTACCACTAGGGTCACTACCATGGAACAAAACAAGGTCACTGTTTCTACTCTTGACAAATTGAAAGAACAGATGAGTAAAATTTCTGAGGATTACACTTATGTGGAACAACCTCCCACTCCTTTGGATATGAAGGACAGGCTTCCTGAAAAGTTCTCCACTGCTGATGTTCCAAAATTCAAGCCTACTGACAATCCAATATTCCATTTGAAGGTGTTCTCTGCAACCATGGCTCTCAAGGGATTGGACGTAACACTCTTCCCTACGGTGTTCCCTTTCTCCTTAGAGCATGCTTGCCAACAATGGTTTTATTCCCTAGATGCCAAGCGTACTACGACTTGGCAAGATGTCACCGACAGTTTCATGAATCGTTAAAAGTGTAACATTCAAACCAAAACTTCTGAACGTGAACTCTCCATTCTCAAACAGAAAGAGAATGAAGGCTTCACCGCTTATTTGAACAGGTGGAGGGAAACAACTTCACTCTTGGTAAATCCTCCCAAAAAAAGAGAGATGGTTCGCCTCTTCATCCAAAATTTGACTCACAAGTATAGGGAACATCTCAAATTTCTTCCACGGAATACTTTCGAAGCTGTATACGACATTGGCATCAATATCGAGGACGAGCTAATAAAGACTGCTGGTAGTAATAATAATAACACTTGGAAAAACAAGAAGAACGACCTTCCTTCTTCTTCGTCTTCTAAGGTAGAAAATACTACCAACAATATAAGACAAGTCGATCTCAATGAAGTGTTAGCTCTTGATGCTCCATTGCCTAAGAAAAGAAGAACTTACACTCCTTTAGGAATGACTTATGATGCAGCCTTTGATCACCTTTACGGTTAAGGATGAGCGCCAAGTGGAATCCCAATGCCCATTGCAAGTACCATCAAGGAAGGGGTCACTCTACCGAGCAATGTTGGAATTTGATACCAACAAACTTCCTGTCCCTCCGGGCGGCAAGAGATGATAAACAGCAATGAAGACGGGCGCACGGCGAGCCCTTCGTGCAAGATTTCATGATGTTTTTTTTTCATTCCCCTTTCCCCATTAAAGTCTAGCATATATTTCCATTTCTGTTATTTAATCATTGTGTTTATTCCCATCAATAAAATGAGCGTTATTCCGTTATATCTCGATCACGTCTTTCTTATTAAAAAAAAAAAAATTCCGAACTAAACACAAGGTACACCAATGACTTGAGGCACCTTTGCAACCCTGTCATTCCCTATTAACCATTCAATCACATATCCATTCATTCGTCAACCACTTTGAGCCACGTCTAACGATTGGCCTTATTTATTCAACCCACATTCACCTAACCCTGGGATGGGAAGGTGTGTAATTTATGTAACAGTAAGAAAGCAAGTTCAAATAAAAAAAAAATAAAAAAATAATAAAAAAAAGAATAAGTGAATAAAAAAAATATCTAAAGGCAAGTGTTCCAATGTTTTCGATATGAACACGTCTCAAATTGCATCTCTCATCGAGTGCTTGGTACCGTGCCTGAGAAACATGAATGCTAAGTGAGTGATGGACCGCATGATCTGAGATTGCCTACATTGATTCAAAAGAATGGAAAAAAAAAATTCAAAGCAAAAAAAATATATGAAAAATAAAACTTGCAAAATTCAAAATTTTTAAATTAACAATTACACATCTTTTGGATTCTCTCGGGTTTTGAGCCTTTTACCCTTTTTTCTTTAAACTATCAAGTTAACCACATTACAACCCTTGAAAGACCTCTTTGACGTGTACCTACACTTGTGCAAAGTTTGGTTAGAGCTATGTTCGGCCTGATTCTTAATGGATAGGTAGGCAACCTCACAATGAGGTGTGACCATATTCATACTCATATTCATGTCAACATTCATATCCACACATGATCGAGTCATTTCTAATGCTTATCCTTACCCATATAGAGCTAGACTTGGGGGCTTGAACTCACATCACTTAGCTCACCCAGCCTAAAGAGTCATCATCTTTGACTCTTCTTACATCTATTTCCATCACCACAGCCTCTGCAGCCAACCTTAGTATCATATTCAAACACTTCTTTCACACATACATAGCCATATCATCCTTCCCTTCGGAACCCTTTATCATGAAATCTTGTTCCCATACCACGCATGCTTCATCATCTTTCAAGACAACATTCATTAAAAGAAACATTGTATACTTACTTAGCTTCCTGACCTGAGCAATATTCATTGTTTCATGCATCTCATAATGTGCTTAGCAACATTTATATACCAATGATCTGTGATCCTACAAAGAATATCGTGCTTAGCTCCTTGACCTAAGCTACGTTCATTATGCAATACCCAATAATCACTTCATCTACATACGTGCTTAGCTTCAAGACCTAAGTGACGTTCAAGATCGTTTCTTTACACCACATATGATGCTTAGCTCCATGACCTAAGTTCATTCATTTCTCTTGTCACATGATGTAATTGTCCTTAGCCTCCTGGACTAAGAACATGCATCATGCATACATTATTTTCAAGACAAGCAATTCAATCCATACGATTTATTTCGTCTTGCTCAACGAGGAAGTTCAAAACTTCTTCCCTTCTTCATGGCTTTTCTTTTGAGGAAGTTCAAAAAAAAATTTAAAATTTTTCATCGAGGGAAAACAAAACTTCATTTTTTAACGTCTTTGTTTTTCGGGAGAAAGTCGGTACCCTCCAATCGTCTCATGACAAAAATGACGGAAAATTTTTGCTTTTCCATTTTCGGTTGCATGTGTCTGCACACACACTCAAACAATACACACACAATCACAATTCATACACATGTCATGTCATGTCAAGTCAAGCTTGGTCAAGTTAGTTGGTCAAGTCAATCGTAGTCTATACGGGTCCTTTGGCAAATTTTATTTTGTAGGTCTCACTTACAGCCCACGTTCGGGGATAAACGAACCATCTATAACCCACGTTTGGGGATAAGCGAACCATCTACAGCCCATGTTCGGGGACAAGCAAACCATTTACATCCCACGTTCGGGGACATGCGAACCATCTAAAAACCATGTTCGAGGACAAGCGAACCATCTACAACCCACGTTCGGGGACAATTGAACCATTTACATCCCACGTTCGGGGACAATCAAACCAACTATACCCCACGTTCGGTGACAATCGAACCAACTACAGCCCACGTTTGGGGACAATCAAACCATCATCATTTTTAGTGATCATCTCCCAAGCGAAGACGATTCACGGGGCAAGGTTCTCGATACACAGTGACTTGCAATCTCATCATCAGACAAGGTTTTCCTCAAGCATGGAAAATTTTCGGTCGTTGCCACCTCTCAAGGCGAAGAAGTCAGCGATTATATCACAACAATCTTCATCCGGTGGATTTCTTTAAGCATAGAAAGCTACCAAATTCATTTGCCACCAATACACTAGTGTCAGATACCATCAAACATATTTGCTACCGATACACTGGTGACAGATAAGCATTCTACCCCTTTACCCTTTTATTTGTGGAACAAACATTTTTTTACAGGTATCAACGTATAAAGAGTGATTTAGGATCTCAGTCTTAAATCATTCTCCGTCCTTATTGACTACTTTGACTATCGTTTTTGAAACTGACGTTTCTAGAAACTTAGTCAAAGTGGGGGCTTCTGTAGACACCTAAAAATGTCTCCCCAAAACCAAACCCGATGATTAACAACCTTTCATTGCCATTATTGGTCGGGTTGAGTATTTAACTTTTGGAGTGCTTAATCCATATTTCCGTTCAATACATTTCATAAACCAACTCAATTCTTAGCCCATTTTGCTAAACCATAACTCATTTTTCTCTTTTTGTGTCCACATCACAAAACCAAGAGAAACTGATTTTTTTGGCCCTACAATTTTGATCAAATTATTATTTGGTTGGACAGGCCTTAAAATAATCTTTCCAACGATATATTATAAGCCCAATTCAGATTTAAAAAGAAGAAGATATGAGCAAAATATAAACTCGGCCCAAAACCGACACCCTTTCACTAAAACGGCCATATCTTAAAAAATACAATTGATTTTGACATGGTTTTAATTGGGTTGGAAATTAGACTTGATAAGATTTCCAATGATATATTATATGCCTTATTCCGAGTTATGAATCAAAAGTTATCATAGTTTTAAAAACGCATAAAAAACTGAACTAAATTGCCGCGTCACGGCAATTGCTGACGTGTCACGGTGCCTGGTACCGTGACACGGTATTCTGCACCGTGTCGTGGTACACCTATCGTGACGTCTATTCCGCATTTTTCCTCAAGTGTTTATAAATCTGGACGCAATTTTGGGTAAGCTGTGCACCGTGACACGGCGCCACTTGCCGTGCCATGATGGACAATGCTGCGTCGTGGTGTCCTTTCCGTGTCACGTTACACATACCGTGACACGGGATTTTTCTGTGTTTTCTCCGCGTACACAACTGCACGCGCTTTATCATTTTAGGGCAAATTTTGCACCGCGCCACGGTGTAACATTTCGTGTCACGGCATCCTGTGACCATGTCACGGTGCCCCAAATTAGGGTTTTTTTATCTTTTCTAGGGTTCCATGTGATCCCCTACTCAGTTCCTCTATAAATACCCCCCTCCTTTCTCCAGTTCGGGGCACAAAAATCATTCTCTTCTCTCTCTTTCTCACATACTCTAAGCCTTAACCGTATATTCCTAACTACATCATTCCTTCCTTAAGCACTCTAAGGAGTCCGTACTTGACCCGAGGTTCCATCCTTAAACTAAGGCGTGAAAGGTAGAATTAACTGAGGGTTTGAACCAAATCAAATCTACTTTTTAATTTAATTTTTATTATTTATCGAAGTTACTAACAATTTATTCATGATGTAGCTATTCAAGGAAACGCGGAAAGTGAATTATTAATCACTTAATTACTCTTATTATTTTTATTGCTAGCATCATGATTAGGTTTATTATGATTTGATTTGACTAACAATTTATTGTTGAATTGCTTCTAATATTAATGTTGATTTTTACTATATTTGTTGATCACCATATTGCATGTTTAAAGGGAATATGTAATTTAAAATCACGCCTAATAAGATTATTTAGACAACCGGTTTAGGATCCTTTCAAAACTTGTTATTTAATTAAAGTGATCACAAATATTTTAGGATTATATGTTACATTAATATTCAACCAATTTAGCATAATAATAGTTTGGAGCGAATTGAATCTTTATTTGCATGCCTTTGAGATCGCAGGAAATACTTTTCACAATAAGAATCGAGTAGAGGCCAATACGGGCGAATGTGACTCCATGACTCACTTCGTACCATCATCCCTGATCCTCCTTTCGTGGTTCCGAACCATATGGAGTTAGTAATCTCATGGATTATGAATGGGGTGTAACCTTCACGGGTCAATCGTTGTTGCTTATCGTTGTCCTTTAGTCGTGGTTGCCTTTTATGATCCGTCAATGGTTTACAAGTTCCTTAAAAAACTTGTTGGCGGCTCCCTACTTTCCTTGTCCCTAATCGTATTATGTCAATTCCCACTTCCTATGAGTGCCAAACATATTCACCACATGCTTAACGTAGGCGCACTTCAAATGACGCTTACACTTACCCAAACAACTTTTAGGGCAAAAAAAAAAAAATTACTGACATGCAAATCGATATAATTTATGACATGCAAAATGAGGCACTTAAGTTAATATTTTTTTAATCAATTACGAGCTTAATTTGGTGTCTTAAGGAATAAATGACCCCCAAAAAATATTAACGGAACATTTATTAGCATGCAAAGCGAGAAAAAAAAATTTTAATTAGCTGACTACTAACAGAACCATAACGAAATCTGTTAAGTGGTACCAAAAGCTATACTTTTATAATTTGATAGGTAGCAAAAATAAAAATAAATTTTAGATAGGTACCAAAAATCAAACTAGAGTCTCTTAATATGGTGGTAGAAAAAGTCAAATTTTCCTATAATTTAGTGAAAATAAGGAAATTAAAATTGAAATACTTTGAAATATAATTCATTTATGTTAAATATGGAAGAGAAAATATAGAGAGATGAGGGAAATTTTGTTACGTTGTCTATATTATTCCATCTAGTACAGGATACATATTGTAGACACCCAAATGTGTCTCCCCAAAACCAAACCCGGTGATGAATACTTTTCACGTCGAATCATAATCGAATGAAGTGAAAGTATGGAAAGTCTAGTGTTGCGGTTAGTTTTTATTTCTCTTCTTTCTCTCTGTTTTCGAAAACCTATTTTATGAAAATAGCCAATATAGTTTAGTTTGGTCCATGGTAAGGGTCCAATAATAGTGTAGTTGGATTGGGCTCAAAAAGAGCTTTCCAACGATATATTATAAGCCCAATTCCGATGAATAATGAGGAAGTTATGGCCAAATTACTAAACTGGGCCCGGTTTAACCTTTATATGCGGCCCAATGATCTAGAGGAGGGCCCATTATGATTTATGATTCCTAATGCAATTAGGATTGATTATAGTTTTCTAGAATCTTCTAGAAGGTTCCTTTGAATCCTAATGTGATTAGCATTGATAATTGAGTTTTATGAGTTTATTTAGGATAAAAGAAGTGTTTTAAATAAAATCACAGTTTTACCCCTCGTACACTTAATTTTATCAAAATATGAAAACGTGTGGAAAAACTGCCTGCAGCGCCGCACCACAAGCTGTCAGCTGGCGACAGGCCTGTCGCGCAACGACACACTTGTCACTCGGCGACAGAGGCTATTGCGGCGAGCGTCGTGTTTTATTCCTTTTCGAACTCTGATTCCTTTTTTATCATATCCGGACTGTTTTCATTATAAATAGCGCCCTTAAACCTCCGTTTTTAATCAATTCTCATCTACAATCAATTCTCACCAACTCTTATTAAGAATTTCTTAATACTCTCTCTCTTTCGAAACCAACTTTTCACAAACACAATTCCGCATTCACAAGATCTAGACACATCTAGCCAAGTTCGAAGTTGCCTTCGCCCTAGACGTGAAAGGTTATAATTTCTGAGGGTTTGGTCCCAAATCTCTATTTCTATTATTTAATTTGATTGTTTGATTTTATATTTTCCTTGAAGTTACTAACGCGTGTATTTTGTTATTAGAAAGAGGTACGAGGCATCCAAGTAAGTGCTTTAATTGTTTAATTGATATTTTGATATAGAAATCATGTTAAGATTGTTATTTTGGTTCCTAGTATCATGTTAGGATGCTTTCCTTAGTATGATATTGGTGATTTGCTTATATCAATTATGATTTCTAGGATGCTTCCTATTTTCTTTCTTAATGGCATGTTAGTATTATGTTAGGGCTAAAGCTTTGATTTTATTGTTTAGTGACATGCTAAGGTTTGTTATTAATCTTGTTAGTATCATGCCTAGGATCTTGCTAATAATATTATGCTTTAACATGATTGTTATTGTTATAATTATTGTTTTTATTATTATGATGATTATCATGTTGCTTGATATATATTATTATTTGTTGTTGCTTGATCACGCCTTTTATGCATGTTTAAAGGGAATTTGTACTTGTAATCACGCTTAATAAGATAATTAATAATCTTGTTTAGGGCTAATATGATTATAATTCAAGTGATCCCCAATAATAGTTTTATCTGTGCATTAAATTCAACCAACATAGATAAATAGGTTTAGGGTTAATCTGTTGATTGCATGTTAGTCAAAAAGCGCACATGAATACGAGAAGAATAAAGTAGAGGCCTATTATTAGGGCAGGTTCAATCTCTTTTAGGTTGGATTTGTACCTTCATCCCCGAACACCAGTCTTGGTTCCAAACCTATTGGAGTTGACGATCTCATGGATCATTAAGGGGTGTAACCTTCACCCTGTGAACGGTTTACAAGTTCCTAAAACTTGTTGGCGACTTTTTTGCTCTAGCTTCCTTTCCTTTGGACGCCACCATGCTTAAGTGTATAATCACAGTGGGGTTCAAGTTTGGGGTAATGCTTGAAATATTCCCTACATATATACATGTATATTATCTAAGGTTCCATCATCGAATAAGATCAAATACCCAACTCTAGAATGTTCTAGATTGTACATGGGACAATAGTAATCCATTTTTAGATATTTCATAAAACTCCCCCTGGATGACTATATATTAAGTAGAACAATAAATAAAATTTACTAAAAAAACCCTTACAAAGAACACATTATAATGCGCATAAGATGTTGCCTCGTTAAAAACCTTACTAGGAAAATCCAGTAGGAAAAAAACCATGGTTAAGGAAAAAACAGTGCAGCTCGCATTAACTCCCCCGCACAATTACATCACTTGAGATCTTTAAGATGACGCAATCCAATACCGTAAGCTAACTTTTTGAATGTGGCTGTTGGGAGTGCCTTAGTAAACGAATTTGCCAAGTTTTCATTCGATCAGATCTTAGGGACTTTTATATCGCCATCCTTTTGGAGATCATGAGTGTAGAAGAATTTTGGTAAAATATGCTTCCTTCTATCACCTTTGATAAACCCTTCCTTAAGCTGGGCAATGCATGCTGCATTATCTTCATATAAAGTTGTTGGAACTTCTTTCTCGGAGTTTATGCCACAACATGTCTGTATATGTTGAATTAGAGACCTTAACCATACACATTCACGACTAGCCTCATGGAGTGCCAAAATTTCTGCATGGTTAGAATAAGTAGCTGCAATTGTTTGTTACATAGAACTCCAAGAAATAGAAGTACCTCCACACATAAACACATATCCAGTTTGTGATCTAGCATTATGAGGATCAAACATGTGTTCTGCATCTGCAAAACCAATCAAACCTTCTTTGGATAGACTAGAGAAAAACAAACCCATATCTTTCATACCTTGAAGGTAACGAAGTACATGCTTAACCCCATTACAATGCCTTCGGGTGGGGCATGAGCTAAATCTTGCTAACAAATTTATTGAAAATGATATGTCGGGTCGTGTATGACTAGCAAGATATATTAATGCCCCTATTGCACTTAAATATGGTACTTCATGACTAAGAATTTCTTCATCATTCTCATGAGGTCGGAAGAGATCTTTTTCTATATCAAGTGCTCTAACAACCAAAAAGCTACTCAGTGGATATGCTGTATCTATAAAAAAAATCTTTTGAGAACCTTTTCTATGCAATGTATGTTGACTGGTGCACAAGGATTCCATTCTTTAGGTGTTCAATTTCTAACCCTAAGCAAAACTTAGTTTTTCCAAGAACTTTCATTTCAAATTCTTTCTTTAAGCACTCTATTGTTATTGAAATCTTTTCAGGAGTTCTAATAATATTCAAATCATCAACATATAATGCAATTATGACATATCCTGATACAAATCTCTTTATAAAAATTCATGGCCATATAGGGTCATTCTTATACCCTTCTTTCAACAAGTACTCACTTAGTCGATTATACCACATTCTCCCTGATTGTTTCAATCCATATAGAGATCTATTCAATTTTATTGAGTATTATTCTCGAGAACCTGAATTTGCTGCTTTCGGCAGTTTAAATCCTTCTAGGAGTTTCATATAAATGTCATTATCTAGTGGGCCATATAAGTAAGCTGTGACTATATCCATCAAGCGTAAATCAAGTCCTTCTCTTATTGCCAGACTAATTAGAAATCCAAAAGTAGTTGCAATTAATTGGAGAGTATGTGTAGGGAATAATTTCAAGCATCCCACACTTGAACCCTACTGTGATCATACACTTAAGCATGGTGGCGTCCAAAGGGAAGGAAGCTAGAGCAAAAGAGTCGCCAACAAGTTTTAGAAACTTATAAACCGTTCACAGGGTGAAGGTTACACCCCTTCACGATCCATGAGTTTGCTAACTCCATAGTGGTCCTGAACCATGACTAGATATTCAGGGATGAAGGTAAAAATCCAACCTAAAAGAGATTGAAACTGCCCTTAATAGGCCTCTACTGTATTCTTCTCATATTCATGTGCGCTTTTCGATCAACATACAATCAATATATTAATCCTAAACCTGTTTAATCTATGTTGGTTGAATATTAATGCACAAATAAATCTATTATTGGTGATCACTTGAATTAAAATCACATTAGCCTAAACAAAATTATTAACTATCTTATTAAGCGTGATTTCAAGTACAAATTCCCTTTAAACCTACAAGAGAGGGCGTGATCAAGCAATGATAATAATACCAAGCAACATATAATATTGATAACAACAAATCATCATCATAATAATAATATCATCAAAACAGAATATTGATAGCAAGATCCTAGGCATGATACTAACATGATTAATAGCAAATCCTAGCATGTCACTAAACATTAAAGATTAAAGCTTTAGCCCTAACATGATACTAGCATGATAGAAGAAAATAAGAAGCAACCTAATCATGATACTAGAAAGCAATAAATAACATCCTAACATGATACTAGGAATTTAAATAATCTAAGCATGCTTTCTAAAGATGCATAGCAGTAAAATTACTCACTTTGTTACCTCGTATCTTTTTCTATCAAACAATACACACGTTAGTAACTTCAAGGAAAATATTAAATCAGTAAATCTAATCAAAGAATTGAAATAAGATTTGGGACCAAACCCTCAGAAATAATCAACCTTTCACATCTAGGGCGAAGGCAATTCGAGCTTGGCTATGTGTGTCTAAGTCTCGTGATGGACGAATATTGTATTTGAAAAGGGAAGGCTTAGAAAGAGGGAGAAAGAATAAGCTTCTAGCTTTGAGAGAGAGAGAATAGAAAGATGATTGTTGATGATTGAAAATGGGGAAATACGACCCTATTTATAGTGAAAAACATCCGAAAACGATCAGAGAAGATCGAATTCTAATCGAAGTAAAACTGCTCCAATTGCGGCGTGACAAGGCCATCGCGATGAGACAAGATCATCGCGATGTGATGGCTTCATCGCAGCGCGATGGTGCTGGTGGATAATTTTAGCCGTACGGAATCCTTTTTCGAATATAATTCAATAATTAGAGTTCGTACTTTATCTTCTAAAATCAGATTAAATCCTTTAAAACACTTGTTTTATTCCAACTAAAATTCTTTACCTTTTCTAAAAATATAATTATTAATCCTAATCTCTTTAGAACTTAAAATAACCTTCTAGATTATCCTGAAAAATTAAAGTAATTCCTAATGACTTTAGAAATGATGATTAAATGGAACCTTCACTTGATCATTGGGTCACCCATAAAACTCATTTAATATCCAATTTAATATTTGGGCCATAACTTCCTCATTATTCATCGGAATTGGGATTTATAATATATCCTTGGAAAGCTCTTCTCGAGCCCCATCTAACTACACTATTATTGGACCCTTATCATGGAGCAAACTAAATTAGATTGGAAATTTTCATAAATAAGGTACGAAAAGAAATATTTTTGCAAACAGAAAGAAGAATTTTTATTAAAACAGAGTAATCACGAGACTCTTTCACATTTCACCTCGTTCGATAATCAAATGACGTGAAAAGTACTCATCACTGGGTTTGGTTTTGGGGAGACATAATTTGGTGTCTACAGTATGTCTCCTCAAAATCAATACTGGGTCTTTGTGAGAATCCTTGTGCAACTAATCGGGCCTTATATATTACAATATCACCATTTTCATTTCTCTTTTGTACAAAGACCCATTTATATCCCACTGGTATCACACCTTTAGGTGTACAGACTACAGGTCTAAATACTTCTCTTTTTTCGAGAGATTTCAATTCAGTTTCAATAGCTTCTTTCCATTTTGCCCAATCACTTCTTTGTTTACATTCATCAATGGATTTTGGATCATTATCCTCATCTAATGCCACATTGCATGTAAAAACATCATCAAAGTCAATTTGGTTTTAGTTCCATGTAATTCCAAACATGATAAAATTTGTTGAAATTTATTCATTGTTAGGTACCTGAATATCTTTTTCCATCATGTATAAGGTCTCTTTAGGAAATCATTCAAAATTAATAGCTTCCTCGGTCTGACCATTGTCAATTGTTGCTCTTTTTCTTTTTCGAGGATTTTTATCTTTGGAACCAATGGGTCTACCACGCTTCAGGCGTGCTTAGAATAATTTGCAACTTGGGCTCGTCCTTATGGGACAACAATCTTAATCGGAGCATTTTCAGCTGGTATATGTGACTTTGTCACTTTCTTGGGTCATTAAATGAGTCTGGTAATTAATTTTGTAAGTTTTGTAAATGAATTATCTTTTGGACTTCCAATTCACATTGTTTAGTATGAGGATCTAGGTGAGATAATGATAATTCATTCCAACTAATTTCGTTTTCCAACTGTTTGTTGTCTCCCCCTAATGTTGGAAAAACTGATTCATCAAAATGACAGTCTGCAAAACGAGCCGTAAATAAATGTCCTATAGTTGGCTCTAAGTACTTAATTATCCATGAAGATTCATATCCAACGTATATCCCTAGTCTTCTTTGAGGGCCCATTTTAGTGCTTTGTGGTGGAGCAATTGGAACATATACTGCACATCCAATTTTTCTTAAATGGGATACATTTGGTTCCTGACCAAATACCAATTGGAATGGAGGAGAACATATGATGACTTTTCGGCTTGATGCGAATTAGTGTTGTTGCATGTAATATAGCATGCCCCCAAGTAGAAATTGGGAGTTTAGATTTCATAAGTTATGGTCTAGCAATCAATTGTAAACGTTTAGTTAACTATTCCGCAAGACCATTTTGTGTGTGAATATGTGCTACAGGATGTTCAACACTAATCCCAATTGACATGCAATATTCATTAAAGGCCTGGGATGTGAATTCATCAGCGTTATCAAGACGAATAGTATTGATAGGAAAGTTTGAAAAATGTGCTCGTAACCTGATTAATTGAGCAAGTAGTATGGCAAACTCCGGGTTGCGAGTTGATAACAGTGATACTGTGACATCTAGTTGATGCATCTATTAAAACCATGAAATATCTAAATGGCCCACACGGGGGATGAATTGGTCCACATATATCCCCTTGTATACGTTCTAGAAAAGTAATTGATTCAAAATTTATTTTAGCTGGTAATGGCCGGAGTATTAACTTGCCTATTGAGCAAGCAGCACATGAAAAAATTATTATGAAGAATCTGCTGGCTCTTCAATGAGTGTCCACATGAATTTTCGATTATTTTTCGCATCATTATTGAACCGGGATGGCCTAACCGGTCATGCCAAACTTTGAACGAAGTCATCAGTAAACTTCTGATTTACTATACCATGTGATTCAATTGTATTGGTTTTTGTATAGTACAAACCAGTGAAGAATGTAGGTAATTTCTCCATAATAAGTTTATTGCCAAGAGTTATACTCGTGATGGGAAGGAATTCATTATTTCCTTCACTAATTGTCTCAAAATGGTATTGATTTTGTCGAATATTTTTAAAACTTAGTAAATTTCTTTGAGACTTAGGGGAGTATACTGCGTCAATAATTTCCAATTTTGTTCCCCTAGCTTGGCAATAAAACATTTGCTCTTCCGAAGCCTTCAATAATCTTTGTACAGCCAAATATAGTACTCACACCAATTTCTTTCATCATCAATTGCGAAAAATATTTCTTATTCTTAAGTATGGTGTGAGTGGTAGCACTATCGACTAGAAATAAATCTTCATCATGGGTTGATGATTGATCTCCAAAGGGATTCATATTCTAATAGAATTAAAGGAACTAAAATAAGATTCACAAAATTAAATAAAATAACTTAAATTAATAAATGACTAATAATGATAATAATGAAATATCCGAAAACATAAAATTGTCCAAACACAAATGTAATCCCCCATATTTTTAGCTTCATTATAATATATTTCTTTATTATTTATACAAATATTTTATTTCAATTTCATGGTATAAATTTTTTTTATGAAAAATTTAATCGGATTCCATTAAAACTAATAAGTTTTTATTTGATTCAAAATCCTCTTTTAAGCTTAGTAGCCCAATGCCTAAACTTTTATTCAAGCCCAAATCCTACTCCTACTTAAATTAGGAAACTAAGCCCATATTAAAAACCCCCAAAAATCCTCAAGCTTCCCCCTCATTCATGTTATTTTGCTTCCTCTGCTTTCCCTTACTACTTCACGTTCTCCTATTAAAAAAAAATATTATGCTGCTTGCCGAACACTGCTACTGCCGGAGCCACCACACCGCCGCCGCACAGCCACCCGCATTTGCCGACCGCCACTGCTCCACCACAACCCACCTTGGACCACCAGTTCGCCCTTTTTTCTCTCTTTCCTTTCATTTCCTCTCTTTGTTAATTTAATTTAAGTTTTAATCTTTACTAAAATTTTATTCTTAAATTGTTATTACTATGATTTGATTATGCATATAAATTGCAAAAGATTATAAATCTGTGAATTTTGCTATGTTTAATTTAATGACAAAAATATCAGATTTGGTTTAATCAAGAATTAAGGGTTTAAATGTTGATTTTTCATGGTTTTAGGGTTTAAAAT
This sequence comes from Chenopodium album, assembly GCF_948465745.1. NCBI lineage: Eukaryota > Viridiplantae > Streptophyta > Magnoliopsida > Caryophyllales > Amaranthaceae > Chenopodium > Chenopodium album. The sequence goes on from NC_137847.1 coordinate 13,848,942, forward strand.
GTGTTAATTAAGTTATCTAATTATATTATGTGTAAATTATGTTTAAATTCAATTATTTTGATTATAAATTAATTTTTCAAATTTTAATTAGGTATATTTTAGGGTTTAAGTTGTGAAATTTGAAGGTTTGGTTAAGATTTTTTGAAACTAATTGAATTCTAATTATATATTTTAAGTTTAAATTGTTATATTCATACATTCTATTATTAAATTAAATTTTCAGATTTTTATTCTTGGTTTTAAAGGTTTTAAATCATGGTTTTATGATGGATTTTTAGGTTTTCGGCATACTAAACTGCTATATAATGATTATTTCAAGTAGAGATGTTTATGAGGTTGTTTTATAATCTTAAACTAAATTTTTAGATTATAATCCGTACTTTAAAGTTGCTGGAATTTTATGTTATTAGCTATATTTTCATGATTTTAACATATAAACTTATAGTTGAACTATTGAATTATTAACTTTGACTATTGTGAGTAATTTAAAGGCATTATTTAAGTGGTTTAAAGGGTTTTAAAGTAGTTTAGTATTGCTGTAAATTTGGTTGTTTGGGTATTGAAAGAAATCTTATTGTTTGGTTTAGGAGAGGACTTTATAGAAGGTGATTTCTAGTTGGTTAAGTGGCCAACCAATTCATTTACTCAAGGTACGTACGAGTTACGGAACCTTTCCTTTAGATGCACATTTAGGGATGTATCGAGAACTTAGTATCATGTATAGAAAACATTAGACTAAATTGTTTGGTTATACATTGTGATTTCCGTATGTTGTGCACTATTCTACATTGCAAGTATTATTTATGCATTAATTTTGCAAGATGTGCTTAGAGGCAAAGGTATGTGATTTGGTGAAATGATTTATTTATTACTCATTCATGATTATTGAGATAGAATGAGTAAAGGAAGAATTTAAGTCTTATAAGACGAGGTTAAGATTGTGGGGTGCTTTATGCACTCAAGGTGTTTATACACCGAGGTAGTTAAAGGAATCAATAATAAATATTGCTTGTCACTATTAATCAAGAATTGAATTGGAAACTTGCTTTACTTGATTGAATTGATATTGGATTGATTGTATTGTTTTGTATATGAGTCATCACCAAGTCTAAACTTGTAAATTACGTAAAGTGCAAGATGGATGAGCAATAAAACTCTGGATTTGTGCATATCTAGAGTAATGACAATCAGGGGTTGGGGTACACGGGGTGTTAGCCGTGCACTTTTCTAGATGTCGTCTGATCTACGAGTCTCTTGTTTCAAATACTTTTAAAAAACAAGGAGTTAGATGAGATCTTATACTAGCTATGGTCACGGAGTCGCGCCCGTGGCCATTGGATGTTTTATTGATGTTTCCGAAAGGAGGCATGGGGTTTTTCTTTTATTGATGTTCCAAATGGAGCATGGGATGGACAACCTTGTCTATTTCTTAATCCGATGAATAAAATGAAATGATTTAACTACTATTAACTAGTGAAGTCTTAGTAAAATTGACAGTGGAGTCATGTGTTGAGTCTATGATTTAATTGTGTGCGATGATTGAATATTAGTAGAATGCTAGGGATTCCTCATTATATTTCGCAGCGTGTATGTATTCAGCTTTGTTGATTGCGTGCTTTGTGTGTCTTTCTTTGGTCATGGCCTTCGCCTTTCAATGACCCTGCGATGATCCAATTTTACACTTGTAATATTGGGGAGCAGATTAACCACAGGTTCTTACACATGCATCATTTGCATCTAGGTGGTGGGATTTTGAGTAGAGTGTTGGTAACTTTCACAACTTAATTTTCAACTTACTTTTGAACTTATTTAAACTCGGTTTCATTTTTATACTACTTTTACTAGATTGGGTTTTGAATAAGGGCCTTAAGGGTTCCAAGTTTTAAGACTTAATTTGGTTTTATTTGTTGGTTTTGAAACTTATTTATAACTGAATTAGTTTTTCCGCTGTTAATTTCTGACATAGACTTAACGTTTGAATACGTGGCGGTAGCACGTCAGTAATTCTCTTGGATATTGTTCAGGGTACTCACAGGTTTAAAGAGAGAATTATTGGGGTGTTACAACAAATATACCATAAAGCATAAAGTCATAGTACTACGATAAAATTCTATAATAAAATAAATGCAAGCTAATAGAGTTTATTCACCAATGGATCATAATTTATTCAATTATTTTCTTCAGGGTTAGTAAAGAACTCAGTCGCTTCCAGGTGAGTTGTATCACCGTAATCAAAATCACCTTCGCCATCCTCGTACACTAAATTTTTTCCACTTTCTTTCCTTTATGTTTGATTGATTGTTGATAAAGGTCTACTAGATGTTTTGGTGTACGACACGCACGAGACCAATGGCCTTTTACTTCACAACGGTAGAATATATTTTCATTTTTATCCTTCTTATTCTTATTTCCATCTTTAATGTCCCATTTCTGGTGAGAGCATGAGAACCTAAAATGACCACCTCGACCACGACCATATCCATGCCTGCGGTCGCAGCCACGACCTTGACCACAGCCTCGACCACGACTACTGTCGTGATCTCTAGCCTTTTGCTCTTTTCCACTATGGGATATCGCATTCGCTCCAGGGAATGGATTTGAGCCAGTTGGACGTGATTCATGATTTTTCATTAATAGTTCATTATTTTTCCCAGCCATAAGGAGACAAGATATTAATTCAGAATATTTTGTAAAATCCTTTTCACGGTATTGTGTCTGCAGGACAACATTGTTTGCGTGAAAAGTAGAGTATGTTTTTTCTAGCATTTCTGCATCCCTGATTTTCTCACCACATAATTTCAATTGTGATGTAATTCTAAACATGGCTGAGTTGTATTCACTTACAGACTTTAACTCTTGTAATGTTACAACCAATCATAACGAGCTTTCGGTAATATCACAGTTTTTTGTGGTCATACCTTCCTTTAGATTACTCCAAAGGACTTGTGCGTCTTTAATAGTCAAGTACTCAGTCTTAAGGTCTTCATGAAGGTGATGGCGAAGGAATATTGTAGACAACTGATTGTGTCTCACCAAAAACCAAACCCATTGATGAGTATCTTTCACGTCTTTAATTATCGAGTTAGGTGAAGATTTGAAGAGTCTCGTGAAATTCTCCTTTTCTAACCTTTTTTTAAATATTTTAATCCATAATAATTCATTTCGTGTCTTTAAAATCATTCATTTTCATGTATTTTTTATAAAATCGTTCCAACCAGTTTATTTTGGTCCATAATCTGGATCCAATTATTGTGTAGTTGGATGGGGCTTGAAAAGAGCTTTACAACGATGTATTATAATCCCAAATCTGACTTATAACAAAAAGTTATGGCCAAAATACTAAACTCAACCCAAACCGAGCCTTACCTACAACCTAATGATCATGTGGAGGGTCCATTAACCTTAACCTCATTCCTAAACCCATTTGGATTTATCACAAGTTTCTAAAATTATCTAGAAGGTTGTTTTGATTCCTAAATCCATTAAGATTTATTATTAGCTTCTAGAGTCTCCTAGAAGGTTCTAGTTTATCCTGTTTTTGAAAAGATAAGAATTAAGAATTTTATATCGGATAAAACATTTGTTTTTAATAGATTTAATTCTGATAAAATAAGGAGAAGTATGGAAATTCGTCTAAACCAATTTGATTGGAAGATGGATTACGTACGAATCCTATCTTCTAAAAGCATCGCTGGGCGATGGTAGTATCGCGACGCGATATAACCATCATTTCGCGATGCGAGCTGTTTTATTATGATGATGATAATTGTTGTGTCAATTACTATACATTTCTTGATTATTCATGATTTATTGTTATTACTTGATCACGCCCTTTTTGCACGTTAAAGGAAATTTGTACTTGAAATCACGCCTAATAAGATAATTAATAATTTGAATTTAGGCTAATATGAATTTAATTCAAGTGATCTCCAATAATAGATTTATTATTTGTGGATTAATACTCAACCAACGTAGATTAAATATGCTTAGGATTAATTTATTGAATGTATGTTGATCGAAAAACGCACATAAATGTCATAAGAATTAAGTAGAGGCCGATTTAGGGCGGGTTCAATCTCTTTTAGGTTGGATTCGTACCATCATCCCCGAATATGCAGTCATGGTTCCGGACCACTATGAAGTTAGCGATCTCTGTGATCGAGAATGGGGTGTAACCTTCACACCTTTTTACAAGTTCCTAAAACTTGTTGGTGACTCTTTTATCTCTAGTATCTTTCCCTTTGGATGCCACCATGCTTAAATGCATGATTATAGTGGGGCTCAAAGTTGATGTTTGAAATATTCCCTACAAATATCATAGCTTTAGCCTTGTTGTAGACACCTAAAAATGTCTCCCCAAAACCAAACTCGATGATGAACAACCTTTCACCGCCATTATTGATCGAGTTGAGTATTTAATATTTGGAGTGCTTAAATCCATATTCAATCCCAATACATTTCATAAATCAACCCAATTCCTAGCCCGTTTCCCCAAACCATAAATTATTTTCCTCTTTTTATGCCTTTAAATCCAAAATAATTCATTTCATGTCCCTTAAAATCATTCATTTCGTGTCCTCTTTATAAAAATGTTTAGACCAGTTTATTTTTGTCCATAATCTGGGTCCAATGATTGAATAGTTGGATGGGGTTTGAAAAGAGCTTTCCAAAGATATATTATAAAGCCAAATTCGAGTTATAACAAATAAGTTATGGCAAAAATACTCAACTGAGTCCAAAGGCTTTAATCCCATTCCTAAACCAATTAGGATTAATTAGAAACTTCTATAAGTTTCTAAAAGATCTTAATTATCCTTTTTGAAAAGATAAGATTAAAGAGTTTGAAATTGAATAAAACTCCTCTTTTTGAAAGTCTTAATTCTATTCGAATTGAAAGACGTTCAAAGATAGTCAGATATGATTTTTGTGCCTCATAGTTTTTATCCAAATCTTATATGGTTGGATATGCCTTGAAATTATATTTTCGATGATATATTATAATATTAATTCAGAGCTATAACGAAAAGATATAAAAGAAATACGAAACTCTACCCAAAAAACTATTTCGGCCATATCTTTTATTCTATAAACGATTTTAATCTGATTCTAAGTGGGTTAGAAAGTAGACTTCAAGATCTTTCCAACGACATATTATTTATCTTATTCTAATTTCTGGATCAAAAGATATGATAAAAACAAAAATCGCAAAAACGGCTGCCTATCACAAGAGTTTTATTCCGATTCGAATTCGGATCTTTTCTTGATTCTTCGACCCTTCTTTTTTCTTTATAAATAGAGGTCATGTCACCCCTTTTTTAATCATCAACAAGCTTGATTATAAAAAATCATTCTCTCTTCCTTTCTTATACACTAAAAATCATTCTCTCTTCTATACCACAATACTTCTCCTAAGCACTCCAAGGAGTCCATACTTGACCCAAGGTTCCATCATTAAACCAAGGCGTGAAAGGTAAAATTGATTGAGGGTTTGGACCAAATCAACTCTCTTTTTATTTAATTCAATTTCAATTTGATTTATATTATTTATTGAAGTTACTAACAATTTATTCATGAAGTTACTAACAATTTATTCATGATGTAGCAATTCAAGGAAACGCGGAAAGTGAGTAATTAATCACTTAATTACTCTTTTTATTATTTTTATTGCTAGTATCATGATTAGGTTTATTATTATGATTTGATTTGACTAACAATTTATTGTTAAATTGCCTCCAATATTAATGTTGATTTTATTATTGTTATGATCACCATATTGCGTGTTTAAAGGGAATATGTAATTGAAAATCACGCTATAAGAAAATCTGGACAACCATTTTAGGTTCCTTTTTAATCTTGTTGTTTAATCAAGTGATCATGATATTTTAGAATTATATGTGCATTAATATTCAACCAATTTAGCATAATTATAGTTTGGAGCAAATTGAATATTTGTTTGCATGCCTTTTAGATCGCATGGATCGGAATACTTTTCACAATAAGAATCGAGTAGAGGCCAGTACGGGCGAATGTGACTCCATGACTAACTTTGTACCATCATCCACGATCCTCCTTTCGTGGTTCCGAAACATATGGAGTTAGTAATCTCATGGATTATGAATGGGGTATAACCTTCACAGATCAATCATTCTTCCCTTTCATTTTCCCGTATTCGTGGTTGTCTTTTAATGATCCGTGAACAGTTTACAAGTTTCTTAAAAACTTGTTGGTGGCTCTCTACTTTCTTTGTCTCTAATCGTATATGTGTATTCCCACTTCCTATGAGTGCCAAGTGATAACTTGTTATTCGATATGATTTTAGGGCGATTTTGAACCTTGTTTACTTGATAAATTGGTGTTTTGGTTCACTTTTACTCTATTATCGTGCAATTTTTGTGTATCCTTTGCTTCATGAGTTGTTAGTGTTTTTTTTTTTGAGTTTTTAGGTCTAAAGACAACCATTTGAAGCATATGGATGATAAACCGAGGTTAGAAGCCGAGACAAAGGAGCAAAACCGAAGAAAAGGTGAAGAAAAGAGCCTAAGAGACCCTGCACGGCCGTGCCACATCCTGCACGTCTATGTAGGGGTGTTCCAGCAAGCAATATCTTTCTGCCAGAGCTTGCACGGACGTGCAAGAATTCAGCATGTCCGTGCATGACCCCAAGCACGGCCGTGCAGAAGGCTGCACGTCCGTGCGACTTGCCCGGGCCAAATTAGACTTTCTTCCTTGCTCCGCACGGCCATGCACTAGGTGGCACGTCCGTGCAGACCTGCAGACAAGCCCGACTCTTGTTTTCTCCGTCCTTTTTATTTGGGGGTCATATAAATACTCTCCTTAGCTCATTTGTACGGCCTTCCAAGTTTTTAGAGCTTTTCTCTTAGTTTGTAATCTTAGAAAGACAAAAACTCTCAAATCATTAGTTAGATCTTAATGATTAGTTTGGAAATTTCAATCTCAATCATTGTAGAAGACAAGTTCCACCATTGTTACTCAAGGTTGAAGCTTCTAGTAACATTTCTTACTCTTCTCTTCCATTTTAATTGCTATAATTGTTGATTATTTGCTTAATTCTTGTATGCTTAGATTGTTAATTAGCTTAATCTTTAGTTTAAATCTTGTTCATGAGTAGCTTGAAATTCTTAATTGCTTTAATCTCCATGATTGTGAGTAGTCTAATTTTCTAGGGTTTGGGTAAAACCCTCAATGTAGTCACCAATTACTTGTTGCATGTGGTAATTTGGTAATTGTTGGGTGTTAATTAGTTGAGCTTAAGTGGTTTAATTGCTTAGTTCTTGTATGTGGCCATTGTTAGAACTATTATCCAAGCTTTCTCAACGAACGATCGAGAGATGAACTTGAGTTAGCTCCCTTATGCTTAATTGACTTGAAATGCCATGGGAATAGGAATTTCCAGTCTAGGGAATGTTTTTGTCATCGTGATTATACTTTAATACTTGTTTTATGTTTTAATACTTGTCAAGCTTGGGGGGAGTCATTGGTTCATATGTTGGTTCATGTATGTTCTTGTTTTATTCTCCCCTCGCCTCTTTTAACTGTGAGCGGCTCTTTCTTTTATTCGAAACATGTGGCTTATTATGCCACTTATTACACAAAATACAAATAGAACCAATTCCCTAATAGAGTTTCATTTTGGGGAGGAGGGGAGACACATCAAGGGCACAAGGGACCGCAATTCGATTCAAACATATCCTAGTTTGGGCAAGCTTGACAATATCCTATGCTAGACGTGCAATTGAGCATTCATCAGTTTTCATTTCATATGCTCTAATGCAATTAAGATTAATAGGCCTCTAAATGACCCCAAATCTTGCACACACCCATCTAAAAGAACTTTTACTCATTTCTCAAGAGTCAAGCAAGCAGAACATATAAGCATCGTCATTTGAGTCTCATCCTTGGGCTAATTTTTTCATTTCATTTTTTTTTAGTTACTAGAATGCAAGAATAATTACAAAGTTAAGCTAAGCTAAGCATAAAAATAAAGCATAACTATACATCTAAATAAGGATAGAAGATAAGTATTCACAAAATAAGAGATTTGGATTTAGGGTATTGGATTTCAAAGGGAGCAAATTTGGATTCAAGAGATTTGGATGTTAGGGGAAACGAACAAACAACATGCAAATTCAACACCATCAACACAAGAACATACATGAACCAACATATGAACCAATGACTCCCCCCAAGCTATCATAAACATTGTCCCCAATGTTAAAACAATATAAGCACAAAGAGGAGGGAAGAAATACTACTAACTCATTGGCTCAGGCCGCCTTGGGAGCTTGAGCCACCGGGGTACAAATGCCGGTAGACGTTTCGGAATTCACCCAATTCCGATCTTAGACCTTCAAAGATTGTCCTCATATTGTCATATGAGGTCCTCATTTCCTCGTGATACTTTCTCATAGTCTCGAACTTGGTGCTCATACGGGTGAAACCGGCGTTCATTAATTGTATTTGTTGCTCGAATGAAAGGTGTGGGTTGCCCTCACCCACACCTTGGCCTTGGTACCCCTCTTGGTACCCTTGTTGGTGCTCATGTTGTTGTTGTTGATAGAATTGGTGTTGTTGGAATTGTTGTTGTTGTTGTTCTTGTTGTTGTTGTTGTTGTTGTTGTTGTGGTTGCTCTTGCTCTTCTTCCTCTTCACCGGGAAGCCAAGGGAGGTCCCTCTCAAAGACCTAGTTGCTCTCGTCGGTAATGTATGTTTTCTCTGGATCGGGAAGGTAGGCATAAGGTCGCCCACTCACATACCACAAGTAAGGATGTGTCCCTTCTGCGTCCATGACCCATCTTATGGTCCTCAACGATTGCATGTCAAGCTGCGTCGGTCCTGGACAAACCTCCTCATCTACAAAATTAAGATTAAGAGAAGCAGCAATAATAGTGATCATGCCACCTATGGTGATGTTACCGGACCCTGCGGCAACATCCTCAAGGTGGTCAACTAGCCAAGACCCTACATATAAGGCCGTGCTCCCCTCACTCAAGTTCCAAAGGAAGTAAAGCTCCCTTATGGACACTACCCCCGAGCTATCACCCCTAGCAAACGTCGTGGTTGTTGTAGTCCGCTGAGAAAGCCTAAAACCGGGGTGGATAATGGCTGTGGCCTTATCGGTCCTAGGGTTGTACTAAAAAAGGCCCGTGATCTTTCTCCAAAATTCACCCGCATTATAATTACGAGGGTACCTATCCTTGGTCCTATGGTTCCGGTCGTGGGCCACCCAAAGGCTTGGTTTACCCTCCTTATGGTCATGTTATGTTGGGTATTCATGATTGGAAGGTAATGCGGCGGGGGGGTTCTATTTTTGTCTCGAAGCACGGAGAGGGTAGAAAGGAACTCGAGGGTTAGTCTCTTGTAAGTTGGGGTATGCAATCCTAAACCAAGAACCTAGGCCGGCACCCTCAAACAACATCCTCACATCGTCCCCTACCCCTAATTCATTGGCTACCTCATCATTGTAGAATTTGGTGGGCCTAATTCGCCTCCTACTATTTCTAAGGAAATTATTCGAAAAGGTTAATTCATTAAAGATTATTCCCATTATGTCCACTTGTGGTGGATCAACGGGGGGAGGAGGCGATGGGTTGCGTACCTAGCATTGGTGTTTCTAGGTCGGTTTCTTCGAGACATGGTTGGTCTTTATGCAATGCAATCAAACAAACCAAGGCAAGGAAATCACCACACAACCACTCAAAAAGTACTAGGTCCACTAAGCTGACAAATTAAGGCTCACACAACACCAACAAGCACCACACAATCAAGCCAAGCTCTAAGTCCACCACCTAAAACAAGGCAAGCAAATCACCAAACAACCAAGACTACCTCAATAATGCAATTCACAACAATTTCAACATTATTTTCATGCACTATTATCAAACAAACCAACACAACAATTCACTTAAACAAGCATGTTCTTCATTCACAAAAATCAACTCCTTAATTCCAAACTTACAAAAATTCAATTCTCATAACACACCATAATACTTTTAAATTCAATAATGCTTGAAAAATACCAACAATCATTCACTCATGAGCAATAAGAACAACTTTTCAAGAAAATTCATACACAAACAACCATGAACTTAAGCTAGCAAGTAGTAAGGGAGACGAACTATTATACCGAGTCTATCGTAGGTGTAAAACCTGCAAATGAACCTTTCTAACCTTCCTTATGCTTGCTTGAATGCCTTCCTTTAACCAATTGCTTCAATTTTCAATCCCAAAGAAAACCCCTAATTTGATTTTTTTTTATGTTAGGGTTTGAGAAATTAGGTGATTTTTGGGTTTAAAGAAGGAGAATGGAGTCGTTGTTTGTGAATTTGTTGAAATGGAGTGAAGATTTTTGAGAAATTTGTTGAATTTGAGTGAGAATTTGGGTGTTTGAGGGGATTTAAGTGGTAGTATGAAGGAGGAAGGAGGAGTTTAGAGAGAGAAAGAGAAGAATTCATGGAGTGAGAAAGAGAGATTATGAGAAAATCTCTATTTTTTTGTATTAAACCGTGCAGTTGTTCGGGTTTCTGGGGCTGCACGGACGTGCAGCAACCGGCACGGACGTGCAGCCTCAGACAGATTGGAGGCTGCTTCTGCCTCAGGGTGCACGGACGTGCTTGAGTTGGCACGTCCGTGCCGATCTTTGAATTTCCAAGCTTAATCTTCTTCCTGACCCTGCCATGCAGACCTGATGTTGTACGGAATTTTTTTCTTTTTTTTTTGGAAAATAACAATAAGGCATAATAATAATAATAATAATAAAATTATTATTATCACTATTATCGTTATTATTATTATTATTATTATTATTATTATTATTATTATTATTATTATTATTATTATTATTATTATAGCTACTACTTCACTTCCAAGGATATTTTTCTTACTTCCTATTCATCAATTCCTAAAAAAAGATATTAAGAGAAAAGTTAGTAATAATAAAAATGATGGAAAGGAAATAATAGTTTATGAGAGAAAGGTTGAGAAACTCGGGTTGCCTCCTGGAAGCGCTCTTTTAACATCACTAGCTTGACGACATTGCAGGGTCAATGAGAGTAAGGAACATCAAACTCATCAAGGTGAACAACCTTGGCTTCTTCATGCACAAAACCGTCAAATTATGCCTTAAGCCTTTGGCCATTCACTTTAAACGGTTCACCATTGTCATTTGAGATTTCAATTGCACCATATGGAAACACCTTCTTAATGGTAAAAGGTCAACTCCATCTTGACTTAAGCTTACCCGGATATAACTTCAACCGGGAATTTAATAGTAGGACCTTGTCACCTTCTTTAAATTCCCTTTTGTTGATATCCTTGTCATGCCAAGCCTTGGTCTTCTCTTTGTAGATCCGTGCACTCTCATATGCATCTAATCTTAATTCTTCCAAGGCATGGAGGTCAAGCAACCTCTTTTAACCGGCACTTTGAAGGTCGAAATCAATGTTTTGATAGTCCAATGAGCGCGATGCTCAAGTTCTACCGGAAAATGGCATGACTTCCCATGAACAAGCTTGTATGGTGTGGTGCCAATGGGAGTTTTGAATGCGGTGCGGTAGGCCAATAGAGCATCATCATGTTTCGTAGACCAATCTTTTCTAGACCTATCCACCGTCTTCTCTAGGATCATTTTTACCTCTCGATTTGAAATCTCGGCTTGACCACTTGTTTGTGGGTGGTAAGCCAATGACACCTTGTGCCTCACACCGTACTTCTCAAGGAGAGCTTGAAAGGAGTGTTTTGTTAAATATGAACCTCCATCACTAATGACGGCACGCGGCACCCCGAACCTTTGGAAAATTACTCTTTTAAAAAGCTTGACCACCGCCTTAGCATCATTAGTAGGAGATGCAACCGCTTCTACCCACTTTGACACATAATTGATGGCCACAAGAATGAACTTATTCCCAAAAGAGGTCGGGAAAGGCCCCATAAAATCTATGCCCCATACATCAAAAATCTCTAACTCAAGGATGTTGTTCAAAGGAATTTCACTTCTTCTTGAAATATTATCGATTCTTTGACACCGGTCACAAGCTTTCACTTCACCCCACACATTTTTGAACATTGTAGGCCAATAAAAACCACATTGCAAGATTTTCGCCAAAGTTTTGTTAGCACTCATATGCCCTCCACAAGGTGAGGAGTGGCACATTGTGATAACGTCTTCAATTTCATCATCCGGGACACACCTTCTAAAAAGGCCATCAACACCTTGTTTGAAGAGCAAGGGGTTGTCCCAAAAGTATTGGCGAACATCATGTAGAAACTTCCTTTTTTGTTGATAGGAGAGGTCGCGAGGAAGAATAGAGCAAGATAAATAGTTTGCAATGTCCACAAACCATGGTGCCGGTGCTTGAAGAATAGCAAATATTTGATCATCCGAAAATGAATCATCGATTGGCAAGTTATCAAGATCACCTACAAAGATAGGCAACCGTGAAAGATGATCGGCCACAACATTTTCGGCACCTTTCTTGTCTCTAATCTCAATGTCATAGTCTTGTAAGAGCAAGACCCACCGTATCAATCTTGGCTTTGGTTCCTTCTTGGACAAGAGGTACTTCAAGGCCTAATGGTTGGTGAAGACTATGACTTTAGATCCCAACAATAAGTAGGACCTAAACTTCTCAATTGCATGAACGATGGCTAGAAACTCCTTTTCCGTGGTTGTGTAATTTCTTTGTGATTCATCCAATGTTTTGCTAGAGTAGTAGATAGCATGGAGCTTCTTGTCTTTCCTTTGTCCAAGAACGGACCCAATGGAAAAATCCGAAGCATCACACATGAGCTCGAAAGGAAGCTCCCAATTAGGGGGTTGGATTATAGGAGCCGAAATCAATGCCTCCTTCAACCTATCAAATGCTAGCAAACAATCATTAGTAAACACAAAGGGGCATCCTTTACCAACAATTGAGTGAGCGGCTTTGCGATTTTTGAAAAATCCTTTATGAACCGGCGGTAAAAACCCGCATGACCAAGAAAGCTCCTTATCCCCTTCACATTTGTAGGGGGTGGGAGGCGCTCAATTACCTCAATTTTGGCACGATCTACTTCAATGCCCCTACTAGAAATTAGATGATCAAGAACAATGCCTTCCTCTACATACCATGAAATGACATTTTTCCCAATTCAAAACTAAGTTTACCTCTTGACATCTTTTTAACACTTTAATCAAATTCAAGACACAAATGTCAAAAGATGAACCAAAAACTGAAAAGTCATCCATGAATACTTTAATTGATGATTCAAGCATGTCGGAAAAGACAGACATCATACACCTTTGAAATGTGGAAGGTGCATTACAAAGTCCAAATGGCATCCTTCGATAAGAAAAGGTGCCAAAAGGGCATGTGAATGTAGTCTTTTTTTGGTCCTCAGGTTGGATTGGGATTTGGAAGAATCCCGAATTCCATCCAAGAAGCAATAATGACTATGTGATGCTAGTCTTTCCAATATTTGATCAATGAAGGAGAGTGGGAAGTGATCTTTCCGGGTGGATTTATTCAATTTTCAATAATCAATGCACATTCTCCACCGGGGGACCGACCTCGTAGAAATGGTCTCACCCTTATCATTTTTTATGATGGTCATGCCTCCTTTTTTTGGCACAACTTGAACCGGGCTAACCCAGTTACTATCGAAGATAGGGTAGATTATGCCCGCTTTAAGAAGTTTTAAATCTTCTTTTTTCACTACTTCCTTCATTTTTGGATTAAGCCTCCTTTGGTTCTCAATCGAGGAAGCATGATCATCATCAAGTGAAATCTTGTGCATGCAAATGGTGGGACTTATCCCCTTAATGTCATCAATTTTGTACCCAATGATAGCTCTATACTCCCTTAAAACAACTAGGAGTTTCTCAAGGGAGATATCATCGAGCTTAGCATTGACAATAACGGGATAACTCTCACTATCATCAAGAAAGCGTACTTAAGTAAGAGGGGGAAAGGGTTTAAGTTCAACCTTATGAGGAGGCGTAGTCCTCTCCTCTTTTACTTCCACATTAAGCACTTCCAATTTCATTTCATTGTGGACTAAAGGTTGGTTGAATAAAAGATCATACTGTAGACACCAAATTTTGATTCCCTATTTTCCTTTTTTTTTTTTACTTTCAATTAACTCATAAATTTTTTGTAATTTCATAATTCTAATAACAAATTTAATTTTGCTAACGACAACCGCAATAATTAGACATAAGAGACAAATTCAAGTACTGTTTATTTATAATTTTGGAGTATACAAAACCCTAATTTATGAACAAAACACGAGGTTAATTTGAAGCACAACTCGAACCTTGTACACTCCGTGCTGGAAACTCCAAGTCGTCATTTATTCATGATTATGAAAATCAATGCCATTAGTAGCATTATTAACGCCATAATCAAAGCTAAATATAAATTTAGCACTCGAAAATGCTCGTCGAATGGAGATGGAGCTTGACGGTTTTGGTTGCCGGGAGCCATGGAAACCGAAGATGAAAAGGTAAGGGGTGTATTTTTGGGTAGATAAAGGGGTGAATGGTGATTTCGAATAAGGGAAATCTCCCTTTTTAAAGGGAGTAAATATTATCTGTATTTTTATCATATCCCAATCGTGTAATCGTCTAGTCTAATAATAGTAATGATGTTATCTTTTAAAAATGAAATAAAAACAATGTTATTACCACTGGCGTATGTAACATTTATTCCGTTTGACATATCCTGGTCGAGAGTATCAAATATTGACCCTTTAATCTACACAATTTTAAAATCATGACCGTTTCCATAGTATCACTTTCTAACCCCGGATAAAGTTTAGCACTACTGATTTTATGTATCCTATTGTTATTATTATTCTAATATTTTCAATCACCTTTTAATACATAATAATAAAAAAAAAAGAATTTAAAAGTGTGCATGAAATGTCTAAGAAACAATGACTAATAAACAAAGATGCATTGAAATGTGCATGAAAATGTGCTAACAAAGAGTAAAAGTCACGGCTTAAGTAAAAATAATAAAATAATAATAAAATGACAATCACTAAGAAACAAAACATGCATGTAATGCATGCATGGTAATTGGTAATTGCAATAAGTCACGGCTCCCCCTTTGCATTTTATTTTTTTTATTTTTGTTTAACTTCCTTAATTATAACTTGTTTTAGTTCCACTAATTTCACTTGGTTAATAACGTAATACTACTACTCCGTTTTTCATCTTCTTCCTTCCTTTCAAATCCTCACCAAAACACCATTACAGCTATACAACGACTCATCTTTTCTCTGTTCCATACACTCAGAAATAACAAGTGTAAGTATGCATGCTATTTCTCTTCCTGGTTATTGCAATGACGACAATGTTTGACAGTGAAAGAGTGGCTCTAAGCAAAGATACCTCTGCCCTTACCACTCATTTGATATGTCAAATCCCTACAGAAAAAGAAAATGGTAAGCCATGGTTGTAATTTAGCAACGAAAATCAGAAAATGGTGTGATATGACAATACGTTATATCACTGAGCTGTGTTTCTTCCCAAAGAGTAAGGTGATATGACTATCCACAATCAATGGCAAACAAATTTTTTCTCCTTCTTATTTTCTGATAAGCGGGTTTGTAATAGTCTTATTTTGCTATGGTAAGTTTGAAATACGAAGAGTAAGTACACTCTTCAAAGAAAAGTAGTACCAATTAGCAATTGTATTGAAATTATATTAGTACTTTTAATTATTTTTAGTCATTAATAATTTTGTCATTTTGTTCAATCTAATTAGTAATTAATTTTTGCATGAAGTTGTAGGCTAATTCTATTTGTCCTCTACCTCATTAAGACGAATTTTGGTTACAATTTCTATCTAACTCTTGTATTCGTACGTATTTATTTCGTATAAGAATTATATTCTTTGTATTTTGTATTTTAGCTCCCATTTGCTCCTATATATATACCACCCACTCTTCACAAAAAGAGGGGGATCAAAGAGAACTGCTAAAAAAGAAAACTCATAAAAGAACTCTAAATTATTTCGGCACTATAATTATATATATATATATATATATATATATATATATATATATATATATATATATATATATATATATATATATATATAATATAAAAATAAAAATAAAAAGTACTCAAAAATTTTTATTTTCAGTAAAAGAAAAAAATATAAAAAAAAATATAGTAGAATGACTTAGCCTCAAATTAAATCGATCATTTTGACACTACGTTTACTAATTCCTCAAGATAGCTATCCAAAGTCAAAGGTAATATTTTTTTCTTTTTATTTATGATTTCATATTATTTTTTACATACATTTACTAACTTTTCTACTTTTGTGTGTTCCATAACCTCCTAGGGCACTATACGTGCCGGTTTCCTAATTTGAAAACCAAATAGAATTTGACCGACCGCAAGCGAGTTTGAGAGTGAGTATACATGATTTGTTTGATTTTTTTTCCCTTGTATGTATCATCATTATGTAGAGTAGGAAATGGAAGCAATGATAATTGTACAAAATGCATAAGGAAGCTCTAAAGAATGAATGATGGAATTCTAGCAAAATACCATTCTCGACCACTTTATTTTTTATTATATAAAAAAATCGTTTTTCATAATAAAATTAAGAAATAAAATTTTCACAGTAAGCTTATGTATCTAGGAGTGTATGAGATTTGGAATTTTCTAAAAATAAATTTTAATCAATCCATAAAAAATCAGACATTAAGGCTTAGTAACACCACAAATTTCTTACTATAGGTCTGTCCATTTTCCAATTTCGACCAATATCTTGTTTTAATAATAAAATTTGAATTGACTACTTAGAAATTAGATTCTTTAATCTTTCTAAATTGGGGTCACACGTTCTCATAGGATGAATACTCTATTTACTATGATTTTTACAAAACAAGGTATTAAAATATTAAACTGTTTTGAGGTTGTTTTTCCCAACCAAGAATACCTTTTTTATTTGGCACATCAAATGAATTCTAAAAAGGGAGAATTTACTAAAGAGCATCTAAATGTTTGTCCTTAACATACCATTAAAAGGATCATGCCAATTTCGAAGTACTTTGACCATTATCACCCAATTCCCCATGAACGTCCCAAACTGGAGTGATTTTAAGAAAATTCATTATCTCTTAATTCAACCGTTAGATGAATTCCAATTTTTGATATGTTATAGAAGACTTGTAGACCTTTCTAAATACCTATCAAATGCTCAAATATAACCGTTATAACATGAGTTATGGCGTCCGAAAAATTAGAAAAACTTTAAACCCTTAAGAACTTTAAGGAAGAAAAGAATGAACATTATTATATAATTTGTGTCACCCTATTATATATACCTCTGGTAATTTTTTTCTTAAAATATTTTAAATTAAGTCATTTGAGAAAGCTATGAATTACTCATTAATCTCATATAATAAAGAGACACATATGATCACTTTAAGACTAACTTTTTTTTAGTCTTCTCCAAATCCTATGGCTATATGTAAGGAGCATTATAAATAATTTATTTATTTTGGAATAGAAGGCCTTACACTTTTTAAAGAAATTTTGTTTAAGTTTTAATTCCATCACCATTCGGAAGAGCAAAATTTCCTTATGCATTTCTTAATAAAGAGACAACTAACTTTTAATTAAGTAAACATGGCTTTGCATGCTTGTATCATTTTATTAATAAAATAAATCTTTCGAGTTATGGTTTATGGATTACATTTAAATAAGAGGGTAAAATTGAATATTCAATCATGACAGGTTACAAGATGATCTATTTGCCACAGAGAATTATACTTTTAAAGTTTTATTATTTCTAATAGATCGCTTACGTAATCTAACATGATTAAGGTTTCCAATTCACTACCTATCATTTAGATTTAAGCTATATCGGAATGTCCATTTTGCATAAGTCAATTTCATACAATCCAAATACATTTCATTTATATTCTTCTCGATTCATACCAAATAAAATGCCCTTTTTAGCACACTTAAATAAGCCCATGAAATCTCTTTTTGGAAGTTGGTCAACTCTAAATAAAGTAGTTAATTGAGACTCATTTTACAAACAAAAATCATTCTCCCCAAAGAAAATTCTATGGAGTCGCTGATTCTAGTGGCTTCCTCAACCTTGATAAATTGATCTCCATCCTAAAATCAAGATTGCTCAGCCTCATTCAAATGACCCTATACGGATCGACCACCCCTCCCAAAAAAAAAAGTAAACCTTCTTGAAACCTCGTATGAAATTTTTGACCATGTATAAATGGATGTTCATAAGAACTACGTAGGGTTTTGATCCGGGAGTGGATTTAAATCCCACAATGAACGGTACGTAGGGCAACTTTAATGCTCAAACCCACCATATATCGTAAAGTTTATTTCACTTTTACTTTAAATTTTTGATTGTAATTGAAATGTGGAAACTTTCGTGTTTTTATGCATTAGTTTAAGGAAAAGTATGTGAATAACCATAACCAATTAACAACGTACTAGTAAGAGCCTGTTTGTTAGAACAGAGGAAGAGACGAGTTCCAAACGTTCGATCTTCCTAACTTATACGCCGTACCTAGATCTCTAATTTTCCTAAGACCATACTTATATAGTGCCTCACCTAATGGATTCAATGTCGTTTTCTATTTGAAAACGATCATAAACAAAAAGACCGTCTCTATTCGGGCAAAAATAGAGTGGCGACTATAATTTCTTTTTTAGTCAAATTATCGACTTACGTGTGATTTTGACTTCTACTTTTAATTAGTCAAAAAATGGATACGACACATACCCCCTTGCTTCTTCACCTTCCTCAACTAAGCCTCCCGTTAGGATAGCTTGTAGAGGATCTCCTTCAAACAAACGTTCTTGGAACTCTTCTAACTCCCTTTCCAATGTGTCAATTCTATGAACTTCATCAAACAATGGTTTTTTCAACGTTTGTGAGAATGAAAATGAAATTTTCTCATCTCCCACATTCAATGTCAATCTTCCTTCTTTCATATCAATTACTACACCCGCGGTGTTCAAAAATGGTCTCCCCAAAATGAGGGGTACCCTTGTGTCTTCTTCCATCTCCATCACCACGAAATCACATGGCACAAATACTCTTCCAACTTGAACCAGTACATATTCAAGAATTCCCAAAGGTAGCGTAACCGTGCGGTCGGCCAATTGTAAGGACATTCTTGTTGGCTTTAAGTCTCCAACATTCAAACTCTTTGCAATAGAATAGGGCATCAAGCTCACACTTTCCCCAAGATCACACAAAGCATTCATAGCTTCCAAATCTCCAATCTTCACCGGTATTGCATAGCTACCGGGGTCACAAAGCTTTTGAGGAAGCTTGTTTTGAATGATTGCACCCACCTCCTTAGGAAGGGAGATGGTTGTACTCTCCTCAAGCCTACTCTTGTTGGATAGAAGATCCTTCAAAAATTTTGCATAGGTAGGCATTTGTGACATAGCATGAAGAAAGGGGATATTCACTTGAAGTCCTCTCATGACTTCAAGAAATTTTGAAAACTTCTCATTCAACTTCTTCTCTACTATCCTGTGAGGAAATGGAATGGGAGGCTTGTATACTTTCATGGGGGGCTTTTCTATTCTTTCCTCATCTCCCTCATTTTTCTTTGTGGCTCCCTCATCACTCTTTTGTTGCTCTTTTTTCTCAACATCAACTATTTCATTCTCAAAATCATCCTCATCTCTCACCACAACTCCCTCATCTCTCTTTTGTGGCTCCTCTTCAGTCATAACCGGCCCTTCATAACCTCTCCCCGATCTTAAAGTAATGGCCTTAGCTTACTCCTTTGGGTTCACAACCGTTGAGCTTGGGAAGTGACCACTAGGATTGGAGGATGAACTTCCAACTTGTTACGCAATTTGAGCTAATTGATTCTCAATTATCTTGTTGTGCGCTTGGAGTTGTTAGATGTTTGCGGTCATATCCGCATTGTTTCTTACTTGTTGTGTCATGAAAGTTTCAAGCACGAATTCAAGGCTAGTCTTTCGAGTAGGTGGAGGAGAAGGAGTGGGTTGGTTATATTGTTGTCTTTGTTGGTTTTGATCCCTTTGGTTAGGGTGACGGTATGGAGCTTGTTGGTTTTGAGGATGGGGTTGGTTGCATTGGTTTTGAGGGGGGGCTTGGTTTTGTTGCTTCCATCCCGTGTTTTTTTTGGGTTTCCAACTTTGATTGTAGGGTTTGGAGTATTGATCATTTCTTTTCCCAATGGCCGCCGCTTGTTCTTGGTTTGTTGAGTTGCAATAGGAGGACAAGTGATCATTTCCTCCACAAGTCTCACAAGACATGACTTGTGAAGAAGATCTTGGAGGTGTAAGGGTGGCTTGATCTAGCTTGTGAGCTAGCATATCAAACTTTGATGTAATAAGGTCTATTGCACTAAGATCGTGGATTCTGCCCTTCTTTGCTTGAGGTTGCCTTCGATCACCTCCAAATGCATAGTGTTTTGCCACTTCTTCAATTATTTTGTATGCATCACCCACTGATAGCTTTTTAAGGCTACCACCGGCCCCGGAATCAAGGTTGGCCCTTGAAATAGGAGTGAGACCGTCATATAAGGTTTGAACAATGATCCATGATGTGAAACCATGGTGTGGGCATTTCCTAGTGTAATCCTTGAAACGCTCCCAACCTTCACTCAACGTTTCATCAATATCTTCATTGAAATTGGTGATCTTTCTTCTAAGTTCGGCAGTCTTTTCCGGAGGACAATACTTTCTAAGGAAAGCTCTAGTGACTTCATCCCAAGTACTCAATGATCCCTCTTCAACCGTTCTCAACCAATGTTTTGCTTTGTCACGGAGGGAGAATTGAAATATGTGCATACGGATGAACTCTTCCGTAATGTTGTTTTGCTTGATGGTTGTGCACAACTCGAGAAAGTTGTCCAAATGAGCAAAAGGACACTCATGAGATTTACCTCCAAATTGATCACTTTGAATCATACGGATGAGTTGAGGTGAAAGCTCAAAATTATTTGCATTCGTAGTGAGGAGACGTATGCCACTCCGTAGTTGGAATGTGTTGGGGTGGTCATAATCTTGAAGCAACGGTTGAGGAGGAGGAGGATCGTTTATTTCCCATGTTATCTTCTTCGTTGTCCCCGAGAACCTCTTCCGAGTCGGAATCCGAATAGACAATGGAGAATTCGTGAGTACCTTGCAAGAGTCTCCTTACGTTCCTTAAGGTCTTGTTCAACTCTAAAAAAACGGGAATAAGCGGTGATTGCTTACTCTTTCGTGTCATGTAAAGTCAAACAAAGCTAAGAAAACGTTAGCAATGACTATCACAAGTTAAAAACACAATTAAGCAAAAATAAATAAGAAAAATTATGATACAAATACACACACTTAGTCTCATTCAACGATAATACATTCAATGTGACTTTGCCTCCCCAGCAAACGGCGCCAAAATTTGATAGGCCGTCGTCGAGCCTACCAAAGATAAAATCCTATCTTGGTCTCACTAGCTAATAGCAAGGGTAAGAAAGGGTCGAATCCAAGAGAGGCGTTGAATCAACCACCGAGTTACTACCGTTTAAATAAGCTAAATGAAATCGATATTGGTTTGGTTTTATGTAACATGAACTAATTCAAATCAACTAAGGCTAAGGGGAGATTAACAATATTTAGAGGATTCTAGGGCTCGAGATATATCACTCAACTTCATCACAAATCACAAATAGCATGTAGCAAGCAATGGTAAATTAAGGGGATAATATAGGGGAAGTCATCTAAAGCACCCAACTACTCTCTCAAGCTAGAGGGATTACTTGAATCATGAATACAACCTACTCTTGTGGTTACAAAACATAAAACAATTAATAAAGCATAATCACGATGATAAAAACATTCCCTTTACTGGAAATTCCTATTCTCATGGCATTTCAAGTCCATTAAGCATAAGGGAGCTAACTCAAGTTCATCTCTTGATCCTTCGTTGAGAAGCTTGGATAATAGTTCTAGCAATGGCCATATACAAGAACTAAGTGATTAAACCACTTAATCTCAATTAATTAACACCCAAAAATTACCAAATTAACACATGTAACAAGTAATTGGTGACTACATTAAGGGTTTTACCCAAACCCTAGAAAATTATACTACTCACAATTCATGGAGATTAAAGCAATTAAGAATTTCAAGCTACTCATGAACAAGATTCAAACTAAAGATTAAGCTAATTAACAATCTAAGCATACAAGAATTAAGCAAATAATCAACAATTAAAGCAATTAAAATGGAAGAGAAGAGTAAGAAATGTTACTAGAAGCTTCAACTTTGAGTAACAATGGTGGAACTTGTCTTCTACAATGATTGAGATTGAAATTTCCAAACTAATCATTAAGATCTAACTAATGATTTGAGAGTTTTTGTGTTTCTAAGATTACAAACTAAGAGAAAAGCTCTAAAAACTTGGATGCCCGTACAAATTAGCTAAGGGGAGTATTTATATGACCCCCAAATAAAAAGGACGGAGAAAACAAGAGTCGGGCTCGTCTGCAGGTCTGCACGGACGTGCCAGGCTCGGCATGGACGTGCAGCCTATGCTGCACGGATGTGCCACCTAGTGCACGGTCGTGCAGAGCAAGGCAGAAAGTCTAATTTGTCCTGGCAAGTCGCATGGACGTGCAGTCTTTTGCACGGTCGTGCTTGGGGTCATGCACGGACGTGTTGAATTCTAGCACATCCGTGCAAGCTCTGGCAGAAAGATATTGCTTGCTGGAAAACCCCTGCACGGACGTGCAGGATGTGGCACGGCCGTGCAGGGTCTCTTAGACTCTTTTCTTCACCTTTTCTTCGGTTTTGCTCCTTTTTCTTGGCTTCTAACCTCAGTTTATCATCCGTATGCTTCAAATGGTCGTCTTTGGACCTAAAAACTCAACAAAAACACTAACAACCCATAAAGTAAAGGATACACAAAAATTGCACGATAATAGAGTAAAAGTGAACCAAAACACCAATTTATCAAGTAAACAAGGTATAAAATTGCCTTAAAATCATATCGAATAACAAGTTATCACCGAGCATATTCACACATGCTTAACGTAGGCACACTTTGATGAAAGATATGCAACAAAATATATAGTAATCACATGCAAGTTAAATGGAGTTCAAATACATACAAGCATGACACTTGGTATATGATCATAAATAATATAATCAGATTAATGTAATTGCAAAGTAAATAAAGGGAAAAAAATTTCATGAATGATCAAAAGTAAATCCTATGAGTATGAGGTTATGACGCAAGCATATAGTGGATTATGGGTTAAATAACCACCAAGTAACAATATATAAGGCCAATAATTATTTCATTTATTTGATCAATCACAAAATTAAACGACATAGTTCAAAATCATAAATTTAATCAATTCTATGAATCAAATGAATAAGGGTTTTTCTACGTAGTAACCCTGTAGTTTTGACTTTTCTAAGGTGTGCCCACCCTTTTTAGAAGTTTCACAATGTAACCCAAGGTACAATAAGTAATAGTATGGTACCCCACATTAGCAGCATTTATGACGAACGATTTACTCCGTCACCCAACTTTACTTTTAATTGTACCTTTCTCTCTCCTTAACATTAATCCCTCCCTAACTCTCTACTCTCTATTTCATTCTCTTTCATGTTTGGTCAAAAAGAAAAAAAAAAAACCTAAATTTAATCTCTCACCCAGAAACCCCAATATCACTAAAATCATTTTCTTCAAAGAACGGATTTTTAGGGTTTTTTTAGAGGGCGATTGTAGCGGTACTCAGAGGAGAGCAAGGCGACGATAGTGTAGCTCTGGAAATTGGCAAAGGTATCTTTCATCGGTCCAAATTTTGTAATTTTTTTTGCGAATTTACTGGATATTGGTATTTGAAATGATAAAAGTTGTTGAAATGATAAAACAAACAGCCAAGTAATTAAATTGCTAGAAGAGATAAAAACATAACGGCAACGTTAAATATAAACTAACGGCAAGGTACTGTAAAGTTACTTAATGTACCTGGGGTTACATTGTAGAATTTCTTAAAGGGTGGGCACACCTTAGAAAAGTCGATACCACAGGGTTACTATGTAGAAATACCTAATAAATAATATATACATTCCAGCTTGCATACAATATCTACACCGATTGGAGAAAATTAATAACAAAGTATAACATGGAGTATATGCGTACCTCTCATTGGTTTTCTAATCTTGATCATTGTAGTTAATCGTATGGTGTGCTCAATAGAGTGGTGCTGATAACGTGTCAAATATGGAAGAGAAAATATGGAGAGATGAGGGAAATTTTGTTATGTTGTCTATATTATTCCATCTAGTACAGGATATATATACATTTATATTATCTAGGGTTCCATCATCGGATAAGATCAAATACCCAATTCTAGAATGTTCTATATTGTACATGGGATAATAGTCATCCATTTTTAGATATTTCATAACAATTTCTCATTTATTTTTTATTTTTAAATTTTTTTGATGGTTGATATTTACTAAAACAAAGTGGAGGTTTAAGAGGAGAGCAAGCCTCAATGTTTTTCTTCAATGTGATACATCAGAATTCATGTTATATAACATAAATTAATCAACTAAAATTTATCACACTTTTGGTAATAAATCAATCAAGCAAGAAAATAAGGGGAAATTATCTTCAATTATTTTCCATCAAGAACAAGATGATTTCAAAACATTAAATATAAAAAAAAAAAAAAAGAAAATTTTAATACAAAGTATTGTTTTCCTTTACAAATTGATACATCCCATACATTGGCTCAAGTTCATTCTAATGAAGAAATACAATAGAAATTCAGTAAAAATAATTGCAATTTATAAAAATAATTTATGGTCAATTACAAAAATTTCAGTTCAGTTAGGTGAGAAACATATCCTTGATATTATTTTTTGGGTTTTGTATGATGTTGTATGAAATATTTGATTACATACCAATTAATAATCATACATACATATATTAGTATAATATATTTTATATTTGATTTGAGAAGAACGAAATCATGTTAATTTAATTTTAGTTTCCTTTTGAATACCATTTTAATATTAATAAATACTAAAAGACATTAAATTTTTAGAACAACGCATTTTCTGTGCATCTGGACACACCATGTGGCCGAGTATAATAAAACGGAGTACCCTTACAACACTCACAGAGTAAGGCCCTGTTCACTTCACCTTAATAAAATAATTCTTCCTCCGTTCTATTAATATTGCAATAAGGTTAAAATTATGCGTCCCAAAGCACATTTTATATGTTAAATATCTATAATTGTGTAAGAGTAAAAATTATAAAAAGTTGATATTGTGAAAGTATTTTGTGAAACGAATCCAACAAGATCCTACATGACTATATTGGCTTAACGTATAAATCATATTATATGGTCAAACAAAAGTGATGAATAGTGCAAAAAGTCCATTGTTGCAATATTAATAGAACGGAGGAAGTATTCAATAAAAACAATTTCAGTCCAGTAAAATTAATTTCAGTTCAGTAAAAATAATTTCAGTTCAGTAAAAATCCGTAAACATAAAGAAGAGATATAATAGAAAATCAGTTTTTCAGTTCAGCAAAAATAATTTTAGTTCAATAAAATTAAGTTCAGTTCAGCAAAAATAATTTAAGTTTAGCAAAAATAATTTCAGTTCAATAAAAATAATTTCACTTCAACAAAAATAAGGTGAAGTGAATGGAGCCTAACCCTTGTTATACTGATAAAGTATCCCTTATGATAATTATTAACTCTTAAAAACAATGTAACTTCCAACACTAACAAAATAACCCTTACTATACTGATGGATGTCCCCTAATTATATTTGTTGAGTACTCCTTCCTTTTTATTTTTTTTTATTACTTGCTTTATTTCTCTATGTGCGGAGTTTTAGGAGAAATAGTGTAAGGTAATAAAATATGGTGA
Source organism: Chenopodium album (assembly GCF_948465745.1). Taxonomy (NCBI): domain Eukaryota; kingdom Viridiplantae; phylum Streptophyta; class Magnoliopsida; order Caryophyllales; family Amaranthaceae; genus Chenopodium; species Chenopodium album. Next base: position 13,874,873 of record NC_137847.1, read on the forward strand.
AAGTGGTGTTGATTGAATAATAAAAAAAAAAAAAAAACTATAAAAAGCAAAAATGAGTATAAGACCCAGTTCACTTCACCTTATTTTTGTTAAATTGAAATTATTTATACTGAATTCAAATTATTTTTACTAAACAAATATTATTTTTGCTGAACTGAAATTAGTTTTACTGAACTAAAATTATTTTTGTTGAAACGAAATTATTTTACTGTTATTCTATTATATTTCTTCTTTAAAGTTACTGAATTTTACTGAACTGACCTTATTTTTAGTGAACTGAAATTATATTTATTGAATTGAGATTATTTTTACTTAATACTTCCTCTGTTTTTTTTAGTTGACACCTTTCTATTATCACGCTTGCCAACGCATGTTTTTAACGATTAATATCTCTAATTATCAATATTGTAAAATTATAAAAAGCAGATATTAATAAAATATGCATTGAAACGAGTCAAACAAGGTCCCTCGTGAAAATGTTTTATCGTATCCATAAACCACAAAAGTGAGTCAAAATATGTTCTGTGAATAGTGTAAAAGTCAAACGGTGTCAACTAAAAAAAACAGAGGAAATATTATTTTCTTAAGGTGAAGTGAATAGGGCTTAAGAGGGAAGGAGATTGAGAGATAATATGAAAAATATTACTCCTTAAAATATAATATGTGAAGGGATCAAAAGTGGATAGAAAACAGTATAATTTGAAAAATATTACTCCTTAAAATATAATTTGATTCAATATCTTGTGTATTTGTTAAAGTCGAATTTCGTTCGTTTGTAAATGTCGTATGACCTCTTATTTATAAATTATTATTACAAGTAAAAATAATTTCAGTTCAATAAAATTAATTTTAGTTTATTAAAATAAGTTCAGTTTAGCAAAAATAATTTTAGTTCAGTAAACCTACAAAAGAAATATAATTGAAAATCAGTAAAAAATAATTTCAGTTCAGCAAAAATTATTTCAGTTCAGTAAAAATAATTTCAATTCAACAAAAATAATTTCATTTCGGAAAAAATAAGGTAAAATGAACGATTTATGTAATAAATAAGATTTTAACAAATTCAGCTTCATTATTTTAAACTCGAGTGAAATTATGAAAGTGTTATAAAATAAAATAAATAAATAAAAATAATAAATAAAAATACGATTGATAGAGATGAGTCATGAGAGAGAGTATTGACATTTGTGCACCATGGAGAAAAAGAAGATGAGTCATCAGATGAATTGAAGCAATGTAGGCAGCCACTTGGTTCTCTATTATATTTACCTTTCTCTGCGTCATCCTTAACTGTGTTTTTATTTTTATTTTCCTGCCCAAAAACAACTTCAGTTCTCACATGTTTCTTCTTCCAAGCGGTAAGTTTCAAGTATTGCATTCAATTATAATTTATTCATCTGATGTTGTACATTATATATTTGAAATTTGAGGCAATAAATTGATTGAACGAGTTTAGTTTGTCCTTCTGATTTTAATGGTCAATTTTACAGTTCAGTAGTTTTGATATTGATTTGTGAAAAATTAAGTGTTAATTACAAGATTATACCTGCATATACGGAGTATATAAAGTAATTGGGATAAATCGAGTATCCATTTGCGTATAATCGGGTTTTAATTCAAAGTTTTTTTCTTGGAGTAAATCATTTATATATATGTTACTCTTTTTGCTTGGGGTATGTGATTATTATCAAGGTTTGATGAGGTATGCCTAGAAGGTCTTCTTTGAATTGTCTTTTGACGAAGCCAACCTATTAGAATGGAACCTCTCACTGGTCAACCTGGTCGGGTTAGCAGGCAAGGCCTATTGACTCTTGAAAGTAGGGCCAGGAAATTCCCACTACCAAAGTGTCCTTCAGGAGATTACTCCAACAACCTCGAGTTTGTAAGATACAATCCTGACCACTAGACTAAATATTACTTCTGTGCTGTCTATGCGAACATTTGTTCCAACTCGCAAAACCCTCCCCAAAATGATGATTAAGCTTGAGATAGTCTAGATGGATCCTGTTTCCAACAAAACCTTCCTATATCTCTTAGGCACAAAATTTTACGCGCGTATTCGTGGTGAAATTATTGAAATGAGGGAAATCAAAATATTATTACATTTAAATAGTGGACTCAATTTAAAGTTGTAATTAGTTTTCCTGTCCTCTAATTGTGACTCAATTTGCCCTAATTAATTATTGATATGTATGTACCTACCAAAAAAGGGTTGTAGAATTCCCTTGGTCCAGGAATTTTCATATATTAGATGGTCGTGCATATTAATTTGTTTTCATACGATTTGAAGGTTGGGCCTAGCAGGAAAGATACATTGTTTCCAATTGTGAATACATGTATGCTTATGCTTATGAACAAATTTTTTTTAGATGTATCACATTCTTAAAAAAAAAAAAAAAAAAAAAAAAAAAATCAATTTAGATGCATCACCAGTTACAAACATCTTACTTAGCTTGTTCCACTCATAGCTTGTTTATTCTTGTCGCTTGTAATTATTGTTCTTTGAATATTTGTGTTATTTGCTATATATTCCTAATTTCTTTGGAATTAGGTTGAGTAATCTAATAATAATATCAGTATTTAGTTAGATATATGAGATGGATTATATGTTACGGAGTATAATTTGAAATGAATTGAAACTATAATATATACACACTAATTCTATGACCATTGTATGTAGACAACAACTTGAGTTATTGGGAAACTTGTTACATTTGCTATAAATGAATGCATCATCTAGTGTAATTAGATTATTCCAAGATGCGAACATTGTATGTTGAACTTGATACATGTACTAATGAATGAAAAAAAGCTAAGGCCCGTTCAACGACGAGCTATCATCGCCGATCTATAATGTTATGTCAATTAAATCTTATGCATCCGAATCTGAGTACTGTTGTACATTGTGATGAGGTGCAGCATTCATATGATGGAGCTGATGACCAGCAAAAGAATATCCACTGGGGTAACCTAGCCCCGTGGATACCGGTGGAGGAACGGGGCGGTTGTTGTTGTTGATGGCAGATCGTTCGAGGGTTTGCACTTGACTCTTCAAGAACTTGACATAGTGAATCGCTTCGTCTAACATCGAAGCAGTGTCCATTTTTGTACCACCAGGGACGAGTCTTTGCAGGATCCTTATCCTCTCGCTGATCCTCTCCCTCCTATGCCGAGCAGCTATACTCTGAGGGTCTTTCGATATCCTAACGTTCCGCCTTTTCGGGGGCTTCACTGCTTCAGGGTCGATGTAGATCGGTTGCATAGCTGCTATCCTGAATATCATCTCTCGCATTGCAGCCATTGATGTTTGCTTCTGTGATGGCGACGATGATGTTCCGTTGTTCTCATTGCTGTCGTTGCTATAAGAAGGGAACAAACTCGGTAACAAAGAATTGTTATTATTATTGTTGTTGTTGTTGTTAGAGAAAGATATAGTTGTTTGTGGATCAGTTACGAAAGCTGGTGAGTTAAAATGCTGAGGCAAGCTCCCACCCCCGTTAAACGACATCATTGGAGTGTTGTCGTCGTAGGGGAGACTGCCGCCTCCTTCGTTCCCGGATGTTGCGGCGGGTTTATCCATGTGCATCGTCATAAGCATCATCTCAATTTGGTCATCTGTTGTGGACTTAAATAGGTCAATGTCCATCTCTATAATGTTACCTTGCAAAATAACTTTTATAGTATATAAGGGTAAGTGTACGCTCGCTCTCTAGGGAATTGAGCTAGTAAAATTTAACTTGGCGAATGGCGAAAGCCGAAGCGAAAGCAGGGAATGGGGAAGGCAAAGTGAAGAGAGTGTAGACTGAGAGTTTGTATCAGAATTTTCAGTGAAGAAAGGAAGATAAAGAGTGATATATAAAAAGAAATTATAACACAGATTTTTTAGAACAGTATTCACTTAATAAGGAAAGTGGTATATATAAAGAAACCATTATAAATTAAAATGTTACAAGTTGTAAATATTTTATAATATCTCTTGTTTTAAAAAAATAATATTTTAATATATCTTGAAAATAATTGAATTATTTTTAATTAAATGCTCCCTCAGAAAAAAGCATTCACTTTTACATTATCACAAAGTTGTTGAGTGTGGAATTAATTTGTTTGTTTTTATATACTAAAAAAATTAAATTAAAGATTTTATCTTATCTTCCTAGAATATATAATAGAGGTGGAATATTAATTTTTTGATAAATTGAACTTGGAAAATAATATGATGGTGGTTAGCCTGCAAACTTGCTACCATAAGGGGAGTCAAGTGGAAATTTGGTGTGCTTAGTTTATAGCAAGAAGTTTACATAAAATTAAAAGTTGTGGGCCATACAAAATCTAATCTCATATCCTAAAATATTTTTTACTCAAATAAATGTCGCATATTTCCTCATTTTAATAAATGTTACACTTTGATTGTCCACCAAATTTTAGGTTAGTGATGAGTTAGTCAGATGAAGTAAAATTTAATTTAATATGAGGTTTAATTTGTTAAAGAAATTAAATGTGTGTTAATAGTTTATTAAAGAGGGAGTTTATTAATAATAAAGAAGTTTATAAATTAGAACTGAGAATCATGTGAACAGAGAAATATAATAATAACAATAATAATAATAATAATAATAATATTAATAATAATAATAATAATACGGAGTAATACAAGAGAGTAAGGGATAACTCAAGTGGCGAAGAGATTTGGGATTGATTCTCATCACCTATCCATATGGCTTTCTAAACACTATAATAATAATAATAATAATAATAATAATAATAATAATAATAATAATAATAATAATAATAATAATAATAATAATAATAATAATAATACGGAGTAACCCTAATGAGATCGCTGCCCCCAGACTCATGAAAAAATTGGCAGATATATATTTCACGAAGGTCACTACATCTGCAGATTCCACTTTCTCCTTATCTGCGCGTCAGGTTGCCTTATGGAAGTCCCAACAGGGGGATCACTCTTCGGCCTGGTTGCGGGCGGTTCCGATATCGGGTTTAGGTCAGACTATGGATGGTAAGACTTACCGTAGTGTTCTTTGCTACAGGTTGGGTGTTCCTTTGTTCTCCATTTCAGCACCGTGTTCTGCTTGCTCAAGGGTTTTTGATGGGGATATTTATGGGGATCATGCAGTGTCTTGTGCTGGGATGGTGGGTATTAAACATCGGCACAACGTTGTTCGTGATACCCTTGTTGATATTTGTTTTCGGTCTGGGATTTCTGCTCGAAAAGAGGTTAACGTTGGGTTAATTGGAGGGAACGACGGGGCTCTTCGACCAGCAGATATGTCGCTTTATTCCTGGGATAGAGGCCTTGATGTATGTGTTGACTTGACGAGATCTTCACCTTTGACACAATCGGGGTTGTCTGACTTCGTTCCTGGTCGTGTTGTGTCTACGGCGGCTCAGCGGAAGCGGGACAAGTATGGGGCGCGTTGCAGGGCTATTGGCTACGGTTTTCTTCCTTTCTCCTTTTCTTCGTTGGGGGAATTAGATAAGGATGCTATTGCGTTGCTGAAGCGAGTTCAGGTGTTTGCTAAGACTTAGGATATTGGTGCTCGTGCGGCAACTCACATCTTCAGCAGGATCGGGTTCGTTATAGCTAGAGGGGTGGGGGCCCAGATTGTATCTCGACTCCCCACTAATTTCTTGTAAATTGATTGACTTTGTAGGTTTTTTCTGATATAATAATAATAATAATAATAATAATAATAATAATAATAATAATAAAGAGAGCATGTCCTAAAATGAAAATAAGACGTTTAATTAATATTAAAAACAGCTGATTTAAAAAAGTGGAGCGAGGCGGTATAAATTTAAGGATATGTGTGCATAAACTAATGTTTAAATCAGTTATACCACGAGTTCATGTCTGCACTGGGTTGCTCATGATCGAGAGTGATGGGCTTGTAAGAAATTAGTGTGCTCAAAATTCAGAACAACTATCTGCTGCAGTAACATTTATTCTCATCATTGTTTGGAATCAAGCTACTTTTATTTGGGTACGTATGATTTTTTAATGTAGTTTTTTTTAGGAATACCATTCTATGAGTTGGAGTTTATCTGATACTACTGTCTTCAGCTATATTTTGACAGCTATGATGAGCTACATAGTACATACTATTTGTGCAATTGTGCATGCTACATATAGTATTATGAATACAGTAGTTTAGTCGGTTATAGTCCTGATGATGGTGGAGAAGACTTGAAATCGAATCTTGTTTATATTATTAATCCGAATGGTTCATGGCTACTACCTTGTGGAATGAAAAAATACGAGTTATAGTATATAATTATATATCAGTGTTATCTGTAATGGACAGCTATAGTGAACTACGAGTTGTGCATCCATTGATCATGTCATTTTAAGTAGGGCATGAACGGTTATCCTAGTATTATTTTAAGAATAACCATATTGAATATCAATAATTAGGTTGAATATATTAACACTATACTGTTTGTAGTGTCTAGCAGAAAGTTTTGAAGTGGGGTGAAGAATGCGTTATATATAGAAGGTTGTAAGAAACGATGTCGTTTGAGTGATAGGAATAAAGAAAAGTGTCAGTTAACAAGGAGTGTGTTCATAAGAGATTTGCATGTATAGATTCTCAGAATGCATAGTAAAAGTATAGAGATGAAGGTGGCCTGGTTGGTTATTACTATACTTGTTAGGGTTGGTGAGTGCGCAGGAAAGCAAATTAAAAATGTAGAGATTGATAAACTAATTAGAAGAAAGTTGAAAGGCAAGATAAGTAGAAAGAAATGGACACACAATATTTAACGTGGAAAAAATTATCAAAAACCCATGAACGACGAGCGTCGAAATAATCCACTATATGATAATAGGAGAGTACAAGAACACTTGAAAGAGTGAGTAGTACAAGAAACTCTCACTATAGGAACTCACAAAGGAGTAGTGCAAAATAAGGATAGTGGATTATGGAGATTATGTGTATGTAGAAACTCCGATCATGCTATGTATGGAAGGACACTCATAGAGTGTATGGTATCGGAGTATTGGAGGATATGTAGGTGGATACATGCTCCAAATGATCTCCAATACCTTATATTTATAGGTGATGTATGGAGGTGGAAGAATTGTGTGGAGAATTCTACACACATGCTCTTTAAATTCTCCACATAAATCTAGAGCCTTCATGACTTTCACCATTTCTAGATTCTTCTACAATTCTCCATCAATTTCTCAATAATTTTAGAGTTTTCTGAAAACTTTGAGAAACCTTGAGAGATAATAAGTTTGGTTATGGAATTTGGGCCACACTAACCCAACAATCTCCACCTTGGAACAAATTCCATACGCATGTACTCGTCGTATGAACCCAAAAGGATGTAAAATGTCACTTGATAACCCAATCAACATATGGGGTAAAGAGAAATGTGACATGCTCGAACTCGTTTGACAAGGACGCAACACCAACCGAGGTTGAATGATGAATCCACTGTGTATGGCTTCACGTACGCCATCAAGCATCCAATCCGCTCAAATCAAGAATGGTCTTCATGAGAATCCTCCAAATGTTGAAACTGATCTTGCCATCGAACTTATCAATCTCGAACTTTGTTAGGAAAGAAATCTTTAATGTGTAAACACTCTAATCAACCTTTGGCTCTGAAACCATTTGTTAAGGTTAGTGAGTGCACAACGAAAGCAAATTAAAGATGTATAGGTTGATAAGATAATTAGAAGAAAGATAATGGCAAGATAAGTAGGGAAAGTGGTCACACAATATTTAACGTGGGAAAAATTATCAAAAAAAACCCACGAACGACGAGCATCGAAAAATAATCCACTATATGAAAAATAGGAGAGTACAAGAATTCTTGAAAGGGTGAATAGTACAAGAAACTCTCACTGTAGGAACTCACAATGGAGTAGTACAAAATAAGGATAGTAGATTAGGGAGATTGTGTGTATGTAGAAAACTCCAATCATGATATATATATCTTAGAAAGCGGTATTTGTTGGTAAATTCTCTCTAAGCATGGAGGAATACTCATAGTGTGTATGAGGGGATCGGAGTATTGGAGGATGATGTATGTGGATATATACTCCCAAATGATGCCCAACACCTTATATTTATAGGTGATATATGGAGGTGGAAGAAGTGTGTGGAGAATTCTACACACATGCTCTTTAAATTCTCCACATAAATCTAGAGCCTTCATGACCTTTACCATTTCTAGATTCTTCTACAATTCTCCATCAATTTCTCAATAATTTTAGAGTTTTCTGGAAACTTTAAGAAACTTTGAGATATAATAAGTTGGACTATGGAATTTGGGTCACACTAACCCAGCAGTACTCCGTATGACTTAAGGTTGTGCATTTGGTTGATCATGAGTTTGATATCCGATCTATCCAGAATCATTTCCAAATCAAAGGTCGAATACTCAAAATTTGAATTACGAAGTATTTGATATTTATGAGTATCTGGATATCCGAAGTTTATATGTTCACTAGGTTAAAATCCCGTGCAATGCACGATTGTTAAATATTTTTGACAATAATATTACAAAATATAACGTATATAAAAGATATTTAGAAATATTTCAATTGGGTTTATATGGAATATGATTTTCAAATTGGAAAGAAATTAAAATACATAAGGTATAAATAGTTTAGTTAAAGATTTTGAAAAAAAAAAAAAAAAAAAAAAAAAAAGCGAAAAAAGCGGGAAAATTTTTCACAAGGTAATGACAAGTGTCATGGAAGAATTTGCTTTTAGTATAGGTTAATAGATAGATTGCATTCTCACTATATTTGAACTATTGGTTTTTTTATATTGCTTGGTGTGGAGTAACATTTTGGTTTAAAATGATTTGGTTTTGCTTTAGGCCTTATGGGGTTCCAAGTTGTATTTTATTTAACTTTTGGTTTAACTTAGAATGACTTATGGTTTTGTTTGACTTTAATAAGGTTTGACTTTGACTTCTATCATACGTCCATGATAATATGCCTCGTTTTGCAAGTATAATAATGTCAATTTTGATGCGTAAAATGAGACACTTATGTTATTTTTATGTCAAATTTCGAGCTTAATTGGGACCCTAAAGTAATAAACCGACCCCTTAAACCTAGCTGGACAATTTTCGTGGCATATAATTAATGAAAAGCAAATTGATACATTTTATGACACTCAAAATAAGGTACTTACGTTATTTTTTGCCAATTTCTAGCTCAATTTAGATCCTTAAAAGCTAAAATGACCCCAAAATCTTAACGGAACATTTTCAACACGCAAGACGAGAAAAATTTAATTATTTGACCATTAACGAAACTCTAACAAAATCCGTTAAGTGGTACCAAAAACTATACTTTTAGAATTTCATAGGTAGTAAAATAAAAATATATCATAGATATGTATCAAAAATCAAAGTAGGGTTTTTCGGTGGTACCAAAAGTCAAATTAATTTTGAAGACTTTTATTAATATTAAAGCTTGGACAAGTCTCATTTTTACAATTCTATTTTTATTTTTATAATCAGAAATTCATAATAAGCGCTAAAGATTAAAGTATTTTTTTGGGATAAGAATTGAACCAAATAACCGAATTTCAATTCTAATTGGATCATATTAGATTGGGAGAGAATTCGGATCAAATAAGATTAAAAAATTGAAAATCAATATATTTTTCGAATCGGATTGGATCGAATATGACCTAAATCCAAATCGAAAATGGAACGGACACTGGCGGATCCACATTGATGCCCGGGGGGGCACGTGCTACCCCCACAAAAAAAGAAAAAAAAAATTGCTGAAAAAAGAGTCTTTATATCTATATATATATATTATAATCTGTAATTATGGTAAATACCTTCAGCATTGCTTCAGTGGTAAGTGAGTTGGATGGGTGAAGTGGGTTTAATTTGTTCCTGAAGTTCAAGGTTCGAGACCCCTCAGCATCATTTTTTTTTTCTTTTAACTCAAATGATTTTCCACTTTCCTCCTATTTAATTAAAACAAGGATAAACTATTACTATCTTTTCATGATAAATTTCTTTTTTCCGTTTTCACATTTTTTATAAACTGTCCTTATTAATATGAAATACTCTCTCCGTTATATTTTATGACATTTTTCTTATTTTCATTACATAATATTTATTTCATTTATTTGGCCATTATTAAATCTTGTTTATAAAAGTATGAAAATTTACACTGAAATGAATATAAAATATCATATTCCATCTGTGTTTAAATAAATGAAACATTTTGACTTCTTGCACAATTCGTCTAATTCACTTTAGCTAATATTTGTGATTTATACATAACAATAAATATAGTCATGTGGGTACTTGTTGGAACCGTCAAATTTATTAATATTCAATTGTTATAAGTTTAATTATTAAAGTTATTTTCAGTCAAAGTTTTACGTTAGCATATGTGCACAAGGAAAAATTTATACCAAAGATTTCAGTATAACTTCATATGCAACTTTGACAAAAATAAAAAATACACAGGTGGAAAGTTTATAATAGTATAATCGATATCTACAATATAATTAAATAATTAGTTATAAAAAAAAACACTGTCAATATAAATGTTTAAATTTGATTGTTAATTATTATATGACTACACAATGCATTATATCCATATTTGGCTGATTATATTATGTTACGTTACAACAATGTTATGCTTTTTCTTTTTCTTATTGTCTAGTGCTACCCCTAGTTCGGAAACCTGGATCCTCCACTGGGAACGGACACCGTACCCCTAGCGTTTACGGTAACGATAAGCAGGCAATGGTGGTAGAGGTAACAGGTGCAGTGATGGTGGTAAATTTTTCGTTAGGTTGAAGAGAAGGGAGTTGGTTAGTAAATTCATTTAAGATGATTAAGGGCTAACCATAAAACACGAAAAGTTAGCCATAAAATACATATAAGGGCATTCTATCTAGTCATGTTAAAGTAGAGGGTCCTAGATAAGACTATTAAGACGACCCTACATGCAATTCCATGGATTTCACTTACCAATGGAGGTGAATAAACTTTTGTAAATTTCAATATAGGTGAATTTCAATGGAATAGAGAAGAAGGAGAAAGAAGGAAAAGAGAAGAGGAAAAAAAGGGAGGTTAGGGTGTAATCATGGTCAACACATCATGCACATGACCTCGTCAACGTTGGAAAAAAATGGTCAAAGTCTACTTTCAGGCATTTGGCGGTGAATTTTCCAAATTTTTTTGACAACGAATTTCTCAAATTCTAATTGTGTAATTATTTACTAATACAACACGTTTTCAGTGTGACCGACTAACATACACTAAATTAGTGGCTAGATAACATTTAACTGACCTAGTAATTCCTAATTGACCAAATAGCTCTTGACTAAAGCTGATCAAAGTCAGCTTGACCGAAATTTAGGCTGATATTGGCCAATTTTTTCAGTTTGAAATCGGGCTAGCTGGATCTAATTTATTTTAATTTTTTAATCGAGCTTGAAAATACATTTCATGTAATTTTATTTGATTTTTTGGTCCGGTCCAACAAGGCAACATAGCCCGGTCATTTTGGGCAGGTTTGGATATATAATTTCCTGCCCGAAGTTTGAATCGAACCATAAAATCCGATACCCAAAGTAGCAAGTATCGAAATTTCAAATCAACAAATTTAAGGTCCGAAAATAACGGTTACTCAAAATAACACCCTACGGAATCACAGTATCGGTAAATTCACGAGGAATGTTGGGCCAAAAATGAACAAAACCATATGACAAAATCGTGGGTTTTATAGAAAGAGCAAATGATTTATCATTATGGGCAATCCTATCGGCTTGGCTATTCTTTCAAGGTAATTTCCCTGTGTCAGAAAATACACGTGTCATTGATTCAAATGTGCAGCAGACTGCATGTGTCAGCGTCAGAAATCATGTGACCACACATTTGCAAATCACCAAACCCACCTTTATTCTATTCTAAAATTTCCTTGATTGTGTTCAAGGTAACTCGAGCTCCAAACACCTTTTACTTGGGCTTGGATTGTTAAGAGTTTACTTCATAAACATGCTCATTTAATTTTTTTGTTTCAATATGAACATAAACATAAATAATTTAAATAGAGATTAAACAAATAAGCATTAAATTATATACTAGTATATAAGTTATAAGTTAACCATCGACTATTATCTTAAACTTTTAAATGAATTAATTCTTTAATACGATATTAAAACACAACGTCACAAAAAGATCATGATTCAAATCTCATTCACCCCTTCTTTCAAGTGGAATTTATATAGTACTGGAAGATCTAAGCTTCATCCGGTCATATTAGTGCACTTATGTAGGAGGCATAAAATAGTAGTGTAATTTTGTTTTCTTTCAATCTCTCATAAGGTCCTTCTACACCTAGATATTAGGTGTATCAAGAAATTTTTTAGTTCATTGGCTTTTTAATTCAACTTATTTTTGCTTATTTGATCTAATATAGTATGATATGATCTAATTTAATTTAATTAATTAATTTGACGAAATCTTAACCTTATGTAATTATTAAAAATATATTAAGTAAAATCTTGTTAGATTCTACTTTATTACGAAGTTATGTAATTTTTATAACAATTTTTGAGAATACCAGTTAGAAATGCTAGTACCAGCATTAGAAATTTCAGAAAAGGAAGAAGAATTAAAAAGCTGCTATCTAGCCACTGCAAAATTCCACGGGTTCCCAAAATGTTGGACACATGCCAACTGTCAATCATTGTACGTATTACAGTACATTGTATTTATTAGGCACAAGGAAGGATGTATTCATGTACGTAATAATCTTTTGAGGGAAAAACGCCTATTTAAGATCTGTTCTCGTTGACTGAAATGAGATGAGCTGAATTGAATTGATTAATTAGTAATTTTTAACTAAGGATTAATATTTTTTATTATTTATTATTATATATATGTGTATATATAAATATACATATTAAAATATTTAAGAAAAAATATACTATATAATTAAAATATTTATGAAAAATATATTAAAAACATGGAACCCCAAAATATTTTTAAAACATATACTACATAATTAAAAAAATAAAATATTAAAATAACAAAAGAACACAAAACACTTTTTAAAAAATTCTCAAAATGAAAAAAATAAAATAATAAAAAAAAAAAAAAAAAAAAAAAAAAAAAAAAAAGAGTTGGGCCGGTCTTATTTAAAAACTAACTTGATCCTATTTTTACTCCTAACTCACCAAATAATGAAATATGGTATAATTTAACCTTATAATAGTCATTATTATTATTATTATTATTATTATTATTATTATTATTATTATTATTATTATTATTATTATTATTATTATTATTATTATTATTATTATTATTATTATTATTATTATATCTCAAAAACAAAAGTCATACAACCTACAATAAATTTGGGAAGCCGAGATGCAATCTGGGCCCCCACTCCTCTAGCTATAGTAAAGCCTACCCTAGTGAAGATATGAGCTGCAACACGAGCCTCAATGTCTTGCGTCGTCGAGAACTTCTGAATCCGCTTCAGCAACGCAACAGCTTCCTTCTCTAATTCCCCAAGCGAAGAAAAGGAGAAGGGAATGAAACCATAGCCAATCGCCTGACAACGAGCTTCATACTTAACCCGCTTCCGATGAGCTGCATCAGCCACAACCCGTCCAGGAAAAAAGTCAGATAGCCCTGTCTGTGTCAAAGGAGAAGACCCAGTGAAGTCGATACATACATCACGACCACGATCCCATGAATAAAGTAACACATCGGCAGGTCTGAGGGCCCCGTCATTCCCTCCAGACAACCATATGTCAACCTCCTTTCTTGCTGAAATCCCAGATCTGTAGCAAATATCAACAAGTGTGTCACGAACAACATTATGCCGATGTTTAATACCTACAATACCAGCACACGACACCGCGTGGTCGCCGAAAATATCCCCAGTAAAAACCCGAGAGCAAGCAGAGCACGACATCGAGATAGAGAACAACGGAATACCCAGCCGGTAGCACAACACACATCGGTATATCTTTGCGTTCATCGTCTGACCCAACCCAGAAATAGGGACTGCCCGAAGCCAAGCAGAGGTGTGGTCTCCCTGCTGCGACTTCCACAATGCCGACTGACGAGGAGGCAAAGAAAAGGCGGATTCTGCAGAAGCGGTAACCTTTGTGAAATATATATCTGCCAATTTCTTCATGAGTTTAGGGGCAGCGACCTCACAAGGATTACCTAAAATATCAGACTCCACCATTCCATTAAACAGACTCAACGCATCCTCAAAAGCGTGACCAAGACCGACAATACCAGTACGACGCAAAAGCTTCGTCTGCAACCCAGTAGACTGCAACTGAGAAGCAAGAAAGGCATAATGACGGACATCACCTGCGGAATAAACTCCAAGTCCGCCAAACGCAAATGGTTAGGTGGCAAGTCGCCATTGCCAATCGCCAAACCCAGGCCCCGAAGCAGTAACAATACGCTCCAATGAAGATCGAAGAGCCTCGTCAAAAGTGCGCTGAGCCACCTCAAAAGTACTAGGAGGACAAGTACGCAAGGCAAAGTAGAGTTTAGAAACTCCGGTACATGCCCTAAGCAACAACAACTCACACTGGGGATCATCGAGCTTAGCAACCCTATCCATTAGAGCAATGGTCTTGGTCACCCTCTGCATCACAAGGTCACCTCCAAAACCAGGATCGGAACTAGCGGGACCACCAAGAAACTTAACACCATGTGAAGGTCGAGCAATGTTAGGCGAAAAGACACCCACAAGCCTGCTTCGAGGGTCCTCCGAAGGCCAGAAAACTTCAGTTTTTTCCACATTAAGATGTAACCCAAAACGAGGCCCTTCCTCCATGATCAACTCCAGAACCTTCCCCACCACCAAAGTGTCTCCAATAATAGTGCCGTCATCCAAATACCACGCCAGAAGACATAAGTCAAAACCATCTCTGATTTTACAAACCAGGAGCTGTAAAACCAAAGCAAAAAGTAGAGGATCAAGGGGATCACCCTGCTGCACTCCCTGACACGACCCTAAGGATTGATCCCCATAGTACAATCTGGCTGGATTAGAATAGCATAATTCAACCCATCGCGAAATGCCCGGACAACGATGGCGAACTTCACGCAACATGACCGTACGATCAATAAGATTGAAGGCATTTTGAAAATCCACCAACAACATAGAAAGACCCACATCAGAACCACGATCCTCAATCAACCGATTCACAGCATGAAGAATTGCCTCACCACCTGAAGGAACCCCAACGCCAAATTGAAGATCATCAAAGTAACTTCCTAAAGACTAGCCAACCATAACAGCACCCACCTTCGAAACCAGACGTCGCCAAATAGTACCCACAGCTATAGGACGAATACCACCACCGGGCTTAACAAGTGGTGTAAGAGGAGCACTAGCAATATACTCTCCTAGTTCCATAGGACACTTTCCAGCGAGAAAGAGATTAACCACCCTAGAAATAGAGTCAACTAACTCATCTGATACAGCCACAGCAGCACCACACAAGCAATCTATTAGGTGTTGAGCACGTAAACCGTCCCTACCACATGATGTGCCACGTGGAAAACTCCTAATCCGATCCAAAACAACAGCAGAAGTAGTAACGAGATGTAGACCATCAACAGGTATATCAGGTAAGGATGGAGCTGGAGAAGTAAGGTGTTTAGACTGTAAATCCGCGAGAGTGGCGTCATTATAAGGAGCAACACCTGAAGAAGAAAGAACCCGAACTGCAGCAGTGTAATGACCATCACAAATCTTCCTACGACACTTCTTGATATTACGCTCCTCCAAATCAAGGTCCTCATCACCAACCACTGATAAAGTAGGAGAATCCTCTGCCAAAATATCCCTCACAAGCTGCAAATTACCACCTGGTGCACTCCAAGAACAAATAGCACGAGAAATATTGTCTTCTTGAAGCCGACGTTTTACCGAAGACCTAGACACGGAGCTGCTCCGCGGGCGAAAGGTTTTAAGGGTGCAAAGAGGTAACACCAACAAAGAGACCCAACTAGAAATGTCATCAGGCCTAGAGATCACCTTATCAAGGACACCTTTCAAGACCCAAGAAAATCCCAAACGGCAATTGGGAGGTATAGACTTCACCGTACGAAACCCCTTAGAGAACAAACAATCAAGAAAAGCCACGTCAAAACCACAATGTTCATCTAGCACCAAACCACCTAGGCATCCAAGTTGAGCCGAAGAAGAGGGAGCTTGCGGCTTGGAGAAACCATGAAGCACAAAATGAACAATACCATCTCCTTCATTCGGGGGAGACACAAACTCAGTCGGACTATGACGACACTTAATATGATGCGTATGCGTTTTGTAGCAAACCCCACATAACCAAATCCCCATACGTGAAAAAGTTACTTCAGCCTCAGTATAAACAGCCAAATTAGAAGTAAGAGCATGTCGTGTGATATCCCGCACACCAATAGAAAAATGACGATCACCAAGATGCTTGATAATAGAACTTTTAGTAAGACCATTACCACTTCCATCTTGACAACCACTAAGACCCACAAAGGGGCAATGAAACTTCAACCGGGCAGCCGACATAGCCACGCTGCCACCACGCAAAATCTGCCGCCTGAACCACTAAAATGCCGCCTGAAAACTGAAACCAAAATACCAGAAAAACGAGCCAAAAACTGACCAGAAAATCAGTTCAAAAACAGACCTTAACCAAAGCAAAACAAACGCCCAGAAACTGCCTCAAAAATGCCAGAAAAATGACCCAAAACAAACTCACGTCAGAAACTGCCTGAAACCAGCACCGAAAACCTCTGCAACCCCCAGAAAATAGCACCCGAAAATACACCGAAAATGGACACGAACCTACTCTAAACTGCACCAAAAAACATTGATGAAAGGCTGAGAAATTCGCCTGAAAAACGTACCCCAATTATGCGTGAATCCGCCACCACACGTTGCCAGAAACACCTGCAGATAGCGCCAGAAAGGAAGACGAGAACTGGACGTAGCCGCTGCCAGAAAAATAGCTTGAAACCGCCTGAAAAGTGGCCTGAAACCGCCTGAATTGACACCTTTAAACGCACCCCAAACCGAGAGAACTAACCCAAAATTCCACCTGAAAACGCTAGTAAATTGACCTGCCTCTAAGATGTATTCGCCGCTAATGTAATGTAAGTGCGGTGATACAGTTGCCGGAATCCACCGAAAAAGTCGCCTGAAAATGAACGTGGAACCTGCCCTAATCGCCTCTTACATGCCCTAATCACCTCTTCATTATTATTATTATTATTATTATTATTATTATTATTATTATTATTATTATTATTATTATTATTATTATTGTCGTTATTGTAATATAAGCTTAAAAGTATGAAATTTGGCTTTATATTATTAGCAATATTATTAGACATGAACTGAACTGAACTGAACTTATTAGAACTGAACTGATATAAACTAAAATTAATCTAATGAGAACAGGCCCTTAAAGGTCAAACTCAAAACCACACTTGACTTTATAGGCATCTTTTGTCCCAATTCTACACTTGATTCTTAGGTAATATATATGTTTGTCACTTGTATTTTGACATTTCATTAATGAATAACACATGAAAACAAGTTTGTGACTGTTAGATAATTTTACGTAATTATAATTGTCCATTTGTCAATATTATTCCCCACGTTTTAAAATGATCTTTCTATTTTAGCTGTATATATTTGTCAATGCATTATTTTAACCATAAATATTTACGTTTGTCAATGCGTTATTTTAACCATAAATATTTTTAATTATTTCTCATTAAGACAAATCAAACGAGAGTCAACCAGCCGACACGGCTATGTTATATTTTATAACAGTAATTTATTAGAAGGTTCTCTCTTTTTTTTTCAAAATAGTATCAAGATTTTAAATGGGATTATCATTATAAATGGGATAGTCTAGTGTATTTTTGTAAATCTTAATAGAGTTAGGATATACTTCATGTATTGTGAAGAATCAGTAAAACCCTCCAAGGAGTATTCTACTATCTTTACAATCACCTTCATGGCTTCATTAACCAACATAGCTATTTTACATCAATTTCCATTAAGAAGTTTCCATTTTGGAAAGATTGAATGTGACCAAATGAATTTTTCAGGTTATGAGCACCTCTTAGGATTTTTTTACAGAATTTACAGCATACAACGTTTGTATAGCTTAGCTTAAGATTAAGATTTACACATTCAAATACGAAATATGAGCTATAGATCAGTGTAGAAATGGGGATGCCCCAGTTTCTCACAGTGAGAAACAAAAGTTGTTTCTCACATGGTATTTTCGTAAATAAATCAATAACTTTATTCAATTTTATTCATTTGTGGAGCTCACAATAATGAAAAAGTTGTTGATTTATTCACGAAAATGCCCCCATGAGAAACAAATTTCGTTTCTCAATATAAGAAATAGGGAATTTCCTGTATAGAAATAATAAGATTTTGCGTGTTTTTGTACCTTATAATCCGTTTATGCATGTAATGTTTTAAGTACACAGTTAATGTGTGCAACATTTGTAAGTGAAGCTTATGTTATATTGTTGTGGGTCAATTCTATACCAAATTATTAACAAATTTCTGTTATGGGAGTATGAAGCGGACCTCAAGCTGCTCTAGCTCAAAGACTTGGGCTGCTCCTCCGATCCCACTGGTATGACAAAAATCAAGTGTGATGCCTCCCTTTCCGAAACTGGCTAGATGGGACTAGGTGTGGTAGGCCGAGGCGAGAAGGGAGTGGTGATTTTTGCTGCTACAAGAAAGATTAGGATCTACTGGGAACCTGTGATTGCTGAGGGAAAAGCTATGGTCATGGCTGCTCATCTAGCCAAGCAATATGGGCTCACGAAACTCATCTTTGAAACTGAGCTAGAATTTTATGTTCTTGAAGATGTCCTATTTTTATGTTCTTCCTTTGATTTAGTGCAATGGTTTCATGTAAAAAGGGGCTTAAATTTTATAGCTCACCACCTTGCTTGATTAGTGTCATTCAATACAGAACAAGTATGGATTTATTACTGTCCCCTGGAGATTAATCCTTATGTATGTTATAGTGAATACTATTCTACTTGAATAAATGCACTAATCGTTTTCTTCTAAATATTTAACAAATTTGTCACTTAGCATTGTTTTACGTAGTGCTCACATTTCCTCCGCAACTTGCACATATGACACATCTAAATACTTCCTCACTTCCACAATATTTAACACACTTCTCATTTTCTTCCTCTTCAAAATATTTGACACCGTGTATGGAACCACTAATACTTTAATCCATTTGATTTGACCTACTATACCCCACTATAATGGCACCTGCCCTCATCCTAGACCTTTTCTTGCATCACTTGTTTAATTTACATCATTAAAATATTATTTCATCAATTTTACTTTAACATAAACAATTCAATAAAATCAACCTAATACCTCCGTTAACTTTTAGTTACAACTTTGAAATATTTTATATCTCACAAATAATATCCAAAGTTGCAACTAAAAGTTAATGGAGGTAGTATTACCTTTGTTTTTTTTTTCTCATTAACTTTTTTGCCGTAAAAAGCATCACAAATATTATAGAATGAAAGGAGTATCCACAACTTTAACAAATAATCTAGGATAATTATAGATGTCATCAAGTTACTCGAATAAAACTAGTTGAAAACCCTCAAAGCTGGCTTCATGTGCCAATAATCATTTCAGTAAACAAAATTATTGTGTGTTGCATTGTGATTTATCAAGTTCGTACAAAAATAAATAAATAAATAAATAAAATAAAATAAAATAACCTTTGTAAATATCAACTCTTGTCTTCACCAATTTAAAGTACTAGGGCTGAGCAAAACAACCCGAAAAATCGAAAACCCATTCCGAAAATTAGAATACCCGATCCGATAACCATAACGATTCAGGTATTCGTTCCGATAATTTGTTATCGGGTATGGTTATTGGGTATCATTTAAAATTAACGGCTACAACAATATTTTTTTTCCTACTTAATCTATTTTTTCAATATTTAAACTCTTACTTTACTTCATAATTACTATATAATATCAATGATTAGTAATATATTATTAATAACTTGATCAAGATCATATGGTATTGTTGTTAATTATTGTTAAAAATATCATAATAACTAATTTATTAAGTTTAATTATCACTATTGGATACCCGATAACCGATCCGAAAATTCGGGTACCCGAACTTATCGGTTTGGTTTATGGATATCACTTTTAGTGATATTGGTTATCGAGTACCCGAACTGTTAGCACTAACGGTATGGGCACCGTCCCATGCTCACCCCTAATTTAAACTAAGCTTGGCTTAATAAATAAAGAAAGCATCTTCCAACCTCACGGCAGGGGCATTTTGGGTAAGGGATTTCTTATCCTACCCTCACTCTCAAAATGTGTCTAATCCGCTAATTGGTGAGATTCTTTTCACTTTTAAAAAATGAGGAGATAAAAGTAATTTAATGGCTAAAGAGGACCATAAGAGAGAAGACTGATTGGAGAGAGAAAGATGAAAAAAGAGCAAATTCAAGTTTATCAGAATGAGAAACGTGAGTTGTTTGTCAAGGGGCAAAGTTGTACTTTCATCTGAAAAAGTAAGGGGACTAGTCTCATTAGAGACGAACGTTGTTAGGTGACGACGTTAGGTAAAATTTGTCAAATATTTCTCTCTCTTCCTTTTAATTTCTCTCTCCTCTCTCCTCCTCTAATTTCTCTCTCTTCTTTACTTCATACGAGTTGAGCTACCATCCACCATAGAAGACAATTGGAGGTGGGCCACAACTACTTGAGAACTCAAACCATTAGAGTGGTGCAATTTCTAGAGAACTCGAACCTTTCCACTAAGGGTTAACCATACCATTCTTTTCACCCTTTTCAATTAGGGTTTTCGTTTAGATCGGCGGCAAAGCCATCGATAATGTGGTGGTGAAAGTGGTCTAGTGTTCATGAACTACGAATGGTGAAAGTAAATGGAGGAGCAGTAAGTAGGTGAAGGAGGAAGAAGATGGAGGAGGAAGAAGATGGAGGAGGAAGAAGAGATGTTGCTTTAGAAGTTAACATCACGTTAACTTTGCTGTTACAAAGATTCATAAATGCCAGCTAGCAAGTCAGAGAAAATATATTATAAAAATACAATTTACGGAAAACAAGGCAACTTATTTACTTTTTTGTCATTTGATTAATAAAAAACGTTTATCATTTTGAGTAACCGGGGCTTCCTCATGAAAAAAGGGGAGGAAATCAAAACATCCCATTGTCCAATTAAAATTAAAAGAGGAAAATAGCGAGAACTACCATCACCTAGTTCAACCAATTGTCACATCACCTAATATTTTACTAACCTATATCTCTTTTCTTTTTTTTTTTTTTTTTTTTGGCTTACAAACCTGTATCTTTTAAAAACTACGAGTAGTTTGGTTTAGATCAACATCAAAAATAAATTCTCAATTTTTTTTTACTTATTACATTGCTGTATTTTACGTTTGTCAATGCAAAAATCAATTGCTAATAATATCTTAATTACGCATTTATATATATTACACATTTACACATGCATTGAAACGAATTTAACAAGATTTATGGCTATAGTTTTCTAAGTATAGATCATAAAATGTAATTGATGTGGAATATGGTGCACATTGTAAAAATCAAGTAAAAAAGCAAAGTATATTATTATTGCCATTTAATTAGTTCCAAGTCTAGATTGGTACCAAACCATAATTCTTTTTCAATACCAAATTAAGGTTAATGCTAACTATTCATAAATCAATCAACTTCATCAATTATAGGAATGGATCAAACTTGCCCCCTTTCCTACCACTCTTGCTCATTGTCATCATTCATTTTCCACCATAATCACCACTTTACCATGCTTACAAATGGATCAAAAACTCAAAAATCACCCTTACCAGTTACCACCACCATTATTATGTACCAATTGAGTCAAAAATCAAATACTTTAATGCCAATATTGTGCCTCAAATTAGCACAATTGTTGCTCAAATTCGACACCCATCATGCGCAAGTGTTGTGAAACTTGGATGGGAGAGACAAGGAAAGCAGTGTGGTCCTGTTTCACCGTTTGAGAGAGAAAGAAAGAGAGAAAGAAAGAGAGGAGAAGGTGGCTATCCGGCTAAGGGTGGTGGTGTCTAGTGCCTGTGGGCTGTTTTTGGTGGGGGGCCAATAATATAGGGGAGGCAGTGGTGGTGAGCAAGGCAATAAGGAGACAAAACAATAAGACAACTTTTTCTAGCATTTTATTGGTCGCATTAATTTTTTTAGGTAGATTCAAGCCAAACTTGCTTCTAGACAATTTGAGTCATTCAATTCTGTATACAATTTGAATTGCAATGGGTGATTTGAATAGGATAGGCAGCACAAATCCATCTGAAGAGATATAAGAAGATGTAAGAAAACATAAAAGAGAGCTATAGGATGTAAGAAACAGATATATATATCATGCCAATTGCCATTTTAATCAACAAACAATCCTTAATTGTTATACAAAATATGAAAATTAATAAATGTTCGACCAAAAATTTGCCCAGATGTTAGTCCACATTCAAGAACAACATTGAGGCGAGTGTCATTCTTCATCATCATAATTGAACTTAACTGAATGAGATTGCAGATCAATGTGCCCTCCTCTGTAGCTTCCACGTTTTTTCTTAGTTTTCTCATGGCGAAAATCCCTATCGAGAATATAGGGAACGAAATCAATATAAACAGTAAAACATATTTATAATGTTCAAAATTCTTGAAGTCAACAATGCACAAGGTCTAATCAGGTATAAATAAGGTGATTATCAGGTCTTGAGTTCTGAAAAGTTCAGGTGAAGAAAACGGGCCCTAAAACTGTTTGGTTGCAAGCTATTCACAAAACTCCAGCAAGAGAGTAAATATGTAAATACGTGACGAATAAAATTGTCACTCAAGGAAAGATGAGTCCAGGATAGAAAGAATAGAAAAAGTATTGGACTAAATTCTCAAACAAGTCGATACTCAATAACTTAGCTTGAATGGAAAACAGTTAAACAGGGGCATTTGCAAATCAATATTCTCATAACTAAAAAGCAACAGAGGTAAAGAGGATAGGGGAGGAGTGGCTCTCTTAATGATATTCATTATACTTTTTATAGCAGTTGAAATATGAAGCCAGAATAATGCATATAACCCTTGATAGTATGAGCCTATAAGGTAAATAGAGCATTTCCATGTACATAGAAAAGCAGAGTAGGGATTTACCTTCCTCTAACTTGCCCCAAAACCTCCTGTGCTTTAGCACCGTAGCCACTATCTGCACCATCCTGTAAATAACATGGGGAAGGTGTTTAGACACACTACAGATACTTTGTAAGAATCACATACTCTAAATGGTCCAAATTAAAATACGAGATAAAGAAGATTAAAAGAACAATTCTGTATCACCAGACCTTTGCCCAATAAGAATTATCTTGAAGCCTTTCGTCTACAAATTCCACCTCCTCCTCTTTAACCCTCCGGAATGCATTTGCAGAAGTTCTTGGCTGCAAAATAAGCTTTAACCATCAGTTTTAGTTTCAATCATACAACATTTGATGTGGTAGAATTACAGCGACCATGCACATCCATTCTTCTGTGCACAGATCAAGTGATGAACTGATGATATATATAGAAAGACCAAGAGGGGAGGGAGTAAAATATAAATCACAATCCTGGTGAAAGGTAGTTCAACTAAACATCCACGGAACCACCAGCATAAGTCCCATTGAGATGAAGTCCAAGAGATTTAAAATATAAGCAGCCTAATCCCAATATAGATCAAACCTATTAGAATGGCAAAATCATGAACTATTCAGTAACTTCATTTTTTTTTTTTAAAAAGAGTAACTTGTTTTCATTCTAACGCAGCAAAAAATACCAGCACCCACCCCCCCCCCCCCCCAACAACCAAACACACACAAACAGACAGTACATATAAATAAAGGAAAAATTAATTACAGAATAACAAACACACACACAAAAAGGGTGGGTTTTAAGTGAAAAAAATTTGAGGGAAAAGGGGTGCAATTAGGAGAAATAAGGGTCACGTGCAAGGCACATGGGAGCCAACGTCGAAAAAGACACGGTCAATCTGAAAGTAGAGCATGGTTGTTCCTAACAAGAATTTTTAAAGTAAGGTTTCAATTTGTCAAAATAATTTTAAAAGGTTGTCTTACACAAAAAATGGTGTTTTAAAAGGTTGTCACCAACAAATTTTCCTACAGTAAAACAAAAGTATGTAGATGCTTGAGCCTACAACCTTGTGAAACTTGAACCATCACCATCAAACCAACCCAGGAAATGATCAAATGATGACATCTAAAAGAAAAATTAATAGACATCTCATTATGTGAATTAAAAAGAATAAGGGGAGTAAATAAAAAATTCCCTTCACCCCCCCCCCCCCCCCAAGTGCAAGTTGCAATCCATCTTCGACATCACCCTCCCAAAATTATCTTTGCCTCACCACCGACCACCAATAGCAACTTATATAAAAAACACTGCCCAACAAAGAAAAATAAAAATGTTTTCAAAAAGAGCAAAAAACCTCAAAATAAAACACGGGGGTTGTTAAACAACGCCCTCATTTTACGAGGTAACGCCCACACTTAAACATGAATAAACAAACATACCCTCGCGTGTATTCCATATTTTTCTTCCCTCTAACTCAATCTAACATACTCTCCTCCTAACAAACCACCACCGACCGCGAGCAAGGTATCGCCGGAGTTAAAGTTGTGGTTTTTTTTTAGGTGGAGGCCAAACGCCTTATTTGTTCGAAATTATTCGGGGAAAATGCCTGGATTGCAAGGAGATTCGAAATTCTAGGCGTTTCTCCCTTAGAATTTCGAAAAAATTCTAGGCGTTTCTTTTCCAGTTTTTATCATAACTTTTGATCTCAAAATCGGATTGAAACAAATAGCATATAGTTGGAAAGCTCTAGAAGTCTACTTTCCAACCCAATAAGAATCAATTCAACATCATTTATAAACTTAAAATAAGGTTGAAATAGTGCAACGGTGTTGGTTTTGAACCGAGTTTAATATTTCACCCATATATTAATATCTAGAAATGATATCGACCTTATTTTAATTAGTTGGAAAGTAGACCGTTAGAGCTTTCCAACGATACATTATTTGCCTTAATCCGAGTTAAGAATCAAAATTTATGATAAAAACAAAAGTCATAAAGAAACTGGAAAAGAAGCGCCAAAAATTCCAAGGGAGAAACACATAAAATTTTCGAATATCCTCTAGCTTTTCAAAAATTCTAGGCTTTTTTCCACATAATTTTGAAAAAAATTAGGCATTTGGCCTCAACCCAAAAATTAAAAAATTTGATTTTAACTCTGGTGATGACCTTGCCCTTAGTCGGTAGTGGTTTGTTGAGAGGAGAGAATGTTAGACTGAATTAGAGGGAAGAAAAACATGGAATTCCCACGAGGGTATATTCATCCAATCATGTTTAAGTACGTGCGTTGGCTGGTAAAAAATCAGTGAACCGCCAAAGGAGAGCAATAGTTCATATATCTCTTAAGTTCTTTACCATTAGAACGATGGAAACATGGGAAACTTCATTTAGTTGCTTCTGGTATCTTATTAAGTAAGCATTTCCTTTGCAAGCACAAAATGCAGCAATATAATACTCATTGTAGGGGTGTCTCAAGTCTTTAGTGATGTACTGCACGATCTGCACCCAAGACTTCATTAAGGATTTAACCATGGGTGAATGTTTTAAATATCACAGTGACAAGAATCAAGACATGGCCCACGGAATTAAGTCGGGGCGGATTAAATGGAGAGCATCCGCGAAAGTGTTATGTGACCGAAGCATTCCATTACAATTGAAGGGGAAATTCTATAAGGCTGCAATAAGACCAGTGTTACTCTGTAATCTATAGTACATAATAATCACTTTTGGTTTATGTGGATGACACAAGACCGGGGCTGCCATAAGATTTTTGTGGATGACACAAGACCGGAGCTGCCATAAGATTTTTGTGGATGACTATACGGAATAATATCTTTTGGTTTATGTGGCAGAGCCCACTTATGTGATTAAGACTTCAATTGATTGAGTGTCTCGTGTCTGAACAAAACTTCTATAACTTTCTCTTAAAATAGAGATTACAACCACCAATTAAATAGCTACACATTCCAAAGACTTTTTTCCTCAAACCACGTTACACAAATTACGTTCTCAAAAAAGAAAGGTGTAGGAACCTAGGACGCAGGTGAGCAACACGAAGATAGGAAGGTAATTTAACATTAATCCCTAACTAGTTAATTGACATGAATTGGAGAACTTTCCAACAAGCCATCAATATACAACAACATTGAGGCAATCCTGCAATAAAGTCAAGTGCATAATGCATCTTCAACCAAGGCACAATCACAAATGTGAGTATCTCTTCGTACTTTAAGCAGTTGCACCTCTCACTATTCTTGACAACATTAAGATCATACCTCATACTCCCTCCACTTTTAAATACTTGCTCCACTTTCTTTTTTCGGTCGTTTTAAAATACTTGCTCCATTTCCATTTAGAAATCTTTTACAATATTTAATTCATTAGTCTCACCTAGTAGACCCAACATAAATCATATTTTATTAATTTCATATTTTCTCTCCTCTAATTCTCTCAGCTACTTTTGTTTTTTACAATTTTTTTATTGTTCCCCCACCCCCCACTACCTCCACATTTTATTACTTTCTCCAATTTCTCCTAAAACTCCGCACACAGAGAAATGGAGCAAGTATTCAAAAACGAAGGGAATATTGCCCTATCCCTCATCGTAATTTTATATTTAGATCATATTCTAGGCAAAAGATCAAAGATATAATTTCACATATTCTCAAGGGACTACTTTCCCTTATAGGAGAAAAGAGAAAAGGAAGCAGGCAATACTGCAATCTTTAAGCCTCTTGTCTTGTCATGTCAAGATTTTTTAGGTTCTTTTTGGAAATGGTTTTGGAAATGGTGTTGGAAATGATCTAAAATTACACCACGCCATTCCCATGATAAACTATTATCTAACTAGAATTTGGTAATTTTGAGAAATATTATTTACAAAAAAAGGCAATGTCAATTATTTGCTATTCCACACAACATACACATTATATTGTAGTGTAACTCGCGAAAATGCTAGCTTGCAATTCTAAGCATTTCCAAGAACAATATAGCACGGTATAACAAGAATGTCAAGCTGTCAAGTCTCCTCAGCTCAAGCAGTCAGGGTCACATGTAATAGACAGTTAAGACATATTAATCATATATGAATTAAGATCAAGAATTCAGACCAATGCCAAAGACAGCACTATGTTGCGAATGCATACCTCAACTGAACCATTGAGCTGCCTTGTTTTATCCTTTTTATGGGACTCTTTTTCACCGTCTTCCAAGACTCCATTGGCAGATCCATTAGGTGTTTTTGGCAGAATGGTTCCATTTGATTGATCTAGATCCTCTATCTTCCTACGCTTAGAGTAATCAAGTGCTGCCTTTTCAGCACAGTCAGTCTCATTTTCATCTGATGAGGACTTCTTTCTCTTTTTTGAACTTTTTTTCTCTTTATCAACCTCTGTAGTCTCTACAGATGAACCATTGGGAATCAAAGTATTTTCTTTCTTTTTCTTATTTTTGGACTTCTCTTTCTTCTCTTCTTGTGTAACATCAGATTTTTCTAATGTTTCTTTGTCCTCTTTCTTTTCCTCCAGAGATTCTTCCTTACGCTTCTTCTTCTTGTCCTTGGATTTCTTTTCAAATTCGTTTGGCACACTCAAAGAAACATCTTCAGGGTTTTCTGAGGGTTTTGGGTGAGTTTCCTCAGCAATTTGAGCAGAAAAATCACTAGCACTTTTGCTTTTCTTTTTCTTCTTTTGTTTTACACCAACATCATCAACACGGCCTTCATCACCTCCATTTTCCTTTTCCAAAGATGCAACACCATTTAAACTTCCATCCTTTTGGTCAGTAGTTTTCTCAATGGTGGCACAATCACTAACTTTAGCATCATCCCTGTGCACAGTGGAAACACAAGTAGCATTAGGACACAGACTCTTGACCCAAGTAACCAACTAAACGAACATGTTATTAAGACCAGACAACACAGAATCTTGACCGAAGTAAACTACCTAAACAACCACAATAACAAGAGCAGGAAACACAGTATTAACACAGACCCTTGAAGGTGACAAAAGCATGATCAATCCTACCACTGTAAAACCAAAATAATCAACAAACACCACCAACAACATATTTTATCCAAGAGGTTATGGAAATCCAACGATGACCGTTGACCATACAAGGCCACACCAAAAGGCACAAAAATTTACCAGCCAACACAAGAAATTTGACTTGTAATACACATAACAAACATTTTCTTGAACTCTTTCCTGAAATAAAGAACAGAACACACAAACAAACATACTATAACATAAATACCTTAACACCAACAATTAATTTCCAAATATTAACAGCAATCAATAACATTTCGAAACAATTCCAGGATCAGCAATCTAGGACAACATTAATCAATTTATAAATCATTATACATGAAATGAGCCACAACTTAAAAACTGTAGCAGTATTCCACATTAATAAGCAACTTTCAACCTACCTCAACTTTAAAAACTGGTAACACATCTCTTCCAAATTGAGCAAACAGCTCTTCCAACTCTCCTTCTGCAAATTCGAAATCACAAATCAGGGACAAAAACTGAGCAAATCCCATTACAAATTAAGCTTTTAAAAAACCTAAAATCAAATTTGCAAATTCAAGACAAAAATATGAACAAACCCCATTACAAATTCAGCTCAAAAAAAACCCAACAATCAAATTTGCAAATTAAAGACAAATTTTGAACAAACCCCATTACAAATTAAGCTCCAAAAAACCCCAAAATCAATTAAAGAAAAAAAAAATTGAACAAAACCCATTACAAATTAAGCTTCAAAAATTCAACAAAAACTGAAAAATTAACCAAACCTCAACATCAGCCTCTTTGTGGAACTTCTTAAGAGATTTGGAGAAGCCATTAAGTTCTAAGAATTGACAAATGGATTGAAGAAGAAGTTTCCTCTGTTCAGGAGTGAGTGAAATCAGGGATTTAGCGCCATTTTTATGATCGAGCTTGATGTTAGACATTGAATTGAGGATAACTTGACGAGGTTTGAAAGAGGTGAAGAGAGTGGAAAAGGGAGGTGCGGCTTCTCCTCTGCTCTTCTTGTTGTTCCTCTCACAGTCCTGCATGTAGGTTAAGGCTACGCTCGAGAAGAGAGATAGAGGGGGTTACGAAGGTTCTAGTAGTTAGGGTTTTAGGGTGTTTCTTCGGTGCTAGTTTCCGATTTACAATATTTTTATGGAAAAATTGCGCAAAATAATTCTAATTGTGTCTGATTCGTTCAAAATAATTTTAATTTTACTTATTTTTAATAATCCGAACACGTTACCAATAGTCTTAACTGATAATTTAACTTGTTATAACAAGTTACCAAACACGTGCAATAGCCGAAAGGGGTGGGTGCCAGAGAGGGTGGTTGGCTGATGGGGTGGTATTTTAATTAATTAAAGAAAATTTGGCAAAAATAATCTCAACGTTCACCCATTCGCTCAAAATAATCTCAACTTTGAATTAATTTTAAATAATCCGTGGAAGTTGTTCTTATTTGATAATTGTTTTTCATTTAATCATCAAAGAAGAGCAAAATATAACCTTGTGTGTATGGTATATCCGGAAGTATATAACAATTTCTCTCTAAACTGAATTTTGGGGGTCATTAGCTCAAAAAGATCCCAACCGGTCACCCAACCTGTTATATCAGAAAAATGTGACACGTGTCAACACGTGATTGGTTAAAAAATTAAAAAAAACTTCCAAAAAAAAAAAAAATCAACCCCAGCCATCAACCACCACCCTCACCCCAGCCCATCACACCCAGATCTGCTTCCGGAGTAGGGGTGTCCATTATTCAGATAAAAACCGAAATCCAATCCAATCCAAACCGAATTATTAATTCGGATTGGATCCAAACTTTGAATCGGATCGGATCAGATTGAATTTTTTTTGAAAATTCGGGTTTTCGGATCGGATAAGATTGACCTTGTTTGGATCCAAAAAACCAAATTGACCGAAATATGAAACCATGCTTTTACAAATAAGGATATATTATATTGATCATGTAAAATTTTATTGATAATTACATTAACATAAATAATGTAAAATTATGTTTTTAATATTTGTATTAGCCATGAAGAACTATGTATTTAAGACTAGGCTTTTTATAATCACTAAAATCCCTAAAATTTTGGCAATGTATTTTAATTCGGATTTTCAAATCGGATCCAAATAACCGAATATTAATTCGGATTGGATTCATAAGAAATTCGGATCGGATTAGATTTAAAAATCAAAAACCGAATTTTATTTCGGATCGGATTGGATTTGGCCTAAATCTAAACCGAAAACCGAATAGGCACCCCTATTCCGAATATCCTAACCACCACCAGCAACCTCCTTCACGCCGGCACCGGCTCTCAGACCATCCCTCCCTTACGCCGTCGCCGGCACTTCTCTCCTCCTTCCCCCTAAATCACCTAATCTCCATCGCAATCTGAAACCCTAAAAACACCCAACCCATCGCACAAACCCCCTAAATCGCCGCTCCCTCACTCTTGGAACCCTAGCACTAGGGTTCTGAGGGCGGGGGAGCGGTGATTTGGGGGGTTTGTGCGGTGGGATGGGTTTTTCTTTAAGGGTTTCGGGTTTAGAGTAGGAGGTTTGGGGGAAAAAGCGTTAGGAAAGGCGGTGCTGACGATAGGGGAGGGGGTCTGGCTGCGTCGGTGAGGAAAGGGGTATGGGCTGTGCCGGTGGGAGGAGGGACGTGGGTCGTGGTGGGGTTGTCGTGGGTTAAGGCTGGGTGTTTCTATTTTTTTTTTATTTTCAACTTTTTACGTAGTGACACGTGTCACAAAAACCAAAAAAATAAAAAATTACCTTTTTAACCGGTTACCGGTCACTTGGGATCATTTTGAGCGAATGACCCCCAAAGTTCGGATTATTTAAAAATAATCTAAAGTAGGGATTATTTTGAGTGAACGGGCGAAAGTTGAGACTATTTTTACCAATTTTTCCATTAAGGAATTATATTAGTTTTTTTATTTTTCCTTAAAAAATTTAACTTTTTATTTATTTTTTATTTTATTTATTTGACCAATCACATGTCGACATGTGTTAAGTAACTGTTTTTTTTTTTTTTTTTTGAGAGAAAGAAACACATGTTAGGTAAATTGTTATAACAAGTTAGATAATTCGTTAGTACAATTTGAAACGAATTGACATTAAGTTCGGATTACTAGAAGCAAATTCATATCAAAGTTCGTAACCCTTGCTGTAATACCCCGTATTTTTATACGTATTTGATTTAAAATAAGTATTTTGTGTGTGAGATATTTAAATAATTTGAAAAGAATTATTTATGATATTTTAATTATTTATTTTAAACAAGTTTGGAAATATTTTATAAAAGGAAAGTTTTATTTAATTAACAATTTTATTAAGTTGGAATTTAATTTAGGAAAGTTTTATTTTAGTAAAATTTTATTAGGAAAGGTTAAAAAAAGGGAAGTTTAGGTAAGGAGGGTTTCTAGAGAAAGGGGTATAAATATTCAACACTTGGACAAATTAAACCTTGCCTAGAGTGGAGAAAACCCAAGGTAAACTTTCTCTCCCTTCTCCTTTATTTTCTTTTCTTTTCCCCCTTCCCCTTTTATTTTGGCCGGCTGGCTCCACCACTACGCACCACCGGCCGCCACCACAACGGCTGCTGCCTTGCGGGCTGTCGGAAAAAAAAAATTATCTTTGTTTTTAAATTTTGTTTAAACCTTAGATCTAACTATAAACTAAGGGTTTTGTGTTAATATTATGATGATTGATATTATGTATGGTGTAATTAAATTTTCAAATTTTAATTCTAATTAAAAAAAAAGCCCCAATTTTGAAACCCTAGATTCATAAATAATTAATTATTGAAGGATTATGATTTAGGGTGGTTTAAACCTTTAATTTAAGTGTTTTAAAGCCTAATTACAGCAAGTTTTTATTAATATATATTGCTGAAATTTTTGGTAGTATACTAAAAATCAAGTTTCTTTAAGGAACTTTAATTACCCATTAATTGGGATTAAAGTATGAGGTTTTAAATAAAATTTCAGCTTGTTTTAATTAAATTATGAGTGGTTTAATAAGAGTATATATTGCTGGAAATTTGTGTAGAGTGGATTTTAATGCTGTATTATTATTTTAATTTATAGGAGACTTTGAAGTAAGTGATTTCTATTAGTCGTGGCGATATTAAGATCGTATTCAAGATACGTTCGCGTACTTAGTATATTTTTGATGATATAGTGGCATGCTAGATGTGATTAATTAATTCCAAATAGTATCATGCTAGATTATGATTGGAAATTGTGAATTGGTTATTATTGGTGATTGAATTATGAAGCATGATTATTGGTGGATGGATTATTGATTTGGAAATAATAGTTTGGCATGTTGATTATGAACTACACTTTTATTTATGGCATGATAGAAAGCATGTTTAATTAAACTAAATGTTTAATTTGGTTTGGAATATTAAAAGGGAATTTTATATTGGTTCATATAATTTTTATTGATGCTATAAGCATGGGAAAAGAGCTATGTAAGTGTCTATGTACACGAGGAATAAATTGTATGTTGGTGCCTTAGTGCACTTAAGGTGTTTTAACACCTAGGGATAGGATTTTAGCGCATTAAGCGTTTAAGGTGTCTTTGGCACCGAGATAGATTTAAAAAAGATTCAACATTAAATATTATGTGGTCACTAATTATTCAAGAATTAAATTGGAGTGTTTAATTGTTTGAATAATTATTATGATTGTATGATTATGGTTTGAGAGTCATCACGAAGTTTAATAACATGTAAATAACGTAAAGTGAAAGAGATTACGCACCAAAACTCTTGGAACGTATATAATTTGAGTATGAAAATATAGGGGGAGTTATGGGGTTTTATATTTAACCATAACTTCTACTGGGAGTACAGGACGCTGTATTTTCCTTTTTATTATGCGCAGGAATTCTGCCACTTACGAGTGGTTCTTTTATACTGGCATGGTTAACTCTCGTGTTAGTACCCCTTTATTAGGGAAGGTTAGGGGGGAAACCCGTTCGATGCGTAATCAAAACTAAATTGTAATCCCCCATATTTTTAATATTTTATAAATGAAATTTTATTTTATTTATAATATTTATTTGTATTTTTCCGGAATTTATTCTACAAGTTTCAAACTATTCTGGGTTGATAAACGATTTTATTACAAAGAAATTTTTATGAACCTACCTTCTATAATTTATGCCCATACAAACAAAGTCTAGTCCATTTCATTTATTTAATTGACCCATTATTTCATGAGCCCCAATATTTCTACTTACCCTACAACTCTCTCTCCTATAAATACCCCATTAATCCCCAAAATTTTTCCCACACAAAAGGTTAGTCTTACTTTCTTTTCTCTTTATTTTATTTTTTATTTATTTTTCCTTTATTTTACTTTTTCTTTTCTTTTTCCTTTTTCTTTCTTTTTTTGTTTTTTTTTCTTTTCTTCCTTCTTTACGTGGGCTATTGCTCACTTTGCTGCCACCACTTGTGCTTGCCGGAAACCGACGCCGACGCCCTGACCGCCGGTGATCAACCACCAACCCGGCCTCCCACCGTGGCTGGTCTTGTCTTCCTCTTCTTCTTTTCCCCTTATTTCTATTTCTATTTGCATAATTATATAAGTATTGTTTTGGGTTTTTGATTTAATTGTTTGAAATTGATATAATTAGTATCAAATCTATATTTTGATGGTAAAAGGTTATAATTTCAGATTATATACATGTTTTAATTTTTCAGATTTTATGAATTATTAACCTAGGGTTTTAATTTATTTAAATTAGGATTTTAGGGTTCTTATGATCAATTAAATTGGGGCTTTTGTTCCTATTGAATTTCTATTGATTAATTGAGCATAAAAACATGTTTTTAATGAAGTTTTAATGAGTTTTAAATCAAGTTATATTGCTGTAAATTTGATTGTTTGGGTATTGATTGAGATCTTATTGTTTGGTTTAGGAGAGGACTTTATTGAAGGTGATTTCTAGTTAGTAAAGTGGCATACCAACTTGCTTACTCAAGGTACGTACGAGTTACGAAACCTTGCCTTTAGATATATATTTAAGGATGTATCGAGAACCTAGTATCATGTATAGAGAAGACTGGGCTAAATTGTTTGATTATACATTGTGATTTCCGTATATTGTGTATGAGGCATGTTTGAGATATAAGTATATGACTACGGTTGTGGGTGATGTATAAGTGATTGTTTTATCAATTGGATATGTTATAATTAATTAAAGGTTATGGATTCTTGGTTGTTTATAAGTGGAATTAATTTTGATAATGGTTCCATGAGGTTAATTTTTAATACTCTTTCATGAATTAATTATGATTTGAGTAGAGGGAGTTTATTAAAGTCTTTTAAGACTAGGTTCGGGATTGGAAGTGCTCTATGCACTTAAGGTGTTTATACACCGAGGTAGTTAAAGGATTTAATACTAAATATTGTTTGCCACTAATAAATCAAGAATTGAATTAGAACTTTGGATTGCTTGGAATGATGTGATATTTGATTGATTATATTGTTTTACATATGAGTCATCACCAATTCTAAACTTTTAAATCACGTAAAGTGCAAGATGGATGAGCAATAAAACTCTGGATTTGTGCACATCTAGAGTATTGACAATCAGGGGGTTGGGGTACACGGGGTATTAGCCGTGCACTTTTCTAGAGGCCGTCTGATCTACGAGTCTCTTATTTCAAATACTTTTCAAAAACTAGGAGTTAGATGAGATCTCATACTAGCTACGGTCACGGAGTGGCGCCCATGGTCGTTGGATGTTTTATTGATGTTTCCGAAAGGAGGCATGGGGTTTTTCTTTTATTGATGTTCCAAATGGAGCATGAGATGGACAATCTTGTCTATTGCTTAATCCAATGAATAAAATGAAATGATTTAATTACTATTAACTAGTGACGTCTTAGTAAAACTGATAATTGAGTCGTGTGTTGAGTCTATAATATAATGATGCGTGATGATTGATTATTAGTAGCATGTTAGGGATTTCTTATTATATTTCGCAGCTTGTATGTACTCAGCCTTGCTGATTGCGTGCTTTGTGTGTCTTTCTTTGGTCATGGCCTTCGCCTTTCAATGACCCTGTGACGATCCAATTTTTACACTTGTAATATTGGGGAGCAGATTAACCACATGTTCTTACACATGAAACATTCGCATCTAGGTGGTGGGATTTTAAGTGGAGTGTTGGTTGCTTTTCACAACTTATTTTGCTACTTACTTTTGAATTCATTAAACTCGGTTTCATTTTATAATACTTTTACTAATTTGGGTTTTGAACAAGGGCCTTAATGGTTCCAAGTTGTAAGATTTAATTTGGATTTGTTTATTGGTTTTGAAACTTATTTATAACTGAATTGGTTTTTCCACTGCTAATTTTTGAAATAGCCTTAACGTTTGAACACGTGGCGGTAGCACGCCAGTAATTCTCTTGGATTTTGTTCAGGGAACTTACAGGTTTAAAGAGAGAATTATTGGAGTGTTACATAAATAAATTATTTAGTTACTTAGTTAAGAAGTTTTGTTGTATGTTGTGTGCTTGAAAACAAGTGCAACAAGGTAAGTTGTGTGTTGATAGGTAAAAGCATGTTAGTGTGTTTAATTACGCTTATGTACTCAGCTTTGCTGATTGTGTGTTTGTGTGTTTTTGGCCTTGTCTTTACCTTGGCCTTATGATGACCTATTTTTAATGGAGAGTAATGGAAACAAGTAGAGAGAAGCTTTTCAGGTGATGAAGCATATTCATGATGGGCATGAGTGAAGAGCGAATCATGCTAGTTTCCATAAGTTTATGATGTGTTATTGCTTTAATTACATTATAATATTATTGTTGCGAGACTAACATAAAGGTTTTAAGATTTGATTTGGTTTTGTTAAGGGCCTACAATGGTTCCAAGTTGTAGGTTTGATTTTGTTTTACTTTGGTTTGACTTTACTTCCATGAGTTGACTTTTTAAGTTGAGTCGTTTTAAATAATTTTAAGGAGAGTCTTCCGCTGTGTGTCTTTGATAGTTGCCTTAGCCGTTTTCACGGTGGCGGTAATATCTTAGATTTTCCTATTTAAAGTTTTAAACAGGGCAAAACAGGTATTTTAAGAGAAAGGAATTTCTAGGGTGTTACACTTGCCCCTTCCCACGAACAACCTTAGCAACCTGCAGCTTTTCCTTCCCCAAATTCCCCCACCGCGACGCGCCACCCTCGTCCCCTTTCCCCGATCCACCGATATACGCCCCTCCCTCTCCGAACCGACCCCTTCCCCTATTCGTCGTCCCCCAAAACTATAAACCGTACCCTATCCAAAACAACCTAGAAAACCAAAAACAACGAACCTAAAAACCAAACAGAAAGGGGAGAGGGGTGGGCTCTACCGGCGGTGGAGGGGAGAATTGAGCCAGCGGGATAGGGGGAATGGGACAGCTAGGCCCCGATCGTCGGTGGTTGTGGTCAGGCTGGCCTGAGGGCGGTGGTGGTTGGATTGGTGATTTTTTAAAAACATTTTTAAAGTTAATTAAATAAATAATTAAACCAATAATATAAATTAAAATTAAACTTATTTTTGGCCAATTATGTAATGACACGTGTAAATTAAACTTTTAAAAAAAAATTACCTATTCAACAGGTTACTGATCGCCTTGGACCATTAGAAGCAAATTCATACAAGTATTAAAGTTCTGATTATTAAAAAATAATCAAAAGTTGGGATTATTTTGGGCAAATGGAGCAAAATTGGGATTATTCCTGTCATTTTTTCCTAAAAAATAGTTTGAATTATTTTGGATGGATGAGGTAAAGTTTGGATTATTTTAAACAAATTTTTCTATTTTTAATTAATGTTTTTTTTTTTTTAAAATTACTCCCTTTGTTTGGAAATAATCCACACACTCATTACCCTTTTCACATGAAATAAATCATGTTCCATACTTCCATCGATTACATTAAGATAAAAATAAATAAATAAAAAATTGACACAATAAAAAAAAATAATAATAATAAATGATAATTTTAAAAAATCTATAAATATTACTAAAGTAACAACCGTTGACATCATCACATTTTTTCAAATTGTACACGTGTCAACTTTTCTTTCATTTTTTTCCGCCTAAACTTTTTTTTTCCTTTCATATTTTTTTTTTAAAAAATAAAATCTAAATATTGATTGCAAAGTAGTTTAATACAATACAATAAACTTTTTAGTTTTCAATTTTTATTACCTTTTCTTTTAAGAATCTTTTAAAAATCTTAAGGAAAACAAATATCAACCTTTTTATATATGTGATTATTCCATCTTATTACAAAGTTCGCTAAATTTAATTGTAGACGAGAATTTTCTTTTGTTTTTATTATTTTAATTTTTGTAGTTTGATTTATGTTAATAATATCATATGTAATACAAAGATTTTACATATTATAACTGATATGTCTTTAAAATTTACACAATTATAAATTCTTTTAATATATCCGTGCATCGCACGGGAGTTCATCTAGTAAAATAACTATATTAGTCCCGTGAGATGCACGGATTTCTTTAATACATAGTATATTTTATGCATTCTTACCTCGTATCAGAAAAATTATAGAGATATAAACATTAGTTGTAAATACTAATTTTATAAAATTAATTTTGAAGAAGAACAAACTGAATATGAAAATTAGAGAATATACAAAAAAGTTAGATTTGTACTTGTAGACACCCAAATGTGTCTCCCCAAAACCAAACCCAGTGATGAATACCTTTCACGTCATTTGATTATCGAACAAGGTAAAAGTGTGAAAGGCCTAGTGATGTGGATGTTTTTATTAAAATGTTTCTTTTTCTGTTTTCAAAAATATTTATTTTCTTACTCTATTTATGAAAAATAGTCAGTCCAATTTGGTTTGGTTTATGATAAGGGTCCAATAATAGTGTAGTTGGATTGGGCTCGAAAAGAGCTTTCCAACGATATATTATAAGCCCAATTCCGATAAATAATAAGGAAGTTATGGATTAAATTAAGTTGGGCCCGAAATGATTTTTATATGTGGCTCAATGATCTAGAGGAGGACCAATTAATTATTATTCCTAAATTTGTTAGGATTGATTTTAATCTTCTAGAATATTTGGAAGGTTCCTTTTTAATTCTAATGGGATTATGATTGATAATTATATTTTAAAGAGTTTTATTTGGAGTAAAATAAGTGTTTTATCACAAAACCCGATTTTAACGCGGAATTTGCTGCTTAATCATATTAAGAGGAGGATTCCGTACAAAAGCGCGTTTTATCTTTTAATTAGCGCCAAACGACAAAGGCTGTCGCCTTGCGCTAACATCTGTTGTCTGGCGCTAAGCTTGTCGCCTGGCGCTGATGTCTGTCGCCTGGCGACAGATGCTAGTTTTATTCCGAATGGGACTTGATATGATTCCGTGCAATTTTTCCTATAAATAGGGGTCGTACCTCCTCTGTTTTCATTCATTCATCAATAATCATCAATTATTCACAACAATCATCTGTCTCTCTCTCTCTCTAAAAGCTAGAAGCTTTCTCTCTCTATTCTTTCTCTAAACCTTCCCTTTTACAAAATTCCACATACATTAGCTCTAGACACACCTAGCCAAGTTCGAGGTTGCCTTCGCCCTAGACGTGAAAGGTTTATAATTTCTGAGGGTTTGGTCCCAAATCTATTTCGATTATTTAATTTAATTGTTTGTTTATTATTTTTCCTTGAAGTTACTAACGCGTGTATTTTGTTATTAGAAAGAGGTACGAGGCATCCAAGTAAATAATTTAATTGCTTTATTGATCTTTTGATATAGAAATCATGCTTAGAATATTTTGTTGATTCCTAGTATCATGTTAGGATGTTATATTGCTTCCTAATATCATGTTAGGGTTAACTAATATTTCTGATATCATGTATGTTTATGATACTTCCTATTTTTTTCCTTATAGCATGTTAGTATCATGTTAGGGCTAAAGTTTTGATTTTTAATGTTTAGTGACATGCTAGGGTTTGTTATTAATCTTGTTAGTATCATGCCTAGGATCTTGCTATTACTATTAAGCTTTGATGATGATGATTATTTTATGTTGCTTGATATATATTTTTATTGTTATTACTTGATCACGCCCTCTCTTGCAGGATTAAAGGGAATTTGTACTTGTAATCACGCTTAATAAGATAATTAATAATCTTGTTTAGGCTAATATGAATATAATTCAAGTGAT
Organism: Chenopodium album; assembly: GCF_948465745.1. Lineage (NCBI taxonomy): Eukaryota > Viridiplantae > Streptophyta > Magnoliopsida > Caryophyllales > Amaranthaceae > Chenopodium > Chenopodium album. The sequence continues at coordinate 13,914,342 of NC_137847.1, forward strand.
CACCAATAATAGTTTTGTTTGTGCATTAATATTCAACCAACATAGATAAACAGGTTAGGATTAATCTATTGATTGCATGTTAGTCAGAAAGCGCACATGAATACGAGAAGAATGAAGTAGAGGCCTATTATTAGGGCAGGTTCAATCTCTTTTAGGTTGGATTTGTACCTTCATCCCCGAAATTCCAGTCATGGTTCCAGACCTATTGGAGTTAACGATCTCCTGGATCGTTAAGGGGTGTAACCTTCACCCTGTGGACGGTTTACAAGTTCCTAAAACTCGTTGGCGACTCTTTTACTCTAGCTTCCTTCCCTTTGGACGCCACCATGCTTAAGTGTATGATCACAGTGGGGCTTAAGTGTGGGATGCTTGAAATATTCCCTACAGTACTATACGATTTTAATTAAGAAAATATGATTTTAAACTTGAAATATATAAAGGAAAATAGAAAAAATAAATATATACATCAAAGTATTTTGTTCGATGAAGCATAAGGGAAAGATACATTAGATATCAATAGTTGGTGATAGAAGAAAAACAAAAAAAATTAAAGAATATAGATAAATTGAGAGGGGGAGAAATTAAATTTGAAATTTAAATCCAAATAAAATATAATGACAACATATTTTATTTAGGCGGGAAAAATTTTCTTATAAATTTGCCATGTGGACAATATGATGTCAGCGGTTTCTAGTTTAGTAATATTTATATTAATTTTTTTTAATAAACGATAATTTTTAAAACTAAAAATATACTTCGTCAAATCTAAATAATTATTATTAGTCTGTTATTTCTTTTTATTCATGTCAAAGTTAGTCAAATATTGTGATTTTTTTTTTCCCTTCAAAAAAAAATATTGTGATTTTTTAATAATTTGTACTTCTAATAATGCCAAATTTTTTAATAATAACTATTATGTTTAAAGAAGATTTCTTTATTTGCAAATAACTTAAAAGTCCAAGTATTTGCTCGAATTATTTCTGCATGTAATTTTTGTGATGTATGCAGGAAACTACAGAGTAGTAGCCTTTTATCAATGTTGCTCAATTATGATTTTGAGGGTCCTTTTATCATAAACCAAGGTATTTCTTAGCACAAAGAACAAGGCATTTATATATATATATATATATATATATATATATATATATATATATATATATATATATATATATATATATATATATATATATATATATATATATATATATATATATATATATATATATATATATATATATATAGCTCCATAATAATGTTTTTGAGCAAACCAAAACCTACATAAATTGCCTAAGTTTATTGTTGTGATTGACCCCCTCAAAACCACCTACATGGCTATGCCAGTTGCCAACTACCTACGCGAACATGCGCGGTTGTGGCACACTCTTGTCCGTGTTCGCGGGTTGTGGCACACTCTTGTCCATTGGCCACAAAGGCGCAAACTTAATGGGGGCTTGTGTGGTTACCGAACTCAAGCAATAACAATACCAATACCAACACCAATACCAACACCAACCGAGAGATGGGTTCACATTGTCTAAAGCCAGTATTGATTCATTTCCAAAATCCATTATTCCAACAAATTATTGGGTAGTATGAAGTCCTTGCAATGGTAGTCAAAATTCCAAATTCCAATTCAAAGAATTTAGATTTGTGTGATACTTCAATCCTTAAGAACTAGCCATTGCAAGGACTAGCCAATTCTCAAAAAAAAAAAAAAAAAATAGAAATTGTTCCGTGTACCCCAAATGCACCGTGTGCCCTTAAAAACTTTCAAATGCACCATGTACCCTTGAGGTTTGTAAAAAAATGCACCACATACCCTGATCGTCTTACAAATACACATATCATTCACTTATCAAACTAAAATTATACCCACACACTGACTCATTTTTAATACTTTATATTTATGTAGTAAAATCACCTAAAAGCATAAATTACATTCAAAATTTAAATTCCATCGATCATTCTAAATCCTAAACTTTAAGGTGTTAAAATTTGATTTATCAATTAAGTTTGCTTGATAATTAAAAAGCAATATACTAGCATTACACTGTAACAATTTAATAGAATTTGATACTTATAGCTTATACGGAGACTCAATTTAACAAAATTATCATTTGTTATATGAGTCTATAGGTATTTGGTGCAAATTCTTACAAACCTCAGGGATACACGGTACATTTGGAAGTTTTCAAGGGTACACGGTGCATTTTTTAAAACCTTAAGGGTACACGGAACAATTTCCCAAAAAAAAAATGCAGCAGAGAAAATGCACCCAGTCCAGTTAGAACTTTGAAGCAGAAATACCGAACATATCAAAACACTTTAAGAATCGTGCAAGCAAAATGTTTACTATCATTACAGGAAAAACGGAAAATCGGTCAATCCACACCATAGCAGCTTATCGCCACACTTAACACGCACCCTGTTTCCTTAAAAATCAGTCACATCAATGCACAGGTCAAACTCATATCGAATCAGCAACATTCATCGGCATTTCATCCAAAACATGCACAAGTCGACCTCATATCAAATCAGCAACATTCATTGGCATTTCGTCAATTTGGGTACTGTAATATTGCTCAATGTCTCTTAGAATCTTGATATCATCCTTCTTGACAAAGTTAATAGCAACACCCTGCAACATATGTAATCACCATTAAGTAAACAAATTAAGTAAGAATAGCAGGAAGTGTATTAAAAAGACAACTGAATGAACTTCACATTCACCCAATTCTCCCCAGTCCCTCTGTTGCCCGAAATCTAGGAAACTACTATCCGCAGTCTATCTCCCCCATACAGCATTCACTAGCTGGCAAAAATAGAGGGTCACCGACCACCCTGGCTATTGGCAAGCCACAAGTTGTCTTGTGAGTAATTTTCCCTCAAGCTCAGGGTCACAGCAGCTAAGCAGAGTTTATCGTCAAGGTAGGTTTTAGAGGCGGTTTTTCATTGTTACTTATATGGATAAGTTCTTAGAGATATTTTAGGCATTCCTGCTCCATGGAAATTTCTTATTTCTGATTAAAATACTTGCTGAAGAGGATTGTCTGATTCAGAATCATCTTTCTGAAATACAGGTTGCATGCTGCCCACTCCCTCCCCCACCCCCCAAAAAAAAGCGATTATCCCTTATTGCTCAACAATGAAAATCTCAGTGAAAATATATTGCGCTACCAATGTCACCCTAACATGTATAGAATGGAAAGTTCAAATATAAAAGCAAAGATCCAAGAAAAAGTACCATAAGCGACCCAAGGGTCACTAATTATCTAATGAAATATTGGCTCACATGATCAAATTGCTAATCACTTGAGGTAAGACCTAGAGATTTTATTCATTATATAATGCCAAGGGAAAAACCTTATACAAGACAGAGAAATAAGATATTATTAAGTATTAAATCATTTTTATTATCAGAAGACACCATGAACACATATACAACATAAAAAGTGAAAAAATATTAATCCAACAAACAAAAGTAATATGCTATTTTTTTGTTAACCATCCAATTGACATAAAACCATGGGTATCAAGTGCCTTTTCCCAAGAAGACAAGAGCTTTCATTTTCATTTTTCCTAAAATTGTAAATATAATCTAATGTATTAGGATTTTCCACAAAATAGGAAAACTACAAAAGTTAAGAAGATTGCATCTTGACTTTTCAAGTCAAGGAAAGTGATTTTTGGTATAATACAAGCATTGTAATTATAGTAGAATAATATAATTCTTTAACATATTAGCAATTTTGACCTCCAACTTCAGATGGATGAAGACTTTTTACCGTCTCTTTTGGATGAGAGAGAGAGAGAGAGAGAGAGAGAGAGAGAGAGAGAGGGAGAGGGAGAGGGAGAGAGAGAGAGAGAGGGGAAGGAGGGGGGGGGGGGGGAGACATGCTAAATACTGAGCAAACCTAAACAAGGAAAGATTCAACATAATGCAACGCACATATAGGGTAACTACAACAAAAACATCACAATTTGCCTACATCATCTAAACACAAGGTGTGATAATTGGAGAAAGCCAACCATAATAACATCAAGAATAACTAATTTACAATGATCATGCTTTACCGTTAAAAGATATCACATACCTTACGCCCAAAACGGCCAGAGCGACCAATCCGATGAATATAAAGTTCACGATTATTAGGTAAATCATAGTTGATTACCAATGAAACCTGGAGGAAATAACAAGAAAATTAAAAACAGATGCATAATTTTTCAAGAGCTATAAAATATCATAAGTTTGCCTAATCAGTTATATAAACCTTCAACGCATTACCTCATCCATTTAAAATTTTCTGTTACATCACCCCATCCATCATATTTAAGTATAAGATAAAATTCACCAAAATTATCTTTGTGATGATTGTGACCCTCTAATCTTCTACAATCACTCTTTATGAGCAAGGGATATCTTAGGAAATCCAGTCATTCAACTTAAGATATAAGAAAATTCTTTTTGGACAACCAAAAGTAAATGCGACTATTCTTTAAGACAGTGGGAGTAGAAAATAGAAAATAGTTGCAAATTTGAAAATACATAGTTGGCTAATAATTATACTTCCTCCATTGTTTTAGTACTGCAAACATTGGAGCTCATCCCAACACACAGCTACAGCTACAAATACGCTTAATTATTTATAAGTAAGAATGATAAAAGGTTGATATTTTAAAAAGTTATACGAAGTATTAGTGAGGGTAGTAATGGAGATGGCCTCTCAACTTAGCGAACTATATGTCTATATCGGGAATGAAAGCATGGGGAGTAATACTTAAACTTCGAATTAAGTATAGAAAATTACCTGTTGGACATCAATTCCACGAGCCCAAACATCTGTCGTGATCAAAACACGAGTGTCACCATCACGGAATTCCTTCATAATGGCATCTCGCTCTTTCTGAGGCATATCACCATGCATTGATGAAACAGTGAAGTTATTGTTGCGCATCTTCTCAGTCAGCCAATCCACCTATCACGTGTCGAGAAAATTCACTTAACTAAACCAGAACAAAAGAAAGAAGATGCTATAGAAAACTGAGATAGCTGATTCAACAAAGAAAAATAAAAAGTAACAGAGATCCTGTGAAGTGATTCAAGTACATGTGCAACAATGCCTTCCTAGTACCTTTTTTCATTCTGCTTGCAATATCATCTTGTCTCACATCCCCACCACCCCCACACTCCATTTCATTCTATGAGTTATAATCAGCTTTCTTAGCATAAACACAGCAGATTCAGAAGCTCGTCATGATTCTTATGAAGCACAGCAAAAAAGAAAGAAGATGCTTAAAAAAACTAAACTGAGATAGCTGATCCAACAAAGAAAAATAAAACGTAACAAAGATCCTGTGAAGTGTTTATGCAGTAACACCTTCCTAGACATTTTATTCTCCTTTGCAATGTCATCTTATCTCACACCCCTACTCACCCCACACTCCATTTAATCCTATGAATTATAGTCAGCTTTCTTAGCATCGACAAAACAGAGTCAGAAACTAGTCATGATTCTTATGAAGCACAGCAACGAATTAGCAAAGCATCAAAAACAAAAAAGTCACTTGCAACCAAGCCTGCCAAACAAGGAATACATTTAATGCCAGGCAGTAAGTGAATCAAGGTCATTTGTTGAGAGAAAAACCGAATAATGACCCCCCCCCCTCCCCACAACACAAAAACAAAAACAAAAAAGTGAATTTATTACCTTTCTCTTAGTGTTGCAAAAGATAACGGCTTGAGTAATTGTGAGGGTATCATAAAGATCACAAAGGGTATCAAACTTCCAATCTTCCTGCTCAACTGCAACGAAGAATTGCTTGATGCCCTGTAATTGTTGGTTGAATAAAATAATAAGGAAACTGTACCTGTTTCTTTTTTATTTTTATTTGCAAGATAAAAAAAAAAGGGGGTAAGGTACTTACCTCTAAAGTCAATTCATCACGTTTCACAAGGATTTTAACAGGATCTGTCATAAATTTGTTGGTGATCTCCAAAATTTCATTGGGGAGGGTGGCAGAGATCAGCACAACCTACGAACAGCACAGACATCGTATATTAAAGACCTAGTGTCATGTAAATTAAAACAAACATGAAATAATTACACCTATAAAGGCCATAGAGAGAGCAATAAGGTTGTCCTGGTTTAGCATGACCATACGGCAAATACAAAATTTTTACTATAAAGGTAGCAAAACAATCATGACTCCTTCTCTTCACACCACATCTTCCATAACCAAAGAAAATAACTATTTTTTTGTCCTGCATATTTTCTGTTTCATTCTTGTCATATTACTAGTTGATGCAGAACAAATTATCAAATGTAAGAAAACAAACATGAGTTAATTACACCTAAAAAGTCAAAAAAAGGAAAAAAGAACTCCTTGTTTAACATAATCAGACATCAGAGCAGGAGCAGTCATGACATCCTTCGCTTCACACCACATCCTCCAGAACCAAAGAACATTAACTACATGTTTTTTCCATGCATGTATTCCACTCCATTTTTGTCATATTAATTACTAGTGAATGCAGAATAAATTATCAAAAGTAAGAATACAAACAAATAATTAAATAAAATAAAATCAGAACTGACAAGTAAATCAGCCAATTAAAACAAATAATGGAAATTGTTCCATATACCCCTAAGGTTTTAAAAAATGCATTGTGTACCCCTGAAAACTTTTAAATGCACCGTGTACCCTTGAGGTTTGTAAAAACTTGCACCAAATACCCTTAGACGCACAATAAATATTGATTTTGTTAAATCAAGACCCCCTAAGCATCAAATTCTATTAAATTATTGCAGTTTAATGCTACTATAATGCTACACCATTAAATTATAAAGTAAACTTAATTAATAAAACAAATTCTAACACCCAAAAGTTTAGGATTTAGAATAATCGTCGGAATTCAAAATTTTGATGTAACTCATGCTTTTAGGCGGTTTTACTGCATAAATATAAAGTACTAAAAGTGACTTAGTGTGTGGGCATGATTTTATTTTGATAAGTCAATGATATGTGCATTTGTTAGAGGATTAGGGTATTTGGTGCATTTTTTTACAAACCTCAGGGGTACATGGTACATTTGAAAGTTTTCAGGGGTAAACAGTACATTTTTTAAAACCTTGGAGATACAAGGAACAATTGGCATAGGCAGTTGTTGCTTGTACAGGCAGTTTCATAAACTTATCATAATCTTTTAAAAGATGCTGCTTGCACAGGCAGCTTCATAAACTGGTAAAATGCAAACATTGGCACCCATAAACCTAGAAACTTTGAGAGCGCCAAGGTCTATGGTGAAGACATATTCTCTAGTATATCATAGAATCGGGTGACTGCATGACAAAGTCTGTAACCCACTAAAACAAGAACAATAGAAGGAAAATTAAGCCCAGGCACCTTTTCTTTTTTTCTCCTATTATTTTCTTTGTGTGTGTGTGTGTGTGTGTGTGTGTTAGGGGATGGGGGAGGGGGGAAGGGGGGGGGGGGGGGGATGGTACCTGAAGCTCCGGTGGAAGGTAACGATAGACATCATAAATTTGGTCCTTAAAACCTCTGCTCAACATCTCATCAGACTCATCCTGTACAGAGAAGAAATAGTACCTGAGTTTACTAAATGACAACAATCCATTCAAAGCTCAAAAGCAGTAATATAATCTCCAATAATATATGAGAAAAACAAAACAGTGACTTACAAGAATTAAGAGTTTGATGTTTCGGGTTCTCAGTGTTCTCCTCTTGATCATATCACACACTCTACCTGGGGTTCCAGAAACAACATGAACTCCATACTCCAATTTCCTGATATCCTCACCCACACTTTTCCCTCCAATGCATGCATGGGCTTGTATATTCATGTGGAGACCGATGGCCATTATAACTTTTTCTGTTTGTGAAGCCAACTCCCGAGTAGGTGACACAATTAATGCTTGGACCCTAGAGAATAAAAGGAAAAATTACAATCATTTGCCATTCAAATTACAAATGTTATAAACAGAGAAGAAATCAGCAGCGAGCTCTGTGAACATGAGGGTATGAGCATGATAAAAGATAAGCTTGCCATCAACTAACATAAGTGCTTGAAAGTTTTTTAAAAATAAATAAATAAATCAATAATAGCAAGCACCCCCTAATGATCCATGTCTTTCTCCTCCAAATCTATTTCACTCTATCTCTCTTTTTCCCACAATCCATTCTTGGTTTTGCAAGAAAATGTAATCCTTTTCTAAGTTGAAGGTGAATCTTTATGTGACATGGGGAAACATGAACCATGAAGCCAAAGAACATATAACTCTAACTATCTTCACCAAGGCTACCAAGAAACAAGCAGTAGAAAGAAAACAAATTTATGAAAGATGGTCTTAGATTCCCTTTCACCGTCTGATCTAGAACACTACCTTAACCATGTAACCCCACACAAGCAACAATAACTTTAACAAATATAAGCTCCTTGTAATCTACTAGCATGGAAGTTTTGCCAGTACCAGACCACCTGGTTGAGCACACACCTTATCAGCCACCATATTCAGCACTTTTACACGCACAACAGATGAAACCTTTGCACTCCATACTAATGGTTGCTCACAGTAGCCTAAAGGGTGAATAACAACTAGTTATGCGCAAGACAAAGTTAGCAATTGAGAGGAGGAAACTCAAATAAGATAGATTGACAAGAAAATGAGAATTCATATGAAAGGACAGTAGCTCCAAGCCTCCAACTAAGATTAAGATAGCATAAAAAGGTTGCACAAGAAGATTGTATAAAACTAGACAATAAAGATTTCCATAAAATTGAAGAGTATAGTAAATTTACAATAGGGGAATGAAGTATTGAGGCAAAATGGAAGTTTGAAATGAAAAGTGGATCCAAGGTAAGAGTTGTTCATTACAATGGCAAATTAGTCGGACAGTAGTTTCAATAAGGATAATCATTAAGGTAAGAAAAAAACAGAGACCTTGCTCAAGAGACAAAAGAAAGGCATTCAGGCTAGTGGTTCATACAATTTGGCAGAACTCATGACTCATTCAACTGCCCCCTTGGAGACATGGTTGAGAATTGACATTGCTGGGTTACCTCTATCCTTCCTATCACGTATACTACCCTATACAAGTATAACCAGCTTAAAAATGCTAACTTATCCCCATAATAACCAACCCAACCCCATTAAGGAAAAGACGAGAGAAAGTAAGCAGAGGAATGAGCCCTCAAACAGATTAGCAGGCACAATTTTATTCCATGCTCTGCCCCTCTTCCTCAACCATGCTTGGGAAGAGTAGAAAATAGGCTTAACCTTCCTAATCCACGCGCTTGCTCTAAGGCTATACAATTACCACAGCATTAGTAACACCTTGTCCTCTCCCTTTATATTTATCCCATAACGAGTAAAACACTGCTCCTCATCAATCAAGCTTGTAAATTTACGCCCCTTTCTTCTTTGTCAACTAATTCCCAATGACAAACAGCCATATAACACAGCAACACATCAAAAAGCATCTCGAGTTCTCAGCCCAAAGCCAATTGAAAAGACAGTATAAACCAGTTAACCAGCTAATTCCTAAAAATCTCATCTTCCTAAGCAAATTAACCCACTTCTCTGATAAACCCACCTCACCGTTCTGACACAATTGAAATTAGGATATTAATTTAGCGAACCCTATTTTCCAAATCTTTAACCTCACCTCAAACTCATTTAATCAAGCAATACATCAAAATTATCAAAAAACCCCCATTTCCCCCAACCCTAATTTTCTCAAAAACCACTAAAACCCCAATCAGAACAAACCCATTAAAATTAAACCAAACAATCACAAAACCCAACAATCAAAACCCTAAAACATTCACAACAAAAAACAATTAAAAAATCACATACTCTCGAGTAGAAGTATCAACCATCTGACAAACAGCGAGAGAAATCATGGAAGTTTTCCCAGTACCAGACTGAGCTTGCGCAATAACATCACGACCCTGAATAATCGGCATAACAGCACGCTGTTGAATAGCAGAAGGCTTCTCGAAACCATAAGCATAGATCCCACGTAAAAGGTCGTCTTTAATCCCCATTCTTTCGAAGCTTGTTACAGGTTCAATACCTTCTGTTGCTTCGAACTGTAGCTTTTCATCGTCGGTTAGGTTTCTTCTTCCTCTGTTTGCCGGAACTACTGAACCTGACGCCATTGTTGCCGCCTTCGAAAGGTTGTTTTTTTTGCTGCGGGGTTGAGTTTTTCTTGGAGTTTTCTCTCTTCCCTTTTGGCTCGTTGTTAGCTGTTTCTCCCTGTGTTTATTATTGGTTTTGTTTTCAATTTTTTTTCAATTAGTTGTTTGTATGAGTTAAAATAGGGCAAATTTAAGTAGAGGTGATCATGAGTTGGGGCGGGTCGAGCTTGTCTATTTGAGGCCAAGTTTTCAGACCAAGTTGGAAAAATTGTGCCTAACTCGTCATTTGAGCCAAAAATAACGGGCTATTCGACCAAAATTATGTAGAGGTGGTCAAGGGCGAAGCCAATTTTTGTTTGATCAGGTTTAAAATAATGTAATTTCTCTTTATGTATGTCGACAATGTCGTGTCACATGTATAATAATCTATAATAATAATATTATTAAAACTCATAAAAACAACATGCTATCGCCATATGTCACTATTCTTTCTGATCTGGCATTACATGAGCAATATGTCACCTTATATGTCATCACTCATCATCCTAAAACTCTTCATATGTGTAACCTTTGTATAATTTTTCCATAAAATGCAAGTCCTAAATCCTAAATAATTGCACATAATCTACAATTTAATTTATAAGATATTAATCACACACTAATGGCTATTGATTCCTTAGATGCTAGTTTTCTGGAATCAATATTTTAGACAATTAAACAAAATTATTTTATAATGTTAAGTAAAATGAACAAAAATTAAAATCCATTAATCTTAAATTTATTATTATATTTTAATTCAGTTATATATTGTAAAACACTAACTTCTTTCTTCAAGAATAAAAATTAAAAAAAAAAATACTAACTTTCTAAATTTAATTTTGATCAAACTTATAACTTATAATGATCCGGGACATCGCCCGGGCCAAAAACTAGTTGATTAGAAAAATGTCAAATATACGATAAAGTTCAAGTTTATCTCAATTTTTAAAAAAAGTTTAAGAGAACCTTTTTTAGGGATGTCAATGGGGCGGGGTGGGGTGGATGTTGGTCTTCTCAACCTTATCCCCACCTAAAATTTTCATCCCCAACCCAGCGGCGGGTCCAAAATTAATGTTGCCTGCTCTCTTTATAAGTTGATGCTGCCTATTGTTTTAAGTTGATGCCTCCTACTGCCTTATGTGGGAATTAGTTGGTGAAGTCTTGAACAGAAAATTGTTGCTACTTATTTTGAACAAAAATGCTGTAATGAACTCTTAGTGTTGCCTTTTAGTTGTACTACTTATTTTGAACAATTTAATTTGACTTGATATTAAACAATTTATGTTAATCATGACTACCGTTTTATATTATCGTACTAGTTTATTAGACGTTATTAATCAACTTATTTTTATTTGGATTTTCGGATCGGATTAAAAAATAATCGAATTTTAATTCGGATTGGATCGAATTGGATTAGAAGAGTAATTCGAATCGGATCAGATTGAAAAATTGAAAACCAAATTATAAATCGGATCGGATTGGATTTGGCCTAAATCCAAACCGAAAACCAAATGGACACCCTACTAACATCCCTAACATTTTATAAATAGTTTATGAACATTCATAGTTTCATACCCATACAAATATTTGTTAGATATTTGTCCTTATTTATGAGAAGCTTTCTCCTTTCCTTTATTTTTTAGATTTTAAATCGGTTGTACTGTGTTGTCAAGAAAACGTAATGTACACTCATCCTACCTTTTAAAAAGTTTAATTTGAGATAATTCTTATGAATAGTGCTTGGACAATTATACCCTCTAAATAAATAATTTACTTATTTTCTCTCATTATTGTTAATTGCCAAGTTTGATATAACTCTGATGAATAGTGTTTGGACAATTATATTCTCTGTAAATATTTTGTTTACTTATTAGCTCTCATTGATGTTAATTGCCTCTTTATTGTTTAAACTTTTACGAATAGTATGTGGACATTATACCCCTAATAACATTTTCCCTCATTTTTTTATGTCAACAACTAAATTTGTGATATAAGACCAAAGCGAAAGAGCTCCCGATCATCACTAGGTATGGCGCGCCATTGCGCGCGTTAGCTGCCCTAAAGTTTTCTGTTGAGATAAACATAAACTGTTTGCCGCCAACCCAATATTTGTTCTTTAGGTTTGTATTTTGCAGCAAACATGAGTCATCAACTAAAGCATGTTTGTGGCATTATGTACCAATGCGCAAAAAACTTGAAGACCCGTATTACTCTAAATTATATGTGATGTCATTTAATTTGTTTGTAACATAGCTAAAATGTTTACTGTAACACCCTGGAAATTCCTTTCCTTTAAAATATCTGTTTTTTTCTATTAAAAACCCAAAATAGGAAAATCTAAGACATTACCGCTACCGTGAAAACGGCTAAGGAAACTATCAAAGACACACAACGGAAGACTATCTTTAAAAACATTCAAAATGATTCAACTTAAAAAGTCAACCAAATGAAAGTAAAGTCAAACCCAAGTAAAATGAAGTCAACCTACAACTTGGAACTATTGTAGGCCCTTAACAAAACCAAACCAACTCAAAACCTTTGCGTTAGTCTCACATGCATAATATAATAAAATAATTAAAGCAATAAACACGTCATAAACTTATGGAAACTAGCATGATTCGCTCTTTCCTCATGCCCATCATGAATATGCTTCATCACCTGAAAAGCTTCTCTCTACTTGTTTCCATCACTCTCCATTAAAAATGGGTCATCATAGGGCCAAGGTAAAGACAAGGCCAAACAAACACACAAACACACAATCAGCTTTGCTGAGTACATAAGCGTAATTAAACAAACTAACATGCTTTCACCTATCAACACACAACTTATCTTGTTGCACCTGTTTACAGGCATACAACATACAACATGACCCTTAATTAAATAACTAATTGATTCATTTAGCATTGACTACGCATCGAACGGGTTTCCCCCCTAACCTGCCCTAATAAAGGGGTACTAACACGGGAGCTAACCGTAAAAAACCACTCGTAAGGGGCGGAATTCCTTTGCATAATAATAAAAGGAAAATACAGCATCCTGTACTCCTGTTAGAAGTTATAGTTAAATATAAACCCCCATAACTCCCCCCATATGTTTATACTCAAGGTATATACGTTCCAAGATTTTTGGTGCATAATCTCTTTCACTTTACGTTATTTACATATTATTAAACTTGGTGATGACTCTCAAACCATAACACAATCAAACATTATAATTATTCAAACAATTAAACATACCAATTTAATTCTTGAATAATTAGTGACCACTTAATATTTAATGTTGAACCCTTTTTAAATCTACCTCGGTGTTAAAGACACCTTAAACGCATAATGCGCCATAATTCCTATCCCTCGGTGTTAAAAACACCTTAAGTGCCCATAATTTATTCCTCGTGTACATAGACACTTAAATAGCTCTTCCCTCATACTTATAGCATCAATAAAAATTATATTTACCATAATAAAATTCCTTTTTAATATTCCAAATCAAATTAAACCTTAAGTTTAATTAAACATGCTTTCTATCATGTCAATAATAAAAGTGTGGTTCATATATAACATGCCAAATTAATTATTTCTATTCAGTAATCCATCACAAACAATTTATGCTTCATAATTCAATCACCAACATCAATCAAATAATAAATTCCAATCAAAATATATCATGATACTATTTGGAATCAATTATTCAAAGCCTAGCATGTTCCTACATTACCAAATAAATACCAAGTACGAGAACGTACCTTGAATACGATCTTAAACTCGCCACGACTAAAAGAAATCACTCACTTGGAAGTCTCCTACAATCCAAAATTATAACATGGCATTAAAGTTTACTCCACACAAATTTCCAGCAAAATATAATCTTATTAAATCACTCATAATTTAATTAAAACAAGCTGAAAATTAATTTAAAACCCCTTACTTTAATCCCAATTATTAATGGGTAGTCAAAATTTCCTTCAAGAAACTTAATTTTAGCTTACTAATTTCCAGCAATATTAATTCATTAAAACTTGCTGTAAATATGCTTTAAAACCTTCAAATTAAAGATTTAAACCACCCTAAATCATATTACTTTAATAATCAATTATTTACAAATCTAGGGTGTCAAATTTGGGGCTTTTTAATTAAAATTAAAATCTAAAAATTTATTTACATACTACCTTAAATCAAACATCATGAAAATCATCACAAAACCCATAATTAATAATTAGATTTAGGATTAAAGCAAAACAAATTAAATTTTTTTTTTCGGACAGCCGAGCGGCAGCAACAGCCACCACGACACGGCTGGGCTGCTGCTGCGCCTGCCGGTGTCGCCGTAGCTATTGGCACTCGCGCCGGTGGTTGTGGTGGTCTGCCGGTGGTGCGTGGTGGCGCCGCCGGCCGTGTACAACAAAAAGGGGAAGGGGAAAAGGAAAGACAAAGAAAAGAAAATAAAGGAGAAGGGAGAGAAAATTTACCTTGGGTATTCTCCGCTCCGGGCAAAGTTTAATTTACCCATGTGTTGAATATTTATACCCCTTTTCTCTAGAAACCCTCCTACCCTTAAATTCCCTTTCTATCCTTACTAATCCCTTTCCTAATAAAACTTAACTTTTATAAAATTTTCCTTTTATAAAACTTTTCAAAAATATTCCCAACTTATTAAAATAATTAATTAAATAAAACTTCCTTTATAAAATATTTCCAAACTTATTAAAATAAATAATTGAAATGCCATAAATAATTCATTTCGAATTATGTAAATACTTCACAAAATATTTATTTAAAATAAAATACGTATAAAAATATGGGGTATTACATTTGCAATCTACACTTTGATCAACTTGTAAATGGAAATCTAAGCAAAACAATTAATGAGTACTTTGTATTATACATGAATACATGATAAAAAACACCACATATTTTTATTCTGATGCACACGTATTACTCTTCTATAGAAATTAAGTCTTCAATGTGATAAACAAACAAACACAAACTATTGGATACGGCAGTCCGCACCCAATAATTCGTGCAACAACCCTTTTCCCTTCAAACACATTACCCATTCATATCAATTCTCAAAGAAAATTGGGATTTTAGGGCTCACAATTCACAAAACAAAGATGATTATGCTTGAATCACGCAACGAAATTGATGTTTGAATCGAAAACCCCTCAAAACGAAGATGACGAAGTGCAATTTGTGACGGACAGTGGACGAACATGACGGTGAACGAATTGTAGATGACGGTGGACAAAACTACTGCAATCGAAACTACTGCTTGGGTGTTGATTCGTTTCAATTGCTTCACCATCGCACCACCAAATCGGCTTCTCATTCCAAATCGAAACTACTGCAATCAGCTGAATTTGTGCGATTTGCGGGTGGTTGGCTACGATGGTGTTAATTTGGAGGTGGTTGGCTACGGTGGTGTGAGTTTGGAGGTGGTTGGCTATGGTGGTGTAAGTCATTCGAGTTGGTGTGAGTTTGGAGGTGGTTTGGTGGTTGGTGGGTGTAATACTCCGTATTTTTATTATATTTTTATATATATATAAATTAATTATTTTATTTATTAAAATCATTTATGTCATTTTAAAAAGAAAATATTTGTTTAAATAAATTGTAAGTGTGTATAATTAAATGGATCATGAATTGAAGCACCAAAAGTATTTTTAATTGGGTCAATCTTATTTAAATGAGTGAACCAACTTATTGGGAATTTAGGGGCCCAATAAGTTGGCCCAAGTGTGAATTTGAAGGGGAGTAGGAATTAGTAATGTCAAAGTTGTAAATATGAGTTTTTTTTTATTTTTTTTATTTTTTTTTTATTTTTTTTTAAAGGAGAATATAAATACCTTAAAACCTCAAGATTTTTCCACACAAGTTCATAATTGTCAGATTTCACAAAAACTTCAAAGGTTTTCTCTTTATTTTCTCTCTCCTTTTTTTCTCCTTATTTTTCTTTTCTTTTTCCCTTAATTTTTCCCACGCACTTTCTCCCTCTTCCTTCTTCCTCTTGCGCGGCCAGCACCACCGGCGCCGCCACCACCACCGGCCGGCGCACTCTCTCTCCTCTTTTCGATTTGTGTATAAAAAAAAAACTTCTTTTTAATCCTAAAATTAATTCTATTGATTTATTATTTTAAAGGCATGATTTTTATTATGTTTTGGTATTGATTTTGGGATTTTGATGTTGCTAATTTATTAATATAAATTTCAGATTTTTATTTAATCAAAAACCCCAAATTATAAACCCTAGAAATTGGGGATTTTGTATAATTGGTTAAGGATTGAGGTTAGGTTGTTGTTATTGATTAATTCATGGTCTAATCAGATTTTTATTTAATAAAAAATCCCAAATTATAAAGACTTCAATTTAATGCTGGAATTTAATTATACACACTACTTTTTAATTATTGAGTTAGGGTTTTGATTACTCATAAAAGGGAAAAAGGTTTTAATGATTTATATATGATTTCTTAGTCTAAAAGTGATGTTTTATACTAAATAAGTATGCTGGAATTTTATTTAAGTCATGAAAATTAAGTCTTTTTGAAAGGATTTAAAGTACCCACTTAAAGAAAGGTTTTATGGCTTTATTGTCACTAAAAGGGGTTGATTAGTATGGTTTAATAGTATTATAGTTGCTAGAAATTTGTCAAAATAGTAGATTAATTATAGTTATGTATTTTTAATTGTAGGAAGTTTTGAGCTAAGTGATTTCTAGCGAGTGTGGCCGAGTTAAGGTGTCATTCAAGGTATGTATGTGCACAAGAATATTTGTATATTCATAGTATCATGATACGATTGTGAATTGTGATTGAAGTGATAATTAGTAGCATGTTTGGTTGATTATATGCTTGGAATTGATGTTGGTTGAACATGAATTATTATGCAAGCATGTGAATATGATATTTAAAGCATGATGCAAGTTGAATATATGTGAATCATGGAAGTATGTTTTATTTTTGAGTATCAAAGATAAACATGAAATTAATAAGCAAGGCTTATGTATGTTTAAAAGAGCTATAATTAGAATTATTGAACATGATTCATGAATTTTATTCTCACTCATTTATTATTGGTATTGAGTTAAGGAAGTTAGTTTATTTATTTGCTCACTCAAGTAAGTTGAGATTGAGTCAAGAAAGTTTATTAGTGCATTCTATGCACCAAGGTAGTAATTGTGCAATTTTGTGCACAAAACTAGGCAAGGAACCTTAATTAAAATAAATAGTATGTGCTCACTTATTAATTCAAGAATTAATTAGAAGAATGTGTTGTTTATTGTTATGTTTATTTTTGATTGATTGATTGGAGTCTTCACAGGTTAAATTGATAAATCACGTAAAGTGTAAGAGGATACGCACCAAAACTCTTGGAACGTATATACCTAAAGTATGAACATATGGGGGAAGTTATGGGGTTTTATATTTAACCATAGCTTCTACAGGGGTACAGGATGCTGTACTTTCTTTTATTATTATTTATGCATTGGAATTCCGTCACCAAGGTGTGACACAGTAGGTGCCAATTAGGGTAGCTCTCTGATTGGAAGCTCCATTTTAATGGGCTATATTTTTAAGGAAGGAAACCCGTTCGATGCGTAATCCAAAGCTATTATTTAATAACTAATATTGCTAGTTATGAGTCAAAGGTAAGTTGACTGTGATTGTATGGTGAGCATGTTTTATTATTACTCTTATTGATAGGATATTCATGTTAGTATGGTGCATATGTACTTAGCTTTTGTTGATTTGTACTTTTGTGTTTGTGTTTGGCTTTCCTTTGGTTGACCCTACTATGACCCATTTATATGGTGAGTAAAGGGTTGAAATAAAGGGGAAGTGGCAGGTACTTGAAGCATGAAGAGCATGATGGGAATGAGTGCCAAAAGTTATTTGTTATGCTTTCCTAGTTTTATGATTTTAGTTATTTATTATGGACTAACCTTGATGTGTTAGGATTTGTTATTAATCTTGTTAGTATCATGCTAGTATCATGTTAGGGTAAAAACTTTGATCTTTATTGTTTAGTAACATGTTAGGATTTGTTATTAATCTTGTTAGTATCATGCCTAGGATCTTGCTAATAATATTATTATGCTTTATTGAGATTTTTTATAATGATGATGATTTGTTGTATTAATAATTTATATGTTGCTTGATATTATTGTTATTGCTTGATCACGCCTTCTCTTGCAGGATTAAAGGGAATTTGTACTTGAAATCACGCTTAATAAGATAATTAATAATTTTATTTAGGCTAATGTGATTTTAATTTAAGTGATCGCCAATTATAGTTTTGTTTGTGCATTAATATTCAACCAACATAGATTAAACAGGTTTAGGATTAATATATTGATTGTATGTTAGTCAGAAAGCGCACATGAATATGAGAAGAATAAAGTAGATGCCTATTTAGGGCAGGTTCAATCTCTTTTAGGTTGGATTTGTACCTTCATCCCCGAATATCCAGTCATGGTTCAGGACCACTATGGAGTTAGCGATCTCATGGATCGTGAAGGGGTGTAACCTTCACCCTGTGAACGGTTTACAAGTTCTTAAACTTGTTGGCGACTCTTTTGCTCTAGCTTCCTTCCCTTTGGACGCCACCATACTTAAGTGTATGATCACAGTGGGGCTCAAGTGTGGGATGCTTGAAATATTCCTTACATTTTTTTGGCGACTCTACTGGGGAGGATTTCTATTTTAATTCCTAAAATTTATTTTGGCAATAATTTAGAATGAGTGGATGAGACTCGAAACGTTCTAAGTATTTATGTGCGTAATTTTGATTGACATTATTGGCATAAGCATAAAAAAGTTCCGCATTGGATAGACCATCCGTAATGTGTCAAAAACATAGGCTTTTTTACACGTAGGAAATTTGGGAAATATCTTTCACAACTAGAATCGAAAAAACGCTGCGAAAACTGGAAAATTCTAAGAACAAAGAGAGTTGCTGAGGCATGTAGGAACTGGCGCTGAGAAAACAGTGCTTATCGCAGTGCGATGGCTCTGTCGCGACGCGATAGCAATATCGTGGTGCGACAAGGCTATCGTCTCGCGATGGTCCCTATTGTCTCGCACTACGTTCTTCCAATACCGAGCCAGAAATCTGCGTTCTTGCTTTGACCTATTCTAGTTCTACTTTGCTCGGTTTTACTTCCTGATTGAGTTTTTCTCATTTTTCTGAACCCATATGTGTTCTACATATGGCCATAACCCTTTAGGGATTCACGCTCCATCTACCCAATCGAACGCTCATTGAAACAAAGGGTACATCCGAGTTTGTGAATTCACCAAACCATGGAAACAAGTTTAACTTGTAGGGTCCTATCTACACCTGGCAATCCTGACCCGACCCGATTGACCCGACCCGAATGACCCGACCCGTAACCTGAAGTTGACCCGAAATCATTGACCCGAAATTGACCCGAACTCGAACTAACCCGACCCGACCTGAACCCGACCCGAAATGGAGTTGACCCGAACATGACCCCGATGACCCGAAGTGACCCGACCCGAAATTGACCCGAAGCCCGAACTTGACCCGACCCGAAATTACCCGAAACCCGAAGTGACCCGACCCAATTTTAACCCGAATTGATTGACCCGAACTAACTCGAAACCCGAAAAGACCCGACCCGAAGTGACTCGAAGTTATTGACCCGAAACCCGAAATAACCCGACCTGAAATAACCCGACCCGAATTGACCCGATGTGATTGACCCGAAATATAATTATCGTTATACGTGAAATGACTAATTTAGGACTGATTAATTACATATATATATATATATATATATATATATATATATATATATATATATACATATATATATATATACATATATACATATATACACACATATACATATACACACACACACACACACACACACACACACACACACACACACACATATATATATATATATATGAAAATATTAATTTATTTCTCTTTAAAATGGTGTAATGGATTACATCTATAACTAATACTAAAAGAACAACCGCTGACATCAGTTATTTATCTAAATTGTACACGTGTCAACTTCTCCTTCAAAATTTTCCCGCCTACACTTTTTTTTTTCTCTTTCACATTTTCTTTAAGTTGAATAAATATTGACTACTAAATATTTTAATACATAATATTGTACATTAAACTCTTCACAATTTTTTAAATAAACCTTTTGACAACTCTTTACCCAATGAAATATTATTTTACGATTTTTTTTACGGATTATTATTTGAATAGCTCTCCTTTTTTTCATCATATCCGTGCATCGCACGGGATCTAATCTAGTTATAATTATTTATATTACCACTGCTTTCCAAAAATGAATAATTTTGTTAGGAGAAAAGATTAAAATTACTCAATAAAATCTTTAAGGAGTAGACTAGTAGAGTACATCAGTACAAAACCCAAAAGTACACCAATAGTTCTTCAATGCACTAATGTGTTGTCAACTTTCAGCTTTAAAAAATAAAAATTAGTCCACCGACAACAATACAATTATACAACTACTAAAGCACATGTATGAATTTCAAAGCATCCCTTATTAGTAACTCGTATATTACATAATGTTAGCAAATTGCAACTTGACATCAAATTAGAGTTTATGTATGAACAAATCATGTCACAAGGAACTAATAAAACCCATTCACCAGTCCTGAACCATAAGGATATAGCAGCAGCAAACTATTATGTACACCCATCAAAAACCAAACAAATTGGGTCTAATTTTAAGTGTTTAGATATATATGAATATGATTATATGAACTTACACTGCTCCTGTGGAAGCTCTGCCTCTGAGATGGTTCAAAACGCCAGAAGCCCAAAAGTGTCAGCATGGTATATACATGCAAAAAAGGATACATGCATTAGAAACCAATTAAAGATGATTTTGTAGAAGTGTGAGTACACTTTGAAATACATTAAGCCAATTAAGGTGCTTGTTTGCCAATCATGTGGATGGCTGAGTTGTAACCAATTTCAGTTGAAATTCATTCCCCATTTTTGAAGTTCTAACCAATTTAACAAGATTCATTCCCATTTTTTAAGTTCTAACCAATTAACAAAAGAATCAAAGAAATATACAATTACCTAACATTTCTAGCTTGAGTTGAGAAGACAAAGAATGGAGTAGATGCTTGAACTGTTGAGCAAATCTAGTGACCAGTGACGAAGGAGAACTAAGAACTTCTCAACAGAAGATGAAGTCTTTCAAAAAAAAAAAAAAGCAGAAGAGAAGATGGAGAATGGGTGAAAACGGCTGTTCTAGCCTCTAGGGTTCTTATTTTTCTTGCTTTGGGTCTTTTTTTTTTTTTTGTTTAGGAGAATAGGAATTTGGAGTTTGGACCCTTTTGTCAGCTTATTGATTTACTCAAGAAAGACAATTTACTATTTTTTTTTCTAAATATTAAAAAGTTACTATTGAACTAAAAAAAAGAGGGAGATTTCCCGCTATTTTTTCAATTGGATATATTTTGGAGGGAAGTTTACCCTCTACTTTTTTTTTATCAAGTATTCAAGTAAAAATTTTGATTATGGTTTATGGTGGAAAAATTCTCTCTAAATTTTTAAGTATAACTTTGTAGATTTTGAATTTTAAAAACAATCAACGATGTGATTTCAAATTTATATCCAAATATCTCACTATATATAAATATAAAATAAAGTTCATACTATATTACTATGCAATAACGTTCGAGTGTTCTGCGATTGATCACAAAGCAATACACATAAAAAAAAATCCGACTTTTTTATTTTATAAGTATACTATACATTATGCGACAATCACGCTATATCTTAGAAGTACTATTCCTACTATATTTGTATAGTTCATGAATTTGTTATATTAGTTTAGTTGTACACTTAATATATCGATATACGTAGTAAATGCTATAATTGAGTAAATGAGTAATGATCAGTAGACAAAAGACGGTAGACAGCTTGTTTGAGACATAAGTCATAACAATAAATTTATAATAAAACGAATCATGTTAAAACAAATATTCACCTGATTAAAACAAATAAATTGTATGAGTAATGTGTAATTTTGCAATTTACAAAGAGTCCCACTTGATTAAAACTATTATTATTATTATTATTATTATTATTGTTAGGCGCGATTATTATCATTATTATTATTGGCCTTGAAGACTAACTCGACCTGAATTGACCCGGTCCGAACTTGACCTGACATCTAGATCTGAAAGTTGACTTAACCCGAATCAACCCGACTCGAAAAGACCCGACCCGAAGATGACTCGACCCGAACTTGACTCGACCCGAACTTGACCCGACAACTTTGACCCGAATTTGACCCGACTTGAATTGACCCGACTCGAATTGACACGACCCGAACTTGACACGACCTGACTCGACTTGAATCGTCGACCCGAATTTAACCCGAAACCCGAATGAACCCGACCCGACCCGAACCCAACCCGAACATTTCTTGACACGAAACTGACCCGACCCGAATAGACCCGACCCGAACCCGACCCGAATGACCTGTTTGCCAGGTCTAGTCCCATCCATACACACCAACCCTTCCAAAGGTAAGGCTTCCGCGCAATACATTCGGACTCATAACCATGGACCCTCTTTGACTAACCCTTATCTTTGAACTTTAGAGAACTAAAGCCATGGTTAGGTTGCAAACTCATTGCATCATATTGTGCTTATTTGACTACTTGTGCATTCTTGCTTGTGCACAATCTATATGTGTTTACATTAACCGTTTGTTTGACTTGTGTATAAGTCTAAATAAACTAATTAATGACTATATAATGTAGGAGTTTATAGATACTATAAAGCGGAAAACATGAATCATATTCATAAAGCACCTAATCCCAAGATCGCATGCATAACACACAAGACACATAATTATACCTTTGAAGCATGAATTCCACGTAGTTATTCGACAGGAAAATCAGGGAGAGAATAGAGACCCAAGCGTTGCTCCTCTACTTAGTCCACGAGCTTCGAACGAGCCGTCCACCAATACTAAATTGGTCGTGTGAAAGAGGAAAACCGCGATCACCACCTTTTATGGACTAACCGACCACCACAACTGGCGCCGAGGGGAGGAGAGAGCTGTGTGAGAGAGAGAGAGTTTGAGAGGGGTTTGGTCTTGTGTTTGCTAATTAGGGTTTGATCAAACTAATCACTAAATAGCTCTACTGAAAACCCTAGGCACTTAGTCTATTTATAATCATATTATAATTAGACCAAGTCACGAAGCCCAAAACCCTTCTTATTCCTCTATATGGCCGGCCATGCTAGGGGATGAGGCCCATCATGGGCCTCGTTCTCTCGTACTTGATCTAGGCCCTTTGTGTGACCTTATAGGATTCGTCTAATTGGGCTTTGGCTTATTTTACTAGCCCAAAGATCGTTAGTACCTCTAGCTATGATATAATGATGACCCAAATGTACGAATTTAATTATCTTCATAATTTGATCCATTTATATATCTAGTAATTGCACACGACGAAGACATAAATCCTTCAATCTCCCACTTGTCTGAGACAAGTGTGCAATATTCAAATTCCTTAATTCAATGTGTGTCGATTTGATAATATGATTGCATCACATGTCGAGATAATATTAATTTACAAATCATTTCTTGAAATCTGAGTTTGAATTACAAAACCAAATGATTACTGAGTAATGCATTTGAACGTGGCCACGTATTTTCTGAATTCTCCCTCTTCAAGCGGCCATGACACATTCCCTTATTTAATAGGTAGACTCAATTCAATCTTGTAGCAACAAAGCTCCCACTCAACTTTTAAAGTAACCAGGAAACATCCTTTATAATCTCCAGTTACGGGTAGACATTTGAATGTACCACAGTTAAATCAATCATTGAATAGAATCAATGTCCTACTCATGTCAAAGGAATCCACTAATATATCCGAAAGCTCTATACTTGAACTTCAAAGTAGGTCAATAGTTCGATCATGCATCATTCATGCATATCCAAGTGATTGACCGAGTATCACTATGCCCCTGTAGCCCATGAAACTGCACTATCCAATCAATCTTACATGCTAGTCCGTTCATTGAAATCATTTATGTCCACTTTAATGATTTCGAACTAGGAATTTATGCCCATCAATTCATAATTATTTTAGATATTTTATTTAATTTCCAAAACCATAATTAAATAAGAGAAATAATAATTTTTGTTTATAAACATAATTCTGCAAATATATGCATTCCTTATGTAATATGTTTTCTCAAAACATACACAACTTGAATTATATCATTTGCTACAATAAAAGACTTTGATATGACTCTCATACCTTAGTCTGTGGAAGGGGTTTAACAAATGATATTCTCATTCATAATAAAACTCTGCAGATCATGACATCCCTCAAGTCATTGATCTCATAAATGAGGTGATATCTCATATCTATATGTTTGGATTTGTGATGTGACCCCTGGCTCCTTTGTTTTGGCAAAGGAGTCCGTTTAGTCACAAAACAATTTGATCCAAACTTCCTCCTTAACTACTCTTACTATAGCTAAAACACATATTCTAACATTGAGTATGCGACAGCATTCTGCTTTGAACTCTTCAAGCTTACTGTCCTTCTCCATACATACACAAAATGCATCTAGATCAATATCTAAAGTCATCTTGCCTATTTGGAAGCTTGCATCCGTATAACCTTTTGACAACTTGTTCACTTTTACCATCATAAACTAGAAACATTCCTTTAGTGCTTCTCAAGTACTCAAGGATTTGTTCTTGGTAACTTTCAGTATGCTTATCCTGAATTTTCTTGAAACCTGCTACACATGCAGAAGTCATATGTAACATCTTGCTTTGTACATATCATGACACATGTAATGGACCCTTCTGCAAAAGCATAAGGTACATTATCCATACAACTCATTTCTACTAGCTTTTGAAGGCACTGAGTTTTACTGAGCGTAATACCATAAAATATGGGAAGATATCCTCTCTTAGAGTCTTGCTTCATGAACTTGTCAAGAACCTTATCAACATAAGTTTCTCGATGTTGTCCAATCATTCTTCAAGATTCGTTTCGTGGATCTTGAATCCCAATATGTACTCAACATCTCCTAAGTCTTTCATATAGAAACAACTCCTTAACCACTGCTTGACTTATTCAAGCATTGATATGTCATTTCATATGAACTGTATGTCATCTACATACAAGACTAAGAAGACCAACGTTGCAGCCACCTCGCCCTGAGGTGCGCCCGACCGGGCAGGGCAGAAGACCAACGTTGCAGCATATCTTGCCCTGTCTCACGCCCGACCGGGCGCGAGAGTTACCTCAAGAGTGAAAAAAGGCAGGCCTGGCCGGGCGGTGCCTCGCCCGAACGGGCACGTGTCTTGGAGGATTATTTCCGGTGATTTACTTAGTTTCTAATTAGGATTTTTAGGAGCTTTATATAAATACGTTTTTAGTTGTTTTGACATAATTATCTCTTCTCTTAGCTTTTCTCTCTCTACTTAGTTTCTAGCTTAAACTTCTCTCTTGTTTTCTCTCTTTACAACTTTGTTCTTTAATTCAATTCATAATTTCCATTAACTTTGGTAACGATTTCTTCTCTATTATTTTCAGTATTTCAATTTATTTAATTCATCATGTCTTGTTTATTTGCTTTGATTAGTTTAGATTTAATTATGTGTGAGTAGTTTTCTTTCTAGGGTTTGTGGGGATCCATAAATAATATGAAGGGGTAATTTATTATAGTTGATTGTCAATGCTTGATTAATTTCCTATTGGTTGATTTAATGCTATGCAATTAGATTAGGCCTGGTTTAATTGTATGAGTTTTGCAATCTTGATTCGAGGTTCGAGAGATGAGAATTGATGTTTAGGCTTAGTTTCAATAGGCATATTAATTTATAAATGGTTAAGTCAAGATTCGAGAGATGCGATTTAATACCGATATATTAATTCTGTGATTGTAATACATAGCGAAAGCGCTTTATGATCTGGTTAATTGATGCATTGATGATTGATTATTATGTTTTACCCTGGAATATTATTTATTTGTGAACCTATACCCTAGGTCTTTATTAATTGATTTCTCCTTACTTTAATCTCCTTAGTTTAATTCTTTTTACAACAACAATTTGGTTACTTAATAATTTAGATTATTTTAATTAATTAGGAATAAATTGACTTGTTTCCCTGTGGTTCTACCCTACTTCCCTATCTACTTTAGTTAGAGGACTAGGTAATTCTTTTGATTAGGAGATACGACTTTATCTTGTCACTCACAAAATTCCTTTTCGCTCTTTTGGGAAATCAAACTGTTTGATTGCCTAATCGAAACGAATGTTCCAACTCCCTGATGCTTACTTCAATCCATTAAATGAATTTCTGAAGTTTGCAAAACTTTCTATGATTTCTGGATTTCAAAACCCTTAGGTTGTATCATATACATTTCTTCCATCAAGAACATTTTAAGAAGGTGATTTTGATCTCCAATGCTAAATTTCGTAATTGAAATCAGCAATCACTAGAAGAATCCGAATAGGCTTACACATCTAATAGGTTTGACCCCATTTGTAAGGCTATCATGGACTAACACATCTTTACAGACATGGAGTCCATTCTGGATTTCATGGCCTTAAGCCACTTCCTGAGTTAGCACTAACCAAAGCTTGCTTGTAGGGTATGGGTTCTAACCATTCTAATAGGAAAATTTTAGAATCCACCTTTTCTCAGAATTTCAACAAACTGTTTGTTTTGATCCCAAGTAACCTATGATAGGTATAAGCAACAATAGAATTATTCTCTTCAACTCTTTGAAGTTTTTCATTCAAATGGGACGATAGAAGCCTCGCTAGTTGAATTAGCTTGCTTTGACATATGATTTTTCAAATTGGCTGATTTCATACGCCCTTGTCTCTGATGTAGTATTATCCACATCCATTTATTGCTTGTCTCGAATCTCATCGAGATCTAACTTTACTCCCACTTGGCTTTGTAGGAAGAGATTTCTTTCTATAAAGACACTATCGCGAGCAACAAACACTTTGTTATCTACGCGATTGTAGGAATAATACCTCTTAGTTTCCATGGGAAAACCCACGAAGAACTATTTACTTGATTTAAGGTTTATTATGTCATCTTTATAAACATTTTATATCGATTTCATTACCCTTAATCTTGTTTGAAAAGACAACTTTTGGAACATTTTCAATTGCTTTGGTTGAGTTTGTGTTTAGTTTATTTGCAATTGTTGTTGTAATGTATATCCTCAAAACAAATATTTGTAAATCATTAAAGTTAATCTAGGATCCAACCATGGCAAGCAAGATTTGATTCCTTCTTTTAACACACATTTTAATTGTAGTGTTTTTGGATTGTGAATTAATTCAACAATTCCCTTTAGATGATCTTTAATTTTGAGTTAAATACTTATCACAACAATCATATTGTGGTGTTAAATTATTAATCTCAAACTGATTTTACATTTCATTATGGAATTTTGAACTTTTCAATGATTCCAATTTTCACTTTATTAAGTAATCAACATATTTACTTAAGTCGTTAGTAAAAGCAATGAAATGGTTAAATCTTTTGCTAATTCTTGAACTTATTGGTCCACACACATCATATGTATGAGTTCCAAAAGGTCATTAGGTCCTTCACCCTTTCAACTAAAAGGCGACTTGGTCATCTTACCTTATCAAGCATGACTTTTAATTCTCAAGTGATTCATAATCAAATAAGAGTAAGAGTCCATCCAATTGTAATCTTTGGATGTGCAAATGGTTTATGTGACCTAACCTTACTTTGTTATAAGTAAGTTTTATCTTTAAATCATCTAATTTTGCTTTTGTGATCTACTTATATCAATGTCCTAAATAAAATTAACTCGTGTCTAGCAAAAATGAAAACAATTTATTACCTTGGTCATGGATCAACACTTGTCCAAGCCAAGTAAACCAAATCAGTATCTCAACAGGAAACCGAAATATTGTCTCATCAAAACTGGAAAATGTCTAATCACCATAAACTCGAACACTTCTAGTGCACCTTTAAGCTTCACTTCCTTGCTAGCCTCACTTCTTTGCAGTTTCTGCACAACATTAATAATGTTAAGCACTGCAACTTGGTATCACATACCTAAGTGAAAGTTAAAATGTTTATAACATAATACCTGGGGTGGATGCTCCATTTTTCTTGAGGAACTCAAGATACTTGTGGTAATTGCGCTTTTAATGCCCCTTCTTCTTACAGCAAAAGCATTCACTTTCATCTGCAACCTTGGCCTTTGGAGTCGCCTTAGGATTTTCAGGAGCTTTGACAACTTTCTTGCCCTTGCCCTCAGCCTTTTGCCCCTTCTTCTTGAACCCCTTTCCCTTCTGAACCATGAGAACCTCTTTCTTAGGTTCCTTAGGGATTTGCTTCTCAGCACTAACTAACATAGCATGCAACTCATTCATAGTCTTTGTAGCATCAGACATGTTAAAGTTCATGATAAATTGGTTGAAAGTTTCTGGAAGTGAGTGGAGAATGATGTCTGTTGCCATCTCATCACTATATGTGTGCCCTAGTTTTTTCATATTTTGAATAAGGCCGATCATTTTGGAAACATGATCATGAACTGTGGTACCCTTCTCCATCTTACAATCCAGAATCTCTCGATGGAGCTCGTACCTCTCAACTCTAGCTTGTTTCTTAAACAAAGCTTTGAGTTCTTGCATGATAGTATATGCATCCTAGTCCTCAAAACACTTTTGAAGACTAGGTTCCATAGTAGCAATCATTAAGCAAGTGATAGGCACAGCCCTATCTAATGCTTCCTTGCGCTTACGGACCTCTGCTGCAGTAGCATCCTCAGCCAAAGATCTTGGCAATGGGGTGTCAATGACATCCTCTCTACCTTTAGATTTCAGAACAAGCCTTAGCATCCTTTCCCAAGTGGAAAAGTTTTATCCTGTCAACCTATCCTTCTCAAGGAATGGTCGTAGATTGTAAATGTTGTTGTCATTGTTACGGCTACCCATCTATGTCAAAATAAGGCAAAGTTTAATAATTATGTTTAATTTAATAATTAAAGTACCATAAACGAATTAAATTGGTAACTTTAACACACTTTATTCAATATTGATTGATCCCAATTGAATTTTAAGTGATTCCAAGACCCTTTATTTGTGTAATAGTTGACCGGACTGAGGCCCTACCATCAAGCATTACATTTTCAAGGTGAGTAAACTCTTTACTGATTACAACTCTTGTAACTCTTGGTTGAATAATTAACCATCACATGTTTAATTATTATCCTTTGCTTCAAGCCTTCAAGGTTCTAAATGCTTTACGTAACCTTGTTGAGCACAACCAATTAAATATGTAGAACGTGATCTACCACAAATTACCCAAGATAACAAGTGACACTCTGCTGAGGCCGACCCATCACTCACGATCGAGGGATTGTTGGGTATTTAATTGGAAAAACAATCTTAATATTACTAGGACCTAGATTTATTATGTTGTGATTATTTAGTGAACTCTAGCGCATCATCAATCAACATAAGTAAAATCTAACATGGATTATCTACTAATGCAATAAAATATGACATAGTATGGCACCTTAGTCCTAAGAAAACTAAAAATGAAAATGCTCCCACTTGAACCATCATGGATCTCCATCCACCTTGCTCCTTTGGGCCTTCACTTCATGGGCTTCTTTGGACTAAACTATTTAAATAACTAATTTATTTACTTTAAATAAAAGTTACAAAAATACTTAACATTTCGTAAACCGTATTTAGATTACAAAAATATATCACGATGCACAGATCGTATTTAGAATCTATGGGCCATACCAGTCTATATATAGAAACATAATATCATATATTATATAAAATTCCATATAATAAATCACTCAACATGCTTGTCTAAACTACAACATCGAATGTTCATAATTAAGGCAACGCATTTCCTAAAATATCTCATATTTTAAATCATAATTAGATAATATCGTATTTATTTATGACCAATTATAAAATATAATATATTTTAATTTAGGCATGAGATAGAATCAAATCTTATTTTAATCTAGAAAGATAAATCATATTTAATCTTCCATGATTATCCTAACAACTTTAGTAGATTCTATCCTAATTACTAGCCAATCAAATAATTTTAGAATCAATTATATCCTAATCTAATTATGGGATAATCACATTATTTAAATCAATTATTATCCTTTTGGAATATGCTCAGAATATCCTAACAAATATTATCCAATATTAACCACTTTAATTATGGATAATCACCAAAAATTAACAAACTAAATATGGATAATATCAAATAAATCAACTTTTGAAAGATTTGATTTTATCCCAAATAAAAGATTTTATCTCAAAATAATTTTATTTTATCCCAAAATAATTTGTAATTATCTTGAAATAATTTTAAAATAAAAATAATATATATCTTTCTAAACGGAGCCACCACTGCCGGCCACCATGGTTAGCTAGCCGAAGCTAGCCACGGTGGCTGGCTGCTTTTACGCAGCCATTACCGTAAGGCAGCAGCGTGGCAGTTGCTTGTACTGCGCTGCAGGCCACCGTGCGCGGCCAGATAAGGCTAGCCACGGTGGCTGGCCGCCTTACGGCAGCCACTGCCGCCGAAGCAACATCAACAGCACAACACAGCCGTGGCAGCAGCTGTGCAACACTTGCACGCTGCTGCCCTCCCCTTCCCCTCCCTTTTGGACCGCCACCTGGTCGGCAACCGCCGTGGCTACGCCACCCAGCCGCGGCTACCGACCTTAAATAATTTTTTTTTTGGTTTTTAATTTAATTAAAATAACATTTATCAGAACTAAATTAAATCGGTCCAAAAATTAAAATTAAATCCCATTCAACTTTAAAATTAGGGTTCATCATAAAATTAATCCCAATTTAATTCTAACTCTTAAATTAAATTGATGATCATACACAAAACATTTTATGCATAAACCAATCCGATTAAAATTATGATACATAAAACAATTCGAATTAAATCAAAATTCAAGCACAAAATCATATTTTAGAGCTATGAATTTTTGAAAAATTTGAAATCTACGGTTAGGGTGTTCGAAAATTTCAAACAATTTAGGGCTAAATTCGGTCCTCTTCATGGCTATTTTGAGCATAATTAATCATATTCAATCAATTTCAAAAGTTTAATCACATTAAAATAATAATTGAACTATAATTAAATTAATTTCTCCCTCTTAATTGATTATAAAATTATGAACATGGACTTTAAATAATCGTATTATTATCATCAAGCGTGTTCATGCAAGAGGCTAACTGATACCACTGTAAGAGTTTATAGGTACTATAAAGCGGAAAACATGAATCATATTCATAAAGCACCTAATCCCAAGATCGCATGCATAACACACAAGACACATAATCATACATTTGAAGCGTAAATTCCACGTAGTTATTCGACAGGCAAATCAGGGAGAGAATAGAGCCCCAAGTGTTGCTCCTCTACTTAGTCCACGAGCTTCGAACGAGCCGTCCACCAATACTAGATTTGTCGAGTGAAAGAGGAAAACCGCGATCACCGCCTTTTATGGACTAACCAACCACCACGAACCACCACAACCGGCGCCGAGGGGAGGAGAGAGTCGTGTGAGAGAGAGAGTTTGAGAGGGGTTTGGTCTCGTGTTTGCTAATTAGGGTTTGATCAAACTGATCGCTGAATAGCTCTACTGAAAACCCTAGGCACTTAGTCTATTTATAATCATATTATAATTAGACCAAGTCACGAAGCCCAAAACCCTCCTTATTCCTCCATATGGCCGGCCATGCTAGGGGATGAGGCCCATCATAGGCCTCGTCCTCTCGTGCTTGATCTAGGCCCTTTGTGTGACCTTATAGGATCCGTCCAATTGGGCTTTGGCTTATTTTACTAGCCCAAAGATCATTAGTACCTCTAGCTATGATATAACGACAACCCAAATGTACGAACTTAATTATCTCCATAATTTGATCCATTTTATATCTAGTAATTGCACACGACGAAGACATAAATCCTTCATATAGGACTTTGCTTAATTAATTAATTAATATGGTTAATTAAAGCCTAATAAATTGACTAAATCTAACT
Source organism: Chenopodium album (assembly GCF_948465745.1). Lineage (NCBI taxonomy): Eukaryota > Viridiplantae > Streptophyta > Magnoliopsida > Caryophyllales > Amaranthaceae > Chenopodium > Chenopodium album. The sequence goes on from NC_137847.1 coordinate 13,946,654, forward strand.
TAGTACAACTATAGGCTTGCCCTTTTAAGGTAGAACACTAGAAACATGCCCAGACTGACGTTTCAGTAATGACGTGAAGGTTTGACCTGTGGCGCGACACGAAAGTGTCCATCGCGACGCGGTGGCCCCTGGCGTTTTGCGCCGAGGTGAACCCTATACATGATTCCCAAAAATATGCACCCTATTTTTGCTTTTGCTTTTTAAACCCAATAAGTCAAAGTCAATTCGAGTCAAGTCATTAAGTCAAAATGGTTTAATATTTACAGCGCTTGGTCAAGAAAGGAAGGGCGACTAATCAAAGACAACACTTTCTTCCAAGTCTTACTTTTTGATAAATCGTTTCGACAAAGAAGAAAGGCTAAGAAGAAAATGGCAACCTAGGAAGAAGTTAATAAACTATGATAGAACATGGCTAGTTTGACCGAGATGTTCAAAAATCTTGCTCTCCAAGTCAATGACCTTGTGAAACAACAACAACTTGATCGAATGGAAGAGAGCTTGAGCAAAATCTCCAATGACTACAAGTTCCAAGGGATTAGCTCACAAGGGGTCTTTTTGGACAAGGAACTTCTTCCGCAGAAATTCAATGCCAACGACATCCCTAAGTTCAAGCCAACTAATAACCCTTATTTTCATTTAAGAGCTTTTGAAACAATAATGAACATTAAGGGAATTGATAAGAAAGCTTTCCATTCGTTGTTCTCTTTATCTTTAAAAACGGTTTGTCAATAATGGTTTTTCTCCCTTGACAAGGAGAAAATCTCCTCTTGGGATTCTTTAACAATCGCTTTCATTGATAGATACAAATGCAACATTCAAGTTGAAACTAACCATAGGGAACTTGAGATGTTGAAACAAAAAGAGAACAAAGGGTTCACTTCCTTTTTCAATAAGTGAAGGGAAACTTCCGCTAAAATGGTTGAGGTTCCCACTAAAAAAGAATCTGTAAGATTGTTCATCAAGAACCTCCAAGAAAAGTATTCAAAGCATCTAAAATACCAAAGTAACTTGAATACTTTCAAGGCCATCTACGACATAGGAATTGATATTGAAGACGACCTTGCAAAACAGAAAGCTGCTGGCAACTCTAACAGTAGCTGGAAAGAAAGAAGAACGACAATCCTTCTTCTTCCAAAACCACCCACTTAAACAATGTTAGCACCGTTAACTTAAACAAGGTCCTAGCCATGAACATTCAAGGACAAAAGAAGCCATTTAGGAGAAACTTTACACCTATAGGCATGAGTTATGACACAACATTTGATCATCTTCATGCTAAAGGTCTCATAACTCCTATTGGACCATTTGGAGGTCCACCAGTCGAAAAGAGGACGGCTAGTTGGAACCCCAACCATAATTGCAAATATCATCAAGATAGGGGCCATATCACTGAGAAATGTTGGAAGTTAAAAGAAGCTATTCAAGATTTAATTGATAGAAATAAACTCCCATTGCCTCCTGTAAGTAAGAAGCCAAGTATCAATAGTGCTCCACTTTCAGACTCCTTGGCAATTTCTGATGAGGAAGGTCATGCGGACCCATCACTCCTCATTAAACCGATTGAAGAAACTCATGCTATCGAAGAAGAGGAGGAAACCTTTTTCGATGCCATGAGCAATTTCTCCGCAAGAGAGCAACCGACCACTAAAATGGAGGTATGGCTTCTCATAAACATCATGAGGGAAGAAATAAACATATGTCGCGAGGCCCTCGACCATACAAAGTTGGTACAAAGTAAGCATGCCACTGAGAAAATGATGCCTACAAAGACTACCGAGAGAAAACCATTTTCTCTCAAAGTAGTTGAAACACCAAAAAGGAGTAACAAGGTATACACACCTATTGGGACTTCTTATGCGAACATGTTTCAAATGCTTTTTGAGAATTGGAAGATCAAACCTCTCGAGCCAAGACCATTTGAATTGTTGAAAAGGAGAGATAGGTTCTATTGTCCCTATCATCAATCAGGAGGACACACTATAGAGCACTGTTTTAAATTCAAGGACCTAGTCCAAGGATTAATTGACAGCAAGAAATTGGTTCAAATTCAACCAGAAAAAGATGTTAGCATCAATGGAGTGTGGGACAGTGATGATGAGGATGTTTACCTCAAAGATATAGAAGAAACTCCACTCTCCTCGATTTATCCAGTTGATGATATTTGGGATGAAAAGGATTCCCCTATCGACGTCCTCACAAGATTAGGGAGAATGCAACCTCCCATCACAGTGCAACCCATTCCCAACACTCAACAATACCAATCATAGAAGACAACAATGTTGTCAAACAACTAATAAAGACTAAGGTCGAGATGAACGTATGGAAACTCTTAGCTACATCCCATGAACATAGGCTTGCAATAATGGATGCTTTAGCTAAAGTAGGTATAGACTCAGAAACCACGCCTGAGGGGTTGGCTAACTTTCTCATGAGTGATCTTCCTAGCCCCATCAATCTAATCACCTTTTCTGACAAGGATTTACCTCCTGAAGGTGATAAACATAATAAAGCCTTGAACCTCACAATGGTGTGCAAACGAATGAATGTCCTAATGACCCTTGTGGATAATGGGTCGGCAATAAATGTTTGTCCACTTAGAACTGCGAGGATGCTAGGAATAAGGGATGAAGACTTTTCCCCATCAACACAAGGCATAAGAGCTTACGACAATACTCGTCGCCAAGCTCTTGGAACTATTACTATGAATGTTACAACAGGGGTTATCGAGCATGCTACTACTTTCAAGTGGTAGACATCAAAGCCTCCTTCAATCTATTGTTGGGATGCCCTTGGCTTCACGACCTTAAGGCCGTCCTTTCATCCCTTCACCAGCAAGTTTAAGCAATAGTTGGAGGACTTCCTATCACAATTGACGCTTCTCCTATGAGGATCAAGGCAATTGATAAGCCTCTCATAAATGTGGAGCATGATGAGAAAGATGAAGATTTATGGGGCTTTAATGCTGAAGAGGTCTCTTTCATTGAGGAAGATGAGAAGACCCCACTTCGCTACGACCTCCATTCGAACATGATAGTCAATGACATTCTTAAAAAACAAGGGCACTTTCCTGGAATGACTCTAGGAAAGAAGAAGGGAGTAGCAACATAAATAGGATTGCCTGGCCTTCCTAAATTAGATACTTTCGGAGTTGATTTCGAACCGACTCCAAAAGACTAAAAACAAGCCCGGGAAAAGATTAATGCACGGAGGAATGCTCGTACCCAAAAGAAAGCAATCCCAATGGATCATTACCCTATCACTATAAATGGACAATTCATAAAAGAGGGAGTGGATTATCCATGATATGAATTTCCTGAACCTTTTATCAAAGATGGGGTGAGACAACCAGGGTTTGAGATCTTTTTGGATTGCAACTTCCTAGATGAGATCCCAACTCCCATTCACAAAGAAAAAGCACCCCCATGCTTTGACTTTAATGTCATGGGAATCCTCTTTGGCTACGACAAGAATGAGCCTAAGCGCATCGATGATGATTCTGTGCTTATCCAAATGGTCTTACAAAGTGAAAACTTCGATCCTACAAAGCTCATTATTCCAGCAGAAGGATTAGTTTGAGGATGGCGAAAGACTGTGAAAGTGACTACACCAAGTGGAAGAAAGATCTTTATAACAACAGGATAAGGACCAATGTTCGATGAGTCTGAATCGTCTGAGTCTGAGGCTGAATTCAAGTTTTCTATAGTCGAGTCTTCTAAACCTTCTATGGTTACATCTCCTTCTGTCTCTTCTAGTTCAAAATCTACTCCTAGGATAGTTAGTAGTCAAGTCCCAACGGACATTTCTTTATTTGATGTAATGGTTTCCGAGTTAATAACATGTCTTCATTTGCTTACTCCTCGTGTCATCCCCTCACCCAAGATGACGAGCATTGCTTAACTAACAATGAAAATGACAAAGAAATAATTAAAGCAGTGGAAACACTTGAAAATAAAATTCCAGTAATTAAAGACACCGAAACGGTTGACATCTCAAAAGATCCCACTGTTAAAAGAGAGGTTAAAATTGGTTTAACTCTTAATAAAGAAGAAAGAACCAATTTAATTAATCTACTAAAAGAATTCATTGATGTGTTTGCTTGGTCATATGAAGATATGTTAGGAATAAATAGACAAATAGCTCAACACACAATACCATAATTCCAGGAATGAAACTTGTAAAATAAAAGTTACGTCGAATGAAACCCGACGTAGCTCTTAAAATAAAGAAGAAATTCAAAAACAAATAACTGCAAGCTTTATCAGGGTATCCAAATACCCCGAATGGTTCGCAAATGTGGTACTAGTTCTTAAAAAGGATGGAAAAGTAAGAATGTGTGTCGACTACAGAGATTTAAATAAGGCAAGTCCAAAGGACGACTTCCATTTACTACACATCGACATTTTAGTAGATAACACAGCAAATCACGCATTCTTCTCATTCATGGATAGGTAAGCAGGGTACAATTAGATTCTCATGGCTGAATAAGACATGGAAAAGACTACATTCATAACACCATTAGGCACTTACTGTTACACGGTGATGCCATTCAGGTAGAAAAACGCGGGTGCCACTTACCAAAGAGTAGCGACTGCCTTACTCCATGACGTGATGCATAAAGAAGTTAAAGTATATGTGGACGATATGATTGTAAAATCAAAGGACCGTCCAGGACATCAAATAGCCTTAAGAAAATTCTTCGGAAGACTAAGGAAATACAACATGAGGTTAAATCCAATTAAGTGTGCTTTTGGAGTCACCTTAGGAAAATTCTTAGGCTATGTCATTAGCTCTAGAGGAATAGAGATAGATCCAACCAAGATCAAAGCAATCATGTCAATGCCACCACCCAAGACCGAGAAACAAATTCGAGGATTTATTGGCCGGTTGCAATACATAAGTAGGTTCATATCTAAGCTAACCACAATATGTGAACCAATATTTAAGAAGCTTAAGAAGAATGTGCCAATAATATGGGACGATGAGTGTCAAAAAGCCTTTGATAAAATCAAAACCTATCTCGCTAATCCTCCTGTATTAGCACCAGCGCTTCCAGGAATCCCTCTTTGATTATATTTAACAGTCACTAAAGAAACAATGGAAGCCATGCTTGCACAAGAAGTAGAAGGAAAAGAAAACGCCATCTACTACTTAAGTAAGAAGATGCTCAAGTATGAAGTACGCTACACACCACTTAAGAAATTGTGCCTCGCATTAGTGTGAGCCACAATCAAGCTAAGACACTACATGCTCGTCTATACAGTCTACGTAGTATCTCGAATGGACCCACTTAAGTATCTATTCGAGAAATCTACACTCAACGGGCAAATATCTAGATGGATAGTCAACTTAGCCCAATTCGATGTAAGGTTCATGCCTCAAAAGGCCATTAAAGGATCAGTGGTCTCGGACTTTTTGGCAGATTTTCCAATAGAAGATTCGACACCAATACATGAGAATGATTTTCCAGACGAAGATTTGATGGTTACAGAAGATGATACTTGGACATTATACTTCGACGGAGCTTCCAACCAAAAAGGATGTGGTGTAGGAGTATTATTAGTATCACCTAAAGAAGAACACGTTCCAATCTCAATAAAGTTATATTTCGACGTTACCAACAACGCTGTTGAATATGAAGCATGCGTGGTAGGCCTCGAAACAGCTTTGGAATTGGGAGTAAAGAAACTTCGAATATTCAGGGATTCTTCCTTAATCATCAACCAAATTTCCAAAAGATGGAAAGTAAGGAGTGAAAGCTCCTTATCAAATATATCTAGAAACTCTTACCAATCAACTCAAAAAGGTAGAATACACATATCTACCAAGAGAAGAAAATCAATTTGCTGATGCCTTGGCAAGACTAGCCTCGATGGTTAGAATTCCTAAGGAAATCGAGCAAATGCCTCTAAAAATAGAAAAAGGCATAAACCGGCTTACATCCAAGCCATAGAAGATGATGAGGTAATTCAAGAAGAAGAAGAGGAGGAGGAGCCTTGGTACAATGACATCCTCAACTATGTCACCAAAGGAGAATATCCACTTCACGCTGATAAAAGAGCAAAACGAGCACTAAAACTTTTAGCTTCCCAATATGTGCTCATAAATGATGAGCTACATAAAAGGGTACCTAAAGGTAGGGCTCTCCTATGTGTAGGTAAAAAGGAAGCTCAAAAGGCAATAAGGATAATCCACAAAGGAGCATGTGGAACTCACATGAATGGCAAAATGCTAGTCCAAAAGATAATGCGCTAAGAATATTATTGGACTACCATGAATAGGGATTGCCATTAATATGTAAAAAGATGCCCTAAATGCCAAGTATACGCTAACCTACAACACGTTCCTCCATCGCTTCTCTATACTTATACATCACCATGGCCCTTCCCAACATGAGGAATAGACATTATTGGAAAAATCACCCCTCGCGGGACAGGAGGCCATGAATACATTCTTATAGCAATTGATTACTTCACGAAATGGGTTGAAGCAGCATCATATGCAAAAATCACCGCAAAGCATGTAGCACTCTTTATCGAGAGAAACATTATATGTCGATACGGAGTCCCACATGAAATGATAAGTGACAATGGAACCCACTTCCAAGAGGAATGTGAAGAATTTCTTCAAAAATATAGCATTCAACACCATCATTCTTCCTCATATAGGCCTCAAGAAAATGGTGCAGTAGAAGCAGCCAATAAAAACTTGAAAACTATCATCGAAAAAATGACAGAAAACTACAAGGATTGGCCTGACAAACTCCATTTCGCTCTTTGGGTTTACTGCACGTCAATTCGTTCATCCACAGGAAATACACCATTTTCCTTAGTCTATGGAATGGATGTCGTACAACCTGTAGAACTAGAAATACCTTCCTTACGCATCGCTTTGGAAAGTAAACTTCATGAAGTTGAATGGACTAGAGCGAGATATGAAGAGCTAATTCTACTTGATGAAAATCGACTAGAAGCAACTCGCATGGCTAGACACTTTAACAAGAAGGTCAAGACAAGAAACATCAAAGTAGGAGACTTGGTGTTAAACGCATTAAGAAAAAATCTTCTAGACCCAAGAGGCAAATTTATGCCTAATTGGTCTGGACCATACATCGTCAAAACCATCCTATCAAGAGGTGCCGCAAAACTAACTGATATGGATGATAATGACTTCTAATGACGAATATTTACCAACTTAAGAAGTCCTACCCTTAAAAACTTGAGTAGTATACTCAAAAGAGCTACGTTTGGCCTGATTCCTAAGGAAAGGATACGTAGGCAACCCTTTACGGGGCGCGGCCACTTTAATTTTTATAAATCTCGCACTCCGACATCAATTCGCTGAAGCAGCAAGAGTGATGCACGAAAATCAAGACCAGCGCGCCACGACAAGGCCTATTGCGCCCCGACAGAATTATCGCGCCGCGACAGTGTTGTCGCGCTGTGATAGGTTCAAAATCCCAGCGCCAATTTATTTTGTTGATCTGGGCGCATTTTAGTGTATTTCGGGAATTTTCGACTTCCGTACTTGTAGATACCAAATTGTGTCTTCCCAAAAACCAAACCCAGTGATGAGTACTTTTTACGTCATTGATATCGAGTAAGATGAAATGTGAAGAGTCTCGTGAATTCTTCTGTTTTCTAAAATGTTTTAATAAAAATAATTCATTCTATTTATGAAAAATGTCCTATCTAGTTTAGTTTGGTCCATAATATGGGTCAAATAATTGTGTATTTGGATGGGGCTTGAAAAGACCTTTCAAATGATATATTATAAGTCCAATTTCGATGATTAATGAGGAAGTTATGGCCAAAATACTAAAATGAGCCCAAACTGGATTTTACCTACGGCCCAATGATCATGTGGATGGTCCAAAGGTTTAATACCATTCTGATGAGTGTCATTTTTGACACTATTTTATATATATGTTCCTTAGATTTTGGATAAGTTCCTTTAGCATTTTAGTGTTTTTATTTAGGTTTCTGATATTTTGTGGCTTGTTTCTCATTTGTGTGTTTTTATAGGTTATTGAGTGGTTTTAGAAGGTAAAAAGATCAACCAAATGAAGGAGTCAATGCGGAGCACAATTGGAAGTTCCTGCCGAGGAACTTGAGAAACTGACGGAGATGAAAACAGCTTGCTGGGCACGTTTTGTTCGTCTAGGTTCATTGAATCCACGAATTTGGGAATTCTTGGGGAATAATTCACAAGATCTACAGCTGTTGGAAAAGATAAATATGAATGAAAAGAAGATCTTATCAATTGGTTAAGATATGGAAGAGATATATTTTTCACAATTTTATCTAATTACTTTCCTTATCTTTGAAAGATTCCCAATTATCTCTTAGCCTATTTAAAGCCATGACATTATAGAGAAAGAGGAAGCCAGACACTGAAGAAGAGACGAGAGAGAAGGGAGGCTTCACTCCAAAACCCTTCTAGGGTTAGGAGTCGTTGGTCACTCTTAGTGATACATTGCAGCGAAGGAATTCGGAGTTGCCTGAGAGGAACTCAGATCCGAATATGAGAAACTTGATGGGTTCTTGTTTCGTTTTCTTTTCTTATCTTTGTATTATGAGTCCTTAGCTTGTTATGCTCAGTAACTATTAATTTGAAGCCATGTATTAAGTATTTGAGACGAGTGTTGTTGGTTTTAATGATTAATGCTTTAGAGTATTCTTGAATTATTGTTTTGTTCATACGAATGATGATTTCTTATAAGTAGGTGTACAACTATTTGTTTGGGTCTGATTTCTTTTGCTAATTAATACTACTAAGTCCGTAATTGCTTGGGAACATTAATCGAGTAGCAAACAATTGTAGAGGAGGACGTTCCACTCTATTAATTGAGAAGTAATTCTTGATCGAGGCCAAATCACGTAAGTTCCGAAGTGTTGTGGTTGTCTTGGCCTGATGTTTTCCTAGTTCTTAATGTTGTCATCAGGTTAAATTCCTTGCTCGTAGTATAGGGGTTATCTGTTGGTTAGGGTTAGTGAAAGTCGTACGGGATCTAACCATTAATAAGGGAAAACAGAGGAACTTGTTCCATAAGTCAAGCTATTCTAAAGGGTTAAGTATTATTTCTGTGATTATACATTTGCATGGTGGATTTCTATATATAGTTGCTGAGTATCTCAAGTTCCTTATCTGTTCTTGCTGTTATTAGTTTAAGTTCCTAGTTGTTAGTTGATCTTTATCCTTAAACACCCCCCAATCATTTACTTCGTTGTTTTGAGTCTTTGTTAAGTGTCTTGGATCTTATTCTTAGTTATTTGCAAGCACATTCTTCGTGGGATCGACCCCTAATTCCGCTAATTACAAGTTAGTAGTCTTAGGGTAATTATTATTAATTTGTGTGCGTTTCGACACCGCACCAAATTTTGGCGCCGTTGCTGGGGAATGTGATTATTTTGCTATCTAATTTAAGAAATTGATCCTTTTTGTTTACTTTTTTTAGGGTACGGTAACATGGATTCGTTTTTAGAAGAAGAACAGGAACTCCTTGAGATGGCGAGAAACATAAATTCCCAAATCAATGAAGATGAAGATGATGAGGAAACTTCAGAGGCTGGTTATATGGCTATGTCCAATGTCTTTGCAAGGCTTACAGAGATCCAACGCCTTAAAGAAGTGGAAGAAAATAAGAGCAGATTTGTTCAAGTTCCTTTGGAAACTACTGATAATTTATATGCAGGAACTCAACGCTGTTCTGACTTATATGAAGGAGCTTATGGTTTACAGGGAGTGAATGATTATGATTCTACTATTGCATATTCATTTGAGTATCCTTCATCTGCTTTTATTTCTGATTTTCCACCAAGTTTCTCCTCTAATTTTGATTCTTCATACATATATGACCCCATGCATGATCAAGTTTCTAATTCTTCCTTAGCCAATCTTGTGGAACAATTTGGAAGGGATACTAATGCGCGGTTAGATTCCTTAGAAAATATGATTGGACAATTAGCTAATCTTGTATGTGACCTAGGAACCGATAATTTTGATGATGCAACCTTGAATCCTAATGACCCTAGTGGTAACACGCTAAGTTTGGGGAAAAAGGAAGAGGAACTTATTGAGGTTGAGTCACTTAACTATGAGGAAGTTATGGAAACGGAAATTAAAGTCAATAATTTTGTAATGCATGATTCTTTTGTTGACCAATCTTATGAGGAACTTGATGATTCGAATGGAAATTATGATATTAATTGTTCCTTGTTTGATGGCAAGTCATTTGATTTATTTAAGGATGAAGTTTCTGTGCCTATTATTCAATTTTCTTCTTTACCTATGATTCCATGTACGATTGAGTCTAGTTTTTCATATAAGCATGTTGTTCCTTTAGTTGAGTCTAATGTTGTTTTGTGTGTCCCTTACTTTTCTTTTTGTGAAAAGAAGGATGAGTGGATTAGCATGGAACCTTTTTATGATAAAATTGAATGGAATGAGAAGTTACATGCTAAATATGATGTGGATTACATACCTCGTGTTAAAATGAAAATTTTGCAGGTTTGTAATCTGAAGTTCCATTGGCCACTTACATCTACGGAGATGGCCTTGGCTGAAGCTGCTTATCAAAGTGCTGGAGTTTGACTGGAACTTGCTGGACGGTCAAGCCTATGACTTAATATAAGGGCGCTGCTTGGGAGGCAACCCAAGGATGTTTCTTTTCCCTATCTTTTTATTGCTTTTTAGTCGTTTAATAAATCATGCTTTCTTATTTTTGTTTCTTTATCGCATGTCAAGTTCCTACATTGAGGACAATGTAGAGTTTAAGTGTGGGGGAGAGGAAAATGATAAGAGCATATGTGTTACTAGGGGTTACCACCTCTAAACTTCTTGGAAAGACTAACTCTTGGGAAAGATAATAAATTCTAATCTAATAGTTTTTATTAAACTGACATTTTTGAAGTTATGCACAAAAGATTTCCGTCTCTAGCAATTATGACAAATAAAGTGTTTTTGAAATTTGACTTGTAAGCAATTTGGAACACTACTTTGTTGGCTTAAGATGTGGTGATGTTGGGAAGGACCTTTGCTTATTTAATCCACCTAATTAGTATTTGGTGTTTTCTATGGTGACTTTTCACTGCTCTTGGTTACTGGAGAATTACTTGACTTTCTTAAGAAACGAGGGAAAATGGTTCAAACGAAAAAAAATTGAAAAGTGGATTAGTAATCCAAACTGTGAGGAAATTGAACCATTATAAAAGAAGAAAAAGAGAGAAATTTTATCGGTTCCTGAGATAAAGGAACTAAGGAAAAGCAAATTAAAAAGCCTCAAAAGCACTGTCAAAAAGCAAAGTATCGAGTACTCCTTTGAGATCAATGGGTGGCAAGTGCAATGACATATGAAAGGAACGATCCATGTACTTAGGTAAGTGCCTTTTTTACGAGAAAGCATCAAGGAATCAACTGAAAGACAATAATGGTCCAACTTGACTAACCTGATTCTATGGGCCAATACACTTGCACTAGAGCACCTAGATTGCTTATGAGTTAATTGTGTTATGATTTTGAAATTGCTAGAGTATGGGAGGAATTTGTATGCATAGCTTGCTAATCTAACAAGTAACTTTGTGTTCGTTGTATAAATCTGACTAATCTAACAAAAGTTATGTTTTAATTTATTGTGGAGTACTTATGAGTCCATGTCAAGTAAGAGAGGTTTGGTGGTATATAGATTTATTTTCTGTGTGAGTGCTTTGCTCGAGGACGATCAAAGATCTAAGTGTGGGGGAATTTGATGAGTGTCATTTCTGACACTATTTTATATATATGTTCCTTAGATTTTGGATAAGTTCCTTTAGCATTTTAGTGTTTTTATTTAGGTTTCTGATATTTTGTGGCTTGTTTCTCATTTGTGTGTTTTTATAGGTTATTGAGTGGTTTTAGAAGGTAAAAAGATCAACCAAATGAAGGAGTCAATGCGGAGCACAATTGGAAGTTCCTGCCGAGGAACTTGAGAAACTGACGGAGATGAAAACAGCTTGCTAGGCACGTTTTTTTCGTCTAGGTTCATTGAATCCACGAATTTGGGAATTCTTGGGGAATAATTCACAAGATCTACAGCTGTTGGAAAAGATAAATATGAATGAAAAGAAGATCTTATCAATTGGTTAAGATATGGAAGAGATATATTTTTCACAATTTTATCTAATTACTTTCCTTATCTTTGAAAGATTCCCAATTATCTCTTAGCCTATTTAAAGCCATGACATTATAGAGAAAGAGGAAGCCAGACACTGAAGAAGAGACGAGAGAGAAGGGAGGCTTCACTCCAAAACCCTTCTAGGGTTAGGAGTCGTTGGTCACTCTTAGTGATACATTGCAGCGAAGGAATTCGGAGTTGCCTGAGAGGAACTCAGATCCGAATATGAGAAACTTGATGGGTTCTTGTTTCGTTTTCTTTTCTTATCTTTGTATTATGAGTCCTTAGCTTGTTATGCTCAGTAACTATTAGTTTGAAGCCATGTATTAAGTATTTGAGACGAGTATTGTTGGTTTTAATGATTAATGCTTTAGAGTATTCTTGAATTATTGTTTTGTTCATACGAATGATGATTTCTTATAAGTAGGTGTACAACTATTTGTTTGGGTCTGATTTCTTTTGCTAATTAATACTACTAAGTCCGTAATTGCTTGGGAACATTAATCGAGTAGCAAACAATTGTAGAGGAGGACGTTCCACTCTATTAATTGAGAAGTAATTCTTGATCGAGGCCAAATCACGTAAGTTCCGGAGTGTTGTGGTTGTCTTGGCCTGATGTTTTCCTAGTTCTTAATGCTGTCACCAGGTTAAATTCCTTGCTCTTAGTATAGGGGTTATCTGTTGGTTAGGGTTAGTGAAAGTCATACGGGATCTAACCATTAATAAGGGAAAACAGAGGAACTTGTTCCATAAGTCAAGCTATTCTAAAGGGTTAAGTATTATTTCTGTGATTATACATTTGCATGGTGGATTTCTATATATAGTTGCTGAGTATCTCAAGTTCCTTATCTGTTCTTGCTGTTATTAGTTTAAGTTCCTAGTTGTTAGTTGATCTTTATCCTTAAACACCCCCCAATCATTTACTTCGTTGTTTTGAGTCTTTGTTAAGTGTCTTGGATCTTATTCTTAGTTATTTGCAAGCACATTCTTCGTGGGATCGACCCCTACTTCCGCTAATTACAAGTTAGTAGTCTTAGGGTAATTATTATTAATTTGTGTGCGTTTCGACACCGCACCACATTCCTAAACCAGTTAGGATTAATTAGAAGCTTCTATTAGTTTCTAAAAGATCTTAATTATACTTTTTAAAAAGATAAGATTAAAGAATTTGAAATTGAATAATACTTTCCTTTTTTAAGTCCTAATTCTATTCGAATTTAAAGAAGTTCAAAGAGAGTCAGATATTATTTTTGTGCCTCATAATTTTTACCCAAATTTTATATTTTTGGATAAATCTTGAAATTATCTTTCCAATGATATATTATAATATTAATTTTGAGCTATAATGAAAAAGATATGAAAGAAATACGAAACTCTATCTAAAACTGACACACTTCCACTATTTCGGCCATATATTTTATTCTACAAAAGATTTTAATCTGATTCCAATTGTATTGGAAAGTAGACTTCAAAATCTTTCCAACGAAATATTATATGCCTTATTTGGACTTGTGGATTAAAAGTTATGATAAAAACAAAATCCGTAAAAAACTGTTTTTAATCGCTATGCGATAATTCTATCGTGCCGCAATAGTCCTTATCTTGCCGCATCAAAAGGAATTTTAATCCGATTCGAATTCTCATTCTTTTCTAAACGTTTCGGATGTTTTCTCTGTAAATAAGGTTGATTTCCTTCATTTTAATCACCAACAATCATCAACAATCATCTAATTCTTTCTCTTTTTAAGCTAAAGCTTATTCTTTCGTTCTCTCTCTTGATTTCTAAGCCTAGCCTTTTCAAAATACAATACCGCATTCACGAGTCTTAGACATACCTAACCAAGCTCGAAGTTGCTTTCGCCCTAGACGTGAAAGGTTAATAATTTCTGAGGGTTTGGTCCCAAATCACTATTTCAATTATTTAAATTAATTGTTTGATTTAATATTTTCCTTGAAGTTACTAACGTGTGTATTGTTTTGATAGAAAGAGATACGAGGCAACAAAGTAAGCAATTTTATTGTTTTATTTTGTATGTTTAGATTATTTTTTATTCCTAGTATCATGTTAGGATGATTATTTATTGCTTTCTAGTATCATGATTATGTTGCTTCCTATTTCTTCTATCATGTTAGGGTTAAAGCTTTGATTTTTAATGTTTAGTGACATGCTAGGATTTGTTATTAATATTGTTAGGATCATGCCTAGGATCTTGCTAATATTATGCTTTGATGAGATTACGATGATGATGATTTGTTGTATCAATTAATATTATGATGTTGCTTAATATTATTGTTATTGCTTGATCACGCCCTCTCTTGTAGGATTAAAGGGAATTTGTACTTGAAATCGCGCTTAATAAGATAACTAATAATTTTCTTTAGGCTAATGTGATTTTAATTCAAGTGATTGCCAATAATAGGTCTGTTTGTGCATTAATATTCAACCAACATAGATTAAACAGGTTTAGGATTAATATATTGATTGTATGTTAGTTAGAAAGCGCACATGAATATGAGAAAAATAAAATAGAGGCCTATTTTTAGGGCAGGTTTAATCTATTTTAGGTTGGATTTGTACCTTCATCCCCGAATATCCAGTCATGATTCCAGACTGCTATGGAGTTAGCGATCTCATGGATCGTGAAGAGGTGTAACCTTCACCCTGTGAACGGTTTACAAGTTTCTAAAACTTGTTGGCGACTCTTTTGCTCTAGCTTTCTTCCCTTTGGACGCCACCATGCTTAAGTGTATGATCACAGTGGGGCTCAAGTATGGGATGCTTGAAATAATTTTTAACACCCTAGAAATTCCTTTCCTTTGAAATACCTGTTTTGCCCTGTATAAAACTTTAATTAGGAATATCTAAGACATTACCTCCACCGTGATAACGGCTAAGGCAACTATCAAAGACACACAGCGGAAGACTAATTTCAAAACAATCAAAACAAGTCAACTTGACAAGTCAATCAACGAAAGTAAAGTCAAACCAAAGTCAAACGAAGTAAAATAAAATCAACCTACAACTTGGAACCATTATAGGCCCTTATTAAAACCAAACCAAGCTCAAAACCTTTTTGTTAGTCACGCATAACAATATTATCATAAATAATTAAAGCAATAAACACATACATCATATACTTATAGAAACTAGCATGATTCGCTTTTCACTCATGCCCATTCATGAAAATGCTTCATCACCTGAAAAGCTTATCTCTACCTATTTCCACTACTCTCCATTAAAAATGGGTCATCATAGGGCCATGATAAAGACAAGGCCAATAACACACAAAACACACAATCAGCAAAGCTGAGTACATAAGCGTAATTAACACACTAGCATACAATTCCCTATCAACACACTACTTACCTTGTTGCACCTGTTTTTCAAGCATACAACATTCAATGAAAATTCTCACTAGACACTAAATAATTTATTTAGCGTTGATTATGCATCGAACGGGTTTCCCACTAACCTCCCCCAATAAATTGAGGTTACTGACACGGGAGCTAACCGTGCATGCATAAAAAACCACTCGTAAGTGGCGGAATTCCTGCGCATAATAATAATAAAAGGAATGTACAGCATCCTGTACAACATCCCCATAACTCCCCCCATATGTTCATACTCAAGGTATATACGTTCCAAGAGTTTTGGTGCATAATCTCTTTCACTTTACGTTATTTACAGATTATTAAACTTGGTGATGACCCTCAAACCATAATCATTCAATCAACAATAATTAATCAAACCATTCAATATACCAATTTAATTCTTGAATAATTAGTGATCATATAATATTTAATGTTGAACCCTTTTAATTCTACCTCAATGTCAAAGACACCTTAAACGCATAAAGCGCCACAAATCCTATCCCTCGGTGTGAAAAACACCTTAACTGCACTAAGGCACCAACATACAATTTATTCCTCGTGTACATAGACACTTATATAGCTCCTTCCTCATGCTTATAGCATCAATAAAAATTATATGAACCATAATAAAATTCCTTTTCAATGTTCCAAACCAAATTAAACATTTAGTTTAATTAAACATGCTCTCTATCATGCCATAAATAAATATGTGGTTCGTAAATAATATTCCAAGCTATTATTTTCCATTCAATAATCCATCACAAATAAATCATGTTTCATAATCCAATCACTAGCAACTTCCAAACCACAATTTCCAATCCAAACCTAGCATGATACTACTTGGAAATCAATTAAACACCTTTAGCATGCTACTACATCAATATAATTATGCTAAGTACGCGAACGTACCTTGTATACGATCTTAATATCGCCACAATTAATAAAAATCGCTCACTTCAAAGTCTCCTACAATTTAAAATTATAGAAGAGTATTAAAATCCACTCTACACAAATTTTCAGCAATATATACTACTATAAAACCCCTCATAATTTGTTTAAAATAAGCTGAAATTATATTTAAAACATCATACTTTAATCCCAATTAATGGGTAATTAAAATTCCTTAAAGAAACTTGATTTCTAATGCTTTACCAAAAATTCCAGAACTATATTTTCATTAAAACTTGCTGTAATTTAGTCTTAAAACACTTTAATCAAAGGTTCACACCATTATATATCATAATCCTTCAATAATTTATAAATCAAGAACCTAGGGTTTCAAAAATTGGGGCTTTTTAATTAAAAACATAATCTGAAAATTAATTAATATATTACTCATAATCGAACATCAAAAATCAAATCACAAAACCCATAATTAATATTTAGATCTAGGATTAAATTGGTTTTTAAAACAAAGATTAAATATTTTTTTTTACATTCGAAAAAGGGGAGGAAGAATGCAGCGGCAGCCACCACGCCGGCTGCCAGCGCCGGTGGCCGCCTGCTGCCGGCGGCTGACACTGCTGGCGCGCGGCAGCCACCTGCTGCCGGTGGTCGGTAGTGGTGGTGGGAAGGCAGCCGAAAAAAAGAAAAGGGGAAGGGAAAAAGGAGAAAGAAAAAAGAAAGAAAATAAGGAAAAAGGAGGGAGAAGTTTACCTTGGGTTTTCTCCACTCTGGGCAAAGTTTGATTTGCCTCATATGTGGGATATTTATACCCCTTCTCTAAGACCCTTCTCCCTAAGCTTTCCTTTTTAATTTTCCTAATCCCATCCCTAATAAAACTTTACTAAAATAAAGCTTTCCTAAATTAAACCCCAACTTAATTAAAATAATTAATTAAATAAACTTTCCTTTTATAAAATATTTCCAAACTTATTAAAATAAATAATTAAAATACTTTAATTAAGACATTTCAATTCAATTAAATACTTCTCAAAATACTTATTTTAAATAAAATACGTATAAAAATACGAGGTATTACATAATTCCCTACAGTATTCGAACTATTTTCGAAATTTATTCAAGTCGTTTTCATTGCTTTAATAAAATAAATGTTTATTTTCAACATAAAGAGTTAATTTAATTAAAAAATATGAAAAAATGCATTAATAATTAATAAAATAAAATACATTATTGATGAAATTAAAAAGCTTAAAAAATAAAATTGACTTGAAAATAAATGTTTCATAAATTGGAAGTGAAGCAATGCTTTAATCGATCTTCTCTTTTCTAGCCCTCTTCCAATTTTTGTCTGCTTCCTCTTCATCATCCATCTCTTGCACCAATAGGGATCCCTTAGATGATCTGCATACAATTTTTGTAGAGATAGTTTCTCCTTTAGCCATTATACCATGCTTCTTTTCAATCCATACTTTCTTTCCTGTAGAGTCAGCTTTCCTTTTCCCTTTTTCTTTTGCAATACTCTTTTTCTTAGGCATAATAGGAGTCTTGAATTCAACTCTTGCACCTAGGCGATCTTTAACACTAGTTTTGTACATGTTCCGAACTTTGTTCTTGTCCTTTTGAGATCTACCAAGTAGCCACTGCTTCACATCTCTAGACAAAGGAGGAGGAACCTTGTGGCAAACAACTTCCCACAAAGGTCTAGCACACCAATAGTTGTCAAAATTTTCTACATCTGGTGAAACAGGAAATTCATAAGGACGACAAAGATCCCCGGAAAGAATGGTTTGAGCAAGGCCATATTGTCTCCTTACTCTACAAGGATAGTAGAAAGTCAACTTAGACAAGCTTGGAAGACGACAAGAAGGTTGAGTATTGACACTGATCATCTTTATGGAAAAACGGAAGGAATGGAGAAGTCGCGAGTTTCAAAGACTCTACTCCACTCTCGACGACCCATCTTTATGGAAAAATGTTTCTTTCTTCTTACAAAAAAATTTGGTGTATATTTTTCAATGTTGTCAGGAGGGCTAATTAATTCAAGCCTTTCCATTAGCTAAATCTGCAAAAATTCAATGCAAGTAATTAATATTACTATACAAAATTAAAATATTTTTGATTTCTGTTATTAAAAATATTGATTTTCTACCTGTAATAAAATTGGAGAGCCTCGAAGAGGTGCTTTAGGGTCCTTTAATTCATCCAAACTAAGCATAGTCTCTCCAGCAATTAATGGCATTGGATTTCTCCCTGAGTCGACTTGCTCCATGATAGATATCAAGATTGCTTGACCTTCATGAATGTTTCCACTAGTGAGGAGATATTGGCTAAACATACAAAAGAGGAAAGCCCTCCTCTTATAAACATGTAAAGACTCAGATCGTGGTCTATCAAAATAAAAACTAGCAAATTCTTTCAAATTGATCACATTCCCATGCACTATATCCTTCAAATCCCTATCCCTAAGGTTGAGAAAACGCTCAAAATCTTTATAATAATATTCACTCACCTTAGGAATTACGGCAAGATCTAAAGAAGGAAAGCCAAGAATGGCACTAAATTCTTCCCGTAAAGGGCAAATTTCATCATAACCTAGTTTAAAGCAATGGGTATTTGAGTCCCAATATTCTAAGGCGGTATGAATAAAGTCTATATCAAGATCTACCCCCTTAATACCATACAAACCCCCCAAGTGAAAAAAGTCAAGCTCTTTCCTCTCCTTAGCAGTCAAAGACCGGCATCATTCATGAGTAAAATCACTAAAAGTCTTAGCCATGACTACTTGGTTGAAAAATTAACAAGTTAAGTATCTTTAATCTGCTCGAATTATTCTGAAATCGGCATATTTGGGGGCTATTTATAAACAAGGATTGACGCAAATCGAATCCTGAACGGATTCGGGAAAATTAAAATATAGCGCCGCGATAAGGCTATCGCGATGCGATAAGAATATCGCGCCGCGATATAGCTGTCGCTCCGCGATAGCCTTCTCTTGCCTACGTCAGCGTCACGCGTTATACTGGCCGCGTCTTTTTCAACATTGACTCGATTTGTACTTTGATTTTACGGTTTTTCATCCTTTCAGAGCCTTATCCAAATCTACTTTTGGCAACTTTCCTTCAAATACATATTCCACATTGATTATTCTTAAGTTTAAATAATTAAGCTTATTTTTAATCAAACTTCATGTTATTTTTCATTTTTTCTTTTGAGGGAGAAAGTCAGATACCCTCCATTAGTAATAAAAATGACGGATATGTTTGCGTAAAAAATTTGTCACAATTTTTCACACACTCACATGCACATGCAAATAAAAAATAAAATGCAAAAAATTAGAATAGACATAATAATAAAAGTATGTATATACAATATGTCTAAAATATAAGTGTCATAGCAAAGTCCTATACATGTCAAATAAAAAATGAACATAGGTACATCTATGATCCCGGAGGACGAATCCCGAATGTGTTGTAAAATCGCAAAGTTCGGGGAGTCCCCTCCTGCCCAGCATCAGCCTCTTCAGTCGGAGGAAAAGTAAGAGTAGGGCTAGTCCAACCAAGCTCACCGTGCTATGGCTCCTGATAAGGTGGTTGCTGCGACGACGAGCCAACCTCGTACGTCCCACCAGCCATAAAAGGAATCGGCACCGAAGCATCCTAACCAGGGGGCTGCCTAACATCCCCCTCAGTAGAGGAACCAGAACCCTCTACGACGACAGTGTGGGTCGACCCCTCTCGTTAGCCCTGATCCTCAACCGAGGTGCGGCGCCGTCTCGATCCAGAGCCAAACCTCTCTCTCCTACTCTTAGGTCTCGTGCGAGTACGTGTCGGAGGGACAGGCTGAAATAGAAATGTAACACCCTAGAAATTCCTTTCTTTTAAAATACTTGTTTTGCCTTGTTTAAAACTTTAAATAGGAATATCTAAGACATTACCGCCACCGTGAAAACGGCTAAGGCAACTATCAAAGACACACAACGGAAGACTAATTTCAAAACCATTTAAAACAAGTCAACTTGAAAAGTCAATCAACAGAAGTAAAGTCAAACCGAAATCAAACGAAGTAAAATAAAATCAACCTACAACTTGGAACCATTATAGGCCCTTATTAAAACCAAACCAAACTCAAAACCTTTTTTTAAGTCACGCATAACAATATTATCATAAATAATTAAAGCAATAAACACATCATATACTTATAGAAACTAGCAGGATTCGCTCTTCACTCATGCCCATTCATGAAAATGCTTCATCACCTGAAAAGCTTATCTCTACCTATTTCCACTACTCTCCATTAAAAATGGGTCATCATAGGGCCATGATAAAGACAAGGCCAATAACACACAAAACACACAATCATCAAAGCTGAGTACATAAGCGTAATTAACACACTAGCATACAATTCCCTATCAACACACTACTTACCTTGTTGCACCTGTTTTTCAAGCATACAACATTCAATGAAAATTCTCACTAGACACTAAATAATTTATTTAGCGTTGATTACGCATCGAACGGGTTTCCCACTAACCTCCCCCAATAAATTGAGGTTACTGACACGGGAGCTAACCGTGCCAGCATAAAAAACCACTCGTAAGTGGCGGAATTCCTGCGCATAATAATAATAAAAGGAATGTACAATGTCCTGTACTTTAGTAGAAGTTATGGTTAAATATAAAACCCCATAACTCCCCCCCATATGTTCATACTCAAGGTATATACGTTCCAAGAGTTTTGGTGCGTAATCTCTTTCACTTTACGTTATTTACATATTATTAAACTTGGTGATGACTCTGAACCATAATCATTCAATCAATAGTAATTATTCAAACAACCAAAAATATGCCAATTTAATTCTTGAATAATTAGTGACCACATAATATTTAATGTTGAACCCTTTTTTTTTTAATTATATTCTACCTCGGTGCCAATGACACCTTAAATCCATAAAGCGCCACAAATCCTCTCCCTCGGTGTTTAAACACCTTAAGTGCACTAGGGCACCAAAAATATAATTTACTCCTTGTGTACAAAGACACTTAAATAGCTCCTTCCTCATGCTTAAAGCATTAATAAAAATTATATAAACCATAATAAAATTCCTTTTCAATATTTTAAACCAAATTAAACGTTTAGTTTAATTAAGCATACTCTCTAACATGCCACAAATAAATATGTGGTTCATAAACAATAATTCAAACTGTAATTTTCCATCCAATAATCCATCACAAATAAATCATGCTTCATAATCCAATTTACCAATAACTTTCAAGTCATAATTTCCGTTCCAAATCTAGCATGATACTACTTGTAATCAATTAAACACATTTAGCATGCTACTACATCAATAAAATTATGCTAAGTACGCGAACGTACCTTGAATACGATCTTAATATCGCCACAATTAATAGAAATCACTCACTTCGAAATCTCCTACAATTTAAAATCATAGAAGAGTATTAAAATCCTCTCTACACAAATTTCTAGCAATATATACCATTATAAAACCCCTCATAACTTAATTAAAATAAGCTGAAATTATATTTAAAACATCATACTTAAATCCCAATTAATAGGTAATTGAAATTCCTTAAAGAAACTTGATTTTCAAAGCACTACCTAAAATTCCAGTATTATATTTTAATGAAAACTGGCTATAATTTAGCCTTAAAACACTTTAATCAAAGGTTTACACCATTATATATCATAATCCTTCAATAATTTATAAATCAAGAACTTAGGGTTTCGAAAATTGGGGCTTTTTAATTAAAAACATAATCTGAAAATTAATTAACATAATACTCACAATCAAACATCAAAAATCAAATCCCAAAACTCATACTTAACAATTAGATCTAGGATTACACTAGTTTTTCTTTCTTTTTTTTTTTAAGAAGAGGTGGCAGCCGACAGCCACCTGGCTGTTGCCGGCGGCTGGCGCTGCTGGCGGCCACCGATGCTGGTGGTCGGCCTGTGGTGGAGGGGGAGCCAAAAAAAAGGGAAGGGAAAAAGAGAAAGAAAAAGAAAGAAAATAAAGAGAAAAGGGAGAGAAGTTTACCTTGGGTTTTCTCCACTCTGGGCAAAGTTTGATTTGCCTCATGTGTTGAATATTTATACCCTTCTCTAAAACCCTTCTTCTTAAACTTTCCTCTTTTAATTTTCCTAATCCCTTCCCTAATAAAACTTTACTAAAATAAAACTTTCCTTAAATTAAACCCCAACTTAATTAAAATAATTAATTAAATAAACTTTCCTTTTATAAATATTTCCAAACTTATTTAAAATAAATAATTAAAATACTTTAAATAAAACAATTCAATTTAATTAAATACTTCTCAAAATACTTATTTTAATTAAAATACGTATAAAAATATGAGGTATTACAAGAAAAGTAAGCCAAGTTAAGTACACAGATAAAAACTAAAGTAATCAAATGCAAGAAAATAGACATACCTTCTGCCACATCGCTGTCACGGCGACACAGCCTCACAAGCTGGTAACGAAAGAATGCATATAGAAAAGAATCAGAGATAAGCTTACCGAAGTCTGACGGCGTAGAATCGATCTCTCCACCAAACACCACTCCTCAAGGGCTGGAGGTATCATCTCCTCTATGGGTCCAAAAGACCCTTGGTAGGTGATAGACATAGGTGGAGGTACAAACTCTGCAGCAGCCGCCTCCTGCAAAATTAAACTCTAACAGTCTAGGTCGTCAACCGCTACCAAAAGATAAACAAATCAAAGAGATAAAGCATACCTCCTCCTCCTCCAAAATACAAGGCGGTGGAGCCAATCGCTGCAAGAGCTTCCTAGCATAATACTAGGACGGATGACTATGTCTCTGCCAACCATCACCAGCCGCAGATCTCTCCATATGAGTCCGTAGAGCCTCCTGATCCATCATATGTAGTGGAGGACGTCGCGAAACTACAAAAAACTCCGTAGAGTGCTGAATCACGACTCTCTCACCGAAGTACACCACAACGTCATACGTCCCCTGGAAATAACGGCGCTGAGCTGAATACGCAACAACTTGCGCTGGAACGTCCAAATCAGCCCATGGAAAAGAGGCTCAGGCCCTTGTAAAAGAGATAGCCATGAGTCAGAATCATGTTGAACAAAGCAAACAGAAATAACAACAACAATGCATACCGAGAGAAGTGCCACTCGAACAAGTCTGGCAGTAGTCAGGCCAGGATAATACCCTCTCTAACTAGCAGCAACGGGGAGCCCTTGCGGCGAAGGCCTGACTGGCGACAAAGATGGAAGATACTCGTAGAACCATACCTGTAATGACGGGGAAGGGTGAGCGAAAACTAAACGTGCGTCAAAAGAAAGCTTCTGAAAGTAGAATATACCTCTTCGATCCTCCAGAAGCTAGAAAGTGTGACCTCCTCCTCATAGTCACGATGGCGACAGGCGAGTCGCAATCCCAACAAGAATTCAGCATAGGCCAAACTTGTCCAATCAAGAGTCCCGACCGCTCGCAAGTCGCGGAGGGCAGGCAGATAGTAGAGTAGCGCTCGGCTACCCTTGTCAGGAGAAAAGGACCTGAGAGCAAAATTAGAACAAAGATGTGCACCCGTTGCTCAGGGGTGGTCACATCATCTTGAAAGGCCTCTGCAAGCAGAGACCGGCAAATGGAGCGGCCGCTCAACTATACTGATCGCGACTCAGCACGGGCCCGAACAACAATAGGACCCAGCAGCTCGTCCACCTCTGGCGACAAAAGGTAATATCCTTACATAGAGGAACCGCCATCGACTGGAACTCCAGTCCAGTAATCATAGAGAGGTCGAAGGGAATGACGGTCATCTCACCCCATGGAAAATGGAATGTGTTGGTGGTGTCCCAAAAGAACTCCACCAAACCACGTATAATGAAGTGACTCGACCGTAGGGAGTAGAGGGCCCGAGTGGCCTGCACCAGAGGAGTCAAGCCGCATGACTCCCACAATGCGCGCAGCTTTGCGCTGTTGATAAAGTAAGTATCGTACAAATGACCGATGGTATCGTTGCTCGAACCATGGCAACGAACCTGCTCGTTGGTCATACCGAGACGAACGTGCTCCGAAATGTGGAACCTGGGTGTGAAATACAGGGTCTGCCCATCCCACTCAGGGAACTCCCCAAGGCTAGTGGAAGTCCCCTCGCTTGCATCGACAGGCTCGTCCTCCCAGTGAGCCTCGCGAGAACGAGAGCCAGAACCTCGACGATGAGTCATGCTAATCATGTTCAAGAACATAAAAACAGTAAATTGATGGTCCTGTAGTATCTAAAGTTCGCCTAGCGACATGATACTATGTTCGTAAAAAAAAAAACAGAGTACGTAGTACTAAAATAGAGCATGTTTTTGATTCAACAATAACAAGCAATTTTTGAGCAATCAAACAATTTCTTGCAATATTATGGCAAATATTGTGACAAATTAAGCATGAAAAGCAAGCAAAAAACATGAAGAACAAGCCACATTATGTTCACAAACTCAAGGTGTTCGTCAATGGCAACTTGCTCGTTTCTTCACCAAATCGAGCCAAACAAGTTTCAAAATACTCCCAAGGCAATATACAAACATGAACAAAGTGGTTTCATGACAAGAAATTCGACAAACAAAGCAAAATAAGCAAAATTGATTTCGGATTTTTCGAAAATTGGCTAATAAAAACGCATCAAATTCGCACAAAATAGAGTGAGTTTGGGAAAAACTTACATAGATCGGCAAACTAGAGATCACAAGCTTCGATTTGCAAAAAACTTGAGCAAATTTCGTTGAGAAACGAAGGAGAATGAGCAAAATGAAATTTTCGAGCGAAAACGGAAAAAATGAGGTAGCAAAGGCGAAATGAGGAAGAAGGGGTTTAAATTTGGAAAACCCGACTCCATCGCGACGCGATAAGGTTATTGCGCTGCGATAAGGCTATCGCGACACGATAAGCCTGGCGCGCCGCGATAGCACGTGGCAGTAGGCGATGGCCTCTTTTCCTCAGTGATGCAACTCCTTGGCCCCATATTGGTTTATGTGGACCTTATTCAGCAAATTGGGTTCCTTGGTACGCCAGTTAGCCCCTATAAGCAAGTTGACATGATTAGCAGTCGGCTCGATTACAATCACAGTAAGTGATCGACCTGATAATGATCGTCTCACTTAGCTTAAGTGCCTAACATTGGCTCATCGCAAGCATCGAGATATAGGTTCATAGCAAAATAAAGTAAAGCAACAACACAACAGACATTCAAGCAAAGCACAGGCAAAGCATAGGCAAACTGAGGATCGTTACAAGCAGAATGATCTTCGACGACGTTTCCTAAGATGTGGAGGGTTGTCACAAATAGCTGAGGATCATTACAACCAGAATGATCTTTAACGGCGTTCCCTAAGTTGTGGAGGGTTGTTAACAACTAAAGATGACCACAAGCAGAGTCACCTTCGACAATGATCCCTAGCTAGTGGAAAATTGTCACGAAAGCAAGAGATGGCTACAAGTAGAGTTATCTCCGACTATATTCCTTAGCTTGCGAAAGATGGTCACAAAACAGCAAAAGATTGCTACAAGAAGAGAAATCTTTGATGGTATTCCCTAGCTTGCGGAAGACTGTCACAACGGAAATGAAGGCAGCTACAAGCGGAGCGGTCTTCGACGATATCCCCTAGCTTGAGGGAGATCGTCACAAAATGCAGCACTAAAATTCGGTTACCCTAGAGACGTGTGCTCGACGGTTTAAGATACGCATTTTTAACTCTTTTATCTGTTTAACTAACGATAGTTTGCAGGTATCGGTGTTACAAGAATGATTTAGGATCGCAGAACGTTCTGAATCATTCTCCGTCCCTATCTCTACTTTGACTATCGTTTTCGAAACTTATGTTTCTCTAAACTCAGTCAAAGTGGGGGCTTCTGTAGACACCTGATTGTGTCTCCCCAAAACCAAACCCAGTGATGAATATCTTTCACGTAATTTGATTATCGAACGAGGTGAAATGCAAAAGAGTCTCGTGATGCACCTGTTTTTAATAAAATATTTCTTTCTGTTTTCGAAAATCTTTCTTTTCGCACCTTATTTATGGAAAACGTCCAGTTTAATTTAGTTTGGTCCATGATATGGGTCCAATAATAGTGTAGTTGGATGGGGTTTGAAAAGAGCTTTCCAACGATATATTATAAGCCCAATTCCGATGAATAATGAGGAAGTTATGGCCAAAATACTAAATTGGGCCCAAAATGGTTTTATATGGCCCAATGATCAAGTGGAGGGCCCATTAATTATCATTCCTAAAGTTATTAGGAATTACTTTAATTTGCTAGATTAATCTATAATGGCCTGTTTGGTTTTAATTTCAAATTAAGGAATTGGGTCAAGTGTCTTGTTTGGGTAATGCAAATAGTTGGATTTGTATTTGGCCCAATTCCAAGTCCATTACAAAATTTGTAAAGTTTGGTGAATTTCAAATTCCAACTTAATACATGTCATTTCAATTTCTTTTGCTATTTTCTCTTCTCTCTCCACCAAAGCTCCAACAACCACAACTTTCTCTCTCTATCCTCCATTACTACAACCTCTCACTACCGTGAATTTTCCTTGTCTACAACTTTTGTTCGATGATTGTTATACATGCACCTTGTCACCAACCTATGCTCTACGCACAGAATATCTCAATCTTTGAACAATTTTGACAACAAATCTTAAAATTACAAGCTGTTTTTGGTAGATTTGAAGCAAACTACAATTACTAAAGCATTGATGCCATCTAAATTAAGCTACTTTGGTAATTTTACATCCGATTTTTTTTTCAATTCAAATAATAAAATTGGGGCAAAAATTAGGTTAAAAATATAAATTTAAAAAAAGTCTGAATTTGTATGATTTGAGCACCTAGTTGTAGCTTCCGATGACATCATTGTATGATTTGATGATTAATTTGATTACCAAAGAAGTTGATGCTTGTAGGTGTTGTTGTCATTCAATTAGTTAACCATTGATTAATGTAGATATATCATTCATAAATTTCCAGATTTACTTCACAAATTCTACTCACCTCCAAACACCATTTAGAATTTGAAATCATAGAATTGAAATTCTAATGTTTCCCAAACATATAATTTGAAATTGAATTCTATGATTTGTAATTCTAGATTTGAAATGAATCATTTGAAATTAATTACTTGTATCCAAACACAACCTAAGGTTATTTTAAACTCTAATAGAGTTAGGATTAATAATTATATTTTTATTTAGAAAAGATAAAGAATTTAATTTGAAATAAAACAAGTTTTTAAAAGATAAAACTGATTTTAATTTAGATAGATTACGGAGTCTAATTACCTAAATATATTGGGAAAAGGACTCCGTACAGGATTTTTATCTTGATCAAGCCATCGCGCTGTGGAGAGCCATAGTTATGTAATACCCCTCATGATTACTTTAAAGGAGTTTGATATACTATTCATATCATCCAAGGTGCATCTTCCTTTTACGGAGCCCATATGCTAAGATACTCCATAGTAAAGCGTGCTTGGCTGGAAGTAGTCTTGGGATGGGTAACATCATGGGAAGTTTTCTTGGGGTGCGCATGAGTGAGGACAAAATGCACTGGAAGGACTCGTGTTGGTCTTGTGAGGACAGTTGTTGACCCTTGATGCGCATTTCGTGACAATAGGCCCCTCCCTAATTTGTTTAGGGTCGGGGTGTTACAGTTTGTGTTATTATATACTAGATTTAAGCCCGTTCAATGCATGTTTTTTTTTTATATTTCGTTTTGTATATTTCTTGTAAATCTCTAAATATCTAACAACTTTATTTTTTGTTTTGCTATTCTAATATGTTATAATAAATTTAAGATCAATTTTTTTCTTAAGCTTTTAAACCATTTGATTAATTTTACTCTTATCAATCATTAGTTACTTATGCAGAACTTAAATTTATTAAATTGAAGTAAATTATGAATTGAAAATGTTATCTCATTCATCGGATATTTAGATAAAATCATGAATATCAAAAAATGTTTTTTAATTAGTTTTTTTAAAATAAATTAAAGCGTATAAAAGATAATTTTTGTTTATTTTAGTAGTTTATTCACATATTAGAATCTGTGATCACAATTTACTATTTATTTTTTTACCATCTAAATTCTCAAATCTCATTCGTTACCTTTTCTTAGGTAGCAATTCTAAAATAAAAATCTAATTTTTCATTGGTCGAATTTATACTTTTATTTACGTAGCGCGCCAAATGCTTCTAAAAATGCACTTATACACTTTTAAATATGGGTTAGTGAATAAAGTATAGTATTTGTGTTATTGAAAAATTAAACTTTTTGGATATGCAAAAAAAATAAAAATTAAAAAAAAACTTTGATATATATATATATAGATGTTTGTGTGGCACTTTTTATTACGTTTGCATAGCAAACAGAGAATATAACACGTCAAGTAATAAAACAAGGAAACTTTTATCCATATAAAATTTTATGAAATAAGTTATGTTGGAGGCCCACTGCGGAAGATCAACCTCAAATATGAGAACCAAGTCGGCAGGATAGCAAGCATAACACCTACAATATCATTGTCACAAACTTTTATATGTGGATGGCCATACCGTGTGGCCACCCTTTTTTTTTTTTTGAAAGAATGGTCAGGGTTATTTAGTCATGGGTTACTCGAGTAGTCAGGGGTTACTCACTCGGTCAGGGGTTATTGGGTCGGTGATTAGGGTTACTCGTGTGTTAGCTGGCCACACGATGTGACCAACCACACACAAAAGTTGTTGTATCATCGTTCACAAACAGTTAAGAAACATAAACATCATTATTTACATAAATCAGGTAAAAATAAGGATTTTTTGACTTTTACCACAAAAAAAATCAAAAAATTGTTTTTTACCACCAAAACTTCTAAAACTTTCATTTTACCACCAAATTAAATTTTTAAAATTTTTTGATCTTCATGTCAAACACATGGTCTTTAGGGGTTTTGGGGGGAATTTTGGTTTAAGGGTCCAATTTGAGGTCAGAATTGACAAAAAATGATCGCAAATGCCTCGTTTTGCGTATTCGCAAAACGAGGCATTTACGATCAATTTTTGTCAATTCTGACCTCAAATTGGACCCAAAGGACCAACATGCCCCCCTAAACTTATGAAGAACATGTTTTGCACACGAAATTCGAGGAATTTTTTTTAAACCATTAGATTTAACAGTTTTCTTGACATTTGGTGGTAAAAACAATTTTTAGAATTTTTTTGGTGGTAAAATAAAAGTTTTAGAAGTTTTGGTGGTAAAAAATAATTTTTTGATGGTAAAAGTCAAAATTTCCTAATAATAAAACTTTTCACATTCAATCATATTAACTTTAATGATTCAAATTTTATATGTGTACTAAATACTAAAACTTAAACAATTAAAAAGAACATTGCACGAAATCATTTCCTTTTATAAATCTTCATCTACATATAATAAATAATAGAAGAAATTGTTAGAAATAATACGACCTTTAACCGGTCTTCCAAAAATAAAACGACCTTTTGATTATTCTAAAGAAAATGACATTTGACACACATCTTCGATAAATAAAATAAAAATCCGGTAACCTGTTTTATAGGTTCAAGTTGACATGTGTCGCATTATGATTGGCTATGATTTTATTTAATTTTTTTATAAAAATTAATTTATATAAACTTTTTATAAAAAAAAAGCTTAATTAAAAAATTCCCGTCCCCCTTTCCTGTTCATCCCCCTCCACTTCCCTTCCTTGTTCATCCTCTTCCTCGTTCAGTCCCCCATTCGAATGGGTCAAATTACCAACCTCGCCTCTAATTATCTCGATCCTCCTTACAATAGTGCCACCGCCGAATCGCTTCACTTCTTAATTAACATTGCGCCGTCATCCCATATTTTGACTACAACACGACTACCCTACTCTAACTATATGTTGGGTTTCGTGATGTCCGACATCACGTGGAACAAAACCCTTCCCGAGATCTGCAAAAAAATTTAAGGTAACTGACATGCATCGCATACTTGATTAATAGAGAGAGAGAAAGAATGAAAACATTCATACCTCGATGCGTGAATTCCATTAGTACGAACATGGACTCAAGAACGGCAAAAAGGCACCAAGTGTGACCCCTCCAACAAAGTCCACTCGCGCGCCCAAAACTTGGTCGAAATTACCGGCTAGGGTAATTTCAATACTACTAAACAAGAGGAACTCCTTATAAGGTTTTCTCAATTAGAGATGTCTTTTAGTGTTTTCACTCTTGTAACAATTCGCAAGAGAGGCCTCAGGTATTTATAGGAGTTGCATCTCAATCCCTTTCATTTCTAATCAATGTGGGACTTTGAGAAATTATTGCATTTAATTTAATTCTAAAATAAATTAAATACAAAGTCAAATAATCAATCAATAAGTGGCACAAATATAGGAGGGTTAGGTGAGGACCATAAGGGAGAGCCACATGGCCTCCTTGTTCTCCAAGCCACCAAACCCGCCAATCACAAAGGGGTATGACCGGTCAATATCCTTGGCCATCAAGGAATGACCGGTCAAGGCCCCTATTGACTCGGTTGGGCCTCCAACCAAAACTGCAAGCCCACGGCTGGGCCGCAAGCGCGCGCCACTCGCCATAGTCATGCTAGCACGCATCGCAGGCTCGCGCATGCTGCTAGGCTGCCTTGGCGGGCTGGCCAGCATGCCATGCAAGCCACAACTCGCTGCAAGCTTGCTAGCGTGCCTTGCTAGCAGCCTGCTGTGAGCTTGCTAGCATATGGGCTGCTTAGCGCGCCATGCTAGCAGCTCGCTGCTGCTGCTCTCGCAAGCCCACAAGCCCTTGCATGCTGCTTGGCGCTTGTGATAGTGCGTGCTAACCTAACACTCGTACGGCTAGGCCGACACGAGGCTATGTCTATACACTTGCACTTTATTGTTTGTTGATTGACTTATTTGTGCGTCTCATTAATTCCTAGAATTTAACTCAACATTTGACGTTCGGCTTCGACGCTCTAAGCTTAGAATCTGATGTCGGAATACGTTTCCTCTTGTTTGACGTATTAAGGTCTTTGGCTTAATTCGTCGCCTTAGTTTGGTTGCACGCTTGGATGTGACCCGAAGGATTCAGTTAGGTAAAGATGTGAGATTAATAATCTCACTGATCGGAGATGACCTCTAGCCTGACTTTCCGATCACTTGACTTCACTGAATAATTAACTTCGTAATTGGTTCCGAATCCTCTATCGGAATAATACACTTGTTCAAAGGACACCATTCCTTTCACTATATTACCACTACCATTGTTAAATTTGAGGTTTTAAGGTCAAATTCAATCATAATATTCCAGATATGGAAAACTTATGGTTGAAAACCAATTAAAACCATAATTCAGGATAAGTAAAAGCATGTTTTCAATTGAAATTTTGATTTAATTTCGTTGATTTTTGGATGGAAGTAATCAGTTATGGCATAAAATTGTTAAAGGAGTTATGGTTGGGTAAAGGTGAGTTTTCAAGGGAATAGTATAGGGTGGTTTTCAAGTGGGTAAGGGTTATCGATGGGTAGGGGTTGTTTTGAGTAAGGGAAAAAGGTGGTTTTGGAGTAGTTTTGTGTAAATTTTGGGTGGGTATAAGCATTTGGCCGTTATGGTGGTAGTGGCTTTGATGGGGAGGAGGGGGTTGTTATGTTTTATTTTAAATTAAAATCTATTTTCCAAAAAAAAAAAAAAAGTGGCTTTGATGGGGAGGAGGGGATTGTTATGTTTTATTTTAAATTTAAATCAATTTTCCAAAAAAGAAAAATTGTAATTTTTTTTAAAACTAGTAATTAAAATTAGGAAAAATTGCCACCATTGATCTCAACTTTGCTCCATCCGTCGATATTAATCTCAATTTTAGTTTATTCACTATCACTCCCAACTTTGTGCCCTACTAATTTTTATCATCCCCCAAGTGACTTGAAACCGGCTGAAGAGGTAAACCTTCGCTGACTTAGGATTACTTGTACACATGTTGCAACCTGATTAGTTAAAAAGTAAAAAAAAAAAAATCAAAATCAAAATCAAAAAATAAAAATTAAAAAACAAAAAAAAACCCAAAACCACCCAACGACAGCCGCACCCCCCAACGCCTAGCCAATCCTCTTCCCCCGGAGCGCCGGCCACCGCCCAGATGCCCTTTCCCTGCCTTGGTCTCGTCGCTGCCCTGGCCACCGCACGCCTGCCCCACCTCGACACACGCACACTCTCTTTCCTAGCCCACACAACCACCTAAAACAACCCCTCTTCCCCAATAACAACCACCAAAATTGGCCACAAACGGCCAAAATCGGCGAGTTTTGGGGCTGAATGGTTGATTTCAACCCCAAACCGGCCGATTTCGTCACCAATGGTTAGGATTTGGGGAATTTCGTGGCTGATTTCGAAGAGGAAAGGGAAAGTGGTCGGGGCAGCACTGACACCGGGGTAGGGGAAGGGGGAACAATTGGCGGCGCTCCGAGGGGAAGGGGGTGGGGCTGGCCTGGTCGTGGATGGCAGTGGCTGGGTATTGGTGGTTTTGGATTTTTTGTTTTTGTTTTTTTTTTATTTTCATTTTTTTAAAAATTTATTATTATTTTATTTTAGATTTTGGACCTATCACGCTTTGACACGTGTCTTGTAACCTCCTACATCAATTTGGATGACCGGTTGGGGGTGATAAAAATTAATAGGGTACAAAGTTAGGAGTGATAGTGAATAAACTAAAGTTGGGATTAATATCGGCGAATGGAGCAAAGTTAGGATTAATGGTCGCAATTTTTCCTTAAAATTGTACACGTGTCAAGATTAAGTCATGAAACTGGTTACCAACTGTTCACATTCTATTTTGGGCAGATACATGTCTAAGGTCGTTTTATTCTGGAATAAACAAAAGGTCGTTTTATTTTTGGAAGATCGGTGAAAGGTCATATTATTCTTGACAATTTTTCCTAAATAATAATTTAATTTTAATTTCTTTATCGTACCCAAATAAAAATAATAGTACAATTCACAATAAAGGAAAGGAAAATTGCTAGGAATAATCCAACTTTTGCCCCATCCGCCCAAAATAATCCCACCTTTTGATTATTTTTTAATAATCCAAACTTTAATGTCAATCCGCTGAAAATGGTCCTAACCGGTCAGCTAATTTGTTATAGCAAGTGTAGGGAATATTTCAAGCATCCCACACTTGAGCTCCACTGTGATCATGCATTTAAGCATGGTGGCGTCCAAAGGGAAAGAAGTTAGAGCAAAAGAGTCGCCAACAAATTTTAGGAACATGTAAACCGTTGACAAGGTGAAGGTTACACCCTTCACGATTGATGAGATCGCTAACTCCATAGTGGTCCTGAACCATGACTGGATATTCGGGGATGAAGGTACAAATCCAACCTAAAATAGATTAAACCTGCCCTAAATAGGCCTCTACTTTATTCTTCTCATATTCATGTGCGCTTTCCGACTAAAATACAATCAATATATTAAACCTAAACCTGTTTAATCTATGTTTGTTATTATTAATGCACAAACAAATCTATTGGCGATAACTTGAATTAAAATCATATTAGCCTAAATAAAATTATTAATTATCTTATTAAGCGCGATTTCAAGTAAAAATTCCCTTTAAACCTGCAAGAGAGGGCGTTATCAAGCAATAACAATAATATCAAGCAACATAACAATATTATACAATAATCATCATCATCATAATATCAATCTCATCAAAGCATAATAGTATTAGCAAGATCCTAGGCATGATACTAACATGATTAATAAAAAATCCTAGCATGTCACTAAATAATAAAGATCAAAGCTTTATCCCTAACATGATATTAACATGATAAAAGAAAAAAAAGGAGCAACCTAATCATGATACTAGAAAGCAATAAAAGACATCCTAACATGATGCTAGGAATAATCTAAGCATGCTTTCTAAAGATATATAGCAATGAAATTACTCACTTTGTTGCCTCACATCTCTTTCTATCACAACAATACACACGTTAGTAACTTCAATAAAAGTATTAAATCAAACAATTAATTTAAATAGTCGAAATAGGGATATGGGTCCAAACCCTTAGCAAATTATCAACCCTTAGCTTGGCTAGGTGTGTCTAAGTCTCGCGATGGACGTATGGTGTTTTGAAAAGGCTAGGCTTAAAAAGAGAGAGAAAGAATAAGCATCTAGCTTAGAGAGAGAAAGAGAATAAATGATAATTGTTGATGATTGAAAACGGGGAATATCAGCCCTATTTATAGAGAAAAACGACTGTAAATGATAGAAAATAATCAGAATTTCAATCGGAGTAAAACTAGTTTTGTCGCGATGCGACAGGGCTTGTCGTGACGCGACAACTCTGTCATTCAGCGACAGG
This sequence comes from Chenopodium album, assembly GCF_948465745.1. Classification (NCBI taxonomy): domain Eukaryota; kingdom Viridiplantae; phylum Streptophyta; class Magnoliopsida; order Caryophyllales; family Amaranthaceae; genus Chenopodium; species Chenopodium album. The sequence goes on from NC_137847.1 coordinate 13,981,452, forward strand.
CTTGCCGCAACGCGATGGTGTTGCATGATAAATTTCCGTACGAAGTCCGTTTTCAATATAATTGGGATTAATAAGAGTCCGTACTTATCTTTAAAAATCAGATTTAATCTTTTAAAAACACTAATTTTATTCTAAATAAAATCCTTTATCTTTTCAAATATAATAAAAGTATAATTAATAATCCTAATCTCTTTAGAACTTAAAATAACCTTCTAGATTATTCTAGAAGATTAGAGTAATTCCTAATGACTTTAGGAATAATAACTAATGGATCCTCCACTTGATCATTAGGTCGTACATAAAATCCTATTTTGACCCAGTTTAGTATTTTGGCCATAACTTCCTCATTATTCATCGGAATTGGGCTTATAATATATCGTTGGAAATCTCTTTTCAATCCCCATCCAACTATATAATTATTGGACCCATATCATGGACCAAACTAAATTATACTGGACGTTTTTCATAAACAGGATATGAAAAGAAAGATTTTCGGAAACAGAAAGAACTATTTTATTAAAAAAACAGGGGGATTCACGAGACTCTTTCACATTTCACCTCATTCGATAATCAATGACGTGAAAGGTATTCATCATTGGGTTTGGTTTTTTGAGAGACATAATCAGGTGTCTACAGAAAGTTACTTGACACGTATAAGCACCTAATTGGTCCCAATTAAGGAAATTTTTTAAGGAAATTGTTAAAATTATCAATTTATTGATTTTAATTTCTTAAAAAACAATAACTTAATTTAAAAAACTCATTCGGCAACCAAACCACCAAACCCCACCGTGCTGACCTCCCCTACTCTCCAATTTTGGTTGTGTTTTGGGTAAAAATTACCCATGCCACGCGGCTCAGCCAGTAGGCGACATGTGTCAGCCCAGGATAAGTCCAAATTAGACCTATCCCTATTTGACATGTGGCGCTCCCAAAGTTTGAGAGAAAAGACGACCTTCAGGGCCCGAATCCCGAGAAAGCCGTAATGCGGCGCAGCCCATCAAAATGAGGTCAAATGACCTAAGAAAGGGCACATTTACCAATGACCCTATAAATAGGGAGATTCCCCCATTTTGGGGACACGTTCATTTATTACAATATACCCACATCTCTTACATCTGAGAATTCCCCTGATCTCGGAATCCGAGAAGATCTCACTTTTACCTTTTCCGCACCTTTTCATCTTCTACGACCAATACTAACTTGATCGTCGGAGGCGGAGCTCCTAGCAACCGGAGTCTTCGTGTTTTGCAGGTACAGATCGCGCTGGACCAGTCTTGGTGACGTAACTCTCTCGAGGGACCAGAAAACACCAAAAACATTTGGCGCTGTCTGTGGGGAGAGTACCTGTAAGATGGTTTAAAAGTCTGTACCGCCGCCTGAACCCAACCGGCTTAGAGCTGATGGGGAGGTCTATACAGACCATGATACAAACAATGACTGTGAAGTTGAAACCCATGTGGCCCCCGATGGGTCACTCATCTCTAAGCGCATCCGTCCCAGATATAGACTTGAACGAAGCAACAATGAAGCTGGTCCCAATAAGTCTACTGGACCACCGCCTGGGGAAACCCAAACGGCAAGAGGTCAGGCTCCAGCCACCCGAGACGAACTCATGAAATTCATGACTAGTTTTAAAGGTGAAATCAAGAACCTGATCAACAAGCGGACGGCTGACTCTAGCAAGGGTCAGTCGGCCAAGAAAACTCCTCAAGTTGAGAGGAGAAAGCTAGTCAAAGATAGACATCCCACTCCACATCCAAAGGAGAAGGCCACACCTGTCATTGACTGGTCTAAGATCCTTCTACCTCAAACGGGCAAAAGAAAAGTCATCCGAGCTGTTCAGCCGGATGGCAGCAAGAAAACCTTCTCCGATGCTCGACACATCATTGAGCATAACAGGAGCCAGCAGTTGTCTGAGTCAGCCTTTACATCGAGCTTCCCAAATAGCTTCAAAAACACCTCCGCAAGGAATTCTCAATCCTTACATGAGAGCCATAAAGGCGGCAAGTTAGTCCATACTGGCCCTCAGATGTTTGGGTCAGCCCCGTATGTTCCTTAGATGCCATACGGGCAATATGTCCCACCATTCATGCAGCCGACCCTCTTTGGAGATTAGGCGGCACATAATGTCCAGCCCCTGGACTGGCAGCTCTGACTGCTCAGACTTGGTGAACAAACCTTTGCGTTCACCAGGGAAATAACCGAGGCGGCACAGCCGGCGAAAGTTAAGAATGTCTTGGTTGGTGCCTATGATGGTACCACCAACCTTGAGGATCACCTAATGGCCTACACCAACCTTATGCACATGCTGGGCTAGATGATGCTATGTGGTGCAGATGCTTCCCCGCTACCTTGAAGGGCATAGCCCAATAATGGTTTGACAACTTGCCAGCCAGATGTATTGACAGCTTCAAGAGGCTCGCCTTCTTGTTTGCTTCAAACTTCTCGATGAACATCCCTTCCAAGAAAACAAGTCTCGACTTAAGCATTATTCGGCGGGGAGAGAGAGAAGGACTCCATTCCTACGTCAGACGGTTCAATCTGATAAGAATCCAGATTCAAGGACTGTCTGACGAAGTAGCCTACACAGACTTCTTTAAGGGTTTGAAGGACGGGTCAACCTTTAAGTTTGACCTCGTTAGGAAGAGGGTCTTCACCCTCCAATAGGCGTGGATGGAGGCGAAGAGCTTTATTCAACCACCAACCTCTGCTTGTCCAGCAATCAGTCAGACTCTAAAAAGTCTGAAAAACAAAAGGAGAACCGGTCTGCTTAGCCAATCAGAAATTTGAAGAGAGTAAAAAGAGAAAAGAAGTCTGGGCTGTTGATGAATCTGATCAGTCGATCCAGAAGAAGAAGAAAGAATTTAAACCGTACGTTCCAAGGTACGCGTTTAATAAAGACTGCTACTCCATCCTCATGGAGTTAAAGGACCGGCTAACCATTGAGAAGCCAAATCCAATGAAGATTTGTGTTTAGTTACGGAACAAAAATAAATACTGCCACTTCCATAGGAAGTCGGCCATGACACCAACTATTGCTATAGCCTCAAACGGACGTTGGACCGTCTGGCTGACAAGGGGGTGCTGAAATCTTACATCTTGAAGTCTAAAGCGACTATCAAGATGAATCTTAGACAGTCGTCCAAGACTGCCCAGCCTGCTAGTAGTTCGGACATTGACAAAGAGCCGATCTACACCATAGCAGGCGGATTTGCGAGTGGTGGCCCGACCATCCGAGGCACCAAGGATCATCTGAAAAAGATGATCCATGCTGTTGATGAGGGGTAGGCGTCTGCCAGCGGTACCTTCCCAGACGTCCTCATCATTGAGAAGGACCGGGCCAGCGTCCGCCGGCCGCATGATGACCCGGTTGTCATTGAATGTAAGGTCTCCAACCAGCTGGTTGGTCGGATCCTTATAGACACGGGTAGCTCCTCCGATCTCATCAGCTAAAAGGGCTTGAATAAACTCAAGTACAAGCCCAATAGCATGCACCCGGTCACCCATCCCTTAGTTGGATTTGGAGGTGGAGTGGTGTACCCAGTCAGCAGGATTGACTTACCCATCTGGCTGGGGGAGAAAAGGGAAGGACTCCACCTGGTCGTCAAGTTCTTGGTCGTTGAGGAGTTGACCGCCTATCACATCATTTTAGGCCGTCCAACGTTGAACGAATCCATGGCGGTTATTATCCCGTTCCTTATGCTGCTGAAATATGAAAGGGATGATGGTTCTGTTGGCTCCCTAAGCGGGGATCAAAAGACGGCTCGAGAGTGTTACCTCTCAGACGTCAAGCCTACTATGACCGCAGCCGGCCAGGGAGAGGAGCCAATAGACCTTGACGATATCAAGGATCCCGACCCAGCCCCACCAGCAGCCGGAAAGAGAAGAAAAACTGATCAGCTGGTGGAGGTGAAGAAATAGAAGAAATAGTAATCACTGACCGGGGAACGGTCAGATGAACTCCGTCCCCAGCCGGCTGGTGATCACATTGATATCCCTCTAGATGACAACCGTCTAGAGTGAACTGTTAAGGTGGGGACGGTTGCTTTTGAAAAGTTGGGTGCAGACTTGCACCTTCTGCTGAAGGAATTAAAAGACATTTTTTCCTTTGAAGTGGAAGAGATGCCAGGCATCAGCCCGGATCTCGCTGTCCACAAACTCTTCGTTGATCCTAAAAAGAAGCCCATCCGACAAAAGAAAGAAATCACGGCGAGGTGAGAAGTCAGGCAGCAACTGCCGAGGTTAAAAAGCTGTTAGACGCAAGGTTCATTAGGCCATGTAACTTCCCTTATTGGGTTGCAAACGTTGTGCTTGTAAAGAAGCCAAATGGTACCTAGCGCATGTGTGTAGACTACATTTACTTAAACAAGGCATGTCCAAAGGACAGTTACCCGCTTCCAAAGATCAAAAGCTTGGTCGATTCTACAGCCGGGCATGCCTTGATGAGTTTTATGGATGCCTACTCAGGTTTCCACTAGATACCTGTAGACACCTAAAAATGTCTCCCCAAAACCAAACCCGATGATGAACAACCTTTCACCGCCATTATTGGCCAGGTTGAGTATTTAATCTCGGGAGTGCTTAAAGTCCATGTTCAATCAAACTCAGCTCACAAAATAGTCAACGGATCAGGCATTTTGGGTCTACAGGACCAATTTGAGGTCAGAATTGACAAAAAAATGATCGAAAATGCCTTGTTTGCGTGTTTCACGCAAATCGAGGTATTTTTAAACACGCAAACATTTTCGATCATTTTTTGTCAATTCTGACCTCAAATTGGATCTTTAGGACTAAAATGCCCCCCAAAATCCCTAAATACCATGTGTTTGACACGAAAAATTGAAGAATTTAAAAAATTTCGTTAGGTATTTGACGACACGTGGTAAAAAACAATTTTTAATTTTTTATTTGGTGGTAAAATAAAAGTTTTAGAAGTTTTGGTGGTAAAAAATAACTTTTTGATTTTTTTGTGTGGTAAAAGTCAAAAAAATCCTTTTCTTTCCTAAGTTAAAATTTTTAAATGTGTTGAAGAATGATGGCATGATAAGTGTTAATGCATTAAAATTTTTAAATTTTAACGTATTGTTGTACATTTTTGGGCTTATAATTTTAAGGCCATAGGAAACTGCCTCGCTTGTTTTATTCAAATACTAAAAAATCCTCATCTCGTATAGAATTGAAGATTTATCAATGATAATTTTTTCTACTTGTATATTATCCTAATAATATCTACCATTCGTTTTCGTTTATCTCAATACTTTTTTTTCCCCTAATCCCTTTATACTTTTTTTTACTTTGTGTTGTATATAGTTTCAACAAGATTATCATGAAAAAAATTTGACAGAGGATTTAGATTTCATCGATTTATTAGGTTGGCGTCATCATTAGACACTTGGAAAATTTGCTTCCTTATCGATTAGTAAGCACAAGCGTGGTAAACGCTCCCAATCTACCGGATCCAATGTAACATATACTTTGAATCTCTTTAAAGGTTGAAACTACATTTTCGTATGTCCTAATGCTAATGTATTGATTAAGGTATCAACAACCACGAAAAACATAGCAAATACGTAAATGTCATTATTAATTACTAACACTTGTCAAATTCTCAACTAAATTATTAAAGCCAAATTTGTAAAAATTAACAATCATAATTCAAATTCATTGAAGCAAATTTAACCATGATTTTATTTGATTTCTCAAGCAGTTGAGAATCTATATTCCAGTCAATAAGGCCAATAACCCAACTTATTTAATTTTTTTATTTTTAAATGGGATTATCTTTGGTAAACCTCTAGTTCTTAAAATTCTTAGTGGTAAATTGCAGAAAAAAAAGTTATTATCCTTGGTAAACTCCAATTAATTAAATTAAGCCATTAGTGACATTAATGATGGTTATTAGGCATTCTTTAACCATGGTTAATAATTTTAAGTAAAAAAATATTGTGATGCCTAAAATACCCTCATTTAATTTGGCCCAACTACAAATGTCTAATCAGACATTAAAATTGGAGGGTTTAAACCATCAGGCTTCTCATTCATCTTCAATCTTCATCCATCGATATTATTCATCTACATACCTTCATCCTTCGAATTTTTGCGTGAAAAATCAAGGGCTAGGTTACATATTTGATCTTGGATACTCTTTGAAGTTGGTTGAGTTTAATTGAAGACTGTTTAAGTGCTAATTGAAGACGGTTTGAGGGTATTTGATCGTCGTGTTAGGGTGAAATTTGAGTGATGATCGGCATCAAAGGTCGAACTTTTGTGAAAACATACCACCACTGAGTCTGAATTGAAGTCAGGTAAGTGTTTGTTTGTGCTTAACGTTTTGCTATGCTATGTTTTTTGGTTTCGTGGGGTTGGATATGAAATGTTGTTGATGTTATTGGTTATTTTTGTGTGATTGATGATGTTAATTGTTGAAGTAGACATTTTTATTTGTTTAGGTTTCTAATTATTAAGTGATTGTTGGATTGGTATGCTATTTTAGGGCAGATTCTGTATGTAAAACCCTAGAAATTGCTTTTCTTTAAAATACTTGTTTTAGCCTTTTTAAACTTAAAATAGGAAAATCTAAGGCATTACCGCCACCGTGAAAACGGCTGAGACAACTATCAAATACACACAGCGGAAGACTATCTTTAAAAACATTTAAAATAGTTCAACTTTAAAAGTCAACCAAACGAAAGTAAAGTCAAACCAAAGTAAAACAAAGTCAACCTACAACTTGGAACCATTGTAGGCCCTTATTAAAAATCAAACAACATAAAAACCTTTGCGTTAGTCTCACAAGCATAATATAATAAAATAATCAAAGCAATAAACCACATCATAAACTTATGGAAACTAAGCATGATTCGCTCTTCACTCATGCCCATCACGAATATGCTTCATCACCTGAAAAGCTCCTCTCTACTTGTCCCCACTACTCTCCATTTGAAATGGGCCATCGTAGGGCCAAATTAAAGACAAGGCCAAACAAACATACAACACACAATCAGCAATGCTGAGTACATAAGCGTAAATAAAACACACTAACATGCTTCTACCCTATCATCACACAACTTACCTTGTTGCACCTGTTTTCAAGCACACAACATATAACAAGACCCTTAAATAAATAACTAATTTATTCATTTAGCATTGATTACGCATCGAACGGGTTTCCCTCCTAACCTGCCCCAATAAAGGGGTACTAACACGGGAGCTAACCGTGTAAGTATAAAAGAACCACTCGTAAGTGGCGGAATTCCTGCGCATAATAATAAAAGGAATATACAGTGTCCTATACTCTCAGTAGAAGTTATGGTTAAATATATAACCCCATAACTCCTCCTATATGTTCATACTCAAGGTATATATGTTCCAAGAGTTTTGGTGCGTAATCTCTTTCACTTTACATTATTTACATATTATTAGACTTGGTGATGACTCTCAAACCATAACACAATTCAATCATTATAATTATTCAAACAATTCAACATACCAATTTAATTCTTGAATAATTAGTGACCACATAATATTTAATGTTGAACCCTTTTTAATCTATCTCGGTGTCAAAGACACCTTAAACGCATAATGCGCCAAAATTCCTATCCCTCGATGTTAGAAACACCTTAAGTGCAAGAAGGCACCGGTATATAATTTATTCCTCGTGTACATGGACACTTAAATAGCTCTTTCCTCATGCTTATAGTATCAATAAAAATTATATGAACCATATTAAAAATTACATTTCAATATTCCTAACCAAATTAAACATTTAGTTTAATTAAACATGCTCACTATCATACCAATAATGAAATTGTGGTTCATATACAACATGCCAAATTAATTATTTCCAATCACTAATCCATCACAAATAATCTATGCTTCATAATTCAATCACCAACATCAACCAAGCAACAAATTCCAATCAAAATCTATCATGATACTGTTTGTACTTAATTATTCAAAGCCTAGCATGTTCCTACATCATCAAATAAATACCAAGTACGTGAACGTACCTTGAATACGATCTTAAAATCGCTACGACTGTACTATACGAAATCACTTACTTGGAAATCACCTACAATCCCAAATTATAAAGAGGCATTAAAATCTACTCCACATAAATTTCCATCAATATATACCCTCCTTAAATCACTCATAATTTATTTAAAACAAGCTGAAATTTTTTTTAACACCCCTGACTTTAATCCCAATTAATGGGTAATAAAAAAATCCCTTCAAGAAACTTAATTATGGCATACTAACAAAATTTCTAGCTTTATTAAATCATTAAAATTTGCCGTAAATATGTTTTGCACCCAAATCAAAGATTTAAATCACCCATAATTAAATTCCTTTAAAATGCAATAATTTAGAAACCAAGGGTTTTCAATTTGGGGCTTTTTAATTAAAAATCAAATCTGTAAATTTATTTGCATAACACTTATAATCAATCATCATAAAATTATCACAAATATTCAAAAACATTAATTAATTAAAGGCCAATTTAAGGATTAAGAAAAAGAATAAAAAAAAATAATTTTTTTTGAAGCCGCACGCAGCTCACAGCCACCATGACACGCGGCTGGGCTGCTGTTGCGCCCGCCGGTGTTGCCGCTGCTGCTGGCGTGCGCTTGTGGCTGCGGTGGTTGGCCGGCGGTGAGTGGTGGTGGTGGTCGGCCGTGTGTCACGAAATAAGGGGAAGGGGAATTAAAAAAAGAAAAGGAAAATAAGAGAGAAGGGAGAGAAAATTACCTTGGGTATTCTCCACTCTGGGCAAAGTTCAATTGCCCATGTGTTGAATATTTATACCCCTTTTTTTCTAGAAACCCTCCTATACTTAAATTCCCTTCCTACTCTTACTAATCCCTTTCCTATTCAAACTTGTTTTTGACTTTGACTTTTAAAATTTCCTTTTATAAAAATTTCCTTTTATAAAGTATTTCCAAAATTATTAAAATAAATAATTAAAATACCATAAATAATTCATTTCGAATTATTTAAATACTTCACAAAATACTTATTTAAATTAAAATACATATAAAAATACGGGGTATTACACTGTATGCTGTTGGTTGTTCTTTTGTTTTATTTATGCAGAATGGTTGACAAAATTGTGCGACAGTTTCAGTACAGGGGTATTGATGCGTCTGTTATGGTTGACGATGTTGACAAGGTTAAATTGATAGACCTTATTGTAAGTATTGGGAAAAAGCTAAGGAGAATAATGTTGAAACACCTCAAAACCCCACTTTTCAGTATGTATATAAAATGAAGCATGTTAAACTTGAAACTGATGCTGATTTGATTAAGATGTTTGCTAATTTGCCTGATAAAATAGAGATATACATATGGGTTGGAGATGGTCTTAAGGATGGTAAGGTTGTTGCAGCAATGAGATCACTTATGGTTGGAAAGCAACAAGTAGTTGGATAAGTTTTTAACACTAGGAAAAAACTCACACCTAGGAAGAAAAACCAACTTGAGATGGTGGAAGCTGAAGTTGTTGATAAGGATGAATTTGATAAACATGTTCAGGTAGGTAAATCAATCAACGTGCCTCAACCTGAGATTCTTAATTAAGACCCAGATGAAACTTGGGCTGACATTCTTGTAGATAGGGAAGCAAACCCTCCAGCTAAGGGTATAGGAAGGGGTAGTGGTTCAGCAAGAGGGAGGGGGAGTGGTACAGCAAGAGGGAGGAGGAGGGCTTTTGAGGGAGGGAGAGGGAGAGCTTCTGAGGGAGAGGGAGGGGAAGAGGAAATGCCTTGGAGAATTGGTTCAACATTTCCCCTACTCCATGGCCAACTAACCAACATAATCAACCTGATGAACCAAACCAAACTAATGTTCTTCATGCAAATCAATACCAGATGGCCCCTGATAGCATCACACAAGACACCCAAGCCTAACCATCTACACAATATTTGATACCTCCTTTGTAAAACATTGGTGAGTTTGGTACTAAGGATAATTCAGGTGAGAATGATTCTTCTAAATCATATAGAGTGTCAGCCTTTTTTCAAAAGAGACTGCCTAGGAAAACTGCTAAGAGAAAAGGGAATGTGATTAGCATAAGTACAAGTGGGGGGGGGGGAGAATGAACATCAAATTGGGAATCAGAATAAGAGAAGGAGTGTGTCTATTAGCTTAAGTGAAGACAATGTGGATACCAGTCTGGTATTATTTGATGATGAGGGTGATAGTGAAGATACTGGCTATAGTCCTACTAGAAGGTCTGCTGAAGATATGAGTGAGGACTCAGAAGATGTAAGTTTAAAAGATGAAGATGACTTGCCTAAGGATGATTATGGGCCAATAATTGAAGACTATTATGACCTTTTTGAGGATGAAAAATTTGAGTGTGAGAATGAACAGGACACTTACCTAACCAAGTTATATAACAATGGAGAAGTGTAAAAAGATGAAGGATTTGGGAAAATAGTTCTGAAGCCATGTCAGCTGTTCATGGACAAGGAACACCTTAGGAATGTGGTGATGAGGGATTACTGCATCCAGTGTGGATTTGCAGTAGTTATAGACTGGGCTAGAAATCTTAGGTATTGTGCTAGATGTTCAGATGTGAACTGTGGCTGGAGATTGCATGCATCTGTGCTTCCAGATGGTATAACTTGGACAATTAAAAGCATACAAAACCAGAGCATACATGTCAAGGACTTGAGACAAGAAACCGTATGGTGAATGTCAAGTGGGCTATGAGGGTGTTCTTGAAGATATCAGGACAAGCAATGATGTTCCTGCCAAGTCTTTGAATGAGCTATTATTTAAGAGATATGGAATTACCATGGCACAAAGCACTATGTATAGGGTCTGGACAAAGGCTTTAGTTGAAATTCATGGTGGGCATGATGTTTCCTACAAGGAATTACCTATGTATTGCGATGTTATCAAAGAGCTAAACCTTAACTCATTAGCCCACTGTGCATGGAAGAATGTTGGCCCTGACAAGCCTATGGTGTTCAGTAGCACATTCATTGCCTTTAAGGCTGCAATACATGGGTTGAGTGCTGGATGCAGAAGTCTAATTGGTGTAGATGGAGCCATCTCAAGGGCAGTTATGGTGGGGTCTTATTGTCTGCAGTCGCACTTGATGGAAATAATGAGATATTTCCTGTAGCATGGGCAATAGTTAGAGCTGAAGATGCTGACATCTGGAAGTTCTTTCTGTATCACTTGAAGAATGCTCCACAACCAAGTGGCAAGGGTGATAATTGGTGCAAAATTAGTGACAGACAAAAGGTATATTGACATGATCCTTTATGACATGTTTCTTTATGCTTCTTTATGTCAACTACACCATAATACTTGTTTATTTATGCAGGGTATTGACCTGCCATTAGTGAAATATAGCCAAAAGTAGGCAAAAGGTACTGTTGCAAGCACTTGGTCAAGAACTTCAAGAGTGAATTTCCTTGTTTATTGATGTTCCAACTATTTTGGAAGCCTGCTGGAGCATTCAATCCATTCACCTTTAAAATGGCAATGGAGGCATTGCAAAAGGCCAATCCCCTAGCTCTTGTTTAGCTCTCAAAGCTTGGATCACAATTAAGATGGTCAAAGCATGCTTTTAATCCAGTTGTGAAGTGTGATACCAACAAATCAAACTTTGTTGAAAGCTTCAATGCTACCATGGGCATTGATAGATGCAGACCAGTACTGACTCTACTTAAAGGTAAAAAAACTTGCCTTTCCTAATTTGATTTTGTGTTACCAGTTAGTCTTAATGCTTATCTCTTGTTATCACTGTTACTGCAGGTATTAGAAGACTAACTATGGTTAGAATGGCAACCAAAAGGGAGGCATGTGAGAGCTGGAGAGATGATGTTTGCCCTAATATCATGAAAAGGCTGCAAGTTATTAGCCATGAATCAAGGACATGCAAGTGTTTGAAGTCTAGAGATGGAGAATTTAAAGTACTGGATGGGAAATATGTGCTTCCTGCTGTCAACCTAAGGGAAAAGACATGTGTATGTAATGTTTGGCAACTGACTGGATTGCCTTGCAAACATGCTATGAGGGCCATTTTTCACTCAAATGAAGACCCTAGGATCTATATTAGTGAGTGGTACTCTGTCATAAGGTACAAAATGGCTTATGCCAACTCTATCAAGGCCATACCAGATGTGGATCAATGGCTTGACAGTCATTATCCAGAGATTGCCCTACCAGCATTGAAAAGAGGAATAGAAAGACCTGCTAGGAATAAGAGGAGGGAAGAGGGTGAGCAGCCAAAGGGAAGAGGTCCAGGACTATCAAGTGTAGCAAATGCCAACAATTTGGGCATAACTCACAAACCTGCCAAGGTGGCCTGATTGGAAAACAAAAGGCTTCCTTAGGTGAAACCTCAGTTGGTCAGCCAAATAAAAAAGCAACCAAAAAATAAGGAAAAAGGGGTATCTATGAGCCAACCAGAACCAGCAATAGTGGCATCATCATCACAACCACTAAGAGTCTCACCAAGGTCAAAGAGAGCTAAGGGATGTATCTCAGCGTCACAGTCTGTATCTTAGTGCATGTCTTAGTGTCTTAGGTTTTAAGTATTTTGCTTCTTAGTTAACTGTATGTGTGACACATTAATATTCTGTGTTTTTGCTTGTCAAACGCTGTTTTTTGGAAAAGTCATTGAGCTTATGGGTTGATGTTATGTTTTGCTTTTAACAAATCAATGAAATATCAGCATTATTATGAAGTAAAAACATTGCAAACACTAATATGTTGTGCCAAACAATAGCATTACCAATTTTATTCATTCATTAAGCAAACCGAATTACATCAGTTTTCATTCATTCCCCTAATACATAACCTTCAACATCAACATTGTAATTCACGATACTAAACCTAATTCATCACTTCACAACAACATATAACATAACAAAGTACATAATCAGAGTCATCTTCACAATTACTTTGATAAAGTTCACCAATTCATCCAGCCTTGAATTAACAGCAACAATACCACCTTGTTCAACCACTAATTCATCACCAACCCTATTATATCCTCCTCCTTCAACCCAGCGAAAAAATCACATCCCTTGCACTTGAAAAGTAGTCTTCTAGGGTTTTTCGTGGTCTCTAAAATCTTCACCGCAGCCACTTGGGGGGGAGGGGGACACAATCGCAGCGTACATGCTTAACCCAAGCAATTCGATCATCCATGGTGATTGGCTTCACTAAGGAAGATGAACGACTGTTCTTCATTGACAATAGAGAGAAATTAGGGAAAATCATGAAAATTAGGGTTTATATGAAAGCGTGGAATTTGATTAGAGATATATAAAAACGGAGAAATCGATTTGGAGAGAAAGTCAGGTTGTCATTAGGAAAAAATTAGGGTCAAATTTGTCATTAGGTCATTATTTAACCTTGGTTTAGCTTAGAATGCCTAATAACCATCATTAATGTTACCAATGGCTTAGTTTAATTAATTGGAGTTTACCAAGGATAATAACTTTTTTTGCAATTTACCACTAAGAATTTTAAGAAATATAGGTTTACCAAAGAGAATTTCCCTAACAATATACATGTTACAAATATTTAAAGATGAATAAATGATGATTTATTTCGAAAAAAAATATTTTATATAAAAAAGATAATGTGAAAATTATGAATTCTTTAGCGACAAGAGTTTCACGTAATTTGTAAATTTTAATATAATTTGTTTCATGTTGATTAAGCTCATTAATTAAAAAAAATACTAGATTCGGCACTAAATCTCAACAAAAATTTTCTCAGCAATTTTGTGCATCGTAACAACTAAAAATCAATTGCAATCAAACTGTGATTTTTTTTTTTTTTTTTTGGTGTTTAGAAAGCCATAAAGGCCGGGGGTGAGAATCACTCCCAAGATCTCCTGGAACCGGGAAGGAAGCTCCCACACCCTTGTGAAACTATGATTATATTAAGTTATGGATTATATGATCTTGCAACTTACAAGGCATCATACAAGGGTCATAGTATTAATTAGAAAGTTAGAATAGAAATCACTACCCTTTCAAAACCAAGAACATATGTTACTGTTTGAAATCTACAGTGTAATTTCGAAAATATCCCTGTTTTTTTTTCTAAAGTGCCCCTGCTGGTCTTTCAGTCAGCTACTTTTCCTTTACCTTTCCCGAATTCCCTCATAGCCTTTCATATCTTTGACTTCATTTCCAATTCCAAATTCCTACAACCACTAAATCTTTAGTTGTCTCTCTCCTCTATTTCATTCCATGATTTCACCTTCATCTTAACCTCCCCTCAAATTCTTCAATACCAAACTAAATATCAGAAAATCGACGAATTAGGCAGCTTTAACCAATTTAATTTTTTTTTTTATTTCAGCACGATAGAAAAACATGCAAACTCAGAGAATCAAAGAAGATTATAGGTTTCAGAATTTTGCCTCTCTTTAAATTGTTTGTGATGAATCAACGAATTTGGGGGTTGGGTTTAATCTTTAATAAGAACTTTCAATTGAAGATTTGAAGAAGGATTGGAAATTCTCTCCGAGCAACTACAATGAAGAAGCAAGATCATAAATGGGTATTTCTTATTTTATTTTTTTACCATTTTAAATCTATATATACTCTAAATTATAGATATTTGAATTGATAGGGTGTTGTTTAATTAGTCTTAATTTTCAATGATTTTATGACTTGGGTTTGATTAGATTGGATTCTTATGTATTTGATGTGGGTTTTGCTTTAATTTTCAATTTAGTATGTGGGTTGATTTGGATTCTTCAATATTGATAGATGATATGTTTGATGTTGTTTCTGTTTTTATTTATTTATTTTTTGGTAGAAGGTAGATTAATAATTCAATATATGAGGGTGTATGGGTCACAAATGCTAATTGCAATTAAAAAAAAAGTACAATAAGACAAAAAATATGAACAAATCAAAATTTGCTTAAATTTACTCCGTACAATTTTTTAGATTGATTTTTATTTTTTAAGTTTGGGGTTTTGTAAAAAATTTGATCTTGCTTTTTTATTATAGTACTTTTATATATTTATTTTTTTAATTATTAATGAAGTTTATCCTGTATAATTGTAGTGATTTTTTTTTTTGGTATTTGGAATTGAAGTACAAATTTTGTGTTTTGGTTTGATTTTGATAGCTTTGATTGATTGTCTTAATGGGTTTTATTTTAATATTAGAGCTTGTTAAGATATCTTTTCTTCTCGTTCAATTAGATTTTAATTTGGTTGCTGGTCCGAATATAAAATGGGGTGGAATTATTGTTAATTGTTGAACATCCTGTAGTTATTTGTTGTGTTTGCTCTGTTCTTTAGCTTCATGCGTCATGCTCACCATCATCATCAATCTCGAAACTTAATAAAATCAACGGTGGAGGGAGAAAATGTTGAAACCGGTGGCAAATTGCTGATTGGGGGTGGTGGATTGGTGGTAATTGGTGGCGTTGGCTGTGATTTGGTGCGCAATTGAGGAATTGGTGATGTGGGGTTGTTATTTTTGGTGCAAGGAGATGGAGCAGCAGCAGGGAGCCAGGGTTGCTAGTGGCTGATGTTTGTGAGGGAGAAGGGAGTTATGGTTGGGTAAGGTGGGGGATTTAAGCTCGTTGGTGGGGTGTGTGGGAGTTTTTGGTGGTGAGGGTTGGCTGCGGTGGTCGGGCATTGGGGCTATAGAAGGGTGGGGGTAGAATAGAGACTGGTTGGTGGGTTGTGTGGGGGTTTTAGCCTGTTGGGTGGGGGGAGGTTGGCAGCGGTAGACGGAAAGGGGAGGGGGCGGTTCTAGTGGTGGGATGGGACTGGAGTGGTATAATGGTGGTGGGGATGGAGAGAGGGGGTGGAGCAGTGGTGGTGTTTGGGGAAGGAAAGACAAAAGAACAAAATTATTCAAGGAGTAATAGGATTGTGGAGAAGAGTAGGGTCGGGGATTCGGGGGTTGGTGAGTAGGTAGGCTCGGGGTAGGGGAGGTGGGCTGGTCACCGGCAACTAATTCAGATCTCATCTGACTTTCTCTCGTATTTCTCTCATCTATTTTCGGTTTTTTTTTTTTTTTGAAGCTTTGATTTAAAGTTTGATCTTAACCTTTTGATAGCGTTATTGATATTAATTATTGATGTTAATTTTTGAAAGCGTGATTGAAACTGGGTTTGTTGCAAGGTGATGATTCTGAATATTTATTGCAAGACGTTCTTTATTATTGAAAATGTAGCTGATTAAATAGGTCCGAGAACTATGGGATGGGAGGGAGTATTGATTTTCAAGAACCTAACATTGGTTCTAAGTCTAATGACAAAGGAATAATCGCGTCGTTAGACAACTACACCTAAATCAAATACAATTTATAACACTCGACTTATCCTAATACAAGTATATGGCAAGAAGAGGGGTCGAACCACAGGGAGAAGCACATAAACACCGCATTCATCACTAGACTTTAAGCTATCTCGGGACAAAGGACATGAATGACTAAAAGATTAAACTAAAGGTAAAACGAGTTAAAATCAATATAACTAAACATCAAGGGAAATGGGTAGATGTAGATGCCGCTTGATCATGCAATAACATAAAAGCAAATCAATAGTGAACTAAACATGCGTGAATATCGAAATAAGGTCCAATCTAACCGCCTTCCGGGGTTAATCGGTTTCTCCTAACATAGCCTCTATGTTTCCACACTAGAACCATATATTGGGAGGTGCAATCAAAGAACAATCGATAGTAATGAACCTTAACTAAGTCAACTTCCATTCCTTGTTAGCAAAGATTCACCTTTAATCAACCAACAATGTGCACTTGCAAGAAGATCAAAGAATATCAAGCATGCAAAGATTTTAATCACAATTAACTTAATCCCAATATTATAAACATGAACAATTAGCAACTACACCATCCCCACACCCTTGGCTAAGTGACTACTCACAAATCATGTTGAAAACAATATCAATCACCAAATCAATAAGCATCAACATGATTAATAAGCAAAGAAGGAAAATCAAAGTAAACAAACAAAATTAAATGCAAAGGTAAAGAGAAAGAGTAAGAGATTGCTCATTAATTGAAGTTGAAGATCTACAAAAGATTAAACAAGCTTCTTCTTCAAAATCCAAGTTCATCAATGAAGAAATCTACACTTTCTCTCTCTACCAAATGAAGACTAATAGTGTTTCTCTCTCTAGATTAAGCTAAAAAATAATGCAGAAAATTAAAACTAAGTTAATCTAATTTCTCCTCCAAACGTTCTAAAAAACGGGACTTATATAGTCCGTACACAGCTAGCTGAAGTAAGGGAGCGGTCCGACCGAACACTAGGAAGGTTCGGCCGGACTACAGGGTAGGTTCGGCCGAACCATGGGTAGGTTCGGTCGAACTCCCCTGATCCTGGTCTGGTCGAACTTCTGAGGTTCGACCACTCCTGTAAAATCGCCAAAATGCAGCTTGACTCTGCCTCTGCGTTCGACCGGACAGTGGAGCAGGTTCGGCCACACCCTGGTTCGACCGCACCTTCAGGGGGTTCGGTCGAACCTCTCCTTAACCTTGCTTATCTTCAGCTTTCCTTGAACTTTTGGCTTCCTCCTCTTAAAGACCCCAGTTCCTACAAAGAATAATCATGGAAATCAAAGTAAAGAGTAGGAAAAAGGGCAAAATCTAGGAAAGAAGATGCATAAAGGGAAAGGGAACTAAGTGCAAAGAAAAGGACGCAAACAAGCCGCAAATGTGGGAAAATGACCATCAAAATGAACCTTAATCGTGGCATCAATCTCACCAAGGGAGCTCGTGCTGCTCCTTAACTTCCTTCGTCTCCGCTTTCAAGCTTGAAGAAAAGTGAGCCAAAACAAAAGAAACTATGACAAAACAAGAAAAAGTTAGAAACCAAAGAAAAAGACTAAAGTTATAAATAAATAAATAAATAAATAAATAAATAAATAAAAAGTTATCTACAAAGTTTGGATTAAGGGAATTTGGATTGTCGGGAATTTTGGATTTTTCCTTAGGAGCATTTTCTCCTACACAAAACTCAAGAATCATCAAAAATCAACAAAAATCATCATAAAAACATCATCATCATCATCATAACATCATCATCATCACAACATCATCAACTACAACAAGGCCACTATCCTCAATAGTCCTCCTCATGTACAAGCCACTACCCTACCACACTACCCTCCTATGTACATTTCAACCAACCAAGAGAAACATCCTCCCCCACACTAGTCTTTTGCACGTCTCGAGCAAAAGTTAAAAGTTAGAAGTTCCGGGGGAGGATGGGAACCCTTATCATGGGTTCCTATCTCCTTGCCCTCTAGGTTGAGGGGGGTTATCAAAATCAAACCCGGGAGTATCCATAAATAGGTGGAAGGGTTGGTTGAAATGCTCATAGGGCCACCCATGGCCACCCCAACCACCATCGAAAGGATTTGGGGTTGATGTGAAAGCCGGATCACACCCACCCGAGCGATATGGGATGTATGGTGGGGTGCTAATACGTTGGGTGGGGTCGATGTTACCCTCCCAATAGGGGTAGTCATTGGGGGTGGGGTTGTTGGGGTCATAGGGCCCCCAATGGTTAACCGGACCCTCTTGAGGAGGGTGGTAGGGATAGTTAACATAGGGCGCTTGGATGCCCGCTTGTACAAGATTATCATAATTCATCCTCCCGTAATACCCCCATTGTTCAATGGAAGCTTGGTTATCACGGCGGATATCCTCGAGGGTACTACGGAGGGCATTCAAATCAAAAGGAGGAAAGGAAGAAGAGGAAGATGCCTCACCTCCCCCGCTAAGGGGGGGAACGGTTTACTCCGGACGGTGAACCGGCGGAGGATGAGGAACTGCACCCCGGGCTCGGGTTCTTCTTAATTCATTGGGGATGTGCTGCCGGGGGATCTTCCATTTAAGAGGAGTGGAGTGGACCACCATAGTGAGAGAGGGGTCCGGAAGGACACACCATTCTACCTCTTTATCCACTAAGAGAATAAACTTGCGCTTGCTTGTGGTGTAGTTGATGAAGCAGTTGTGACGGAGAGCACTAAGGGAGAGAGAATAGGGAGGATACTCGTCGGTGACTTCCTCACGAGTTTGGTGCACAAAGGGGAGCATTTCTATTTGTTCCTTGTAAGCTCCATTCTTCAAGGAAAGGGCAATGATAGTGATCATGCCCCCCATAAAAATATCGTCACCAAGACGGTTGTCCCGAGTATCCAAAAGCCTTTGGATGAAGGTGGAGGAGCATTGGAACTTGAGGCGCTGAGGGTTGTCGGCCAAAAATAGGAAAGCTACCTCATCCTTAACCATTGAGCCGAGGTTTGCTTTAAAGAACACGGCATATTGGAGAAGCCGAGCAAAGTATCTCATGGATATATGGATGATGTTGTTGACCTTAGAGGTGTTAGTTCGGAAACTATCCCTGGTGGATATGCTCCTCCACCACTCTTGCTCGTTGTAAGGGATGCGGTGAGTGGAAGTCATCTCGCAAGGATGATCTAGCCCGGTCGCATGCCAATGGAAGATCTCATTTAGATCACTCTCGGTTAGGGAGTGATCCTCATTGAACATGCGAAAATGTATCACAAGATGAGGTTCTTCATCATTAAATTCCGGCTCTATGACTTTCTTGTGGTGAGAGGCAAGGAATTCCAAAGTCACTCGCTCATAGGTGTGAGCGTGGAGGTAGATGAAGTCACCCCATCCAAAATTTTGTGCTAACCGGACTACCTCATCCAAGATACCGAGCTTTTGCAACGTTATAGGACAAAAGAACCTTGTTGATTAGATGGGACGATTGATGAGGGTTTTGTAGACGTCCCAAAAGTTCTCATTCGGAGCAATTATGCTATGATCATTTATGCCGGGAGGGGGCGGGAAATTCGTTGATGAAGATTCACCCACTCTCTTCCTCTTTGACTTGCTCTTACCAAGTACCATGATTCTACAAAATTACCGAGAGTTATCATTAGGACAATTTGATGAGAGATGACATAAGAAGCTAGCCACGGTAAAAGTGTATGCATGAAAGTAGTTTCCTTGAGTTGTGAAATAGATGTAGAGGATAACAACAATACAATTCAAGGCATAAATGGACACATTTAAACCAAGGCATGGGCAAGAAATCCTATGACATTCATATATAAGTCCTAACAAAGTCTAGGTGAATTTTGGCATGATGTCCCCTAATTACATGATAATCATTCACCAAACCATCAAAATCAAACCAAAAACAACGAGAATCAATCTCCAACAACATCAAACCCATGAATTTCTCAATCATCAAATAGTAGCATGAATACCCTAGCATGAAATCAACATATTTAAGCAAAGACATTGAGATCAAATAAAACCAAGGTATGCATGCATAATCATCATAGCAATATGTTCTACCATCAATTACCAATCAATTGCAACAAGTAAATCCAAAGAGCCACATGAATCAAATAAGCTATTACCAACAATTTCAAGAATACTACAATTCATATTTAAACATGCAAAACATGGTAAAAGTATGAGAAATTGAAGAAATGAACTTGAAAAAGGTAGGAAAACCATACCACAATTGATTGTAAGTAAGTAGAAACCCAAAAACACCAAAGCACTCAAACCCTAGAAATTGGGGAAAAAATGAAAGATGGGATTTTTGTGTGGAATTTTGGGTGGAGATTGTAGAAATTGAGTAGAGGATGGAAAATAAGTGAGAAAAAGAGAAGATTTGAGTGATTTTAATGGAGATGGGAGGTTGTATGAGGGGTTGCAATGGAGTTTAGAGTGAGAAGGAGGAGAATAGAGAGAGAGGCCGAAATGAATTGATGAAACCGTGAGGAAAAAAAAGCAGCTTATTTTTAAAAAAAAAACCCGTCAAAGGTTCGGCCGAACCTTGGGTAAGTTCGGTCGCACCATTGAAATAGTTCGGCCGAACTTGCTCAAGGTTCGGTCGAACCTTCTCTCTAACGCTGAATTCACAAAATGGGCAGAAAGTTTCCAATTTGTAATTCCAGAGGAGGTGCGACCGAACTCAATAATGTTCCGGCGAAAGTTTTCAGATTTAGCTTCCAGAGGAGGTGCGACCAAACTCAAGAAGGTTCGGGCAAACCTTCCATAAAGTTCGACCGGACCTTCAAGGAGTTCGGTCGAACCACCTAAAAATGCTCATTTTGCAGCAAAATATGCACAAACACCCCTCTTCAGAACACTCTAAAACACCATACAATCATGCTAAAACAAAGCATACCAAAAATCCCAACACAATCAAAACTCAAAAATCCAATAATCCAAAATTCTAGATAGAAAAATAACAAAGCATCAAGAAAAGAAGAGAGTAGAAAAGGGTTAGAGACTTGGGTTGCCTCCCAAAAGCGCTTTTGGTTTACGTCGTTAGCTCGACGTTCCTTAAACTAATCAAGGAGGGTCAAATTGATGATGCATATCAAGAAGAGTCACAGAAATTGGTTCATCACTTGGGAATCCTTCGTAGTAGGGCTTGAGCCGGTGACCGTTCACTTTGAATGGAGTATGCCCGTCTTGGGAAATCTCATAAGCGCCATATAGGAATACCTCCGTGATACTGTACGGCCCACTCCACCTTGACCTAAGCTTGCCCAGGAAAAGCTTCAAGCGGGAGTTGAATTGGAGGACCTTTTGGACTTTGACAAATTCTTTCTTGACAATTTGAGCATCGTGCCAAGCCTTAGTCCGTGCCTTGTACAGGCTTGCGCTATCGTAAGCATTCATCCTCAACTCCTCTAACTCATGTAGCTCGAGAAGCCTTTATTCACCCGCACTATGGAGGTCAAAGTTGATTTGCTTGATCGCCCAATGGGTTCGATGCTACATCTCTACGGGTAAGTGATAATTTTTCCCATAAACAAGCTTATACGGAGTGGTCCCTATTGGAGTTTTGAAGGCGGTCCTATACACCCATAGAGAGTCGATGAGTTTAGGATACCAATCCTTCCTTGTTCTAGCAACCGTCTTCTCCAAGATCACTTTGAGCTCCCTATTGGTGATCTCTGCTTGACCACTCGTTTGAGGGTGGTAAGCAAGCCCCCGCTTATGAGACACGCCATATCTATCAAGAAGTCGAACGAAGGTGTGGTGCTTGAAATGTGACCCCCCATCACTAATTATGGCTCTTGGAACACCAAATCTTGGGAAAATCACTTTCTTGAAAAGATTAACCACTACCTTAGAATCATTCGTAGGGGAAGCCACGGCCTCCGCCCACTTAGAGACATAGTCAACGGCAACCAAAATATACTTGTTCCCATGTGAAGAAATAAAAGGGCCCATGAAATCTATAGCCCACACATCAAAAACTTTAAGCTCAAGGATGGGGTTTTACGGCATTTCATCCCTCCTAGAAATATTCCCCATCCGTTGACATCTATCACAAGTCTTGACAAAAATCCAAGCATCCTTGAATAGAGAAGGCCAAAAGAGCATAGATTGTAGAACCTTTGAGGCGATTTTTTGAGCACTCATATGCCCACCACAAGGAGAAGAGTGGCACATATGGAGAACACTTTGAACCTCGTCGTTGGAGACGCATCTCCTCAACAAACCATCGACCCCTCTCTTCAATAAAATAGGATCATCCCAAATGTATCTCTTGGCCTCATGCTTGAGTCTTCGACGTTGTTGTGAAGTGAAATCCGGAGGTACGGCACTACAAGCCAAATAATTCACAATATCCGCATACCATGGCTCCGACTTCACCTCAAGGACATATAGCACATCATCCCTTAGAGCATCCTCTATTGGCAAACCATCATCTTGAAACCTTGCACCGCCCAACCTTGAAAGGTGATCCGCCACCACATTCTCGGCTCCCTTCTTGTCTCTCATCTCATAATCGAAGTCTTGGAGAACTAAAACCCATCTCAACAACCTCGGTTTAGCTTCCTTCTTTCCTATCAAATATTTGAGAGCCGAGTGGTCGGTATACACAATTGTCCTAGAACCAATGAGATAGGTTCTAAACTTCTCAAATGAGTGAACAACCGCTAAGAACTCCTTCTCGGTAGTTGTGTAGTTTCGTTGGGCATCATTGAGAGTTTTAGACAAATAGTGTATGACATGTAGTTTCCCATCCTTTCGTTGCCCAGGAATCGATCTAATAGCCTCGTCGCTTGCATCGCACATGAGTTCAAATGGAAGAGACCAATCCGGACCTTGGACAATAGGAGCGGTGCAAAGTGCTTCTTTCAACCTACAAAAAGACTCTTGACAAGCATCATCAAACACAAACTCTTTATCTTGTTGCAATAGGGATGTGAGAGGCTTAGCAATCAAAGAAAAATCTTTTATAAAGCGCCGATAGAACCTGGCATGGCCGAGAAAAGACCTTACTTCCCTCACATTGGTGGGAGGAGGAAGTTTCTCAATGACCTCCACCTTGGCTCTATCTACCTCAATGCCGGCATGGGAAATTTTGTGCCCAAGAACAATTCCACTTTCCACCATAAAGTGGCACTTTTCCCAATTCAACACGAGGTTGGCTCTCTCACATCTTTCTAAGCAACGAGATAAATTGGATAGACAATCTTCATAGGTGGCTCCTCCAATGGAGAAGTCATCCATGAAGACTTCTATCTCATCCTTAATCATATCACTAAAAATTTACATCATGCAACGTTGGAATGTTGCGAGAGCATTACAAAGCCCGAAAGGCATCCTACGATACACATAAGTACCGTAGGGGCATGTGAAAGTCGTCTTCTGTTGATCCTTGGGGTCAATCGGGATTTGGAAAAATCCCGAGTAACCATTAAGGAAACAATAGAAGGAATGCTTTGTAAGCCTTTCCAACATTCGATCAATGAACGGTAGTGAAAAATGATCTTTGCATGTACTTGTGTTAAGTTGGCGATAGTCAATATACAAGCGCCAACCGGTAACAAGCCTAGTAGGCACTAGTTGATCATGATCATTTTTCACTACCGTCATGCCCCCTTTCTTAGGCACAACTTGTACAGGAGATACCCAATCACTATGAGCAATTGGGTAAATAATTCTCGCATCGAGAAGCTTAGCCACTTCCTTCCGCACAACTTCTTGCATGGAAGGATTAAGCTTTCTTTGCCTTTGTCTAACGGGTTTGGCATCTCCCTCTAGATCAACTTTGTGCATGCATAAATATGGACTTATACCTTTGATATCATCAATGGTATAACCCAAAGCTTTTTTGTGTTTTCTCAAAACATTGATCAAGAGGGAGGTTTGCTCCTCCATTAGGTTAGAATTGACAATCACGGGGAAAGACTCATCGGAACCAAGAAATGCATACCTCAAGCCCAAAGGTAGAGGTTTCAAGTCTACCTTTGGTGCTCCTTTACCATTAGGGTTCTCTTCTCTTTCTTCAAATTGAAAGAGGTCATGAATGTAAGGATCCTCCTCTTCCATGCTCGCATCCTTGCACTCCTTCTTGCTTTCCTCAAGCAAATCCTCATAGAATTTTAGGTCTTCTTTGTGAGTACCTATCTTGAATTCATTCAACAACACACTTTCGAGAGGATCATTAGTAGCATGCAAGTGGGAGCGAGAAAATTCATTAAGCACGGTATCAAGAACATCTACTCTAAAGCATTCACCACTTGAGGAGGGTTGTTGCATGACACTATTCAAATCAAATTCAATGGAATCATTGTCAATTTTCAAGGATATCTTACCCTCCTTCACATCGATGATAGCTCTAGAAGTAGCTAGAAATGGTCTACCTAAAATTATAGGAATCCTCTCATCCTCATCCATCTCTAGCACATAGAAATCCACGGGGAATGTGAACTTTCCTACCCTAAGGGGAATGTACTCAACCTTGCCCATGGGGAACTTAATGGAACAGTCCGCTAGTTGGAGAGTTATGTTAGTGGGGGAGAGGGTTCCTACACTAAGCTTTTGGTAGACGGAATAGGGCATGAGACTCACACTTGCTCCTAAATCACACAAGGCTTTATCAAACTCAATGCCATTAATAGAACAAGGGATGGAGAAGTTACCCGGATCTTTCAATTTGGTAGGAAGTTTGTTAGAAAGAATTGCACTACAATTGGCGGTCAAGCTCACCGTTTCACACTCCCTTCTCCCACTCAAAAGGTCTTTCAACAATTTGGAATAGTGGGGCATTTGCTTCATAGCATCAACAAAAGGAACGGAAACACGCAAATTCTTAATGACTTCCAAAAACTTCCCAAATTGGGCATCAAGTTTAGCTCTCACGAATCGTTGTGGAAAGGGTAGCTTCTCCTCTCTAGGTTGGCGATTTAGGGGCAAGGGGGTGGCTTCTTTTTCCTTTGGCACCTCAACATCTTTTTCCTTCTCAACACTCAATGACTCATTGGTTCTCTCACCCTCATTCTCTAACTCCACCTCCTCTTGGGGTTCTTCCTCAACTAAAGGGTCGCTCCCTACTACCTTCCCACTCCTAGTTGTCACGGCATACAAAGGTTTTGGGTTGACTCCTTGACTTGGAATGGTAGAAGAAGAAGAAGAATAAGAAGAAGAAGATGATGAATTAGATGCAAGTTGAGCAATTTGGGTTTCAAGAATTTTCATGTGAGCATTAGTTCGCTTTTTATCCTCTTCATGCATTTTCATTATAGTATCTAACTTAGCCATCACGGGATCAAATAGAGGAGCTTCAAGTTGAAGAGGTTGTTGAGGTGGGGGAAGTTGGGGTTGATGGAAACCCGGAGGCCTATTAGTTTGGGCATAGTTAGAGACATATTACCCCTATTGCCTCCGGTGCCTTGGTTAGGAACATTGCTTTGTTGATTATTTCCCATGTTACCTTGATCACCAAAATTTTAATTTTGATGGTCATGGTATCGGGAATTAGGTTGTTGGTTTTGATTACCATACCCCCTTTGGTTAGAGTAGCCTCTTCCATTGAAATTGGAAGGGCCTCCTCCACCATGGTATTGGTCATCATCACCACCAGCACCTTGGTTCCATCCACGGTTTCCACCTTGATTCCAATTTCCCATTTGATTGGAGTTTGGCCTCAAGTTCCCTACATTCCCCATTCTAGGAGCAAAATTCATAGCATTGACATCTTTCACATTATCATCATGTACATGTTCATGGGGAAGGGGTTGAACTTCACAAGCATAAACACAATGGGAGGTATCATGATCATAGGTTTCGCAATTAGAACAAAACATGCATCCTTGGGGCATTGTATTGTAAGAAGGGGGAAGAAGTGGCCATACCATTGCCTCCCTTAGTTGAAGGGGAGGTATTGCCATGAGGATTGGACCTTTCTTTCATCAATTCGTCCATTTGCTTGGTCATTTTGGAGATTTGGGTAGAGAGGTTGTTGATTGCGTTGGCTTGCTCCAATGCATAAACACCCTTACTAGAAGTAGCATCCCTTTATCCTTCATACCAATCATCATAGTGCTTTGCGGCCTCCTCTATAATACACTCCACTTCATCCTCTCCTTTGTTCATGATTAGACCGCCGGCCGCGGCGTCTAGGCTTGTTCTTCCTTGAGGTGTGAGACCTCCATAGAAAGTGTGAATGAGTTGATACTTGGGTATCCCATGGTGTGGGCATTGACGTTGAAGTTCTTTGTATCGTTCCCATGCCGCACTTAGAGACTCACCACTCTTTTGGCGAAAACCTTAGATCAAAGACCGAGCCTCAGCGGTCTTCCTATGGTTATAAAACCTCCTCAAGAAAGTCGTAGTCACTTGGTCCCATGTTGTGAGAGAGTTAGGGGGCACCTCCTTCTCTAGCCACTCTAGTCCTCTCCCAATTAGAGAAAATGGAAACATCTTGAGGCGAATATATTCTTAAGTCACTCCATTGACCTTTATTGTGTCACAATATTTCTCGAACTCTTTTAAGTGTTCATGGGGACTCTCAAATTTCCCACCCGAGAATTATTTCCTCTCTATCAAAGCAATCAAATTGGGCTTGATTTCGAAATTATTGGCTTGAGTAGTAGGAGTTAAGATCCCACTTTGTGCTCTAAAGGCTTCAGGAGCCCCAAGACGACTCAAAGGTGTATTCTCTCCCATTTTAGGACCTTCTTCACTCTCGAACTTATAGGTTGAGAAAGGGTTGATTTCCAGACTCGATGATAAGTTAGGGCTATCTAAATCTTCACTTGAGGGAGAAGAGGGTGGAGTATCTTCTAATTCTCTTACTCCTCTCGTCGGGGTGTGAGAATTTCTACTCCTTGCTCTCGCTTCTCTTCGAAGTAGGGACAAAGACCTCTCTAGCTCTGGATCGATGGGAATCAAAGACCTTGAGCGGGTTCGTCCTTTGTTCATACAACAAAGCTAAGAAGAACATAAGCACTGACAAGTAACAAAAGTAGCAAACACTAACAAATAAAAGGTGAGATAGTCTCAAACAAGCAATGAAATAGCAATGAAAGCTGTCTCCCCGGCAACGACGCCAATTTGACAAAGGAATAATCGCGTCGTTAGACGTATATGGCAAGAAGAGGGGTCGAACCACAGGGAGAAGCACATAAACACCGCATTCATCACTAGACTTTAAGCTATCTCGGGACAAAGGACATGAATGACTAAGAGATTAAACTAAAGGTAAAACGAGTTAAAATCAATATAACTAAACACCAAGGGAAATGGGTAGATGTAGATGCCACTTGATCATGCAATAACATAAAAGCAAATCAATAGTGAACTAAACATGCGTGAATATCGAAATAAGGTCCAATCTAACCGCCTTCCGGGGTTAATCGGTTTCTCCTAACATAGCCTCTATGTTTCCACACTAGAACCATATATTGGGAGGTGCAATCAAAGAACAATCGATAGTAATGAACCTTAACTAAGTCAACTTCCATTCCTTGTTAGCAAAGATTCACCTTTAATCAACCAAAAATGTGCACTTGCAAGAAGATCAAAGAATATCAAGCATGCAAAGATTTTAATCACAATTAACTTAATCCCAATATTATAAACATGAACAATTAGCAACTACGCCATCCCCACACCCTTGGCTAAGTGACTACTCACAAATCATGTTGAAAACAATATCAATCACCAAATCAATAAGCATCAACATGATCAATAAGCAAAGAAGGAAAATCAAAGTAAACAAACAAAATTAAATGCAAAGGTAAAGAGAAAGAGTAAGAGATTGCTCATTAATTGAAGTTGAAGATCTACAAAAGATTAAACAAGCTTCTTCTTCAAAATCCAAGTTCATCAATGAAGAAATCTACACTTTCTCTCTCTACCAAATGAAGACTAATAGTGTTTCTCTCTCTAGATTAAGCTAAAAAACAATGCAGAAAATTAAAACTAAGTTAATCTAATTTCTCCTCCAAACGTTCTCAAAAATGGGACTTATATAGTCCGTACACACCTAGCTGAAGTAAGGGAGCGGTCCGACCGAACACTGGGAAGGTTCGGCCGGACTACAGAGTAGGTTCGGCCGAACCATGGGTAGGTTCGGTCGAACTCCCCTTATCCTGGTCTGGTCGAACTTCTGAGGTTCGACCACTCCTGTAAAATCGCCAAAATGCAGCTAAACTCTGCCTCTGCGTTCGACCGGACAGTGGAGCAGGTTCGGCCACACCTTGGTTCGACCGCACCTTCAGGGGGTTCGGCCGAACCTCTCCTTAACCTTGCTTATCTTCAGCTTTCCTTGAACTTTTGGCTTCCTCCTCTTAAAGACCCCGGTTCCTACAAAGAATAATCATGGAAATCAAAGTAAAGAGTAGGAAAAAGGGCAAAATCTAGGAAAGAAGATGCATAAAGGGAAATGGAACTAAGTGCAAAGAAAAGGATGCAAAAAAGCCGCAAATGTGGGAAAATGACCATCAAAATGAACCTTAATCGTGGCATAAATGCCACTCATCATTTAACAAGAGTAATAGGAATTTAGGAAGTAGAAGATAGTGATACATAAGCAAAATCGAGTGATATCGGGTCTTAAGATCAATGAAATTCAGCTCATGTATATTTGCAGTAGAAATTCATAAGCAAAATCGAGTGATATTTGCATGAAAACTGTATTGGTGATATGTACATTTATCATTCTTTCACATGATATAGGTTTCATTTTTGCAATCATGTTGATGAATGGGAAGGGGTTTAGGTGTCTACCATGGTTTGGTTAAGTGATCATAGCAATTTAGGAGAATGTAGTATCTTATCTAGTTATGTAGAGTGAAATATATTATTTGTTTCACATGAAGTAAAAATATAGTACTCCAATATGGTAGTTTCATGAGAGAGTGGTGAAAGTAGAATTTCTGTGAAGAATGTTATGAGAATAGGGCTGCTGGGGGTGGGAAGAGAAATGAGATTTAGTGGGATAAACACAGCATGAAATTTCTTTTATGGTAAGTTGACTAATTATATAAAAATGAATAGAAGTTTGTCGTACGTATTTTCAATTGAATTTTTGGGAAAATGAAATTGATTGAATTTTGTTGTTGACTTTTGTATGAATGTCTCTTTTATGCAGTGTGAACTGAAATATATTATTCTTGAATGCCATTTATCTTCTTTGGAATATTAAACTAATACTTGTAATTAGTGATGTTATATACCAAAGATTATAAGAGTCCTTTAATTGAATTCTATTAACATATGCAGGTTAGGGGACAATTATCACGCCTAATGAGTTTGTGTTACAAAGAGACAGCTGAGGATGAAGAGAAGCCAATTCCGGCGAGGATTCGAATTCCGAGGACCCGAAATCCCGGGAATATATATTGGTATATAATTTCAGAATTTTTTGTCAGAGTAATGCCTTTTTATTGTATTTACTGTATAAATTTGTTTATTGAGCTTTTAGATTTTGTTTTTTAGGTGTTTGAATTCTGTGTTTGGTAAGGGAATAATATAGTGATACGAATGCACATATTTAATTAATCATTTTTCATTATCTCAGCTCTATAAGAACATTACCCCCTTAGTCTCTAGCTGAATAAGTGTTATTAATTTTCTTTGTATAATTTGTCCTAATTAAAGTAAGCTACATTAATTGACGGGTTTAGCTTAATGGTTAATGGTTGTGTATAAGCTATTGGAATCAAGAAGGGGGTAATGGAAATATTAGTGGATTAGCTGACTTTAATATGCGTCACTAGTTGTTCTAGGCATTGCCATGATAGCTATGGGCAATGAAAAGGGTCTTGCCACACCAATTGACTACTTAATGAATTTTTTGAAAAATGGGAACCAGAACATGAAATAGACAGTTCTTATGGTGCTTTCTCTTCTATGCATATCTAATCCAGTTAGAGCTAATGTCATAGAAACCTTGCCCTATCCTCTTATTTTTCTTACTTGGTTTAACGGTACCTTTGAGAGGCTTGTCAAGATCTGACTTTAATAATATTGATGGTAGCTGCCGTGACATCTTTGGCTCTCGGTATTACATCAGAGCCTGAGGCCTTTGCATTTTGTCAGTTTATTGTTAATCAAATAGAGTTTAGGAAAAGGAGTATTGATCTATATAGTTCTATTATTATATTTTCCCACAGACTACAACTGCTTTAAGGTAATGTTGTGGTTATGAACCTCAAGAGCTATTGTGTTTAGATTAGTGTGCCTAATTTATTTTTTTTTAATTTTTTTAATGAAATTTTCATTTAGGCAGTCCTGCAGTTAGAATAGAAATAACAATAAATTCTTAAAACGAGCTGATATTTTAGGAAACAAAATTATAATCACGGTCAAAATTACATAGATTGAGTACAATAATGAAATGAAGATTATATAAATTATATTAATAATAAGAGCGTTGACGAAAAGTCACCCATAGAGCAAAAATTTCGTAGTTTTTGGAAGAGAAAATAAATGATGATTGCTCAAAAAAATAAAATTATGGCACGTTTGGATATGCGGATTTCATTTAAAATTCCCATTTGTGTCAAAAAAATAAAATTATGGCCTGTTTGGATTTGTATTTGGGTCAAATCCATGCAAATCCAAGCCTTTACAAAATTAAGTGCAGCTCAATTACTTTCAAATTCCATCTCACATATCGTCATTTCAAATTCTCACACTTGCCCTAAATTTCTCTCTCCTACTCTATTTCCCTTTCCCGACATTTTCTCTCTCCTCCATTGAAGCAGCTCCAATTTCTCTCTCTTCCATTGAAACAACTCGTGTGAGCATCCATCATTGAACCGGCTTGTGAGCTTTTATCCTCCATTGAACCAGCTTCTGAGGTAGATCTTCTTAACTAATCAAATATCAATTTCATAATCTAAGGCTTATCTATAGTTGCTGCTGATTTTTTTAGCCATTTTTTGTTCCTTTTTATTATAGAAATAATTTATTTATGTGGTACAATTTGTGTTTTTGTTCCTTTTTATTTTAGAAATAGTTGATTTATTATTTAATTTGCAATTTGGTTGGGGTTGGAAACTATGAAAAATGACATTGGTTTATATTTAAAGATTCCAATCTACATTTTAATGCTTGATTTGTTATTTAATTTGCAATTTGGTTGGGGTTTATTATAAAAATGCTTCATATTTGGTTGATATTACCATAGTCGAAATGATTGAATGTTGTTCATGTTGTAATCTCTAATAAACTCTACGATTTGTTATAAACTATAAAGAATTTATGTTCAACAGCTGATTACTTTAAAAAAGATTTTTGCATGGAAGTGTGAATTACTAGTACGAAGTATGCCTGAAATCGGTATAGGACACTTAGCTTGATGATCCTACAGGACAGTAGCAACTGATTGGAATAATTAAGTTAGTTATACTTTTTTTTAAAAGGAAGTTAGTTATACTAATTTGGAATAATTAAGTTAATTATACTAATTGGAATAATTAAGTTGGTTATACTGATTGGAAGAAATTAAGTTGTTTAACAAATGAAAAAATGTCATTATAAATTTGTTTAATTTCTAAAGAATAGTTGGAGAATATGAGGCGAGAAGTAATAAGCAAGTGTGGAAAGCTTTAATTGAAACATGGATCCACTATTAGAAACTATCCCAATATTTTATTATGAGGTGAACATAGTTTTGTGAGGAGTGGTTATTTTTATCATAATCACCCTGAATCATCATTATTTTTGATGATGGAATCATAATATCATGCTCCTTTGGTCCCTTACTGTTTGCCCTATTTACTCTTGACTTGCTGAAATTCCAATCGACATTTTAATGCTTGATTTGTTGTTTAATTGGCAATTTGGTTGGGGTTTATTATAAAAATGCTTCATATTTGGTTGTAAACATATCACTTAACAATACTAAAATGTTGATTATGCCATTGCTCTGGTTATTTATTGCGAGTTATATATTTGGGTGGTTTTGTTTAATGGTGGTTTCTACTTTGGTTAGTGATAAGTGGTTTATTTGACCACTTATTTTGTTGATTTAAACCCGGTTTTGCAATCTTTTCCCTTCTTTCTAACCCGTTTTTAAATAAAAATGTTGTATCTCGGCTTCGCCTCCTCTTTTCTTGTGTTTGTCCATGATTTGCAGGTATTATGACTTCCTTTGGAAAACAATCAAAGCTCGTGGGTGAGTTAAGGCATGAATTCAGAGAAAGGAGAGCCCGCTCCTGGAGGAGCGGGCGTGCACCTCTTCAGGAGCGGGCGCTCCTACCATTGTCACAACATTCTGCCCCTAGTCCAATCCTGTGAGGAGCGGGCGTGCTCCCTAGCTGGAGCGGGCACTCCTAGTAGCTACAACACTTTCTGCCTTAAGCTGAAGTAGGGAGGAGCGAGCGTGCACCCTCCTTGGACCAGGCGCTCCTCCCCCTAAATGTAAAATCCGCCGCATACTAAAGAACAGGGGAGCGGGTGTGCAAAGCTTCTGGAGCGGGCGCTCCTCCCTGATGTTTTTGAGTTCTGACTTTCTTTGAAGCAGGCTGGAGCGAGCGCGCAGCCATTTGGAGCGGGCAGTCCTCGCTTGAAATCCGTCTTATTTTGACGGATTAACCTATGTAAATCGGGGAGTATAAATACTTCCCCTTTAGCTCATTTGTAAAGGAGACAACAGTAGCCTAGTTTTTAGTAGCTGCTCTTAGTTTGAAACATTCCTCTTTGATAATTTAGCTTAGTTTTCATCAATTCAATCATTCTAATAGTGAATTTCAAGAGTTATTCTCAAGGTTTGGCACTTTGTAATTAACATTTGAAGCTTCAATTAGTAATTTCTTCCACCTTCATCTACTTAATTTCTGATTTTATTTGGTATTTGCATGTTACTTAAATCTCTTAGTTCTTGATAATTTGTTGTTGGATGATAGTTTATTCAATTGTTAACCACTTTTCCCCAATTATTGAAGTATTTAGAATCCTAATCCTTGTTTGCATGTTGATTAATATGAGTTGTGAGTAGTCTTCTTGCTAGGGGTTAGGTGAAGCTCAACCTTTTGGGTTAGTTATGTAAATGTGGGAGAAGCATTGATGTTTGTATTGCAATTAAATTGATTGTATGAGATTACTTGTTAGTTCTTCATGATAGGATTAGTAACCCTTGACTTAGGAGCTTGATAGCGTGGCATGCTTAGTTTGACATGGAAATGTGAATTGTGTATGTCATTACTTATTGCAATTAGATTATGTATCTTCTATTGCTAAACTAATGAGGAATCTAAGTTTAGTAGTGTGAGTTGTTTCCTAATTGCATGAGGTTGATCTTACATATAGTCCTTGCTATATCTTGTCTATTTTACTCCCTATTTGCCTAATTTCCTTGGTTGAGTGGATCCCATTCCATAGTGTCTTTAATCCATTGAATTAGAACCATAGTTTGTTTGTCTACTTGACGAACCCCTATTTACCAAAGACTTCGAATTAGCTTAAGTGTTAAGATCTTTAGCAACCATATCCCGTTCCTTGTGGACCGAACTCTTACTTATCATTATTCTTGGTTTGTAGGATGTTTGTTTATAAGTGTGTTTGATTAAGTGTGGACTGTGCGACTGTTCTAACGCCCATCAAAATGGCACCGTTGCCGGGGAACGGTGTTGTTGATTTCTAATTGATTACTTGAGTCTAGTTCACCGTAAAACAACAAAATTCAAAAAGAGTGTGTTTCTTTTTGGCTACACTTGTGGCCTTGTTACTAATTGCGATTGTTGAGAGTGTATGCGTAAAACGCATAATAGGATTTTGGTGCCTTGCGATCCCGAGATTGAGCAAACTTATAGAAGGAGAAGGAGAGCCGGTTCTAGACCATTAACTACTTCCCCAACTAGGGAGTTCAATTTCGAGGAGCAACGATATCAAATGGGTGACACGGAACCACCACCTCAAAGACCTTTGAAGGAGTTGGGAACTCCGGGAGCTTATAGAGCTTCAAGTGGCATTGCTCCCCCCGTTACTCAAGCCAATGATTTCGAGATTCGACCCGCAATGATAAATTTGATTGAAAGAAGGCAATTTAGTGGAGCAAAACATGAGAGCCCTCTTGCACACTTGAACGAGTTCGAAAAAATTGCAACACGATCAAGGTAAATGGGGTCACTCAAGAATTTGTGAGACTAAAGCTATTTCCTTTCTCCTTGATAGGAAGGGCTCTTGAATGGCTCAAGAAGGAGGTGAGACCTAACTCCTTGAGAACTTGGGACGAGGTCACCACTGCTTTCTTAGGGAGATTTTACTCTCAAAAGAAGACGACCGAGGCAAGGGCATTGATCCAAGGTTTCCGTCAAAAAGCTAGTGAAACCATATACGAGGCATGGGAAAGATACAAAGAATATCAAAGGGAGTGTCCTCATCATGGCATTCCGACATACCAAGTGCTTCAAATTTTCTATGGAGGCTTGAGCCCACAAGGAAAGACTAGCTTGGATGCGGGAGTGGGTGGCCCGATTATCACTAGTGGAAAAAAGGCCATCCTTAAAGGCCTATTTGTAACGGGCAAAAAAATCCCCGTTACAATAACATCATTTGTAACAGGCAAAATCAATGTCCGTTACGAAAAATTGGCGACTTGAGAAGGAAAATAAGTATTTGTAACGGGCACTTATATGCCCGTTACAAAAAAGTTATTATTCGTAACGGGCACTCTATTGCCCGTTACCAATAAATAATTATTTGTAACTGGCAGCTTATGCCAGTTACAAATAAAAAAGTCAATAAGATTTTGACCGATTTATTTATAACCAACATAAATTGCCCGTTACAAATAAACAATTATTTGTAACTGGCAGCCTATGCCCGTTACAAATATGAAAGTCAATTAAATGTTGATCGAATTATTTGTAGCCAATAGTAGTGACCGTTACAAATAAGCTTTCAAATTAAACCCTAACTTCTATTTCCCCTTTCTCATTCTCTGTCTCTCTCCTCAAAATTTCACCTTTCTCTATCTCTCTATTTCCCCTTTCTCATTCTCTGTACTCCCGAACTCCATTGAAGCTTCGTCGAACTCTGTCCCTTCTTCTCCGTTGAACTCCATTGAAGCTCCGTCAAACTCCATTGAAGCTCCGTCGAACTCCGTCCCTTCTTCTCCGTTGAACTCCATTGAAGCTCCGGTGGAAATTCCTCAACGTTGTCAACCCCTTTCTTCTCCCTCGCAATTCCCTTCTTCTCCCTCGACTTTCCTCCATTGAAGCTCCGATGGAAATCCCTCGACGCCGTCAGCCTTCAATTCTCTCGCAACCTTTTGTCGTCGTTCCTGAGGTCAGCGGCAACGCTCCGGTCAGTTCTCCACCGTGTCGGTTAAGCTGGCGTGCATTCTGGTAAACAGTTAAGTTTTTATTTCAATTAAATTGTTTAAGAAGTCTGTTATTGTGAAATTTCAATTTTTCAAAATATGCTAAGTACTGATTTGTTTCTTAGTTGCTTGTTTTAGTGAGTATTTTAGTTAGAAAATTGCTTTTGTACTATCAATTTGTAGTCATATTTGGCAATATAAAATATAGCAATCTGGTTTCCCGTCCATGAATGTTGAGCATTTTCCACCACACAGCTCTCATTACTGAATGCAGACTACATATGTATGTTGGGAAAGCTTCTTTTGCTGTAAACAATCATTCTGTATATGCGTGGAGTAATTTAATTGAATTTTGTAATTTGTAGTTTGTAGTCTATAGAAGTAGCTTTATTAGGACCTTAACATTATTTGGACAGTTTAATTATGATATTTTCTTCTTCCTCCTCCCTAAGGCTGGGAGTCAAAGTTCGGATCTACTTCATTGACTTCAAAAGTCAGAGGATCTCAAGTGTCTGAAAAGTAACCAAAAAATGGAGGGAATAACAGCTTTTGTGAATTTGTGTGGCTT
Organism: Chenopodium album; assembly: GCF_948465745.1. Taxonomy (NCBI): domain Eukaryota; kingdom Viridiplantae; phylum Streptophyta; class Magnoliopsida; order Caryophyllales; family Amaranthaceae; genus Chenopodium; species Chenopodium album. The sequence continues at coordinate 14,017,611 of NC_137847.1, forward strand.
CTAAAGTCTACTAAATTTGGAAAAAAATAGTTTGAGAAGATTAAGTTTATTGATAATTCTTATAGAAGAAGGTTTGGCAAATTATTATCTGTTAATTAAGCAAAGAGTGTATTTGGAGAAGGTAAAGAGGTAACTGTTGTTTTTGGTCAAATCGTCATTGTGTATGCTATACGGTGGAGGAAGGGAATATTCCGGCGAGTCGTAAATGGCGTCACCATCAGAAGTCGTAAAGGGGGTCAAATTTGCCATTATAATACACACTAAATTTGGCAATTTGAAAATCTGAATATATGTTGCTATATATGCATGCTCCAGTAAGAATATAAGTCCTATTACTCCATGTGTTTCACATTCACACCATAAAATGAAAATATAATATGCTAATTTTATGTCTATGTATAAAAAGCTAATTTTATGAAAATATAAAATAATGAAACTAATTTGAGAAACAAGCGGTATTTTAGTAATGCTTTACATTATGATAATGATGTGAATTTCCATTATTTTTCACAATACAATCTGTTTCTTGTATTTCATTAATTTTTTTTTACTTTGTGGTAATTTCAGTATTATGTTATTGTGTTGACATTTTAGCTTACAAATTTATGAAATTTAGCTGTAAATGGAACATATTCTCATGATTAATTGGAGAATAGGGGGGAGTAATGATTGTACTCAGGTCTGAAATACACTGCTCTTATCAATTTTTTTATGCTGTAAATTTCAGATATTTTAAAATATGTTATATAATGCCTCCGAGAATAGTCATATTGGAAGTAGTGCCTCCAAGAATTGAAGAAGGGTTGCATTGCTGAAATATTTGGCGTTCTCGTTTAGAGTAAGAGAAGCGTTGTTCTAAGGCTGAGTGGTTCTTTCTTTTGATTTTTACTTGTTTCTGATTTTTGTTCACGTCATGAAATTTACATTTAATTATTTATTTTCTTCCATTTTTATAAAATTATGATTGATTATTCGGCCAATTTCTGCCATTTTATTATTAATATTTATACTACTCTGATTTTCTGCTTTGTTATGGTTTCTTGTTTCATTGAAATTCTTACTCAATTTTTATTGTTTTTTTACTTTATGGAAATTTGTTGTAGTTTGCATTTCTGTTTAGTTTAATTCAATTTAACTGTTGTTTTGATTTTGCTTGAACATATCTCTGATTTGTTGATTGATCTTGAATGTGTTAATATTTGTTATGCATTATATCTTCATATCATATGCCTAGATACCCGTTCAAGATTTACTCATTATATCTTCATATCACATTATATGCCTAGATACCCGTTCAAGATTTGTCTTCAAGATTATGAGTAAATCTTGAATAGTCCCCGTTTCCCAATAATGTGTTAATATTTATATCTTCATATCACATTCTTTTGTCTTCAACTCATTTCTGAATCTTCAATTGAGAATGATTACCTTGAAGCTTATACATATGTGAAGAATACATTTTTGCATGAAGTAAGAAAGACGGGTAAACGTTGCAAATTCATAGTGGCCCCATATGTAGCAAGGTTCGAACTATGTTTTTTATACTTCTACTAAACTTATTTATATCAATGATATGTTTTCACCAATTTCCCAATACTCTAACTTGTGTTTTCCTCTTAAATGATGTAGTTGTCATTGGGTTCTTGCGGTGGTAGATCTAAAATTAGGTTTAGCATATAAGTTTGACTCTAAGAAGCTACCTAAAGAAAAACCACGACAATTGAGAATTGCCGAAATCATGATAACGTGAGCCACAAACTTGAAATTAAGCCCTAGTTTAATTTCTATTTTCATATTGTATGTGGTGTTGTAGATTATTTTGTTCTAAGTGTTAGAATATATATCATTTTTGTAGGGCTTATAAAGTATATCGGGCGAATCTCACAGGGAATGAATTGAAATCACATAGGCTAAAATTGAAATTCATACAAATGGAGGTAAATACACTACTCACCCCATATTGTTATACATTGTTCACTTTGAAAACAAAATGTTTAACTATTTGTTATATATGCTAGTGTGCTCAACAACAAGGAGGCGTTGAGTGTGGCTACTACATTATGAGATATATGTATGAGATTGTTACTTCTCACTTGGAGTGCAAAGGTGTCTTAGAGGAGGTTAGTAGCTTTTTTGGCAATTTTGAAGCCTTTTTTTGCTCTAAATGCTCCCAAAAGTGAGTTAATGGAGATATTTTATTCATTTCAATTCATGGAAACAAAAATAAAAGTTAATTATGGATGTTATGAATTTTATTTCTATAATTTGGACTAACACATGAAAGATGGGAAAGATAGAAGTCCCTTAAGCAATTTTGAAGCATTTTTGGCTCTAAATACTCTCAAAAGCGAGTAAATGGTCATATTTCATTGATTTCAATTCATAGAAACCAAAAATAAGTTAATTATAGATGTTATGAGTTTTATTTCTATAATTTGGACCAACACATGAAAGATGGGAAATATAAAAGTCCCTTAGGCAATTTTGAAGCATTTTTGGCTCTAAATGCTTTCAAAAGTGGGTAACTGGTCATATTTCATTGATTCAATTCATAGAAACCAAAAAATAAGTTAATTATAGATGTTATGAGTTTTATTTCTTTAATTTGGACCAACACATGAAAGATGAGAAAGATAGAATTCCCTTAGGCGATTTTGAAGCATCTTTTGCTCTAAATGCTCTCAAAAGTGAGTAAATGATCATATTTCATTGATTTCAATTCATAGAAACCAAAAAATAAATTAATTATGAATGTTATGAGTTTTATTTCTATAATTTGGACCAACACATGAAAGATGGGAAAGATAAAAGTCCCTTAGGCAAGTTTGAAGGATTTTTGGTTCTAAATGCTCTAAAAAGTGAGTAAATGGTCATATTTCATTGATTTCAATTCATAGAAACCAAAAAAATAAGTTAATTATGTATTTTATGAGTTTTATTTCTATAATTTGGACCAACATATGAAAGATGGGAAAGATAAAAGTCCCTTAGGCATGTTTGAAGCATTTTTTGCTCTAAATGCTCTCAAAAGTGAGTAAATGGTCATATTTCATTGATTTCAATTCATAGAAACCAAAAAATAAATTAATTATGGATGTTATGAGTTTTAATTCTATAATTTGGACCAACACATGAAAGATGGGAAAGATAAAAGTCCCTTAGGCAAGTTTAAAGCATTTTTGGCTCTAAATGCTCTCAGAAGTGAGTAGTAAATGGTCTTATTTCATTGATTTCAATTGTTATGAGTTTTATTTCTATTATTTGGACCAACACATGAAAGATGGGAAAGATAGCAGTCCCTTAGGAAATTTTAAAACGATTAGAGTCAACACATGAAAGATGGGAAAGATAGAGTTGTATTTCTTTAATATGAAATATGGGAAAGAAAACATATATTCTAATGATTGTTTTTATTTTGTAACCTCATTCATTTGTTTTTTTTTAAAGGATTTTTGTCCAAGACAAGCCCCTTATGATGTTGGCGAGTTGAATGCAGTTCGAGAACAATGGGCGCAATACTTTAGATCTAAATATTTATTGAATGCATAACTATTAGGTGGAACAATGTAATATATTATTAGTGTGTTGTATGTGTTGGATAAACTTAAACAAGTTTTTATTTGTAATGTATTATTTATTTCTTTATATTATTATGTCTTATTAATTTCCACGAATGTTTGTTCGGTATAATTGTTTATTTACAGGTATATATGTAGAGGAACAGGTTTATTATCATAGGAGAATTAATATTTATTAATTATCACAGGAGAATTAATAGGTTGTTTGTTCGGGCATTAGTGTTGCCCGTTACGAATAAGTACTTATTTGTAACGGCATATTTGTTGCCCGTTACAAATAAGTACATATATAAATACAACAAGTCGTTATTTGTAACTGGCAAAACAATGCCCGTTACGAATAATAGGTTATTCGTAACAGGCACCTAAATAGTCCGTTACGAATAACCTATTATTCGTAACGGGCATCAGGTGCCCGTTATGAATAACAAAGGCCATCCGTAACGGCCTCATACGTAACGACCACTACCCGTTACAGATGGGCAGTTTTTGCCCGTTACGAATGGTCTTTTGTCCACTAGTGTATGAACAAAATGGAGGAGCAAGTCATTGAAATAATTGAGGATGTGGTGAGGCGCCACATGGATTGGCAAGAAGGAGAGAGGGAGTCTCTAAGCAAAGGAGGAAGTGCGGTTTATTCCGTCGATCACCTCAACGCCATTAATAATTTGACATCTCAAATCGCTAACCTTGGAAAAGAGATGACATCCATCAAGGCGAAACTTGAGACCTCCACTTTTCATCAAGAGCATCCCTCCCAATCTAAGGGGAGAGGTATGAATTTTAACTCTACTCCTTCTACATCTAATAACATGCCAAATGGGTGCTTATTTTGTGAAAATTGTGGGTCATATGACCATGACACCTCTTCTTGTAATTATGATTCCCAATCCCAACCCCAATATGAAGATGGTAATGAGAATGAAAATGAACATGTCAATGCTTTGTCTTATGATAATAGACCTAAGAATGACAATCAAAGATACTTACTACCTAATCGAAGAGAACAAGGGGGGAATTCCTATAACCAAAGAGGAAATGATTATGATTACCATAACCAAAACCAATGGGGGAATAGGAACCAAAGGAACCAAAATCCCCAAGGTAACTTCAACCAACAAGGTGGTTATGGTAACCATAACCATAATAACCAAGGGAAGTATGGGAATCAAGGCCAATATCACCAAGGGGGGAACTATAATAATTGGAATAATTGGAACAATAATAAAAATAGAGGTTCTTCTAATCAAAATGCTTCCAATTCAAATGTGAGAGGTAATAGAGCTCCCCAAGATAACTATTATGCTCAAGCACCACCTGGTAGGTCTAACTTAGAGGAAATGATGGAAAGTCAAACCAAGATGATCAATACTTTCATAGCCTCTAGTGATAAGAAATTTAGTAAAGTCATGACCCATAATAAAATGCTTGAAACACAAATTTCTCAATTAGCCAATGCTTTAAAGGAAGGGACTAGCACTTCCAAACTCCCACCCCAAGGACTAGATCCTAAGAGACCTGTCAATGCTATATCAACTAGAAGCAGGAAGGTGTTGGAAGAGAGTGTCTTTAAAAGAAGAAATGAGAAAGTAAACTTGAGTGAGCCACCCCTTGAGACTGATTTTGAGCTAGAAGGAGAGAAAAATCATGAGAAAGAATGTGAAAAAGAAAAAGAATGTGAAAAAGAAAAAGAGTGTGAAAAAGAGAGTGAAGAGAAAAGAGAAAAAGAGAGTGAAGAGAAAAGAGAAAAAGAGAGATAAAAAAAACAGTTGCAACAACTACCATATCCCCACAAATTTGTTAGAAACAAATTAGATGTGCAATTTGGAAAGTTTCTAGAAACATTGAAACAAATTCACCTTTCAATTCCTTTTACCGATGCTATCAAGCAAATTCCTAACTATGCTAGGTTTTTAAAGGACATTTTGAGTGGAAGGAGAAAGTGTGAATTGGTGGAAACGGTGAATCTCACTGAGAATTGTAGTGCAATCATCATGAACAAAATGCCACTGAAATTGAAAGACCCCGGTAACTTTTCTATCCTTTGTGCTATATATAAAATGCAAATTGATAATGCTTTATGTGATCTTGGGGCTAGTGTTAGCCTTATACCATATTCGGTATATCAAAGACTTGAGATAGGGGAACTTCTACCCACCAACATTACCCTACAATTGGCCGATCATTCTATAAAATTTCCAAAGGGTAAGGTAGAGGATGCTCCTCTAAGAGTGAGAAAGTTTGTAATCCCGGTGGATTTTGTTGTGTTAGAGATGGATGAAGATGTTAACATTCCAATAATTCTAGGGAGACCTTTTCTTGCTACTTCGGGTGCTTTAATAGATGTTAAAAGTGCTAAAATTTCATTAAAAGTAGGAGATGAGGTGATAGAATTTGATTTGAATGAGAGCATGAAGTATCCAAACTCTAACCTTGATAATTGTATGATGATTGATACTATTGATTCTATTGTGACTTCTATGCATGATCACTTGCTCACTACTAACGATGCCCTTGAGAATGTCCTATTTGAACAAGGAAAAGATAGGTGAGCAAATCAAGGAGATGGAATTGTATGAAGAGATACTTGAAGGAAGTACGGAAAAAAGAATTGAGCAAGTATGCATGGGAATCACGAGTCATGATGCATTGGATATAGCTACTTCAAGAGAAGGTAAGGGTGTTCCAATGGTAGAGTTAAAACCTCTACCATCACACCTAAGGTATGTGTTTTTGGGTCCTAATTCCACTTTTCCGGTAATTGTGAATTCCTCTTTGAACGAGTGCCAAACTCAAATGTTATGTGGTGTTTTGAGAAACCACCAAGATGCTTTAGGCTATACCATTGATAACCTCAAAGGTATTAGTCCCGCTTTATGTATGCACCACATAACACTTGAGGAGGGTGCTAAGCCTTCCATTGCGAGCCAAAGGAAACTTAATCCTCAAATGGGGGAGGTGGTGAAGAAAGAAATCACCAAACTCCTTGATGCCGGCATCATCTTCCCTATTTCGAGTTCTAGATGGGTTTCCCCCGTTCATGTGGTCCCTAAAAAGGGAGGAATGGCCGTAGTTGAAAATGAGAATGGTGATCTCATTTCAACTTGAACGGTGACCGATTGGAGGATGTGCATACACTATAGACGTCTAAATGCATCCACTAACAAGGATCATTTTCCTCTCCCTTTTATCGACCAAATGCTTGAGAGACTAACCAAGCACAAGTATTATTTCTTTCTTGATGGTTATTCGGATTTCTTTCAAATCCCCATAAACCCGGATGACCAAGAGAAGACAACTTTTACTTGTCCATGTGGTACTTTTGCATATAGGATGATGCCGTTAGGACTTTGCAATGCACCGGCAACCTTTCAAAGGTGCATGATGAGTATCTTTGGAGATATGATTGAAGCCGAGATGCAAGTGTTCATGGATGATTTCTCGGTAAGAGGCCTCTCATTTGAAGATTGTTTGTCTAATTTGGGTAAGTGCTTAGCAAGATGTGAGAAGGTCAACTTGGTCCTAAATTGGAAGAAATACCACTTCATGGTTGAAGAAGGAATCGTCCTTGGTCACAAGATTTCAAGCAAGGGGACTGAGGTTGATAAAGCAAAAGTTGAAGTGATAAAAAAATTGCCACCTCCGGTCAATGTAAGAGGAGTAAGATCCTTTTTGGGGCATGCCGGGTTCTATAGGAGATTCATCAAGGATTTCTCACAAATTGCTAGACCCTTAAATGCTCTTCTTCAAAAGGATGTCATCTTTATTTTTGACAAAAAGTGTCTTTAATATTTCAGCAAATTAAAGGAGGATTTGATCTCTACTCCAATCGTACAAGGGCCAAGATGGGATTTTCCATTTGAACTTATGTGCGATGCTAGTGATGTTATGATTGGAGGGGTGTTGGGGCAAAGGATAGAGAAGAAGCTCCACGTGATCTATTACATGTCTAAGACTTTGAATGAACGCAATGGAACTACACCACAACGGAGAAAGAGTTTCTTGCCATGGTACATGCTTTTGAGAAGCTTTGGAATTACCTCATTAGTTCCAAAACTATTGTTTACACCGATCATGCAGCTATTAGGTACCTTGTGGCAAAGAAAGAGTCTAAACCTCGTCTTCTTCATTAGGTCCTTTCTCTTCAACAATTTGATGTTGAAATTCGTGATAAGAAAGGGGCCGAGAATGTAGTTGCGGATCATCTTTCTCGTTTAAAGAATGTGCAAGCTAGTGATGATGATATTCCCATATGTGATGAATTAAGAGATGATGTGCTCTATATCTTGAATGCGAAAGAACTTCCTTGGTTCGCCGACTTAGTGAACTACTTGGCATATGGAGAATTTCCTCCCGATTTCTCCAAGAACCAAAGGAAGAAGCTAAAAAGAGAAGCAAGGCATTATATGTGGGATGACCCCATTCTCTACAAAAGAGGAGTAGATGGTTTGCTCCGAAGGTGTGTTCCGGATGAGGAAGTGCAAAATGTGCTCAAGATGTGCCATTCCGATCCTTGTGGAGGGCATATGGGAGCAAACAAAACGGCGTTGAAGGTCTTGCATACCATTTTGTGGTGGCCTCACATCTTTAAGGATGCTTGGAGGTTTGTGAAGACTTGTGACCGGTGTCAACGAACCGGCAACATATCCAATCGAATTGAGATGCCTCAACAACCGATACTTGAGTTAGAGGTATTTGATGTATGGGGTATTGATATTATAGGACCATTCCCTTCTTCATATGGAAATCAATACATCCTTACGGTGGTTGATTACGTTTCAAAATGGGTTGAGGCCATTGCCTCCCCAACTAATGACCACAAGGTAGTCATGAAATTATTCAAGAAAGTCATATTTCCAAGGTTTGGAATTCCTAGAGCTGTGGTAAGCGACAACGGGTCTCATTTCGTTCATAGTTCTTTTCAAAAGATGCTAAGAAAACATGGAGTTCATTAAAGGTTCGGTCTTACCTACCATCCACAAACTAGTGGACAAGCGGAAGTGTCTAACCGTCAAATCAAGTTAATCCTTGAGAAAACGGTTCCAATGAATAGGAAAGATTAGGCGGAAAAACTTGATGATGCTCTATGGGCATATAGAACGGCATACAAAACCCCAATAGGCACAACTTCATATCGTCTAGTGTATGGAAAATCTTGTCATCTTCCGGTAGGGGTTGAACACCGAACTCAATGGGCTATCAAGAAAATTAACTTTGATTTGGCTAGTGCGGGAGAGCAAAGATGGCTTGATTTACATGAGCTTGAAGAGCTAAGTGGAGGCCTACGAGTGTGCTATCAACTACAAGAATCGCACAAAGGATTGCCACGATCGCAATATTGAAAAGAAAACATTTCTTGTAGGCGATAAGGTACTTCTCTACAATTGTAGGATGAAGTTGTTCCCTGGAAAACTTCTATCAAGGTGGAGTGGTTCTTTTGTTGTTAAGGAAGTGTTTTCTCATGGAGCTGTGGAAATCACGGATTTAAATGGAATGAGATCTTTTAAGGTCAATGGGCATCGCCTCAAGCTTTACTACAAGGGTGCTCATGTCGGTGTGGTTGAATCAATACAATGTAATCTTACCTCCTAAGTGTGGAGGTCATCAAGCTATTGACGTTAAAGAAGCGCTTCAGGAAGGAAACCCAAGTAAAAGAAAGTAAAAAAAATTGAGAGAGAGAGAAATAAAAAAATTGAGTGAGTGAGATAATGGAGAAGAGAGTATTTTACTTCTGATTTGGCTAACAATTTAGTTGAATTTATGTTCTTGTGCTTTGTAATAGGCTTTTGGAGCAAAAAGAAGCAAGCAAAAGGGCCAAATGGAGCTCTCAACAGCTTGGAGCGGGCGCTCCAACTCCCTGCATGCTTGTTCCAAGGTCAACAGAAGAAACAGTGGGCTTCAACACTGATAGGAGTGGGCGCTCCTAAGAGCCTGCATGCCTGCTCCTTGCTGCTCCGTACAAATCAGAGGCCTTCAAGCCTGGTAGGAGCGGAGCTCCTGGTGGTATGCACACCCGCTCTTGCTTAACTAAGGAAACAGGAAGTAAATTCAACTATTAGAGCGGGCGCTCCATAACCACAACACGCCTGCTCCAAACGAAGGAAATAAAGACAGAAAGTTTTGAAAAGATTAGGAGCAGGCGCTCCAAAGCATCGGCACGCCCGCTCCATTCTGGGTTTTCAAATTGAATGTTAGGAGCGGGCGCTCCTAAGAACAGCACGCCCGCTCCAAATTATGGAGATGGGAAATAGAAACTCCAAACTAGTTTCGGAGAAAGAGCTCCAACATTGATGCACACCCGCTCCGAGCTAGGAAGCCAAAACAGAAGTCAAGTATAAGAATAGGAGCGGGCGCTCCACCCCCCTCAGCACCCCCGCTCCTTCAAATGTCGTAGCTAAAATTGAAATAAGGAGCGGGCGCTCCAGGAGGTATGCACACCCGCTCCATTCTGGTGAAGGAAATTAGAAGAAAAGTTCAAGACTAGGAACGGGTGCTCCAAGATATCAGCAAGCAAAATCAAGTGATGGAGCGGGCGCTCCGAAAGCCAAGCACGCCCGCTCCTAATCTTGCAACCAAGAGCTGGAACTTCTAAAGGGATATGGAGCGGGCGCTCCACATCAACAACACGCCCGCTCCATTCTAGGAAGAGTCTTTAAATTCAATGGTTGGAGTGGGCACTCCACCCTGTTAGCACGCCCGCTCCGACCGAATGCCGTAGCTAAAAATTAAGTTGGAGTAGGCGCTCCTCCAACACTGCACGCCCGCTCCAACCTGGCTAAGTAAAATCAGTGTCAAAACCAATGACAGGAGCAGGTGCTCCTACCCCCTTGTACGCCCGCACCTGCCTGTCCGGAGTAAAAAAATAAAATAAAAATAAAATAAAATAAAAAAGAAAAAAGAATCATTTATCTCTTTTTACCCTTTCCTCCTCTCTCTTCACCACTCATTCTCACTTTCATACTCTCTCTCCTCTTTACCCATCTCCTTCTCTCTCTAAAAACCCCATTTTTTCCAACTTCTCTCTACAAATTCATCATCAAATCTCAACATTTTTCACCAAAAATTTACAAAAACCTCTTCTACTCTAAATTCTCTTTCCAACAACACAAAATTTTCCCAATTTCAAGCACAAAAAGTTCGAACCCTAGAAGACCACCATTGATAATTGAAGAAAAACTTGGATTTTTCAAGGAATTGGAGTAAAGAAAGGAAGAATTGAGCAAAGCTTGGAAGTTTTAGAGTATTTTCATACTCTAGTTGGTATAATTCTCCTCCCTACTTCACTTTCCCTCTTCAACCCTAGTGGTTTTTCTTCAAATTTCATTGTTTTTGATAAATTGTGTGGTATGATTCATGATTTGTTGAAAATTTGGGAATTATTGTGTTTGAAATTAGTTTGAGCTTGTGGAAAATTAATATTGGTAATTGAAAATTGTGATTGTTGTGAACTAGAATTGTTGTGTGTGGATTGGGATTATTGTGGATTGTGAATTTGTGTGTTGGAATTATTTGTTAGTTGTGTTGGAATTATATTGAATTGTTGCAACAGGTACTTGGATTAATTCGGGAGTTTGGAGTTAAGGAGGTTGTTTGTGGTGTGTTTTTGTGTTTGTGTTAGGTGTCTTGAGTTACCTTCGTAAACCTATTCTATCATTGTCAAAATGGTTCTTCGATTATTTGGAGATGCGGGAGGAAAGAAAAGAAAGACTTCCGGCATCCAAATAAACGAAAACCAAAACCAAACCTCAAGACAAACGCAAAATCAAAACAATGCTCCTCCTTCAATAAATATTCCCGAAAAATTCAAAGGTTATCACAAAGAGCTCTCTAAGCGAAAAATCCTTCCAACAAGATTTTACGACCAAGAAACTTGCCAATTCCTAGGGATAGATGACGGAATTCGGCGAGTGGCCGATAATTTCGGATGGTTAAACTTCCTCAAAAAGAGGGAGCTAACCTACGAATCGCTCACTCTTGAATTCCTTTCCACCCTTACCATGCGCCAAATCAATGGTGAGGGAGAGCCCATTGAATGCGATATTAAGTTTAAAATGTTCAATCAAGATAAAACTTTAAGCTTAACTCGCCTCAATGAGATTTTCGAATGGCCCGTGTATAATCAAGTCGACGACCCCGATAGTTTCTACCTCTCTAGATACGAGGAGTATAATTGGTGGAATACTATCGCGGGGTACCCCAATTTCATGACCCGGTCTAGCCATGCTAGCCACATTATCCACCCCGTACTCCGTATATTCATGAGAATTATGGGGTACGCTTGCTTCTCGAAGCAAGACCTCGAGAAGCTAACTAAAGAGGAAATCAAATGCCTCTTCATAGCTTCCCGATTTGAGGGGGATCTTGAGGGCAACGTGAACATGGGGTACGGAGTTAAAAGGGGAAATTAAATGTGGTGGGATGATCACTATAATTGTCAAGACTTTAGGCTTTGCCGATTGGGCTAACCAATTGACCCCGGTGAACAGGTCCAATGTCCTTGACATTCCCGGACTTGCCTCAATGCACATGCTTGTGGAACTTCGGGGTAATGTGACCACCTATTCTTGGTTGGTCAAGGGTAAGAACCGTTGCATTCTCCCGAATGCTTCGGTAATGAACACCGTGGGAACCATTTGGCAAGTGCCAAATGAGCCACTCCCCGAGAATGTTCCCGAACTTGACCAACCATCTCAACCCTGCCGCCATAGCATATCCACCATTCCTAGCTTTATGGGCGGCCCCTCCTCCTCTTCTTCCTGCTTTAACCTTAAATCGGCTTTTCACCATCTAAACCTAACCAACCAAAGAATTCTTCAAGAAAATGAATACCAAAGCTATGTCTCCCAAATGTCCTACCAAAACCAAGTTGAGAAGGGAGACTTCCTCCCCTATGCCAACTATCCTCACCGCCCCGTCCAAGCGGGGCCGGTGCCGGGTTGGAACAACAACCAACCCACCTACTCCTATTGGCAAGGACCTCGTAGCTCCATTTCGGAGCTACGATCCTTCCCTCCCTACGATTATACACAACCCGGAGGTTGTGATTTTAGGGGGGACCCTTCTTATTACCACGTCCCCGAGACATGTGGTAATATGACTCCCGAGGAGATCGATATCCATCCCTTAAGGGAATAATTCGAGTTTCCACCCGGGTATGATGGTGGTTGGGGTACTAGTAGTGCACCGGACTTCGGTTACTACCGAAATAGCCCCAACTATGATCTTCCTCCATACGTGGATCAACCCTCCTATTCCGGCGATGTAGACCTAAATTACAATTATATGTCATCGCTCCTAGGGGGGATGATTGGGAGTAGCCTTTAGACATTTGTTTTTACCGTTCCTTTCTCTCCCTTCCCGTCATTTGTAGCACCAAGGCCGGTGTCGAGTTTTAGCTTGGGGGGGGGGAGATGTTTCTCATTGTATTCACTTTTCGTGGGAACGATAATCAAATGTCTAGCTTGGGGGAGGTTTTGAGGTCCTTGTGCTTAGGGTAGTTTTTGGTTTTGATAGGATATGTGCTTTCATGGGATGTTTTTGTGCAATGTATGGAGAAGTTTGAGTTTGTATGTGGAATGCTTGGCATGAAAGGCTTAGCTTAGCCTTTGAGACTTGTGGTAGAATTCATGTTGTATTATGTTCTAGATTGCATGCCTATTTTAGGTTGGTTGTTGCTCTATTCACGATGATATGGCATGTCTAGGCTAGAACGATTGCATATTGATGTTTTTGTCTCACTTCTCCTTATATGTGTGCTTTGGAGCATCTTATTCCTATGATTAGCTTTGGTATATATACATTTATTGGTTGGCTTGTGTGATGGTTGAATGCATGGTTTGGTTGGTTTGCTCTTGGTCTCTTTGGTGATGATTTGTGATGCTTTGATGATGATTGATGATGTTGGTTTTTCCCTAATATTCAAATTTCTTCTTCTTCTTCTTATCTTCTTACCCCTCTAATATCCAATTCCCTAACATCCAAACCCCTAATATCCAAATTCTTTAATTAGTTTTCTTATCCCCCATTTTCAGCTCTTCTAAAAAAAATAAAAAAATAAAAGGTAAAATGGGCTTTGAAAAACAAAAATTTTTGGTTTGCCTTTGATCGGTTTGCAATGATGATATTGGATTGTATGTGGTGGATACTTGCTTTCTTTTTGTAATAAAATTTCGAGCATGGTCTAGGTGCTCTTGGTTTAACATAGAATTGACTAGTTTAGGCTAGTGTGAGAATAACCTTACTAAATGTACGAGACTTACAGTCTAGGTTTGTGGTAAGATGGTGTCGCCTATCTCAAAGGAATTTGAACCCCGAAAGGTAGTATTTGATCCCACATTATCCCCAAAAGTGAGGTTTTTAATATTTTTCAAGCCTACTACATTTTGAATGAGTGGCAAGGATCCTCTTTGATTTAGTACCTAGATCGAGAACTTGAGTCTCAACTCCCAAGATCGCGACCTAAACTACTCTTAGTGTTGATGAAGGTTGTCATGTATTGTTTATTCGCAAAAAGTTAAGGCATTTCATTCTTAATTCTGTAGCTCAATCTTTAGTTTATTGTAATTAGTAGTTTGTGATGTAAATGTCCAAGTTAGAAAATTGATGAAAAGAAAAGAAAAAAAATATATATGAGAAAGAAAAAAGAAAAGAAGTGATGAATAGCCACCACCCTAGCAATTAAAAAAGCTTGGGGGTGTGTTTTTGTTTCAAGTTTGTTCATGGTTTGTAATTTAGGTCAAAGTTAGAAACCTCTTTAGGTTCGTTCTTAATGTTATACATCTTAGTTTGGCTTTAATTGCAAAACACTTCTAGTTTTCTCTATGCCTTAACTTTGTGCCGAAATCCTTGAGTCTTGTAATGTTAGGAGAGTAGTATAATCCATTGTCGGTGGAGGGAGTTGATTCACAAGCATATGGAGAGGGTACTTTTTCATTGAGATGTCGAGTGCTTTATAACCCGCTTTATCTATGTTTTTCCGGCTCCTTCGAAGAGTCACGAGACACTACTTTTAGGAGGGATTTGAACTTGTGATGGGGACGCGGTAAGATGTGTTGAATAGGCCTAAGTTGAGTATTTTTGGGGAGGTTATCTAGGCCTTGGCTAGTCATGACCGTGGTTGATCTTAGGCATATACCTCATGCTCGAGTTTTATTGCTTAAGGATTCTTGTATCTATGCATGTGCTTTTCTTTGAGCAAATTGATCTCTTGGTTTGTTTTTGGGCAATGTATATTGCTTGAGGACAAGCATTTGGCTAGCTTGGGGGATTTGATAAGTGGTTTATTTGACCACTTATTGTGTTGATTTAAACCCGGTTTTGCAATCTTTTCCCCTCTTTCTAACCCGTTTTTGAATGAAAATGTTGTATCTCGGCTTCGCCCCCTCTTTGCTTATGTTTGTCCATGATATGTAGGTATTATGACTTCCTTTGGTAAACAATCAAAGCTCGTGGTGAGTTAAGGCATGAATTCAGAGAAAGGAGAGCCCGCTCTTAGAGGAGCGGGCGTGCACCTCTTCAAGAGCGGGCGCTCCTACCATTGTCACAACATTCTTCCCCTAGTCCAATCCTGTGAGGAGCAGGCGTGCTCCCTAGCTGGAGCGGGTGCTCCTAGCAGCTACAACACTTTCTACATTAAGCTGAAGCAGGGAGGACCGGGCGTGCACCCTCTTTGGAGCAAGTGCTCCTCCCCTTGAAGGTTGAATCTGCCACATATTGAAGAACAGGGGAGCGGGCGTGCAAAGCCTCTAGAGCGGGCACTCCTCTCCGATGTTTTGAGTTCTGACTTTCTCTAAAGCAGGCTGGAGCAGGCGCACAGCCGTTTGGAGCGAGTGCGCAGCCGTTTGGAACGGGCGCTCCTCGCTGGAAATCCATCTTATTTTGAGGGATTAACCTATGTAAATCGAGGAGTATAAATACTTCCCCTTTAGCTCATTTGTAAAGGAGACAGCGGTAGCCTAGTATTTAGTAGCTCCTCTTAGTTTTAAACATTCCTCTTTAATAATTTAGCTTAGTTTTCATCAATTCAATCATTCTAATAATGAATTTCCAGAGTTATTCTCAAGGTTTGGCACTTTGTAATCAACATTTGAAGCTTCAATTAGTAATTTCTTCAACCTTCATCTACTTAATTTCTGATTTTATTTGGTATTTGCATGTTACTTGAATCTCTTAATTCTTGATAATTTGTTGTTGGATGATAGTTTATTCAATTGTTAACCACTTTTCCCCAATTATTGAAGTATTTAGAATCCTAATCCTCGTTTGCATGTTGATTAATATTAGTTGTGAGTAGTCTTCGTGTTAGGGGTTGGGTGAAGCTCAACCTTTTGGGTTAGTTATGTAAATGTGGGAGAAGCATTGATGTTTGTATTGCAATTAAATTAATTGTATGAGATTGCTTGTTAGTTTTTCATGATAGGATTAGCTACCCTTGACTTAGGAGCTTGATAGCATGGTATGCTTAGTTTGACATGGAAATGTGAATTGTGTATGTCATTACTTATTGTAATTAGATTATGTATCTTCTATTGCTAAACTAATGAGGAATCTAAGTTTAGTAGTGTGAGTTGTTTCCTAATTGCATGAGGTTGATCTTACATATAGTCCTTGCTATATCTTTTCTATTTTACTCCCCATTTGCCTAATTGCCTTGGTTGAGTAGATCTCATTCCCTAGTGTCTTTAATCCATTGAATTAGAACCATAGTTTGTTTGTTTGTTTACTTGACGAACCCCTATTCACCAAAGACTTCGAATTAGCTTAACTGTTAAGATCTTTAGCAACCATATCCCGTTCCTTGTGGACCGAACTCTTACTTATCATTATACTTGGTTTGTAGGATGTTTGTTTATAAGTGTGTTTGATTGAGTGTGGACTGTGCGATCGTTCTAACGCCCATCAGTTAGCTACTTCTTTTGTTTCTTACCTTATTTTTCTAGTTGAATGAAAAAATAGATCAATGTTATTGTTAGTGTGTGAACTAGTAAATAAAGATTACAACAAGTATGCTTTAATTTATGCACCTTGGTTATATCAACTTCCTCATTAGTTACTTTTCTTATTAATATCACAAGGATGTCTGATTTGAATATACAAGTGTCACGTAAGCGCCCAAGGGATGATGATGATGATGAAATGGAGTTAGTTGTGATGGTTTTAGGTTTTATTATGGTAGTATTAGGAGCATGGTATGGTAAGAAATGTAGATTAAAGGAGATAACATGGAATGAATGCGAGCGTGCTAGAACAAGATCTACATGGATGAACACTTTGAGGAATGATAGGATATGTCGAGAGCAATTACGTCTCAATATACGTTGTTCTGAGAAGCTATGTCATGTAGTACAAACTAAAGATGGGCCAAAGACCACGAGAAATGTCACGATAAAAGACATTGTGGCTTTATTACTTCATACCCTTGCCCATGATTTGAATAATAGAACAATGCAAGCCCAGGCTCAAGAGAGATCGTCTAGCTGATGCAGTGAGTTGTTTTGTAGAATCGTTCAAGGAGTATGTGAGCAGAGAGCGAGGGACACCCAAACCAAGTTCACAAGAGATTTACTAGCTAGTCTTGAGTGTACTTGGGATCTCGCGTCATCAAGTCTTGAAAGCTGTGAAAAGGTTCATGTATGAGACGGTTGACGAGTTCGAAATGCTAAAAAACCTAACGGAAGTGAAAAATTTAGATTAGGTTTTATTATGTATTGATGATTAGTAGTGTAGTAGTGTTTATAAACTTTTACTCGTTAGACATATATTTTATTGTCATAATTTGAACATTTTATTGTACTTATAGATTGAAATTCCAAAGTTGAAATTTATGTTTTCCCAAATAGCTCTTTGGAATTTGAAATCCCAAATTTAAAATTCTATGTTTTCCCAAACAGTTTTTTTATTTGGAATTTAAGATTCTCAAATTTATCAATGGAATTGAAATCTAGAAATTGAAATTCTAGAAGTGAATTCAACAATTTAAAATGAATTCTAGATATCCAAATGCAACCTAAAGTTCATAATCTGAGAATTACTACTTATTGTTGTTAAGACTTCTTTAGGTTGGAATGTTGGATACAATTATAATTTAATTTTGTTCTCATATACAATAGTTGGACATGTCACATGTAATACCCCAGAAATTTCCTTATTTTAAATTACTTTTTTTATTCTAATTAAAACTATTTTTAAGGAAATAACCAAAATATTACCGTCACCGTGATAACGACTAAGGCTATTTTTCAAAGTCACACAGTGGAAGTCTAAATTAAAAACCAACTTTTAAAATAAAACTTGAGTTCACAACCTCAAAACAAAATAAAATAATTAAATCACAAGTTGGAACCATTCCAAACATGGCCCTTTCAAAAATCCAACTTTCACATAAAGGTTAGTCCATAATAAAATAATTCAAAACATAAAATTAGGAAAGCATAACAAGTAACTCTCTGTACTCATTCCCATCATGCTCTTCATGCTTCAAGTACTTGTCACTTCTCCTTTATTTCAACCCTCTACTCACCATATAAATGGGTCATATTAGGGCCAACCAAAGGAAAGCCAAATACAAACACAAAAGTACGAATCAGCAAAAGCTAAGTACATATGTACCACACTAACATGAATATCCTATCAATAAGAAACATGCTTGCCATACAATCACAGTCAACTTACCTTTGACTCATAACTACCAATATTAATTATTTAATTAATAGCTTTGGATTACGCATCGAACGGGTTTCCTTCCTTAAAATATAGCCCATTAAAATGGAGCTTCCAACCAGGGAGCTACCCCAATTGGCACCTACTATGTCACACTTTGGTGACAGAATTCCAGCGCATAAATAATAATAATAGAAAGTACAGCGTCTTGTACCCCTGTAGAAGTTATGGTTTGATGAGTCTATTATATATATGTTTTTATTCCCGATCCCATGGTCATATTTATGCTTATTTGAGCTCTATGAAGCTATTTTTATTACTAATATACGTTTTCTAATGTTTTTGTAGAGTTGGTATTATTTTGTAGGAAATTGCAGAATTATGACGATTCCTGGGATTATTAAACCACTACAAAAACATTGGAGTCAAATCATATTTTATGACCATATATTTAAAGCCCAAGGTCGAGCTAATTAAATTTGGTTCGATGATTAAGGGTTTGGAATACTAATTGTGTTGGTAGTCTAATACTTGAATATGGAGCAGATTTGGGCCGAAAGCAAATGAAGCCGAAAAGGCCCAGCTCGCTGCTATGGTGACCGGGCCCAATCGGCCGGAGCCTGGCCCGATCGGGCGCACGTATTTCTACCGCATTGTTGCTGGCGTGATATTGTTGTCTTCATAAGTTGGAGTTCTATTACTATTGGGTTTTGTTATTAAAGCCCACTAGCTTTCCTTTCTTGAAAAGTAGTACTCCCTCCGTTTCATAATGTTAGTCCCATATATTATTTTGGGCGTTTCAAAAAGATATACCCGTATTGAATATGTTCCATTTTTAACTTAATTTTTTTGGAATTAACTAGTTATGGATTGATGACATAACTCTAAATAAGGAAATCTCTACCTTGAATTATGCCATTATTATTTATGTTTTTCCAAAAAAAAATTCAAAAAACTTAAATAAGGTAAACTAATTATGAATTATTTTGTACTTTAATGTTAGATTCTAAATATTCATTTTCTATTATTTTATGTGATTGATTCTATATGGGACTAACATTATGAAATGGAGGGAGTAGTACGTATAGAGAGGGAGTGAGTATTAGACTTTTGTTAGGAATAATAAATAAGAGTTTTAGTTAGGATAGGATTCCTTTTTCTGTATAAAAGGAGGAGTAGTAGTAGTATTACGGGAGGTTAGTTTTGTTTATCATTAGTTTTAGTTTAGTTTTTTTAGATTAGTTTTAACTTATTGTTAGATACTTTGTTTTTATGTTTTTATTCTACTTCTTCTCCGATTGCTTTTCTTTAGTTTTCATTATTATTGCTTTTTACCCTCTTTTTATTATTATTGTTTTTTATCATGATTTCTTTAATTACTTTGATTAGTTTAGATTTAATTATGCACGACTAGTTTTAATTCTAGGGTTCTTGGGGATCCATGATTAATATGAAGGGATGATTTGTTATTGTTAATTGTTAATGTTGTAAATTAATTTCCTATTGATTGTTATAATGCTATGCAATTAAATTTGCACAGGTTTAATTGTATGAGTTATGCAATATTGATTTTAGATTCGAGAGATGAGAATTGATGTTTAGGCTTAGTTTCAATAGGCATGTTAATTTATAAATGGTTAAATCAAGATACGAGAGATGTGATTTAATACCGCTAAGTTAATTATGTGATTATAATACGTAGCGAAAGCCCTTTATAATCTGGTTAATTTATGCATTGATAATTGATTGTTATGTTTTATCCCGGAGTATTAATTATTGGTGAACCTATGACCCTAGATCTTGCTTATTCCCTTTGTTTAATTATTATCGTAGTATAATTCTCCCAATTCTTCCTCGTTTCTTGATAATTTAGATTATAATAATTTATTAGAAATAAAAGAATATTGTTTCCCTGTGGATTCGACCCTACATCCCTATTTGATTTTAGTTAGTGGTTTTAGGAATTACTTTTGATTAGGTGATACGACTTTAGCATGTCATGGTTAAATATATAACCCCATAACTCTCCATGTATGTTCATACTCAAGGTATACACGTTGCAAGAGTTTTGGTGCGTATCCTCTTACACTTTACGTGATTTATTAATTTAACATGTGAAGACTCCAACCAATCAATCAAGAATAAACATAATAATAATTAACACATTCTTCCAATTAATTCTTGAATTAATTAGTGAGCACATACTATTTATTTTAATTAAGGTTCCTTGCCTAGTTTTGTGCACAAAATTATACAATTACTACCTTGGTGCATAGAATGCACTAATAAACTTTCTTGACTCAACCTCAACTTACTTGAGTGAACAAATAAATAAACTAACTTCCTTAACTCAACACCAATGATAAATGGGTGAGAATAAAATTCATGAATCATGTTCAATAATTCTAATTATAGCTCTTTTAAACATACTTAAGTCTTGCTTATTAATTTCATGCTTCCTCGATACTAAAAAATAAAACATACTTCCATGATTCACATATATTTAACTTGTATCATGCTTCAAATATCATATTCACATGCTTGCATAATAATTCATGTTCAACCAACATCAATTCCAAGCATATAATCAAACAAACATGCTACTAATTTATCACTTCAATCACAATTCACAATCCTAGCATGATACTACGCATACACAAATATCCTTGTGCACATATGTACCTTGAATAACGCCTAAACTCGGCCACACTTGCTAGAAATCACCAAGCTCGAAACTTCCTACAATTAAAAATACATAAATATAATTAATCCACTATTCTCACAAATTTCCAGCAATTATAATACTATTTAAATCATACTAATCAACCCCTTTTAATGACAATAAAGCCATAAAACTTTTTCTTTAAGTGGGTACTTTAACGCTATGTTTGGATAGAGAGAAATGGAGGGAAAGGAAGAGAAGAGAAATGGAGGGATGCATCCTCCCTTGTTTGGATATCTAATGTAAGGAGGGAAGGGGAATTAGAGGGATCCATTTTTCTTCCACTTTTAATAATCAAATCCCTCTATTATTGGAGAGATTTGGAAGGAAAATGAAAGGTCTCCTTCTCCCTCCCCCCACCTCCCTTTCCCTTCCCTATTTTTCCTTCCCCTTCCTTTCCCTTCACTATTGTTATCCAAATATAATGTAAATCGTTTAAAAAAGACTTGATTTCCATGACTTAAATAAAATTCCAGCATACTTATTTAGCATAAAACATCACTTTTAGACTAGGAAATTATATATAAATCATTAAAACCTTTTTCTCTTTTATGGATAATCAAACCCTAACTCAATAATTAAAAAGTAGTATGTGTAAATAAATTCCAGCATTAAATTGAAGGCTTTAAACTCATCAAAAACATGATTAGACCATGAATTAATCAAGAACAACAACCTAGCCTCAATCCCTAACCAATTATACAAAATCCCTAATTTCTATGGTTTATAGTTTGGGGTTTTTAATTAAATAAAAATCTAAAATTTATATTAATAAATTAGCAACATCAAAATCCCAAAATCAACACCAAAACATAATAAAAATCATGCTTTTAAAACAATAAACCAATAGAATTAATTTTAGGATCAAAGAAGTTTTTTAATTTTTTTTATACACATAAATCAAAAGAGGAGAGAGAGGCGCCGACCGGTTGGGCTGCCGATGCTGATGCCGCCGCCGATGGACCGTCGGTGGTAGGGATGTCAGTGTGGCGGGTCAAGTAGGATACCCGCCCCATCTCCGCTCTAATGGGGCGGGGATGGGTCTTGGTTTGGCGGGTGGTGGGGGGGGGGATGGGGATAAAAACCATACCCGCCATGGGTGATTGGCGGGGGTGGATTTTAAGTTGTACCCGCCCCATCCCCGCCCCGCCCCACTTCATACCCGCCCCATCCCCACCTCATACCCACATTTATATATCTTTAAAAACAAAATTATATACGTTTATACTATTTTATAAAATAATTACGTGAAATAAATATAAAATATTAATTATAATATTTTGTACTACACTTATATTATAAACAAAACGTGTGTAATATTAAGAATATTTTTTTATTATTGTAATCCGTATTAATTATGTTGGATTGTGTATTTGAGAGGCGGAGATTAGGTGGGGGTGGATATCCAAGTGGGGGGTGGGGCGGGGATGGTTTTAGACTTGTACCCCCCGGGGCAGGGATGGGGATGAATTTTGAACCCGCCACGGGGATGGGGATGGGGATGAAAATGTTAGGTGGGGATGAGGATGGGGATGGGAGGGTCAAAATCCGCCCCGCCCCCGCCCCATTGACACCCCTAGTCGGTGGTGGTGGTGGCGTCGGTGGTGTGGCCGTGCGTGAGGAGGGAGAAGGAGAGAGGAGAGGCGTGGGATTATAGGGGAAAAAGAAGAGAAAAAGAAAAGAAGAGAAAAAAGAAAAGAAAAATAAGGGAAAAAAAGAGAGAGAAAATAAAGAGAAAACCTTTGAATTTTTGTGAAATCTGATAATTATGAACTTGTGTGGAAAAATTTTGAGGTTTTAAAGTATTTATACTCCCCTTTTAAAATAAAACTCACATTTACAACTTTGCTATTACTAATTCCTACTTCCTTACAAAATTCTCTCTTTGTGCCAACTTATTGGGCCCAAAATTCTCAATAAGTTGGTCCACTCCTTTAAATAGGATTGACCCAATTAAAAATACTTTTGTTGCCTTAATTCACGATCCATTTTATTTATATACATTTACAATTTATTTAAATAAATAATTTCTTTTTAAATAAAATAAATCATTTTAATAAATAAAATAATTAATTCATATATATTAAAAAAAAAATACGGAGTATTACATCACGAGTGTTAATCCATCCTTTAATAAAGATAGTTGTACATTTTTTTTTGGAAGGAAAGATCTAAAGTTAGGTAAGTCTTTTTTTTTTTTTTTTTTTTTTTTTTTTTTTTTTTTTTGTTAGTATTATATACTAATACATGTATATAAATTAAATGGAAATTATATATTTTTGGTAACACTTGTGAGGAGGGTAGCCCGTCGTGGGGGATTCCACTTCCTCTATGCCCATGACCCTTTAAAAGCCAAGGACTTTACACTTTTTAGAATATATTAGGATTTGAATTCCGGACTATTTGGGAGACCGTTAGTCATTACTTTTTTCTATAAGTAAACAATAGAGAGTTGCCAGTGAATTTTAGGAAAACTCATAAACCTCATTTATGCTTTTTCTCCCAACTAGAGTTCAAGGGATATTTAACACGAATCATAAGTTTACTCCATGCCCAAAGTACCGGAAATGAGTTTGGGAGGGAGGGTACTAAAATAACGTTCCTTTCTGAGGGGAATCTCCATCCTAGCCCTAGTACGACCTTTACTAGCTCTTCCTTTTTTAAAATTTCATTACCAAATAATATATGCAACTAACGCGATTCCTAAAAACTAAGTTAGTTGATTTTATTTACAAGTATTGATCACAAAAACTCTACATTGTAACGAATGTCGTTATTCTTTTCTAATTCAAATTCGTAAAAGGAACTAGAAATAAACAATATTCGCCTTGACTTAGGTGATGATAAAACAATTATTTATTCCAATTCTAGTTTTTAATTAACGCAAGATACTATGTAAAATTAATTAATTAAAGTTTATTTAAAATAATCAAACAACACTAATTAATTGATTAAAGTTATTTAAACAAGAAAAGAAAAATGATTTATCTAAGTGCTTAGGAAACTAGCCGTTCTTGTTTGCTTGCTTAGATCTCCGTTTTATATGTTTATGGACCTTCTTTCTTCTTCGTACCTCCGAGGACTTCAAAAAGATGGATTAGGGTTGAAGAAGTATTTGGGAAGAAAGGAGAAAAGTAGTATGATAGTAAGAAAATTTGAGAGATTAGGAATTTCACAATGCTAGGGTTTTTAATTCTGATTTTTCTGTTCTCTTTAGGGCTAAACGAAGACCCCTATTTATAGGCGTAGCATTCTAAGTTAGGGTTTTAGAGCCGCGATGTCAGGTGGTGCACGCAACTCTCAAAGTTGCGCTGGAGTGCCTATCGTAACTCTGATACTTGCGCGGCAGCCGCGGGCAACTAAGGCTATACAGAGTGCGGTTTAGACCGCACCAAACCGCAAATAAACTGTAATTTTGCGGTTTGAAAATTGCGGTGAGGTTTTTGAAAATGACCAAACTGTGGTTTGTGGTTTGTGGTTTGGTGCGGTTTCCAAAAATATTTAGAGTAAACTGCACCAAAAAAAAAAGAGTTTAATATTTGAATTATAAATTAATAATTAAAAAATACTCCGTAAAATAAAAGTTTTGTTTTAAAAAGAATAATCATAATTTAATTTTTGAAGTTGATTTTGAATAAAATAAAATAACTTGTTTAAAGCGGATATTCCTCAAAGTTTGTATTATTTAAAAATAATTAAAAAATTGACTTATTTTTATTGGACCGTTTAAAGTTTTTACTCGTATTATATTTGACAATTTTTTCTAAAAAAAATAAAAGAAAAAAAATAGATATCTGAAACTTAGAATTGACACCAGGCAAGGAGACAAATAATAGGGAAGTAAACAATTTGTCGACACCAAAAACAATCAAATCTCACTCTTTCGTGCTTCTTTCTTACCGGCGACACAATCTTCACGTCTTTTCCCTATCACCGATCATCGCCGTTTTACCCCTTTTTTCTCTCTCCTCTTCAATTCCCCCAATTCTAACCCTAATCTTTCTCGTTTAATTCCGGAATTTCAAATTTACATTCATCATAATTAGAATCACAATCAACACCGTGATTGATCGATTGCTGTTTCATGTGGAATTAATCCGACTCGCTTGAAATTTGCTGAGTTTATGATCGCTGAGGATGTTAATTTTAAAGGCTTGATTGTTTAATGATGTGGTTTTCCTTTTGGAGATCCCGAAATCGATTCTCTTTAGAGGAACTCAGGTTTGTTTGCTTTGTTATCAATCTTCAGTTCATTTTGATTAAATAATGTTGCAATTATTGTTATTAATTAAATCAAATTATGAATGAATTTTTGTTAGCTGATTTTGAATTTCTAGTTTACTAAATTGGTGCTTTAGTTGAGTTTTAAGTGTTTGTTTATAGTTTTCGAATTATTCTGATTTGACTTAGTTGATTAAATGTTTAATTGAGGGATTAGGATGTGCCAATTGCGAAATGTGGCCGCTAAAAAAAAAAAAAAGAAAAAGAAAAAGAAAAAGTGAGATGTATTGTTGCTGGGTTTTTGCTATCTTATGCCTATTTCTCTTTTTGTTGGTGTTCCTGGGAGAAGAGGACTGCGAAACCGAACTTCTTGCTGGTGTGGGCGGGCGGGTTTTTTTAATCCTAAGTCTTATAGTGGGGATCACAAATAGAAACTATGAATCAACTGGTTTCTGTTTACAATCATAGCAAGTAATCTTATATTCCATTTTTCATAGTATGATTGTATGCTTTACTATTGGATTTCATTTATGCACTGCTTAAATGGACTGATGGGAAAGTATCTATCGACACAACAATATTGTTGTGAATCATGTTATGTTCACTTGTATGTGGGATTAAGATGATGTGATATCAATTTCTAATAGAGGGAATAATTTTGATCAAGAAGTTTGAGTTCATTCTATGCTTTTATTATTGTGGGTATATTAATTTTTTGTCGATTATTTTTATCTCGACCGGCAAAAACATTACATGTGGAGAGATGAAAATGTAATGTGTAATAGAGTTGAGTGGCTGATTGATCATTTGAGCATATGGAGATATTCTGACACTTTTGGATATTACAACTCCAATTTATTTTAGAGTATCTAGAAGAAGTTGCCTTCTTTAAAATAGTATTGATATGTAATTGGGCTTTTAAAAATGTCCAAGTAATATGGAAGGGACTAAAGTTCAAATAATTGGTTTCTGAGTATCACCTTCATCAGTATGTATTTCTATTATCCCAGGACAGATTACATTTGATCCTGCTTATAATGATGTCATGGTTGATTAATAGAATTAGTATAGTCCTAAGAGTGAGATACTGAGATCACTTCATCACTCTGTGTGCAAACAATTATTTTAAGTTATATCTGTTGCTTATTAAATTGCTTATCTTATCTTGTTAGCTATATGACTACATGACCTATGTACACATTTACCACCCATTTCTGTGTACATTTGATTCATGCTGATTTTGCATCAGTAAGATTGTCCAATAACTAAGGCAGTTTACTGCCTGCATATGTTCTATAAAACGTCCATAATTTTGATAGAATAGAAAAGTTACTATGTGGTAATGTGTTTTTTTTTTTTTTTTTTTTTTTAATTTTAATGATTTTTTTTGTTTCCATGTATATAGAAAGTGACTTGGTTACTCTGTAATGGTTTCCCGAGAGAGTTATTGGTGTTAGGCTGTTTGTCCAAGTTGCCAATTTGGTCAAGCGAGTATGATCTAATTTTCCATTGATGTTTACCTGTTGATTTTTCTCCTTAACTGCAGATATCTAACCGAACAGCTGCAAAAGATTCAAATCGTCAATGAAGTTAATAAGGTCAGCTGAATCTTATGTTCTGTTCACTTTTAAGCAGCCGACTTTTGTGGTTAATTTATGAATGTAGTGTATATTTTATGAAGGATTTTGTTATTGAGGCACTGAGATCCATTGCGGAATTGGTAACATATGGAGACCAGCATGATTCAACCTTCTTCGAGTAAGCATATTAGTTCAGAAATATTTTAAAAATAATTTTTGTAATGTATCTCTTGTTGTATGTGTGTCTATGTGGTAAGGAATTGTGAAACTTATATGCACCAATCTTTGGCAATAATTAACAGAATTTGGAGTAAGTAGAATCTGATGAGTTTGGAGAGATGAATATGGGTCTGCTATGTTGCTTGTTGGCTGGACTGATGTCATTAGGGGCCCTGTAATTTCTTCCAATCTTAGATCACTCGGGATTTGATTATCTTTTGGTCCAAGTTATAGCTTGCTGTTCCTTGTCTGTACTTGCTGCAATGTTTGTGTTAAAGTCTAGGGTTAAAAATTTCCTTCTTGCAAATAATAGTAATTTTTTATGTAAACTGTTTCTAGTGTTGTAATCATCACCTAAAATACACTTGAAAACAAAATTCCAATATAATATTTAGAGTAATTTGTATTAATTTACCATCCATCGTTAATAATACAAAGACAATGCTTTTTAAAGAGAGCAACTGTAGTGTGCATCTTATGGGCATCCTATTGATGTTCACAGTCTGTCTAAATAAACTTTATTAATATTTTTACAAATCTTATCACTCAGCAGTAAGATGTCTTCTGAAATAACTTACCAAGGATGGCGAAGAAAGTTTTCTTTCAAAAAATTTATAAGTACTATATGCAAGCTACTGCATTTTTTTTTTAATCACAGGCTTATATCACTGGAAACATCAGGTTTTTGAACTAATTTCTTGTGTCTGGAACCCATTGTTTCCTGCCTGGAATCTCCTGGTTTATCCTGGGTGGATTATATTTGACCAAGCAAGTCTCCACAAGGGTAAATCTGGGGTTTTGAATTTTTCTATTTCAATGACTACTAAGGCCATCTTATAGTGATTGCCCATGTCACCATGTCGAAGAGAAATGGACTAATGTGAATTTTATAATTTCCTGGAGACCCAACTACTTATACGTAGGTTTTATATTGCCCATTTTAAATAAAACAAGACGGCTTTTAAAAAACCAAAACAATCTGTGACTAAGGCAATTCTTGCAAAGGATTCTGTATCAATTCTAGCTTCTGATACTTTTATCATATCTGCTTCATTTGCAGTTTTTTTATGGAGAAGCAAGTGTTGGGAGAGTTTATACGCATTCTGAAGATCAGTAGAACTGTCACTGTTTCTCTCCAATTACTTCAGACTATGAGCATCATGATTCAAAATTTGAAAAATGAGCATGCAATATGTGAGTTGTCTAAAGTTAGCCCTATCCTCATTTGCTGGTTGTGTTTGCTGTGTGTAAACTGATAGTTTCTATATTTGTCATTTCATAGATTATCTCTTCAGCAATGAGCACATTAACTATCTCATAACTTATTCATTTGACTTTCGAAATGAAGAGCTGTTATCATATTATATATCCTTTCTAAGGTCTGTTCTCTTCTAATGATGTACTCCTTTCATTAATTCTTTTGTTGTTGATTCTGTATTTGCAATGAGCTATAATGAGTTGCTTTTTGGGATTCGTGCAGAGCAATAAGTGGGCATCTGAACAAGAGCACAATAGCATTGCTTGTGAAGACACAGAATGTAAGCTTATTATTTTCTATTTGTTTTATAATGTCATTTACTGTCATGCTATATCAGGGTCTGATGTGGATGGCTCTTCTGGTTTTCACCAAAACTGCTTGTGATGATGGATAGTCATCAAAGCTTGCTGTCTATCTCTCTTCATAATTAAAAGGGTGGAACTGTGTGGAAAAAGTAGTTATATAAGCTGTTTATGAAGAAAGTTCTTGGTTAATGGTTTTAAGAGTTGATGGCGAGACTAGGGTGTTTAAATCGTAGATGGTGATTCATACAAGACTTTTGTATTTTGGGAAATAACCACAACCTTCGAAGTTTTAACTCTCTTTCTTTCCTTCTCCTCTTAATCTCTCTCCCCTTTTTCTTATATGGGCTTAAAGTAAGGCTCCTCCCCCCCCCCCCCCCCCCCAGCATTTCCAGAATTTTGCATTCAATATTCCAAGTAATGTTGTGGAAAATGTGTATCACTGGATCTTTTCAATATTTGTCAATTTGGAGAGGGAGCATAGATTTATATATCCTGTTGTATTGTTCTAATATTAATTCCCATTGATCATTTTATTGCTAATGAACATCTTTCTAAGACCAGGATCCAAAACTTCCTTAAGGGCAAAGAAGTTAAAGTATGAGAGGCTTGATCATGCTATTGAGTTTTTCTTAGAAAATTTAAAAATTCTAATTGACGCAAGTTTTGTTTTGTAGCGAACTGGTGATAGATTTGCATACCCAGTGTCTGTCTAATATTTATGGAAGATTCTCTTTTCTCTATGAATTTCTTTCCTTAGTTTTCTCCTGTTTCCTGAACTAGGATGAGGTGGTATCGTTCCCATTGTATGTTGAAGCCATTCAATATGCCTTCCATGAAGAGAGTATGATACGTATTGCTATACGTGCATTAACTCTTAATGTTTACCATGGTCAGTTACGTTCCCCTTTTTTTTATTATTATTATTATTATTATCTATTCCTAAATAAGTACTTTAACCATTCTTTTCTTTCCTTTATAAATTCCTATCTTCTTTCTTGGTTTGTAGTTGGGGATGAGAGTGTAAATAGATATGTCGCCAGTGGAACACTTGCCAATTATTTTACCGACTTGGTTGCTTTTTTCAAGAAGCAGTGCCTCGCATTGAATGATCTGGTTGTTCAGGCTTCACAGTAAGCTCTCATACTGCAATGTCAATTGAAAAAACAGAGGCCAAACTTTTACTTAGCATACTTTATTTCTTCGTTTGACGCAGGGAAACATCCAAAGATTTTTCATCTAGCATCATCGCTTTTGCGGATGAAATTGAGGACAATCTGTATTATTTTAGTGATGTTATCTCAGCAGGGATTCCAGATGTGGACAAATTGATAACAG
The DNA here is from genome assembly GCF_948465745.1 of Chenopodium album. Lineage (NCBI taxonomy): Eukaryota > Viridiplantae > Streptophyta > Magnoliopsida > Caryophyllales > Amaranthaceae > Chenopodium > Chenopodium album. The sequence goes on from NC_137847.1 coordinate 14,047,487, forward strand.
ACAATTTGCTGCGGCTTTTGATATTGCCACTGTTGCTGCCTTCTCTGATTGAGGCTGTAAGTGTGAAACTTAATACTGTCTGTTAGTCTTATTTATCCTTATTCCTTTCCACACTTATTTGATTGTCGCAGTTTTGTCGCCAATTCTATATTCCAATATGGTGTGGCTTACTTGAATTTTCAGCATTTTCTTGAATGGAAAATTGGAAGAGAGTTGGTGATGTTTTTTGTAGTTGCGACTATGATGACCAGTGCTTCTTTTGTATTAGTTGTAAAGACTTCTGTAGCTTTTGCATCCAGGGCGTAGGAATTGGAGCTGTCACTTCATTGTATCTTCTTTGTTGCATTTTGAGAATAGTCAAAATCAAAGATTTGGCAAATACCATTGTTGCCGCCTTCTTTTGTCCACAAGGGGCCTTTGTATCACTTCCAGAAGCTAAAATGAATGGTGCTGCAATCTCTTACAAACTTCAACATCTAAAAACCGAAGAAAGTGCTCAAAGTAGTAATGGATATGTAGCAGAGGATGAAGGAAATTTGAAACTTTCTATTCCTGATGATGTCTGCTTGCAAGATAGTTGTGGTGATCCAAATCAGTCTCTCAGGTAAAATCAGAATCCAAGCTATCATGTTATTTTTGTAACTTTTTCTTTTTACTTTTTGTTGTGGGTTCAGGAACAGTTTTTAGCTGTATACTTGTATAGTAAACCAAGCCATCTTACATTGTGCTGTTGTTTTTTCATTTCCGATTGTTGGAGCCAGGATCAGCTTAATTATATACTCCCTCCGTCCCCAAAAGTTCGACCCTTTTGGCCTAATTTTAGTCCCAAAATGATCGATCCAATTGCATTAAAATACCCATCAATTTACAACAATATTTGTGCAAAATTAGCTTCCCTATATAAAATTTTGTTTTTTCATGTATTTTTAATACTTTTTCTGTCTACTTTTTTACAAGCCCCATGTAAATTTATTTTTCCAATATACTTTTACTTTTTTTTTATTTAACTTTCTTAATACCCACGAAATCAACCCAAAAGGGTCGTTCTTTCGGGGACGGAGGGAGTATTTTATAAGTATTTTATAAGGTGTTTTGATTATTTGCATGCTTCTGTTATGAGTTCATTTTCCTTAACATTGGTTTATAAGGTCTTTCCCTTCCTGAAAGCTTGACTTAGACTCTTGTTTCTAGGTAACTGTAGAAATTTACAAATTATTATATTGTTTATTTAAAACTTCTATCATATGGAGTTCATATTGAAATTAATGAATTATATTTTGAATGCAGGGAGACTGTACTTTCTTATCTTAATGTAGGCAACGACGTACAAGTTTTGGGATCATTAAGTGTAGTTGCTACACTGTCGCAAACCAAAGGTAATAACTTTGATTTTAGGTGGCTTGGATACTACGCTATCCCATCAAGTTTGTTGAAGTTACTTAAAATTTTTCACCTGAAATTATTGTCAATTTTGGTTTTAGAGAATTACAAATGAAGGGTTTGAGTTGTACATCAAACCATTTGGCGTATGAGGTTAAACACTTAAAGTTCTGACATCTCTTTACCAAGATAATAAATCAACAAAATGTAAATCTTCCTTTGCAATAGAATTGAAAATGAAATGTGCTTGTAGAAATGCTTAACGTGACATTCCTCCAATTGTTTATCCTAATTATATGGGATAGGGGGAGTATTTCTCTTGCTAATTTCTTACCAAAGCTTTCTGATAATTTTAGAACTGGAGGAGTCAATGCTAGATGCTTTTGGAATTCTTCCAAAACGGAAGCAACATAAGAAACTCTTACTGGTATGTATATTCTACTTATTAGAAAATACTTTTTTTTGCTCACTATGTTAACATGTGTGTCCTCACTTTGCAAAGGTTTTTGGTTTTAAACTTATAATACTTTTATTGGACTGCACATGCTATTTATGAAGGATTATGAAAAATATGAATGGGTAAGTGCTATGTTACTCGGACTCTTCGTTTTACCTCAAGTACCCGTGTCGGACCCTCGACACTTGGACATGGGTATGACACTCGGACACTTCATTTTAGTTCAAAATCATAAAATTTTTCCACAAAGTAGCCGAGTCGGACACTTGGACACATACCCGTGTCGGACATGGGTACCCGAGTCCGAGTAACATAGGGTAAGTGTATTAGGTTTCTCCAATTTTTTGAAATTTTTTTGGATCTGTATTGGCGTATGGAAGTTGGGGTGCTTAGTATATTTAGGATTTGTCCTTGGGTATGAAGTTTGATGTTATTAAATGGTAGCCCTTGATGGTCATAAGGTTTATAAGCCTTATATGAAGAGGGAAAGTTGGATAACAATTTAAGCTGGTTTGAGGGCTTGAAAGAGAAAGAAGCAGTTGCAATTTTTCTTTCCTTTTTTTTTTTTTTTTTAATTTATTATTTTTTTTGGGGGTGTGGTGGAGGGGGGGAGTTGTGGATGCTGTACTTTTTTGCAGCCTTATAGGAAGTCAAATCTGATAATAAAAAGAGTTGAAGATGGTAGGTTATTTTTCAATATGAACCGCAATAACTAGGCAGTCCCTTCAAGCGATGTACATACCTAAGTGTTTTATTGAAATTTTGGGTTATTTCATAGAATGTCAAATAAGTGAAGGTTGTTTGAAAAATGAAATGTACTACAGCCATATAGGGTTACCATACATAATATCGTGTTCCCAAAAGAAAAAAGGTTGAAGCACAAGATTCTGACATTATTCTCGAGCAGAATGTGGAGTGGATAAGGAACAGAAATGCTAGCAACTAAGATTACGCTTTATGGATTATGAGAGCTTCAAACATAAAGCTATTGGAAGTTTTGCAGCTGGAAGATTCTTGTGTTATGTTTCTTAATGTTGTCAATTATTACTTTGGAGATATACCTCTTTGTATGCCTCTTCATTAACCTATCAGCACTTTTGCATGATTATACATGCATTTTTTCATTTATTTATGGGTAATGCTATAAGGGTTGCATGTAAGCATTTAATATACTTCCTTTTTTAGAATTAAGTTAGGAATTTATCGACAATTCACGAGTACATCGGTGTAATAAATGTTAATTTACTGTTGTTTCTTTCCACTTTTAGCTGCATATAGCTTTTTCCTTAATTTATTTATTTTATTTAATATTTACACTTTCATTTTTTTCAAGCTTACTATCCTTAGGTCCTTCCTGACTTATATGTCCTGCCAAATGTTGGTGAGATTATGCTTAGAAGTGTTTTGGTTACTGTTTCAATCTATTCTTATCGATCCCAATACAAAGGAGGACCTAGAGGTTATTGAGATCATAAGCTTATTGTGGCCTGAATTTAGTTTGTCTTAAAACCAATTTCTCGCTGGTCACATTGATCTTACGGTTGGCTGTGCTTTTGATCTTTTTAAAAGAAGATGATATGTATAGCGATAAAAAAAAATAAATAGAAAGATGGGACGTGTCTAAGCTGCTCTCCAAGGCTGTGATTTTTCGGTAAATAAACTATTTTGAGGAGTCAGGGATTGTGAGGTACTTGGAGAGCTAGAGACCATGGAATCCAATTTTGCACGAGTAACTGATTAATATATACCTGCATCTTTTGACAATTTAAGGTCAACGATATAAGCTTATGGAATCCAATTTTGCATGAGACTATGAGACAAGTTCTAGCTGGACTTGAAAGTCATCCGGAGATTGAGATATGTGGTGCTTCTGGATCTTTCAGTGCTTGATGGTTGATGAAGTTTTTGATCTGTAATGGTGGCAGCCGTTGTTAGGGAATGTTTTATTAATGTAATTTTAGGTGCAGACACACTTTTAAACATGCTAGATTTTAGCAATTTTAAGTGAGGATTTTATAAGATTGAGCATTACAGATTTCCTTGGTAAAAGATAGGCAAATAAAGAAAATTTGATGAGAAGCTGTTCTGCACTTTGTTTTACCAAACTAGTTGGTTTGTTTTTCTTTAAAACATTACTCTAGAAATAAGGTATTGAGACTTTGAGAGTCAAGGGCCCTGCTTGGTGGTATTGATGCCACTGCCAATTCTGAGTAGATCTCTAAAATAAAGATAGGAAGGCACTTGAGATGAAGCCCAGGTCATTTTATACATCTGCTTATCCCGGAAACGAGGTTCGCTTTGTATGAAGGGTGTTAGCAAAACTCAAAAGGATATAGTTGTAGCCATTATAGAGATGAGCATAAAGTAACATATTTCTTTTAATGCTTATCATGAAGCATTCTATAGTCTTTTTTCTTCTATTCAGGAAGCCATCTTTGATGCTTAAACAATTTATTTGATCAATCAAGAATTGTGATTCTCTTTTTCAAAGATGTATTATTGCGCATGAGTAATTGTTTAGCTAACTGCGGCTGTATATGGGTCTAGAGAAATTATCATTCCTTCTCACAGCTATCTTAGTAACTTTCATATCCACCATTGGAAAACATGTGTTACTAGTTCATAATCCACATTTATGGGAATCAATGCTAATTTCAAGCTTTGAACACTTTCCTCTCCGCAAGAGAACAATATTATATGTTTGTTTGCTTCAAGCCCCATCCATCTTTTGTTTTCTATACTGAAGCAATTAACAACTTTATATATGATAAGTGACTTGTCTTTTGCAGCAAGCTCTTGTTGGCGAGAGCTCAGGTGAAGAACAACTTTTCTCTTCAGGAAGTAACTCAACAAGATTTGGTTTTGTTAGTGAGCTGGATAGCTACTTACAAAAACTCAAGGTGCATAATCTTTCTATGTTTTCCTTTATTTGTTACTAGTTACTTATTATGATTTATGTATAAAAAGAATTATAAGCAAGGAAAGGACCGGGGGTGGGTGGGATTGTGTTCTTAGTGGTCTTGGGCAGAGTACTGTCTATGAGTAATGCACCTCACAAATGATAATATTATCCAAGTGGGTCATCAGGCTTGACTCCAAGAGGGCTAAGGAGATGAATCTCATGCTCTCTCAAGTCATTTTAAACCACTTTTTACATATTAAAGGGACATCAAATATTGTACAGAGGCCAACAATACTCGACTTCAGCTAACCGTCATAATAGATATTTGAAACCTTTACAAGGGCAAAGCTATGCTATAAGAATTTGTACATCTCCTTTGTTCCAAGTGCATCATCTAATTTCCAACAAGACCATTTTGCACACACCAGCAAGCTAACCTTTTTTATCCTTCTTTTTCAAACTACAATAAGTCAATAACATTTTTAAAGTGAAGCTTTGATAACACCTTTCAGAAAAAAAATGTGTGCTTTGAGAAGTCTTAAGTATCATAGATAAGAGGTCTCAGGCTTCACCTCTTAGTAGTTTTAAATCTTCTAATCTTGGATATTCAAGTTCAGATGAGTTTGACTAGTGTATTTAGAAATATCCAACAGGATATTGCATGGGTCCTAGACATATTCAAATAATTGGTCTGGATTTATTCTTCACGACAAGGGCTTCTTGAGGACTTGCATATTCTCCTTGTCTGCGGTAACCCCACAACAAACTGGGAAAACAGTAAAGTGATATTAATGAGAAGGATGAAACTGGAAGTACACTGTGCTAGTCTTAATTGATAAAAAAACATTCATTGAGAAACTTGGATGCAAAATTTATATGTGGCAGACTGACGGTGTAGGCACATGTATCATTTTTGAAATAGAGGCAAATCAAAGCTGTTTATCTTGAACTATTGATGTAGTGATGTTTAATGAGAAGGATGGAACTGGAAGAAGCTGCTTATGTATATGAAAGAAGTTGGCTTGTAACTGAAAAAAAAAAGTATTATTCTAGGCTTTCTAGCCCAAACCTTGGAGTGTATGCTAAACAGCTATAGTTATAAGGATAAAAAATAAGGAAAGAAAGGGTCCTGTTTAAGTGTTGAGGTGAAGTTCTTTTTGCTAGGTTTGATTTATATGTTTGGGAAGGGATGAGATTTTTCTTGAGACATTATCAATCTGTTTGTGATTCTGGAATTAAGTTGTTTTTTTGTTTTATTTTACTTTGACTCCCCATTTCACCTTCAAATACCCAGGCCAGTTAAGGAAAGTGAGACATAAATATTGGGCATTTTGAGTGGATCTAATCTGTAATATATCTCCAAATTGTAGTTGACCTCTAAAACTCTATACACATGGTGAAATAATACATATTAGGTGAGTGACGTCAGTAGTAATAAAAGCTCAACCTTGAACCTGGGTATAGACTTTTGCAACATGATTCAGGAGATGATATTTTATGTTGTTACTAGTATCATGTTCACCCCTTCCCATAGGCTATAATCATAGACGTTGGTAAGCCTCAGCCATCAACTTTGAATAATCTTAAGAGGAGCCTTAATGGATTTGAATGAAGATCCAAGAGAGGTTATTTATATCATTACCAATAGAGCTGAAAGGGACATCACTGACAGCATTAAGGTTTAGGTTATAATGGATTACCTTACAATGACTTAATTAATATCTTGTGCATATTATCTTCTGTAAAATTTCTGGATGTGTGCGAAGTATTGTCAATTTACCATCAGGGGTTTGAAGGAATAGCCTCTCTCAGCTCTCTGTATTGCAGAGGGAAACATGTGTCTTCCTTATACCTTGCTTAGGCATGTACATCATTTGAGGCATTGAGGCTGGGGTGATGATCTTGAGCACTGTTCAAAAGCTGTTAGCCTGTTATTTGGCGAGAAATTATAATTGCCAATTTCCACCCCTTGTTTTTATCATCTCAGTTTTGATTGAACAAGACTTTCATGATTATAACCAGGCAAATAGTTTTTCTGCTCAAGGGCAGTTTTTATTACTTACTAATTTTACAAGTTCGTGCATGAATTATTTTTACTTTGATGACTTAGACCACATCTCTAGCATCATTTCTCAATTTTCTATGTGTGCTGTGTAGCTATGAATGTAACTGCACAAAGTTTATCCATCTTAACTATGCTCTTTTCCCCTTGGATCTGCATATATATGCAGGAATATGGGGTTTCTACTTCCTTTGAACCTAGATCAAGCCCGCGCTCATGCAGATCTCAGGTATTGGCTGGATTCAATCTATTGAAGTCTTTAATATTTAAATCTACGTTAAAAATTCTTTTGTCAACCCCCCCCCCCCCCACTCCTCTCTCTCTCTCTCTCTCTCTCTCTCTCGCTCTCCCCATAAGGGAATTGTGAAGGGAAGTTTGTTGAGGCATGTGAGATTTGTAAAGGAGCAAGAGGCTTATTGGTGTAACTCCTGAACAAATCAAGTATGTACGAAGAAGACTTGTTAGATTGGGACATTTATGTGGAGTTTTCCTGACATGCTGATATAACTCTCGAACAAATCAAGCAATTGTTTATTTGAGCCAGTAGATAGTGCGATTCAAAGGCTCTTGTTTTTTAGTTAATATCTGCCTTTGGTATGATTGAAGTGCTGTATTGTATGATCTTGAAGTTCCTTAGGACAATTTTTTTGCAGTAATTTTATCTACATGATTGTTTTGATTAACGTGCTAGTCCCGAAGTTTATGCATCACCAACTGTTAGTGCTAATGGTTGAGTGTCAGATATTGGAGGAAAGGCTATTCGGAAGTGGCATGTGAGTAAAATTTCTTTTGCAGCTCTGTAAATAATATTACTGAAGAGAATTGGAGAGCTCTTTCAAGTTAGTGGAGAAATCAGAGATGTACACAATTTTGTGCAAAATTCAGTGTCCGACAATGATGAAGATGCTCGTCAGTTAGTTTCCAAAGCGATGATGATTGCTCTCCATGTGAAAGATTTTATATATGGCATGCTCTTGGATATGTTTTCATTGTCCCAGTTTGAGAACCAGACAGCTTATTTGTAAGGTTTTCAGATGCTCCAGGATGAATCAATGTCTAAGGGAGTGCTGGATTTGGCTTAGCACTGATCAAAATTTCCTAGGGTTGGAGCTGTTCTATAGTCTTCAAATTTCCTTCCTGATGATAGTAATACTCCTATATTCAGCTTGAAGAAAGAAAGTGAGAAAAAGATGAGAGTAAGAAAATGGTGGATAAAGTAAAGAGATAGGAAGTAGGAAGTTGGCGTGTAAGGAAAAGGTGGATTAATTGTGGGGTAAAAGGTGTTATCATATTTAAGGTAAAAGTGGTAGAGCCAAACAAAAAAAAAAAAAAACACTAACCTGGAAAGTGGGTGGATAAAATAATGGAGGTAGTGCTAGTCATCTTGGAGGTGGTTTTGGGGTATTTATATTCAGCTTTTAGCTGGTTGTCTTGAGATTGTATATGTTTGCATGAGTTTTTATTACTTCAAATTTCAACCCGCCCACGCTATGGGGAGTGAGGACAGCTTTGGTCTTTGCTTGCCTGCCCATGCACCTTTTGCCCATTTATCATGGTTTAGAGGATTTAATGGTAAGTTTTTTGTTTCAGGTGCTTGATGCATTGGTTAACCTTTTCTGCCGGTCAGATATCTCTGCCGGGACCTTGTGGCATGGTGGTTGGCTTTTGAGGCAGTTGCTCCCTTATAGTGAGGCAGAATTTAATATGCAACATCTTAAGCTGCTCAGAGTAAGAAACTAAGAACTCTCTCCTACCAAGAAAGAGTATTTAGTAATTGCCAATTTGCCACAAAGTTTTATTTGTTAGTAACAAATATATGCCAGTGCAATGCATAGTTACCTTGTAAATTGACAACATTAGCATCTCTTGTTAGTAGATATCAAGGAGTATGGAAACTATTTAAACCACAAAATATATGTTATCAGGAATTCAATCATTTATAATCTTGCTGGATATCCTGAATACTGACCTAACTTACGGTGACAGCTGAATAAAAATTCAAAATTACTCTGCAATGTCCTCAACAGTAAGTGTAAAAGTAGCTCATAATCTCATATGGTAAAACTCCACATCATTGTTCAGCTGAGAAAAACTAGATTTTATGGAAGTTAAAAGAAACGACAATTTCAAGGTTGAAGTGGAGCTATTGTGACTTCCTTTAGCTGCACAAATTTGCGCGATTCGACTCCTTGAATGACATGTCTTATGTTGATTATATTTTATTATATTTATTTATCTATGATTATTGTGGCTTATGATAGTCACCCTTTTGTAACATTGTCTGTAAATGATGTCTGAAACAGACCCAGTGTACAAGTCCTTTATTGTAGTCCATCCCAATGTCTCTCTTGACTTTTTGAGTCAAAGTTTACAAACATTTGACTGCTAATATCTTGAGCTATCCATCAATTCACTGTGTAATAGTAAATATATATTTATGTTAGTTAAGCTCTTCATCCTTTTATTTGAGTTCTGTCAAATTATTGTATGTACTAAAGACTAATGAGAAGATGACGGAGGGACCACCCATGCAGGGGTATTCCCAGTTTTGAATGTATTGTTCACTTTTAATGACATTATGGATGTTGCATGGGCAGGAATCTTTTGTTAAAAGCTCTAGCAATATCCTCTTGGAGGCAAGAGGAACATGGGCTGATTTACTTATCTCGGCTCTTTGTGATGAGTGGAGAAAGTGCAAAAAAGGTATCTAACTTATCAGCACCTGCTGACTGTACATTTATATGTGTTTTTGTGGTCTTGTTTTCTGATTTCGTGCTCTTGTAGTGACAGAATCCTCATCCCCCAGGAATGAGTTGAGGTGCATGCTTTTGCCGTCTTCTTCAGGAGGTTGTATAATGAAACTTGTGAATTGTATTTGTCTTTGTTACATAAGTAACATGTGTCTTCTACAGAAAGATGACTAAAATATTCATCTTTTGTAGGTGTCATCTCAAGTGAATCTTTGGCGGCTGGAGAGAGAATGTATGAGGTGGTACAGGTAAGATGCAATGAATGCTGTGCAGTGTCACCATGGTGTCCTTTTTTTCATGGCCTGTAATTCATTTGTGTGCTCTTATCAATATCGCAACTTGGTTTAAGCTGTCTTGGAGACAGTTAGAACAGTTTGTGGTCCAACTAAAAATAGTCCGCATGCACAGCCCTTACTGGAAAGCTAAGTAGCACATGCTAATGCTTCCGCCAACTACGTCACAAGTTTCACACACTCAGGATGAAGATGGTATAGATTTAATAATTTTGAAATTCTTCCCAATGCAGGCATTTGTACTTCTTTATCAACTTGAAGTTTTCTCACAAGGCATACCATTGCCTGATTATGCGCCAATCTTTCCTCCAGTTGACATACCTCAAAACTCTCGTAGCAGAGCCATGGGTCTCGACACTGTTGGCCCAAAGCAAGGTGTTGAGTTAAAACTTGGTCAGTGTTCTGTCTTGGTTATTTGTCTCACCCTCTCACTATTTTTTTTATGAGTAAGAGGCTTTTCAGAATATTTTTCAAATTTAGCTTAAGAAAGAATAATAAAGTTCTCGCTATTACATACAGTTGATGCCATTCCTTGTAGAATTGCATTCGAAAGAGGTAAAGAACGTTATGTTTGGTTTCAAGCTGTATCAATGGGAACATCTGGCTGGATTGTGCTCGTAGAAGAACTCCCCTTGAGACAAAATGTTGGAGTTGTTCGTGTTGTGGCTCCTTTGGCTGCCTGTAATGTATGTGTTAAACTTAAATGCCTTTATGACAACAATTACTGTAAATCAACTGTGCTGTAAAGTTATATTTATTGCAATCATTAATTAACATTATATTCTTGTGCCATCCCTACATCTTGGTTTTCTGTGCTGCAGCCCCGAATAGATGACAAGCACCCTAGATGGCTACACCTGAGGATTCGTCCACCAACATTACAGTCCCTGAATCCTTCAAAAACTGCCGCATTAGGAAAAGCAAAGGCACGGACTTTGGTTGATGGAAGATGGACTCTAGCATTTAGGGATGAGGAATCTTGCAAGTCTGCTGTATCCATGATTCATGAAGAGTTTAATCTCTTAAGTCAAGAGGTTGAGAGGCAGTTAAAACCACTCTTTGACTCTGATTACTTAACGCTTCCACGAGATTCCTCTTTGCATCCAGAATCTCCAAATACTGATCCTACCAATCGTCTATGAGCTGATTAGTTCATCAATTCATCAGTAGCTATCAAAATTATTGACGGCTTCCTTATGTTTTGTAGTGAAGCCATCCTTTTGTACATGTTAATTAGGTAGTCTTTAGATCATAATGTAGGTTAGTTTCAATGATTTATACCATTCTTTGTACACACTAGCTGGGTGCCCCGCCTGCTTCCCAAAGTTTTCCTGAGAGCTGTCGATATTGAGGCTTTTGTTTGTAAACCACTGCTCTATTAACCTGTAAACCTACTGTATATTGAGTTGAAGTAAATGTATAGTTATTGCTTTGTTGTATCTCAACCGGTGCTAGATGATTCCTCCGCCCCCCTTTTTATGAAGTTCCTGTCATACTATATGGATGATTTGGCTGCCTCCAGTAGCTCACACTTGAACAACTGGTAACAACCATAAAGTCTGCTGTCAAAATCAGATGGTCTGTGTTCTTTTGGATCTTCATCAAGGTTTAATGACATAATTTAATGGTAATTGGAGAGATGGTGTTGGTCTACCCATCATAGAATGTGCTTTCTCAGTCCTCGTATACGCGAACTTATTAGGTTGAGTTGTAAACACCAAAGGATGAAAAGAAGAATTTCGATGCTTGATTTGAACAGTCTAGGGGAGGTTGCTCCTATGAGAAATCCTATTAACGACTTAGAAAGTCTCGAGTCATTAACATACCATTTTGGTGTAGGTTTCTTACTTAAATTTAGCTTTGCTGTTTGGAAGATGGTATGGCAATGAAGGTCCTAAAATAGATGATGAAATTGGTTTTAATAAAAAATAAAAAAAATAAATAAATAAATAAAAAAAAATGATTTACTCGTTCATCAATATGTTTAAAAACTACTACAATATGTCAATATGACATTAATAGTTACAATCAGAGCTTCGTCCAAGCTGCAAAACTAGGTAATAAACTTAATGCCAAAAATATAGGAAAAATTGACATTATCAGTCCCAACTATGGCTGATCTTTAAAAAGTATCAACTATCAATTAGCAGTTTAGCACAGGGCAATCCTAATTTTAGAGGATTCTTTTCAAACAACCACTAATATATTCTTAACCGGTTTGACCAATTAACGCCGCCACGTGTCTTGTTTATGATAGGCGTAGCTAATAAAATTAATCCTCCACCACTCTAAACAATCCGTCCATTTACTCTTTTAGGCCTTATTTTCTTCACCTTAAACAATAACCATTAGGATAAAAGACCACTAAAAATTCAACACGTGACAATTTCAATTGGTTTACCCGATCATAATAAGCTAGAGACTGTTTTAAGGACCCCCAAAGTTGGAATCACCATGGGTTAATCGATAATTGGGACCTTTTGAAGACAAATATCTATAGAACTATTTTCCTATTTTCGTATTAGACTAGTATTCTTATTTTCTTGGGTGGTTAGAGCGCTTACAGGCTTTGAGAAATTACTCTGTATGATAAGGGCCGCTTGAAAAATATTGTGGATACAGCAAGTTTTTGCACCCATTAGCTATTACTCTAATTTTATTATACACGTTTAAAGGTTTAATATACAAAACAAAGTTTAAAACAAAAGCATTTTGTCCATTGGCATTATTTAGAATTGAAGGAATCAGATTGCAGAATTGCCAGCAAGTTAGCAATTTTAACAATAATAATACTATCCTTGATAATGCGAGTAGTAGCCTGATGTTACAAAGCTTACAATTCGTTCGTGTCACACGTTACCTGCAGCTCTACCATTATTATTGCAGTCATACAGTCAACCGCTGAAGTCATAAGAGCATCTGATTATTAGCTCATCCAGATTAAACCAAAAATTGCTTCATCAATCATCATGATTGTAATAAGCAAATAGACATATGAGCCACAAACAAAGCAAAAAGTTATCATCTTCATCCTGTCATAAGCTTACGTGTCACAAAAATCAACCTGATTTTCTATATATTGAAAATCCTGAACTGAAAGTGCACCTGTTGCAGAAACATGTAAATTAATATTCATCATTAAACAATATTAACATGGATGAAATTGCATGTAAAAAAAGTCTATCCACTCAATATTACTGCTTGATATCTTCGAAAAATCAAAAATTCTTGATCAATGGAGGTTGTCCACCCTTTCCCTTTCCCCACTTCCCCAATCTATAAGGTGCTTAAGCATAGCATTAAAGATTTCGACTAAACTATGCCTTAGATATCTTCTTGGTGCGCATCTCAGATTGTGTTCACAACCCATCCCCCTCCCCCCGAAATTAAGAACCAGAAGCTACCCAGAACACAAACCTTGACTGAAAGGAGATCTTTATGATAAATAACATCTACCCTAGCATTTTCCAAACAGCAGAGCAAGTTTCCAAATGGTCATATCATACTAGTTTTACCCTAATATAATAATTGAATTCATCATTAATTTTTTTTAACCATAATACTATACTCCCTTGAATCTACTATTCTAGTAAGAGAATGGCCAAGGATCATCTAATAGCAATCACATTAAGCCTTAGCCTTATAGAAATCATGCTTCATTTTCTTGGGAAAGCTGACAGTTATATCTACCCTACACTTCCTACTGAAAGTCTTTTGAACAATAAAATGCGATTGTAACGTCTATTGGGATTAAGTGCACATATAAATGCCCATTAAGGCATTTTACAAATCAGTTAGGCTAGTTGAGACCCAAAGCAATAGTGTAAAAATGGTTTGTCAGCACAACTACGCAGAAATAGTAGTATTTAATTGTCATTAAGAGTAAAATCTTGATCCAAACAAATGGAAAAATTCAATGCCAGGGGAAATATACATGGTAGATGGATGTTAGATATAACAAGGACATTACGTACCTGAAATCGAATAACTTTCAAGAATTCTGATCCCACAGTACTTGTTCATCAATCTTGCTCAACAATTTATCATCCAGCCGTTTCCAAGTACTGATTTTCTCCAAACCTATCCAAGAATTGTCCCTCTTTGAAAGTTCAACTTGAACAACCCTTGCTCTCCGATCCCAACCTACCCTACCATATCCATGATATCCCGAACCCCCTCCATAACAAAACCATATACCATCCAGATTTCCACAGCAATCATTGTTGTGATCATGACCTAGGAAGACACCTTTTACGTTCTTCATTGAAATTAATGATTTTAGAACTCCAGAATTAACAGATGAACAAGCTACACTTTCTCCAATGTGGCCAATGACTTTCTGATAATACAGCTGTCTGATTTCTGGGATTGGAATGTGAAAGAAACCAAGTGCCAGAGGTGTCACTCTTGATAAACTTGACGAAGAGGAGCCTCCGCAGTGATTGCATTCTCCATGCTCATCCTGTTAGTATTGCCTGCAACATATTAATCAATGAAATCTATATATACAAGAACTTATGATAAAATGAACACCATATCAATTAATACAACGCTTGGGTTTAGACAATAAACTATTAGTATCATTCTTGCTTACATAGACTAATGATTAACTTGCACATACTTTACCTAATAAATTCACACATCCAAGAATAATACTTGGTATAGAAATAGGTTTCGAATTCTAAAAATGATGTGACAAACATCGATATTAATCTCAAAGTAATGGATCCAAAAGGATAGATATGTATCTTATTCAACCATAGACATCATCACATCATGTAAGGATAAAAAAGTATGATAGGAAGATGGAATGAAGTCAAACAAGTTTAAATCGCTTTTAAAGACAGTCCACATTGGTCTCAATCAGTAATAGTCCAGAGGTGTCTTTCGGAAAAAACTACAATCTCAGACAACAGTATCTTGCACTTCTAAAGGAAAAAACTACAATGTTAGACTTATAGCTATTTTTCTTTATAAATATAAAGCAAATGGTACAGTTTTCTTTGGAATCTTAGAAGTATGTCAACAAGAAAGTGATAAAAGTCATCAAATGAGAATATAAACCATGTAAGTAGTGTATTTGGTGAATATGTCATTTTTAAATTTTAATATATGACACTTACTGGTTCCATGCATGACCTAGTCTAATTTTCTTACTATGCTACAGAATCATTTCTAGTCTAATGTCATAGCAACAAGCACTAACATACTGGTGCATGATACAAACACCAGTTTAACAATTATCAAATAAATTGGAATATAGCCAGGCATATCAGACAGGAAATTCTGACCTGTTCTGTTGGAGAAAATCCTTTCAGCCAATTCAGTTGAGATTCTCTGATCCATCCATATGTTCGTCTCCCTTCCACTATGGCCCTGTCTCCGCTATCAAGAAACAAGAGGTTCAAGACACTAAGGTTGGCCAATAGAGAACCATACGGGCCATGCACCGAAAGATTGTAATTTCCAAATCCATCAATGCCAGTCAGCAGATCTGTTTCTTGATGACCAGAAGATGGATTCACTTGAGAGACCGAATAATCCATGAGTGAAATCAATGACATCAGTTCCTCACGATTCATAGTAGACTCTTGGTCATGATTCCCTAAAACAGCAGCCCAAGGAAGCCTAGATTCCATTGCAGGTTTGAAAGCTTTAAACAGTGACTCAGCTGCATCGGGCGTGCTTGACCCAAATATATTGTCTCCTATATAATTGAACCATGAAAACATTAAGTTCCACTGCTAAATGCTTTCTAATTCTCTAGTAATTAACACAACCCCTAACCCTAATGTGTGTGTGTGTGTATTTTGAGGAAATTCTCAAGGATAATACAGCAGCTTGACAAGGCAGTTCCTTTCCTACCCTTTGTTGGAGAGTTGGATGATGGTTATTCAAAGCTACAAATTACAAAACACATCTAAAGTAAATTCTTTCATTAGGATGTCGAAAAGCACGGCTTCCTCCGAAAAGCATGGCTTCCTCAATAAATTAAATTTTGTTCACCTCTTCATTTGTGCATTACATCCAAGTGAGTCAACAATGAAAAGTTGCAATCTTTACACACGGAGAAAGTCAATTTCTACAAGAAATTTTTTCAGCGTACATTGCAACGACATCCTTTGTAATAAGCAGCTTCTTAAAGATACTAAAGCCGGAATATGGTAGTGAGAAGGGTCAGAGATTAATAATATTCTTGCACGAAAAAATTAAGATTTTACAACCATACATCCTAATACCAGAAATGTGAATACATCTAGATGCTCAATATTAGCAATAACTAAAAGGAAAGCATCCTGTCAGTTTCCTAAATTACATAGACTATGAGCAAACGAGCTGCAATCCACCAGCATAAGGTGAAACACATTTTGAGCAAAGCAGATTCCTGCAGAAATGCCTGACTTCAACATTTGGACTTCCAAACTTTATACATTTTTTTTTCTAGCACCTCCATTTACATTTTACAGCTAATAAACCTTGAAATGTGCCAAGACTGCAAGCAACAGCTAACTTCATTAAACCCCACGTAAGATTCTTAAATTTCAAAATTTGAAATCTCCAATCTTGTTAAGTATCAACGCCATAAATTGAGAACTCCACAATGCTACAGTTACTGAGTTTAAGAATCCATGTCGTAATCTTTACATAAGCAACCCAAGTTACTGCCAACAAAATCCCGACTTGTAGGTGATGGTGCAGGTCAACAAGTTGGCGCTTTTTATTAGTACAGCTGCTGAGATTTGGTAACAACTTGAAAAGTCCCAAACTCCTATAGCTCTTAAAATCCCATCAACAATTTTCTTCTTGGTCATGACAAATAACCAAGTCAATGGTTTATTCAGCTTGTATACTCTCATCTTCAATAAACCAAATCAACACCCAGTTTTTTTTTTTTTTTTTTTTTTTTACCACCAATCACTAATTTTTAACAATCCAACAAAACTCTCCCAGTATCGTAAGTTAAGAAAAAGTTTCAGTTTTTATAGTATCATCTTCTCTAGTTTTGCACTCCAAGAACCAGCATATCCTAAAACTAAGACTAGCTACATAAATTGAGCTAATTCTACTAATTATAACAAAAGTAACAAAAATGGAAAGAAAGACGAAACCAACAATCAACTATGGTTACATAAATACAAACACTATATTTATCATATACTACTTTCTTACAAAAGCTAACTATAAGAATATAAAACTAGAAACATTAAGCATTAACTAAACATAAATAACATCCGTTCAAAAAAAAAAAATAACATCTGTTCAAAAAGAAAACATTAATATACCAATTTAAGAATATACGTAATTAATGTTTATAGTCACACTTAAACCCGCATATATAAAACCCAAATTAGAAACAACATAGTTATTTAGGAAAAAAAGACTGAAAACAAAGTTCTGGAAAAAAAAAAAAAAATGAAAAATTTTACCAGTAAAAGCTAGAAAATCTGGTTTCTCAACTTCAATCAATCTCTGAACAAACTTAGTGGTATTAAGATCTGAACAATACTTAAATTCCGAAGGCGAAACCCCTTTACATTTCGTGATCAACCCTTGTCCAAAATGCATATCAGCCACCTGAAAATCAAATCACGAGAAAAACTTACTAAAAATAGAAGGGAAAATCAGGAAAAATAAATAAACATTACCCAAAATAAAAAGGATTTTGATTTTGATGATGATTAGAAAAACCTGAAGGATTTTGAAAGTGCCATCAGAGTTGAATCTCAAAGGGAGTAGTGGGGATTTCTTGAGTTTGATGTCATCAAAATTGATTGAAAGATGGATGAATAATTGGGTGTAAATAAAGTGGATTGAAGTGAGGAGGATGATGAGGAAGATGGCAGTTACAGACCATTTTGAGCAGAAATTCTCCATTTTTAGCTACTCTAGCTATCTGGGGTTTGGAGCTTAGTGTGTAGTTAGTTTGAAAATTTCTAATTATGTTATCAAGTTGTTAACAATAATGGAGCTTAATAAGGGCTTTTCTCTTTATATTATTTTAGTTTAGTTTAATTCAGCTCACTTTAATTCATTTCAGCTCCAATAACTTTAGTTCAATTCTTAATTTCTTACTTTCATAAAATATTCAGTTCAATTCAGCTCCAATAAGTTCAGTTCACTTCAGTCAATCAGAACAGGCCTAAGTGTTTAAAATTACAATTTCACAAACATGCTTGAGAATTTGACATGGATGTAGGGCATGCAAGTAATTCGTAGTAACGTTTGTCGGTATTAAGTTGTGTTTAAATGATATGTCCCATATGAGTATCATTGTAACATCAATATATTTCTTCATTAGTGTTAAGTTGCTAACAAATGCAAAAGTTTAGAATTTCAATTTTATAATTTTGTTAGTACCAAATAATTTGTTTGGGTAATATAGTGCTATCTAAACACAATTTGAGAGCCTAATGTACATGACATATATCGTTTTGTCATGTATGCCATGTACAACTATGCATTATTAAATTATATATATATATATGTATATATATATATATAGGAAGGCTCATGTAAGAACCCTCCTTTATATAAGAACCCAATCTTATATAAGTACCCATCCCAGCCATTCATTGGTTTTAATCTAACCATCTAAAATACTCCTTTAGTAATGACATTTATGTAATTCTTTACATTTTTTTTTACACTTTTAACAAATTACCATAAATCTTAAGGTTATTCTTTCCAATTTCTCTCTCCTCGGCACGTCACTCTCTCTCCTCAGCACTTTCTCTCTCCTCAGCATCTATACATCAACGAAAATAATTTGGGTAAGTTTATTACTTGTTCAAAAATTCTAATTTAATTTTATTACTTGATTGCTTCGATGTATTTCCAGATTTTTTATTTCGATTTTTTTGTGTTTTTTATTTCGATTTTTTTACATTTTTTTTGTTCGATTTTGGTTATTTTTCTTCCGATTTTATTTTTTTTTTTTTTTTTTGCGATTTTGCTTGTTTTTGTGATTGTGCTGTTTTTTAATGTGTGATGTTTAAATTTTCATTTTTTGTCCAAAAATTTTTTCCGATTTTTTTTCCCAAATTTTTTTCGATTTTTTTCCAGTTTTTTTTTTCGATTTCCAGATTTTATTATTTTCAAGTTTTTCGATTTTTCCAAATTTTTCCAGTTTGTATTTCCAGATTTTTCGACTTTTTTCCCAGTTTTCTTTTTCGTTTTCAATTTTTTTTTCCAGATTCTTTTTCGACTTTTTTTTTTTTGCTTGAGTTTTTCTATTTGCTTGAATTTTATTGGATTTTAATTTCAGATTGTATTTTTTGCTTCAATTTGTGTTTTTGATAATTAGGTTTTTGCATATTCATGGATTTTGATGGTGTTGAACATAATTCTCCTTCTTCCTCTGTTACTCATTCAGGTAATTTTAATTGTTTTAATACTTTAATTTCAATTTACTTAGATGTTCTAAACTTTACTTACTTGCTGTTCTAAAGTAATTTTGTGAATTTGTTGATTATGTTCAAAAGTTGTTTTAATGTTCTAAATTATTTCTAGTTATGTTCTAAAGTAATCCATTATGTTCTAAATTTTTCCACTTTATTCTAAATTTATTATGTATGTTATAAAGTAATTCACTATATTCTAAAGCAATATGTTATAAGTATGTCCGTGATTTGCTATGTTCTAAAGTATTCAGCTAAGTTTAATTGTTTTAATGCTTTAATTTCAATTTACTTACATGTTCTAAACTTTACTTAGTTACATGTTCTAAAGTAATTTTGTGAA
This sequence comes from Chenopodium album, assembly GCF_948465745.1. Classification (NCBI taxonomy): domain Eukaryota; kingdom Viridiplantae; phylum Streptophyta; class Magnoliopsida; order Caryophyllales; family Amaranthaceae; genus Chenopodium; species Chenopodium album. The sequence continues at coordinate 14,067,072 of NC_137847.1, forward strand.
TATGTTGATTATGTTCAAAAGTTGTTTTAATGTTCTAAATTTTTCCTGGTTATGTTCTAAAGTAATTCATTATGTTCTAAATTTTTTCACTTTATTATGTTCTAAATTTTACTACGTATGTTATAAAGTAATTCACTATGTTGTAAAGTTTATCCTTAATGTTCTAAACTTTTTTTTGTATGTTCTAAAGTTTTCTACGTATCTTTCTCTTTATGTTTTAAAGTTTATTTTTATGTTATAATATTTTCTACATATTCTATGACTTTTATTGTATGTTCTAAAGTTTACCTTCTAGTTTTAAATTTTACTTTTTATGTTCTAATGCAGTTGGTGTTATTTATCGTACTCCTGAGGTTGTTGGATCATTTAGCCTTGGTGGTACCACTAAGGAATGGATTTCAAGTGTTCCCGAGGAGTTAAAACCCCGTCTGGGGATGATATTCAAAGATCCTGAAGAAGGTCTTAGTTTTCACAAAGCATATGCAAATGCCGCTGGGTTTACTTCTAGGAAATCTACTACTACAAGGAAGAAGAATAACAAAGCTATAATTGCTTTTCAATATGGAGTTTGCAATAAGGAAGGTTTCAGGGCAACAAAAAAACCTATTGATCAACAAACCGTTGATGAAGAAGGAAAAGTTCGTATTACTAGGAAACGTTTAGTCACTCGTGTAGGATGCAATGCTCACATATGTATGAGATATGATGCCGGAAAGTATGTTGTTAGTCATTTCAAAGAAGAACATAATCATTGTTTATATACTCCAAGTTGTGCAAAATTTCAAAAGGATAATAGGAAAATGCATATTATGCATAAAAAGTTGATTATTGATAATTCAAAGGTGATTTATTTTTATGTGCCAAATATTGTTTTAATTGTTATGATTTACTATGTTCTAAAGTTGATCCTTAATCATAGTAATTTTTTTTTATACACAGGTAAATGTTGGTCCCGTGAGATCTTATACTATGATGAAAGAATTAGCTGGATCACATGATAATGTTGGTGCATCTAAACAAGATTTCAAAAACTTTTATAGAGATTTGATGGCTTATATTGCTGGATTAGATGCCCAAATGTTTGTGGATAACTTTCAAAATAAGAAATTGCTTTGGAGTGCATTTTTTTTTACTATGATGTTGATGAAGAAGATAGACTTTGTAGAGCTTTATGGGCTGATCCTATTTGTTGAAAAAATTATGCAATTTTTGGCGATGTGGTTTCCTTTGATACCACATTCCAAACAAACAAATGATGTTCTAAATGTAGATTTTTTTATGTTCTTAAACTAATATCTATCATGTTTTGATGTTCTAAACATATAATCCTTATGTTCTAAATTATGTATGTCTTTCTAAACATAGATTGTTGATGTTCTGGCATAGATTGCTGATGTTCTAAACATAGATGCCTTATGTTCTAAAATATATATATCATGCTTTCATGTATTAAACATTATGCTTTTGTGTTTTACATTTTATGCCTTGTCTTCTAAACTAATATCCATCATGTTCTGATGTTCTAAACATTATGTCTTGTGTTCTAAACATTATGTCTATAGTTTATTGTTTATGTTTTAGATAATTCATTATGTTTTTAAACAAGTATAATATTGGCAAGTTTAATAATTAAAATAAATTACTGTGCTCTAAAGTTTATCTTTAATGTTCTAAAGTATACCTTTATGTTTCACAATTTACCTCTATGTTCAAAAGTTTACCCTTATGTTCTAATATTTTCTGCATATATAATTTGTGTATATAACAGATATAATATGATCTTTGGTCCATTTACTGGAGTTGATCATCATAAGAAATGTGTTACTTTTGCGGCTTCTTTTGTAGCTCATGAAGATATATCATCTTTTGAATGGGTTTTCAAAACTTTTCTTAAAGTAATGGGAAATAACGAGCCTGTGTGTTTGATTACCGATCAAGACCCTGCAATGAAAGTTGCTGTTCGTAATGTTTTTCAAACTACAGAACATAGGTTTTGTATGTGGCATATTATGAAAAAGGTACCTGAAAAAGTAGCTCGGGCAATTACCCAATAAACTGATTTTTTAAAAAAAAAACTTTGTGCATGTGTTTGGCATTTAGAGATTGAGCCGACAGAATTTGAAGAAAAGTGGAACAAAGTTATTTCAGAATTCAATTTGAACAATCATGGATGGTTGGCAAACATGTACGACATACGTGATATGTGGATTCCAGCGAATTTCAGAGATTTATTTTTAGGTGGCATCATGAGGACCACATCTAGATCAGAAAGTGAAAATAATTTTTTCACTATGTTCACAAATCCCCATTTCACTTTGATTGAGTTCTACATGAGGTAATATGTAAATGTCTAAATATGTTCTAAAGTTAATCTTTATGTTCAAAAGTTTTTCTTGAATGCTCTAAAGTTTTCTTTTTATATTTTATAGTTTTACTATTTATTTTATAACTCTCTTTTATGTTCTAAATTTTGTCTTACATGTTGAAAATTTTTAGTTTAATGTTTTAATAATATTTAGATCATAATAATTATTTTATGTGTATTATTTTAATATGTTCTAATGTAATTCACTTTATGTTCTAAAGTTATCTTTTATGTTCTAAAGTTAATTTCTATTTTCTATAGGTTTGAATGTGCATTGGATGCTCAAAGGCACACTCAAAATAAAATGGATAATGATTCGAAGAATAAGCGTCCAGAGTGTAAGACTCCAATTCCTTTAGAAAAAGATGCTTCCGAGTTGTTTACAACAACAATTTTCTATGATTTTCAATATGAGCTTGAAATTGGATGTTTTAATTGCGGTGTTGAGGAGATGAAGAAGGACAATGAGATTTACATTTTCAAATTAAGGGAAGGATCTAGGAGGAGGACTTTTGATGTTGTTTTTGATCCAACTACCTTAGATACCAAGTGTTTTTGTAAAAAATTTGAACGTGATGGTGTGCCTTGTAGGCATATGATTTGGGTGTGGAAGGCAAGGATGTTAGAAAAAATTCCCAAGACCTACGTTCTGAATAGATGGTGTACAATGGCTTATAAGAAGCCCATTTTTGATTTAGAGGGTAATGTGTTGGAGGAATGTCTTAATGTAGTAGATAAGAAGATGCTATTAAATGATTTGTGGTCTGAAATTCATGCTTGTGTGATTTTAGTGCAAAACAATGAAGATGATCTAAGTGATCTTGTCAAAAAACTTCGAGCCATGAGAATAGATTTGGAACAGAAGAAAACAACAAGTGGAAGCAACAATCTTTCTAGCAAAGTTAAAGACATTGAAATGCTTATTGGAGCTAGTTTACCTTCTGAAGTTTTGATCAAAACTCCTAAAATTTCAAAAAACAAAGGTACAGGGGTTCATGTTCCAAATTAGGTTAATGTTCCAAATGATATCAATGTCTCAAATGATACCCATGTTCCAAATGATATCAATGTTCCAAATGATACCCATATTCCAAATGATATCAATGTTCCAAATGATACCCATGTTCCAAATGACACGTATGTTCCAAATAGTGACAAGAGAATGAAGAGTGACAGAGAAAAAGCTGTTGAACAAAGTCAAAAGAAGAAAAGATTATGTAGAGCATGTGGAGAGCTTGGTCATCATGATAGTCGTAATTGTCCAGGGAAAGTCAAGTGATATTGTAAGTAATCATTTTTTTAGTTTTCTTATGTTCTAATTAATAATAAATTAAAATTATTATATAATATATGTGTTAAAGGCTATTAATGATATCTTAACTTTTTACTTTGAGTTTTAATTTAATAAATGTCTCTTCTGCTCTTCATATCATTTTGTATATGTTCTAAAATGCATCGAATATGTTCTAAAATTTATTATATATTTTAATGTGTTTATGTTCTAATTTTTTTTAATTTTTTTTACAGGTTGATGGATATGCTATTAGTACAACCGCATGGGACATTTTATTTTTAGGAAATAATCTCATTTACTTGCAAATGGAAAAAATTTTGTGTAATTTTTTTTATATTTATTTTGTATTCTTTTCAATTTATTAACATAATATCATATTATTTTTTTGTCCAATTATTCTTTAACAATAGTATCCAACCCATAGATTGATCCACAACCACCGACAAACCCACCGAATTGAACCCACCAACCAACATTGACGAACCCCACGATGTGAACATATCACCTACGAGGCTACAACCTAAAATCACGACGAATTAACATTTGTAAACCACACCGACAAAACGGAATTTACCATGAGAATGGGGTTGGATGAGTATGAAAGAACAATTTTTTTGCGAGTAATGTGAACCATTTATTTTTGGCAAATTTTACAAGTAACAATAATTGAAGGTAGTATTAACTTTTTGATTGCATTTTTAAACCAAAATATCAAAACCATAACCTTTTACATTAAAAAAAAAAATTTATATATACATAAGAAAAAGTTAAAAAAATATCTTTGTGTCGTTTTAAACTTAAGCTTATTCTTTTGTCTAAACATAATCAAAATTACTTTAGAACATGGACAAGTAATTTAGAACATAAACTTAAATACTTTAGAACATAATTAGAAATACTTTAGAACATTATAAAAATGATGTTCCGAATCCGGGTAATGTTCCAAATGATATTAATATTCCAAATGATACCCATGTTCAAAATAGTCATCTCCATATTTGTACAAAAATGTACTATAATATTGTTTTAAATATCTTTCTAAAGATATATACTTGAGATTTACACAATCATATATCAAATTTTGTTCATCTTTGACCACTTTCTAGCCATCTTCATCACTCTTTTCCGTTCTTCATTTACTTCTGATATTATAATTTTCCCACAATACTCCACTCGTAACCTTTTCATTTTCTCAAACTGCAAAAAAAAAAAAAAAAAAAAAAAAAAATACAAACACGTTAAAATTAAAATACACACGTTTAGAAACATAAACACGTAATTCAGAATATAATCAAAAATACTTTAGAACATTTCCATGTAATTTAGAACATAATTAGATTAACTTTAGAACATAGACATTTAACTTAGAACATAATCAGAATTACTTTAGAACATAGACAAGTAATTTAGAACATAATCAGAATAACTTATAATTAGGTTAATGTTCCAAATGATACCCATGTTCCAAATAGTGACAAGAGAATGAAGAGTGTTAGATTGAACATTGACATGTAATTTACAACATAATCAAAAATACTTTTGAATATGCTATTTAAACAAAAAAAAATAATAAATAAATAAAATAAAATTATACATGTTATTTATAACATAATCTGATTGACTTTAGAACATATACATGTAATTTAGAACATAGACATGTAATTTAGAACATAATCAGAATTACTTTAGAACATTGACATGTAATTAGAACCTAATCATATGTCTTGACACTTACATTATCCTTCTCTAGCCCCGAATTCCATTGTTTTTGACATTGGCCTTCATAAGTTTACATGTGCTTCAACAGAAATACTCCACAATCATGTTTGTTTGCATCACTCTTCCATTTCATCTCAATGTTTCTTGTTTCGTAAGTGGAGAAAACGGCACTCTTGTTATCAGTTTCTTCATAGAACTCACCAAATGCCTTCAACTACAAAATTAATAATATGTACTTTAGAATATAATCAGAATTACTTTAGAACATATACAAGTAATTTAGAACATAGATATGTACATTAGAACATAATCAGAATAACTTAAATTAGGTTAATGTTCCAAAACAGGTTAATGTTCCAAAATTTTTATATAGCATAATAAGAAAATAATAATTAACCAAGTCAAAACTCTACACCTTACCATCTTTGTAAAGTCATCTCTATATTTTTATTTTCAACAGAAACATTTGGTAGAAGAAATCTATTATCAATGACATCGAGAGTTCCTTCCAAAAAGTTGAAGCACAACAAATAATAGTGATCCGGTAAAACAGCCGAAAAGAAAACCTACGTTTAGAAAATAATCAGATACTTTAGAACATAAACAAACATATGTTTAGAACATAATCAGATACTTTAGAACATAAATAAAAATAAATAGAACACAATAAAAAAAAATAATATGTTACCAATTGAAAGTTGTTAAATGTTGTTACTTCGGCATTTGTCATTTCTTTTCTCATTTGATGAAACAAAGCTTTCTTTCTATCTTCCAAACTTTCTGTATTTTTGATGTATTTTTCAGTGCAAAGAATGAGCTGAAAAAAAAAAAGAAATTAAAACTTAAGTAATTAGAACATTGACATATAATTAAAACATAATTAGAATTAGAATATAGACATGTAATTTAGAACATAATTAGAAATACTTTAGAACATTGACATGTAATTTAGAACTCAATCAGAACTACTTTAGAACATTATTAGAAATACTTTAGAACATTGATATGTAAATTAGAACATAATCAGAATTACTTTAGAAAATAGACATATAAGTTAGAACATAATTAGAACATACATAGCATTCAGTAGAGAAAAAAAATCTACTCTTCTTGTCTGCACCCCGCCTTTTGTTTTCACAATTTAATATGGAAACAAAAGCATCTGCAATGTTGTTGAACATGTGACTATTTCCTGAAAGACTATCCATCTCATCTCTCCTAATCACCATTGCCACTTTGTCAGCATACAAAAGTTCCCTAAAATGAGAACAAAAACTATATTAAATCAAAACAGCATTTAAATTTAGGGCATGTGCATATAGTTTCAAACATGTACTTTAGAACATAAGCATCTACCTTAGAATATAAGTACAATGTTTAGAACATAAGTATATATATTTATTATAAGCATATAAATATAGATTGATGAAACCTTACGTGTTATCTCCTTGAGCAAAAGCATACTCTGCTATCATTTTATGATCTACATTGTTGAAGAGTTTTTCATGATTAACCATAAAAGGCGAACGCAAGTACATTGGAAGCTTATCCTTTCCTCTTTTTTTCCTTGTTTCTTCTTCTTCTTCTTGTTTTTCTTCTTGCTTCCTATTCAATTGAATTAAAAAAAAAACAATCAACAACTATAATCAAATAATAATCAAACAACCGCCATAGCCTAAACCTAATTTCTAATGTTTTTAAAATGATTACCGTTGCTTATTTTCTTTGTTGTTCTTTTCTTCATCATGCTTCTTCTTTTCTTTTTTGGTTTTTTTGTCCTCTTTTTCTTCATTCAATGTAGGTGGAAGATCTTGATTCAAAAAAAAAAAAAATCACAATTAACAAATTCACATAATCAATTTAGAACATAACCAAAAAAAATTTAGAACATTAAAACAAATTTTGACATAATAAAAAATTTAGATCATACAAATTAAATATTATAAATATCCAATATACACATAAGAAAAATAAAATTTAAATAAGTTGAAATTACCAACTATTGGTGAGGGTGACAAAAAATGAAGCTTGGAGGAGAAATAACTTTATATGTCTTTTTTGGAGGAATTTGTGTCTTTGGTGTGTCCTCATTTCTTTCCTCTTTCTTCTTCGTTGTACGCAAGAAAATTTTAAGCTTATTCTTTTGTCTAAACATAATCAAAATTACTTTAGAACATGGACAAGTAACTTAGAACATAATCAGAAATACTTTAGAACATTATAAAAATAAAAATAATTCATCGAAGTCAAACATCAAAACCTTCATAAGCAAATAATTATGTATTTGTTATTCTATTCCTAGTTCATAACCAAAGTTGTAAGAATCACACCAAACCACACCAAACAAACTTGTAACACACAAACCAATATATATAACTTGAACACACAAACCATTAGTTCTATATTAAAGTTTTACTAAATCATTCAACATATGTTCTAAACCAAAACCATTGTTTTAAATATTCCTATTCCTTTGCTTCAACTTTCTTGTTCATCATTTTTTCCTCTTTTTCTTCTTCCTTGGTTTCTTCTTGTTTCTCTTCTTGTCTTTCTTCTTGCTTCTCTTCTTGTTCTTCTTCTTTCTTCTCCTCTTGTTCTTGTTTTTCATCTTTTCCTTCATCTTGTTTTTCTTGCTTTTCTTCTTGTTCTTGCTTTTCCTCTTTCTCTTCTAGTTGCTTCTCTTTGTGATCACTTTCCGTGTTTAGAAAATCACAATTAAGAACATCTTCAACCATTTGTTCATCTAGAGCAACTGTGAATGAAAAAGAATATAAGAAAATACTTAGAACATACGAACTTTGAAATATAAGTACAAAATACTTTATAACAAAGACATGTAATTTGAATAAATGTGAAGTTACCAATTTCTGGAGAGGGTAACAAGCTTTTCTCTTCATTCTCCTTGCTTTTTTTGTCTTCTATTTAAAAATTTTAAATAGAAACAATTAGTATACAACCTAGAAAAGTAAATAAGAAAATGAGTTTGAAAATAATGTGAAATTACCAACTATTGGTGATGAGATATTATCATTTTTCTTCTCATTGCTTTTCTCTTCTTTGTTGTTCTCTTTTTTTTTTCTCCTTCATTTGATGTCAAGTCTTCAAAATAATTATAAAACACAATATTAGAACATAATATTATCATAAGGATTTGATTTGGAACATAAATATAAACTTTAGAACATAAAGTATAAACTTTAGAACATATAGCGTAAACTTTAGAACATAAGCATATACGAATATTCTATTTCATTCTTTTTAGTACTTTTTCTTTTCCAAATCAATTTATTCTAAGAACATTAATAAGAAATGAGTTTGAAAATAATGTGAAATTACCAACAATAGGTGAGGAGATACTATCATCTTTCTTTTCATTGCTTTTCCTTTCATCGTTGTTCTTTTCTCTTTCTCCTTCATTTGATGTCAAATCTTCATAATAATTATAAGACACCATTTTAGAACATAACTATATCATAAAGATTTGATTTGGAACATAAACACTTAATTTAAGAGCATCATTTAGAACATAGGTATGATTTAGAAATTAAGCATGTAATTACCATGTCCCAATGTCTTTGGTGACTTTTCATCATTGAATTTCTTCCATGCTATGTTCATCAACATATCCAATTCTTCTATGAATGCCGGCTCATCGAAGAAATGTTGATCTTGACTAAGTATAGAAGGACTTTTCTTCGGTTGGTTTTTTTTTTCTTGATTTTCCAATGGCTATATATAAAAATTACACTTTAGAACATAGGCTGAAAATAGTTTAGAACATAACCAAAAGCTAATTTAGATCATAAGTAATTAAGAACATGATTATAATACCTTTGTGGTATACTTGCCCCAAATGTTGTCTATAAGATGATGCATTTTCTCACTTGTTTCTTCCTCAACAAAGAAATCTTTTGCTTGGTCCAACATGCAATACATCTCTTTCACATTCGATGCAAGACTTTTTGCTAAATCTCCAAATTTGCTTAAAAAGCCCTAATAATTTAGAACATAAAGTAATGAATATTTAAAACATTATAGAAATAAGTAATTAAATAAATAAAAAAAATATATTATACCATCATGTCATTTGGAGATGTGATAGAATTACAAGCCATGGATTGTTTTTTCATAACTTTCTCCTTTCCTTTGTCTTTCCCTTGCTTTTCTGACAATGGCATGAGTTTTTTTTCATTACTTTCTTCTCCCCTTGTTTTTCTCTAATTGTCAAGGGTTGCTCTTTCTTCTCGCCTTTGTCTTTCCCTTGCTTTTCTCTAATTGTCAAGGGTTGCTCTTTCTTCTTGCCTTTGTCTTTCCCTTGCTTTTTTTCCAATTCCTTTTAAAGTATAACTTATAAATTTTAGAATACATGCATAAACATAATGTATAGATAAATATAAAACGGTAATTACCATTGATGGACCTTCACTTTTCTTTTCCTTATCCTCCGATTCTTTTTTCTTGATTCGACCCTACAAATCATAATATGAATAGATTACAAACTTTAGAACATACGTAATAAACTTTAGAACATCTGTAATAAACTTTAGAACATACATAATAAACTTTAGAACATAAAATAAACATGCATAATACTCTTTAAAACACATATACAATAAACTTTAGAACATATATTATAAAGTTTAGAACATATAGTATAAACTTTAGAACATAAGCAAATACAAAAATCATACCACATTCAATTTCATTCTTTCTATTACTTTTCCTTTTCCAAATCCAAGGTCTTTCTCAAACTTCAATCTCGTATGAAACCTTTCTTGGTTCCACAATGATATTAGTGGAACTCCACGTGGTATCTCCAACCCCTTTCTTTGTACCCGATCAAAATAGGATACCTACAAGAACATCATTAGAAATACTTTAGAACATTGATATGTAAATTAGAACATAGATATATAATTTAGAACATCGTCAGAAATACTTTAGAACATAGACATGTAACTTAGAACATAATCAGAATTACTTTAGAATATAGACAAGTAATTTAGAACATAGATATGTACATTACAACATAATCAAAATAACTTAAAATAAGGTTAATTAATTAGACTATTTTAGTGCATTTTAATCATAATATAAATAACATATATAAAGAATGTTAAAAAAATTAATAATTACCATAAGAAAGATTAAAGGACCCGTGAAGTAAGATTCTCCATCTAGCCATTTTTTACAAGTTTCCATCAAGTGCTCCTTCACAAATTTGCACCAATCCAACTTCACTATATTCTTTATATCCTTGCAACTATACAAAAACTTAATGTATAGTTGGTTGCTATTAGTTGAACGAATGCAACTATTAACTACACAAACAATGAAGTTCCAAATGAATTCATCGGAAACTCGATCGTGTGCTTTATCTACCTCTTTCACCTTTTGGATCCTACTAATCAATTGTCCATTTTTTGGAGCACCCTGTAAGTAATTTAGAACATAGACAATTAATTTAGAACATAATCAGAAATACTTTAGAACATAAACTTAAATACTTTAGAACATAATCAGAAATAATTTAGAAGATTATAAAAGTAAATTAGAACATAATTAGAAATACTTTAGAACATTGACATGTAATTTAGAAATCAGTCAAAATTACTTTAAAACATAGATATATAATTTAGAACATCATTAGAAATACTTTAGAACATTGATATGTAAATTAGAACATAATAAGAATTACTTTTAGAACATACACATGTAACTTAGAACATATTCGGAATTACTTTAGAACATAGACAAGTAATTTAGAACATAAATATATACATTAGAACATGATCAGAATAACATGCAATGTACAAGCACACATAGATATATACAACATAAAAATATAATTTTCATACCCATTCAAGGTCATAGTTTTTTCAATGTAAATATGCAAAAAATATAATTTAGAACATAAGCCAAATAACAAGTTTAGAATACAAGCACACATAAAAATATTCATACCACTTCAAGGTCAAAGTTTTTTCTCCATTTTTGCATAAACTTTGCACATTCCACATTCTCCTTATTTTCTAAGGTATCAACAATTGGAATATCTCCCATTGGCAATCCATATGTCATATGAACATCAATTTCATCAAAGAATATTTCTTCTTCTCTTCCCGGTAGCATCAAGCAACATCTTTTGGGATCAAAATTCATAAGAAGTTGTTCTGTCAACCTAGATTCAAATTAAAGGTTTAGAATAAAAAATTCATATAGATTAGAATAGAAATAAAAATAAAAATTAACATAATAATTAAACTTTAGAACATTAATTAGAACCTTATAAGAATTAGAACATAATAGTCAATCTTTAAAACATAAAAATAAAAATAAAACTTAGTGCTAGTGCTTACCAAGAATCGGCATGATGTGGTACATCCAATTTCAAAAAAGCTCCAAATTCAATTTTCTTAATTGCTTCTTTATGCTTATCAGAAAGATTTACCAACACTTGTTTCATCACCTCCTTAGTTGTAACTCTTTGATAAGCTGTTCTCTTATTTTTTTCCTCTTTGATTACTTTGACATCCTCATCCTCATTTTATTTTTCAATCTTTCTTTTCAGAACCACCTGAAAAAAGTAGAACATTAGAAAGAATTTTAAGATAATAAAAACATGAACTTTAGAACATCAGCATAAAGTATAGAACATTAGCATATAATTTAGAATACATGTACTTGTTAAAAACTTATACTTTAGAACATAAGCACATAGTTTACAATGAGTGCATAGTATTAACATGAGCACATAGTTTTATAACATGCACAATTATATCAGATTATAAGAATACAAATTAGGAGAAAAAAGATTTAAATTAGAACATAAACTTTAGAACATAAGTTCATTGTTTAGAACATGTAACTTAGAACATAAGCATATAGGTTATTGTTATAAAAATAAAGTTTAGAACACATGTATATACTTTAATTTAAAACATAAACTTGGAAATGTAAGCATGTAACTTACAAAAATAAAGTTACATATTAATTAAATCATTTACTTTAGAACATAAGCATGAATGTGGAATGTAAACATGGTATTTTTGACATTAGCATATAATTTAGAACATCAACAAATAATTTAGAACCTTTTTTCTATCATCTTTCACGTCCTCTCTTTTATCTTCTTTTTCCTCCAACTTTGGTCCATCCATTTCTTCATTAGTATCATCTTTTTCCTCCAACTTTGGTCCATCCATCTCTTTATTAGTATCATCTTTTTCCTCCAACTTTGGTCCATCATCATTCTCATCATCGTCATCATCTTCTTCTTCCTTTTTTTTTCATTTTTCTAGGTGGTTGAATCCTTGATGGAAGCTTGCTACTTTTTTTTCGTTTTAGACTTTGCACATGTTTCTCAAATTCATCTTTGTTAATTACTTCCGCTTCATTTTCAACAACTTTCCTTTAAAATCAAATATAAATTATTTAGAACATATATTCAAAAGTACTTTAAAACATTGACATGTAATATAAATAATTTCAAACATATATAATAATATTTAGAACATAATAGAAAACTTTAGATCATAATAATAGAAATACTTTAGAACATAATAGAAAACCTTAGAACATAATAGAAATACTTTAAAATATAATAGATATACTTTAGAACATAAGGGAAAACTTTAGAACACAAGGGAAAAATAATACATAAACTTTAATTACCTTTTTCTTCCATAAGTAATTTTATCATCTGGTATAATAGTAATTTCTTCTTCTGTTTTTTCTTCATTTTGGCCTTCCATTTTGCTGCAATTTTAAGAAATCAAAAACATTAGTAACATTCCAACATTAGTAATATATTTTAAACATAGGAATAATTTAGAACATGCTGAAAAATAGTTTAGAACATGCTATGATAGTTATATCACTAACAATTAAGAACACAGCAAGAGGTAAATTTAATATTTGTTCTCTTGTTGCACTAAATTTATACATTATCCAAATAGTACTTGATTATTAATGGTCCACCATTCCCTTGCAGACACCACCATCTCCACTAAGCTACCACCCCATTTGGCCACAACCTAGCCCCACCACCTGATTTCACCCGAAACAAAAGCCCACCACCCAAAAAACCGGGCCACCCCCACTGCCTTAGCCCACCCCTTCACCCGAAACCAAACCCACCACCTGAAAACCCATTCCAACCACCTAAACTATCCCACCCCTTCTCCCGAAACCAACCACACCACCCAAAAACCCAGCCCAACAACCTAAACCGTCCCACCCCCTTCACTCTCTGGTACCCAAAATCCCACCCTAACAACCTAATTCGCTCACCCTCATCCCCAAAAACCACCTACACCACTTTGAAAACCCACCTCACCACAAATTTTTCCCTAAAGTAAGATACAACTTTCTGTATCAAACACCACATTGAGCTTGCTGGTTTCAATCAGTTTACTCGCTGACAATAAGTTGTGTTTAAATTCTTCAATACACAGTGTATTGCGAAGAATCAGTTTGCTTGACATCTTAACTTCTCCTATTTTCTCAACGAACTTGATAGTTCCATCTGGCTGGTTTCTTTAGCAATTTAAGACATAAAAAGGAAAAGGTGTTTTTGTAGCAAAAATCGAACTAATTCGAACAAAAAAAATTCAAATATTGATATTAATTTGCAAAAACGAACTAATTCGAACATAAAAAAATCAACAGATTTATATTGTTCGAACAAAAATCGAACTAATTAATTCGCAAAAATTGAACAAAAATTGAACTAATTAATCTGAAAAAAATTGAACAAAAATCGAAAAGAATAATTCGCAAAAATCGAACAAAAAAATTCGCAAAAATCCAACAAAATAATTCACAAAAAAATTCGAACCCTAAATTTGCAAAACTCGAACTCAAAAAAATCGCACTTGAACAATCATGCTAATTCGAACCAACAAAAATCGCACTTGAACAAAAATCGCACTAAAAAAATGAACCTTAAATTCGAACCCTAAAATCGCAAAAATCATATCGAAAAATCGCAAAATCCAATTTATCATCATGATAATTTCATGAAAATTTGAACAAAATTGAAAAGAAAAACATACTTGAAACGAAAATCCTTCAAATTGCAATTTCTATGGAGATTTTTGGGGGTTTGAGGAGAGAGAAAATGAGAGATGCGTGAGTAAGAGAGAGAAAGTTAGAGGAGAGAGAAAAATTTGGGCGGTGGGTAGGGGGTTAGAGGAGGATACGTGTTCTAATCTAAACCGTTTAAAATAACTTAATCCTACGGCTAAGATGGGTTCTTATATAAGTAGGGTTCTTACCGGATCCCTCCCATATATATATATATATATATATATATATATATATATATATATATATATATAATAGCCCTTATATATATATATATATATATATATATATATATATATATATATATATATATATATATATATATAATAGCCCTTATATATATATATATATATATATATATATATATATATATATATATATATATATATATATATATATATAATAGCCCTTAAACCCTTTTATTTTATTGGGAAATTCTCTTTGGTAAACCTCTAATTTTCTTTTATTTTATTGGGAAATTATCTTTGATAAACCTCTAATTTCCTTTTATTTTATTGGGAAATTATCTTTGATAAACCTCTAATTTTTAAAATTCTCAGTGGTAAATTGCAAAAAAAGTTATTATCCTTGGTAAACTCCATTTAATTAGACTAATCCATTGGTAACATATGATGGTTATTTGGGATTTTAAGCTTAACCATGGTTAACTAATGACCTAATGACAAATTTGACCCTATTAACAAACCTGACTTTTCCTCCAAATCGATTTCCTCCTTCTTATATATCCCTAATTGATTTCCCCCTTTTTATACAAACCATAATTTTCACAATTTTCCCCAATTTCTCTCTGTTATCATGAAGAACACTCGTTCATCTTCCTCGGTTAAGCCAATCACTATGGACGATCGGATTGCTTGGGTCAATCATGTGCGCTGCGATTGTGTTCCCCCCCCCCCCCAAGTTGCTGCAGTGATGGTTTCAGAGACCACGAAGAACCCTAGAAGACTATTTTCAAGAGCACCTTGTTCAACCTCGCGGCGGCACTGAATTCAGGGGCACCGCGCGCCTAGATAGGCGCATGAACACCCCCACCAGAGGAGGACTCACCTCTTTCAAACTGGCGAGGGTTGCGACCAGTCAATGGCGGCATTGCCTTCAACGGCCGATTGCGCCGAGGGACCGGCGGAGGAACTTCTTCTCCTTCCTCAAAATTCACTGGCCTTTTACCTCGATCTCCGGCCATCTCAGTCGTCGGAAAAGTTGAAGGGATTGGAAAAGGGGAAAAATTCGAAAAAAACAAGGGTACGTTGGAAATCAAAGAAAACCGAAGAAACTTCGGGGAAATTTACCTCTATCTAAAGCGGAATTCGCCGATCTTCAAGTTCGGAGCAACGAATTTCTGTTTCGGAGTGCTAATCTCGGACAATAAGCAAAAATTGGAAGTCACACAGCGGTTAACAGCGGAATTTCGTGGAGTTTAAATTAAGTTTGGCAAAGAAATGAGGAGAGAGAGTGGGAAGAGTGGTTTAAATATTTCCAGAAGTGGAATTCTGGGAGTCCGCGCCACTAAAACCCCCACTAACTCACCTTAAACAGCCGTTTAACACATTTCTCTCCATTAAACTTCCCACTAAACCTTCCAACTTCCTTAATTACTTTCTAAACTGCCGTTATTTCACTAATAAATGCCAAATTCAAATTTTAATTAAATCATTTACTTCCCTCCATTTTGCAAGTCAAAACCCGACCCGTCATGCTTCCAAATCGGGGCTGGGGAACAAGTTGTTTGGTTCCAATTTACTCCAATTGGGCCAGTCCATAAATGATTCAATTACAAAGCCCAAGGTCAAAGGTTCAACTCTCCAACCCATTCAAAGTCAAGTCAGAGGCCCGGTCAACGTGGCAAGCCTACTTGGCTTAAGGCTCATTTCTCCCATTATGCTAAGGTATAAAACCAATCAATCCTCTCTCTCTACATTCATTCACTTCAAGCCTCAAAGCAATTAATACTCTTGCATAGCTCTCTCTCTCTCTCTCTAAACACTGTACTGACTTCATCATCAAAGGGGCCTTCCTCGGCACAACCCCCGAGGCCAGTTTACGTGTGTTTGTTGTGCAGGTAATCCTCGGCCCAGTCATCACTTGGACCGAGTTCATTCTTCAGCCCACTACAAATGACCTATCCGAAGGTCCCGTTGTTTTCACCCGAAACAAGGGGTATGAATTAAAACTGATGTACTTGGTTATGCAAATGGTTGAATAAAATTGGTACTACTACTTTTGTGCACAATGAATGAGTTTTTGCAATGTCTTTACTTAATAATAATGTTGATATTTCATTGATTTGTCAAAAGCAAAACATTACATCAACCCATAAGCTGTCCAAAAAACACACCATATGAATGTGTGACGCATACAGTTAACTAAGAAGCAAAATAACTGTCTTAATACTTAAAAATCCATGCACTGTTTTGAACAATTTTTCTAAAGACACTAAGATACAAGATGTGATGCTGAGACACCTCCCTTAGCTTTCTTTGACCTTGGTGAGACTCTTAATGGTTGTGATGATGATGCCATTGTTGCTGGTTCTGGTTGGCTCATTGATACCCTTTTTTCTGCTTTTTTGCTTGCTTTTCTTTGGGGTGAGCAGTTGAGGTTTCACCTAAGGAAGCCTTTTCTTTTCCAGTCAAGCCACCATAGCATGTTTGTGAGTTATGCCTAAATTGTTGGCATTTTCCACACCTTACAGTCCTGGACCTCTTCCCTTTTGCTTGCTCACCTTCTTCCCTCTTCTTGTTCCTAGCAGGTCTTCCTATTCCTCTTTTCATTGCTGGTGAGGCAATCTCTGGATAATTGTTGTCAGGCATTGCTCTACATCTGGTATGCCCTTAATAGAGTTGGCATAAGCCAGTTTGTAC
This sequence comes from Chenopodium album, assembly GCF_948465745.1. Lineage (NCBI taxonomy): Eukaryota > Viridiplantae > Streptophyta > Magnoliopsida > Caryophyllales > Amaranthaceae > Chenopodium > Chenopodium album. The sequence continues at coordinate 14,084,419 of NC_137847.1, forward strand.
CTTCTGACAGAGTACCACTCACTGATGTAGGTCCTAGGGTCTTGATTTTCATGAAAGATGGCCCTTATAGCATGTTTACAGGGCAATCCAGTCAGTTTCCAAGCATTACATACACATGTCTTTTCCCTTAGGTTGACAGGAAGCATAAATTTCCCATCAAGTACTTCAAATTCTCCATCTCTAGATTTCAAACACTTGCATGTCCTTGATTCATGGCTAATAACTTGCAGCCTTTTCATGATATTAGGGCAAACATCATCTCTCCAGCTCTCACATGCCTCCCTTCTGGTTGTCATTCTAACCATAGTTAGTCTTCTAATACCTGCGGTAACAGTGATGACAACAGATCAGCATTGGGACTACAAATTAACACTAAATCAAATTAGGCAGGGCTAGTTAATTACCTTTAAGCAGAGTCAGCACTAGTCTGCATCTATCAATGCCCATGGTAGCATTGAAGTTTTCAACAAAGTTTGATTCTTTGCTATTTGTAGACACCCAAATGTGTCTCCCCAAAACCAAACCCAGTGATAAATACCTTTCACGTCACTTGATTATCGAACGAAGTGAAAGTGTGAAAAGTCTAGTGATGCAGTTGTTTTTATTAAAATATCTCTCTTTCTGTTTTTGAAAATATTTCTTTTTATACTCTATTTATGAAAATAGCCAGTCCAATTTAGTTTAGTCCATGATAAGGGTCCAATAATAGTGTAGTTAGATCAGGCTCGAAAACAGTTTTCCAACGATATATTATAAGCCCAATTCCGATGAATAATGAGGAAGTTATGGCCTAAATACTAAATTGGGCTCGAAATAAATTTTATATGCGGCTCAATGATCTAGAGGAGGGCCTATTAATTATTATTCCTAAAGTTATTAGGATTGATTTTAATCTTCTAGAATATCTAGGAGGTTCTTTTAAATTCTAATGGAATTAGGATTGATAATTATTATTTTAAAGAGTTTTATTTGGAATAAAATAAGTGTTTTATGATAAATCCGATTTTAATTTGATAAACACGGAATTTGCTGCTCAATCATATTAAGAAAAGGATTCCGTACAAAGCGCGTTTTATCTTTTAATTAGCGCCAAATGTCAGAGTTTGTCGCCTGGCGCTAATGTATGTCGCCTAGCGCCGGTGCTTGTCGCATGGCGACAGATGCCAGTTTTATTCCGTATTGAACTTGAAGTATTTTCTATCGTTTTTGGACTGTTTTCCTATGAATAGGGTCCTAGACCTCCGTTTCTAATCATTCACAACCATCTAATTCTATTCTCTCTCTAAAAGCTAGAAGCTTTCTCTCTCTTCTTTTTCTAAACCTTCACTCATACAAAATTCCGCATTCACAAGCTCTAGACACACCTAGCCAAGTTCGAAGGTACCTTCGCCCTAGACGTGAAAGGTTTATAATTCCTGAGGGTTTGGTCCCAAATCCCTATTTCAATTATTTGATTTAATTGTTTGTTTTATTATTTTCCTTGAAGTTACTAACGCGTGTATTTTTTTATTAGAAAGAGATACGAGGCATCCAAATAAGTAATTTAATTGTTATTCTTTTGATATAGAAATCATGCTTTAATTATTTTGATTCCTAGTATCATGTTAGGATGTCTTTATGATTCCTAGTATCATGTTTAGGGTAATAACTAATATTTCTAATATCATGCATGTTTCTATGATGCTTCCTATTCTTTCCTAATATCATGTTAGACTCATGTTAGGGATAAAGATTTGATCCTTAATGTTTAGTGACATGCTAGGATTTGTTATTAATCTTGTTATTATCATGCCTAGGATCTTGCTAATAATATTATTATGCTTTAATGAGATTGAGGTTATTATTATGATGATGATTGTGATGTTGCTTGATATTATTATTGTTATTGCTTGATCACGCCCTTTCTTGCAGGATTAAAGGGAATTTGTACTTGTAATCACGCTTAATAAGATAATGAGGAGACCCCCATTATTCTTCATGAGAAACGAACTTTGTTTCTCTAGTGGCATTATTGAAAATTTCTCCAACTTTTTACCTTGTTGGAATGCTAACTGACTATAGCTGGGGACATGGTTACCTGGCAAGTAATGTTGACTTTGGTAACTTGACGAACGTTTTCTTCTCAACTGGGACCACGCAGTAAACCCAAAAAAACAAAAGAATGCTACTTCTCTATATCAATGGCGAGAGGAGATAACTCACATTCTCGTTGGTGATTCCAGATCCGGCTTAGCTGATGCTCTGTGGCGATTTCCAGTCTTAAATATCTGTGAATGGAAGTAGAGGTTAGTCAATTGGTTTAATGTTGGTCATTGTTTTATTGCAGTAATATATCCGTTCTAGGGTTTATGAAGTTGGGTTCTGCTAATTTGTAAGGAGTACCGAATGCAGCAGATTTTGTTAATTGAACTATAAATTGTGAATTAAATTGCAAATATTAGGGTTCGTTTGGCATCACCGTGGTTTTCTGTTTTTTGGTTTTTTGTTTTTTAAAAGTATATTTTATATGTCACATAATGAATTAAAAATTATTTAGACTTATTAAAATCATGATAATTTTGAAAACTGATAACAGAAAAGTGGAAACACCTTTTTCTTGTTTCCTGCTTTTGGTTTTTAGTTTTCAAAAAAACAGGAAACTGAAAACAAAAAATGATGCCAAACAAGCCCTTAGTTAGTGGTTGATATATTGTTTGGAGTTTGGTTGTTCGGAAATCGCAGATTTTTGTAATTGGACCTAAATTTGTGAATTAAATTGCATATATTATTTGGAAATTGGTTGATGTAGTTAGTGGTGTAATTTGTTCTCTGTGATTTTACCTGATTGTTCTTTAAATATCGATTGTGAAAATTTGGTTTTGATTTGTTTGTAAAATTGAAAAATATAGTGCTAAATATGTCAATTTGGTTTCGTTTGGAAAAATTGTGTTGCTTATGAATGTGAAAATTGAATTGCTGCATTGAAGTAACCTGGAAGATTGAATAGCTGAAAATTGAATTGATTTGAGGCTGTAGCATCTGTATTTTGTTAATTGGCTGGCATGTTAAGATTGCTACTGTTTCAGTTGCACCTTTGGTTATTAGAAATTGTTTGTTTCTGTTGCACCTCTGACATGGTAGAATTTGCTAGTTTCTTTGTTGAATCTGTCTTGTTAATTTTGCTCACCTGCACCTTGTTGTTAGAGTCACATAATTTTTGGTCTTGCTAAGATTGCTAAAGTTTAAGTTGGAATGTGAATCTATGTTGTTTTGTTGTGTGTGAAGGAGTAAAAGGTTGTTATGGGGACTGATATTTTTGACACGGAAATGGAACCGGTTATAGGGGGCATTGAGGTTGGTGTTGTTGATCGGGGCAGTGGAGTTAAGTTTAGGAATAGTATCGATGTGGAGTGGAAGATGTGGAGGTTGAAGATGTAGAGGGTGAAGGCATAGAAGATATAGTAGTTGAGGATGGTGTAGTTGACACTGATAATGTCACTGGGCATGGTGGTCAAACTGATGACTTGAATGCAGCTTCTGTTAGGTATTTATCCCCCATGAAAACAATTCATACGACACACACACAGTTGTTGGTAGCAACCAAATGATTGTACTCACAGTTGAGGAGCCTAAGCTTGGGATGGTATTTAGGTCTTGGCAAGAAATTGAAGCCTACTATAAGGAGTATGCTGAGTAGATGGGGTTTGGGGTGACAAGGGTGCAGGGATTAAATTCTAAGCAAGACAAGAGTAAGATAATTGCTACCACGTGGAAGTGTGAGTGTTGGGGAAAACCCAACATGAGGGCTAGGAGGGAAGCTAAAAAGAGGGCAAAGGCAATGGGAGTTGGAGGTTCAGGGGGATTAGTTGAAGGTGCCGTATATGAGAATGAGTTGAGTCGTGCGAAGCGGACTTTAAAAAAGTGTGAATGTTTGGCCCGAATTTATGCTAGTCTTAATGAAGATGGTGCTTGGGAATTGAAGACTGTGCACTTAGAGCATAATCACTTGATAGGTCCGGCTCAAGCAAAGCTTGTCAAGGACTATCGCAGGAAGCACATCACCTCAAAGGTAAAGAAGAGGTTGATGGATTAGTATGAACAAGGTGTGCCGATATCTCAAATACACGGGTGCATGGCAACTGAGCGAAATGGAGTGAATAACATGCCGTTCACTGTCAAAGATATACAACATGAGGTCTACAAGGCTAGGCGATTGAAGATGGTTGGAGGTGACGTAGTGGCAATAATGGAGTTTTTTGGAAAAATGCAAGCCGACAACCAAATTTTTTTCCATGCACAACGTTTAGATGAGGAGGGGAGGCTTAAGGATGTGTTGTGGGTGGATGCTAGAAGTAGAGTAGCTTATGAGGACTTTGGTGATGTGGTTTGTTTTGACACAACGTACCTAACAAATGAGTACGAGTTCCCTTTTGTTAACTTTGTTGGTGTGAACCACCATGGGCAAACGTTGTTGTTGGGATGTACACTTATTTCACATGAAGATTGTGATACTCTTGAATGGATATTCCGGCAGTGGCTAGCATGCATGAACAACCGAGCTCCTCAAGCCATTTTGACTGATCAAGCGGCAGCCATGCGGAGGCCCCTACTTGAAGTCATACCAAACACTATTCATCGTTGGTGCATATGGCATATTATGAGCAAGATCCCTGAAAAACTTGGCAAGTGTGCACGGTTAGTTTTTTTATTAACCCTGTTTAACTATTTAATAAGGATATGTTTCTGTTGCTTGTGAAATTTGATTGACTGTTCTACTGTGATTGTCATGATCAACTTGATAAATATGGCTATAGTTTGTTCTGCCTGACTGCATTTCAAATATCTTTAATGTAGTATGCCATTTCAAATATCTTCAATGTACACTGTCTAACTATGATTAGTTTATATGTGGTGTTGTACCTGCCATGTTGTGTTCCTGCTGTGTTTGTTCCTAGGATTAATTACAACTGACCCCCCCACCTATGATATGTATTTTCCTGCCTTGTCACCAATGATGTCATATCATCCTAGTAGTTCATGTAAAGATGCCTGTGTTCTTGCTCATGGCATATATTCCTGCATTTGTGTCTCTTGTGTTAAGTGCTTGTGTCTGCCCGGTCATATTTAATAAGAGGCGTTATTCTGTCTCAATTTGTATTTGATTAGTTACCAAGAATTTGTTAACCCTCTAAAAGAGGTGGTGTACGAGAGTTTTACCCCCGTGGAGTTCCATGACCAATGGGCAGAGCTTATATTCGAGTATAAGTTGGAGGACAATGAATGGCTGCAAACCCTCCACAAAGAGATTTATATGTGGGTGCCGTCTTACATGAAGGAGTTCTTTTGGGCTGGTATGAAGACCACACAAAGGGTAGAGAGCATACATCGGTTTTTCGATGGCTATGTGAACCGCAAAACCAAACTTCATGAGTTCCCTCAAAAGTATTGCATGGCGTTGGACAAATGGCTTCAAGATGAGGTGAGTGCAGATGACCGTTGCTCAAAGTATCTGAGAAGGTTAGTTAGTGGGTTTAAGATTGAAAAAATCTTTCGAAAGTTAGACACAGACAACAAGTTCTAAGAAGTTCAAAAAGAGTGTTCGAGGATGATGTATTGCAGCATTCGAGAGGAGAGGGTTTTGTCTGAAAGCCATATTCATTATTTGGTGCGGGATCGTGTATGGATTGTACCTCTCGGTGCTAGTGAGGATATAATTATAGATAGGCGAAGAATCTATAGTGTTTCATTCTTTCCGATCACAAAGGAGGTGCAATGTGAATGTAGAATGTTCGAGACACATGGCATACTTTGCAAACACTCCATTAGGATCCTCGATGAAAATGATGTGCAAGATCTTCCGGAAAAGTACATTTTATCACGCTGGCAGAAGGACATTCCCCGGAAGCACACAAGGGTCAAGGTTACAGATCATGATCCCGACGAGACGGATTATGTGAAGAGATTTGACAAGATGATGAAAAAATTTGAGCCTTTATGTGAAACCGCTGCGATGGTGAACGATGAAACGGTCCAGATCGTAATTGAAGCACTCTCGAAACTTCAAGCAGCAGTTAACGAGTGTAGGGACAAGAAGCTTGAAGAAAATGTTCCTGTAGTGAGCACACTCTCATCAGTAGGAGAAGATGGAACAACCTCCTAAGTTCAGAACTCTATTCATTCTGATCACGAAACTTGTCCACCTTCAATGGACCCTGTTATCAAAGATCCTGTTATTAAGAAAAGGCAAAAGGGAAGGCCAAAGGGTTCAAGGCACAAAAGAATGGCTGAAACCGGGTACAAGAACGCTAACACTAACAAGAAGCCCAAACATGTAAGTGCAGCCCTGAACACTGACAACTATTATACAATCTTTTACTAACTCTCTGAGAAATGTTGTTTTTGATATTTTGTCGTAGGGTGGTGTAGGAGATGATGCAACTGCTAATGCTGAAACTGGGAACAAGAAGACCAATAGTAAGAAGAAGGCCGGTCATGTAAGTGTTTTTGTTAACCGTGAACATCAACTAAAGCTATTACACCTTGAACCCTGTGGTCACTGCCTGAATATTGTAATTGTTCTGTAACTGCTAATGATCTGGAACAGGATGCAAATGGTAAGAATCAGGAAACAGGTTCTGGGGTAGTTGTGAGGGGGAAAGGCAGAAAAGGTACTACAATCAGGGGAAAGGCAAAAATTGCTAAGGGAAAGAGTAAGCATACTAAAGCTAAGGGACAGAATGCAACTAAGGGACATTCCAATGCATTCAAGGGAAAGCTACTGGTAAGGGACATAAGATAATATATTTAAGGTTTAAAATTCACATTATATGGTATTAATCTAATTTAAAACACATAACATGCCCGGGTGAAGCGAAAACGGCTCGATGAGTTGCTGGGATAATGGAGACCTGACAAATTTGCCCTTTTGAGGTTCTGCTGGAACGATTAGTAAATGATGTCCTTTTGTTAGCATGTGATCAGTTTGTGACGTTCTTAAGGTTATGCAACCAAGATCAGTTAGTAATGTATTTCTGGTTAAGCTAGCACTGAGTAGGTACTTGTATTATGCCTTGTTATTGGCTTTTTATGGTGATCAATTTGTGTTTTGTAAACTGAATGGTTATGTTAGTCATACCCAAACATTATAAGCTCTAGGTGGCGTGTTAGAATGCGTATTGTTTGATGGATTGATGTTGATTTTTTTTTTTTTTTTTTTTTTTTTTTTTTTTTTTTTTTTTATGGTATGTATTTATTTTTGGACAAATTTTTTTATGGTATTTATTTTTTTTTGGACAATGGTGTTTGTTTTGATTTTAAAGGTTTGTGTGTTATTGGTCATCTTTACAGGTTCGCAAATTTACAGGTTTTTGAATTTAAGGGTTTTTTAAGTAAAGGTTTGTGTGTTACATGTTATTAAAAGTTTGTGTGTCACATGTTTGTGCCTTTTTATAATTTTCACAAAAATTGGTTAGTCATTGCTTGAATGTGTCTTCATAATCAAAGTTTTATACGTATGTAGATCTCTTTCTTTGTAAATTACTTTTCCAACTAACTTTCAGAAGCAAGTAGGTTCCCTTACCCACATTATAAAGTTTTGTTATTGAGTTTTGTTTTTTTTTTTCGTGGAAATATTTAATTTGAGGAAAAACAAATAGTTTATGAGGAACGTTGTATTTAATTTTATTAAAAAAAGTCTTTTTTCACTTTTGGAAATATGTGTACTCTGAGTTAATTGAAGTAAATCCAAAGTTTTTTTTTTGTAAAAGTTTTTTTTTCTTCTTTTGGAACTACTGTGAGTACAATATTACTTGAAACTTTTGTTATGATTACTATTTAACTAAACCAATGTTTTGGTAAATATATTATTTGAGGAAAAAGAAAATGTTTTGAGGAACTTTTCTTTATTTTAAAGCCTATCTAATCAAAGTTTTTTTTCTCCTTTTTGGAAATTTGTGTGGTTGCATAAGTTATCGAAGTTCCTTTTCTTTTTTTTTTTTTTGGGAAATATGGGTTTGCTTAGCTAATTATTAAATTGGGCCAACCCATCTTTCATGTGCGTGGACTTATTAAATCAATATGGCAACCCAACTACTGTTACAATGCTTTTATAATCAGATTTATAATAGGGGTTATATCACATTTACTAATATAATACTAATAACAGCTTAAATAAAAAACACAATACGTGATTCTCACCTCACATTTATAACATAATACTTCATTCATAATTCATTAATCAACCTAATATATTACAAGAGTGGCTGATTATGAAAAACACCATGTCTTCCTAATATATTATATGAGTGCGATTGATCTTGCCCACCACCACTGGGGGTTCCAGTCCTACAAAAGACAATTGACAGCCCAATTCAACCTTCAAAGAAGACATGGACATACCCTTAACAACAGAAATTAACTTAAACAACCCTATTTAACTTAGACAACCTAGACAAACATAAACAACAAATAAAATGACTGAAAACTTCATAACACTTATCAACTTAATTGATTCTTCATGACTCCCATGACAAGGACAAAAAAACTCTTACAACAACTCGATTTTGGACTAAATGTTTGTCCAACAAAACACTTCGTCACCATTCCTTAGACCCACACCACTAACAGTCATAGTTGGTTTCACAAGCAGATTCTCATGGATCATTGTGATGTGGTCAGGTTCCACCTCAATTTCATCAGCCCAGGTCTTGAAAAGAACATCCATTTGCTCATCCACGTGTACAATCACCGTCTTCCTGCGAGGACGGGTTCGAACCTCGCGAAGGTACACCAGCGTCGTGCGCACGTCCATGTTGTCCTCCTCGTTCTGGACCATAACATCAAACGTAACCATCGTTGATAAATTTGTGTACATGGCACAAAACAATTACATTTTTATAAAAAAATACGAATAAATACATTTACCTGACCACGCACAAACAGGATAGACCCTGTGTGAACTGCGGCACGAATAGGAGTGTCACTCAAGCGAATGATGCCATGAACATTCCTTATAGTGATCTCATCAGTTGTGCGGTCCACCTTCTCTGCATAGTTGGAGTAAATTTGGCTGAAATCCTCATTGAGGGCAAGGGTGTACTCAACTCCTGGGTCCCTTACAACAAGCTACGAACCGTAAAAGTTATCCTGGGGATAATACACACGGGGAGGTTGAGTTCCTCATGAGCAACATGGGGTGGGGTTTGCCTCTCACCAGCCACCTCCACAGTTCCTTGTGGCTTGATTGTGACATCATCAATCACAACAGGCCCGTCATCTTCATTTTCCTTGAGTGTAGCAGCTCGTGCTTGAAGGGCCAAGGATCTGCCAACAACAAACATGGCCAGAAGACTATGACGACCGAGTTGGGTTCTTGCTCGCTTTGGAAAAGGAGGCATGGTGAGGATATGACTCGGAGGGGTTAATAGCGGAGAAGGATCTTTGTTAAGTGTTCAATGAGGGTTAGAAGATGGAGGATAGATGGATAGGGTTACAAGTTAGACTAGTAGTACGTCCTTTTATATAACAATGTGAGTGTGTGTGATTCTAGGGCATGCTTATTGGAATAAAGGAATTGTATATTGGAATAAATGGAAAACATACACAATGCAACAATGAATAAGTCCATTTTTAATAAAAACAAGTATTGAATAAGACAAAGATAAAATTAAAATATTTTATATTAAGTTATCATAACGTTTCCAATGAATAGGGTGTCAGTTATTGTTGACGAGTTAAGAGTAACATGATTCTACAATGTTACTACGTAATTTAAAATTTTATTGTCGAAAAAATTGTTAACCTGTTAACAATAATTTGAGTAGAATATCACACATGCAAGATTAAATGATGGACGAGTAATTGAAACCGTCACATAACTATGTTATTAAGTTATATTAGTTTAGTGCCTCACACAATGTTACTTTAAAAATATGTTGAGCGGCAAGGTTATTTTAATACAAAGTGCTTGATAATTTTTTTTTTTTTTTTTTTTTTTTTATTTATGAAATTAGTTTTACCCTCAAAAATAGGACAGTTTTCAAATAGCCACAATAAAATTGTGGCTATTGTATTAAATCAAATCGCAACCGTTCATTTTTATTGACTAATGTAAACCGTTGATATATTTTTAAAAAAATTTACTAATGTGAACCGTTGATATATTTTAAAAAAAATTTACTAATAGTAGATAAGAAGGGCTATAATTTAATTTAATACAATGGCCACAATTTAATTATGGCCCCTCAAAAGTCATCCCCTAAAATAATGACAATTATTTACGCACATAATAGATTGCTTCATAATCCTACAAAAATACAAACAAACAAAAAAAAAAAAAAAAAAAAAAAACCAAAACTTAACAGATCCATAACACCAACATAGTAACATTATTTCGTAAAATTATTTCTAAAAATCAAAAAGTACTTCTGATAGGGACAATTGGCTGAACAGGGGGACAGTTGGCTGAACAAAAAATGTCATTGGTTCTTACGAAAATTGTATGATCAATTTCTATTGAACAAAAAATATCATTGGTTCTTACACCATTAAGGTACCTGCATCAGCACGCTTATAAGATAAGGAAGAGCCATATTTATCTATGTTCTTTGGCCAATGACCAACGGATATTAATGGTTGATGTGTTATCGACATTTTATTTGCCTTATGTTGACCTATTGCAATTGTTCAAAAGCCAAGTCTTCATAATCACCGTAACTAAGGATTTTATCACAGACTTTGTAATTTAGCCTGCATTGTCAAAGCACGTAGCTGCATGTAGCTTTATACCAGGTTTCCTAATCCATCCTTTTTTATTCACTCTCCCAAACAGAAAAACTAAAGGAGAAAGTACTTATGCTATCAATATTTGATTCGATTTACCTTTTTCTATTTTAACCGTGGTAGATTGATTCAATTTCACACCAGAATCCTACAAAATCAAACAAATATATTGCAAAATCAGATATATTTAACTACGAATACAAGTGGACAATTAGGAAGGTTTAAAAGGGTTAATGATGTGCATTGTATATAACTCACTTTTAACCCTCATAAAATAATTTTAAAATTCCCAAATACATAAGTATTATTTCTTTGGAAACTTCCATAACAGCACTTTATAATATTGTTAATGAGGACCACCATAATTAAGGGCATGTTCACATTTACTTAATTTCAGTTCAGTTCAGTTCAATTCAGCTCTAATCAGTTCAGTTCAGTTCAGCTCCTAATTTCCCACTCTCATAAAATATTCATTTCAGCTCAGCTCAGTTTAGTTCAGTTCAGTTCAGTTCAGTTCAGCTCAAATCAATTCAGTTCAGATTAGTTCAACTCAGTTCAGTAAATGTGAACTGGCCCTAAGTAAGTTACAAATTATAGCCATGAAAACATTAATAGAATAAATTAAAAGATTTAAGTAGCAACATGGGTTTAGACATTGACCGGAACAAAAGGTTCTTCATACTTTGGAAACCAAAAGCATGAAGTTTGGGTGGCAAAAGGTTCTTCATACTTTACTTGCTAATTCGTAACATAATTGTTTGAGGTTTTCCTTACATACATAATGATTTTGCATTTTACTAAATATTACAACAATTAGTTTGGAATAGAAATTAAGTCTTCAATGAAATTAAGTCTTCAATGTTTACCTTTCGCCTAGTCGTACCAATCATGAATAGTCGGATCATCATCTAGCCCTACATTTGAGAACCAGTCCGATACATACTCCTCCGAGTCAGAACGGGCGTCTTCTAGAACGTAAATACTTTTTGAAACATACTCCAACACCGATTCTAATGTGGGCTTGGGCTGTTACAACAAACAATTATTAGTTATTCTGTAAAAAAAAATAAGTTCTTAATTTTCAAAAGAAAATTATCTAAATAATTTATTTAATTTTCGAAAGAAAACTCTCTAAATCATTACTTTATGCCAAATTATTAATGTCACAAAGAATACCTTCACATAAAATAATGAACTTTCAACATTTATCATACAAGAAAAGTAACCACAATGACATGGACATAAAAATTAAGTAAATCATTACTTTATGCCATATTATTAATGTCACATAGAATACTTTCACATAAATAATGAACTTAAAATATTATATTAATTTAAAACAATTATCATACAAGAAAAGTAATCACGAATGACATGGACATAGAATTTAACTAATTAATTACTTTATGCCAAATAACTATCACATAAAATAATGAACTTAAAATATTAAATTAATTTAAAATAAATATCATAGAAGACTAGTAACCATGAATGACATGGACATAAATGGGTAAGTACACCAAATTTAACCACATACATTACGATTGGATTACTGTATTTAATTAACATAAAATAAAACAAATAGATAATTAATTATTGATTTTGTACTTATGATGGTTGTCATGGACAATAGATGACCGTACAGGGTATCTTGTCGTTTCGTGAAGTACGGCTCCACCAATTTATTCCACAGTATGAGCACCCCTCCAAGACCAGAACTCGGCCCTATAGCTTCAACCTGGTATTGGTCAGTAATTTGAGTTCGAACGAAATCAAGCATGGGTCTGTTAGTCCTCGACTCGGTAATTACCCATAACATTGGCATGTACTTGGAGTGAATCTTCTCAAAATTTTCACCAAAAGATGGTCTGTGGATGCTACGGCCGTTCCATATAACCACGTGGTTACCGTTTGCAAATTTCAGGCCATTTTCAAACTGATCAACAATTTCAGACCGTATTGCAACATTGAAATACCTTGTTCCACTAAACTGAGTCACATCCGAGTTGACAGTAAACCAGATTGAAGACAAAGGATTCCGGATTTCCATTACATGGAGACCACCGTTATTAGCACCAAAAATAACTTGCCGAGATGGAAGAGGGACTACAAACGTCGGTGTAGAGTCCAAATCAACTACCGTCTTAAGATCGAATATTGGAACTATTTCGATTGGGACATAGTACGGCGAAGTAGGGCATTCACACTTGCAAAACCATTTCATAAAAGTAACCGCCCCCTTGTGCATGTAGGCGGCAGCATCATCAATCAAAGGCATATACGCCGGACGAAGGGAGTAAGGTAGTGACATATCCCGCATCATCCTAAAAGGGGTGCCATATGGAGATCCATACTCCGTATTGGAGCACAACTCATCGTGCAAGGCACCCAAGCTGACTTCATTGAACTCAATCAAATGTTGGTCATTGTGAAAATACCGGGTGTCATTAAAATCCATTTCTGAGATATCTTAGAAAGGAACCTTATGGAAGTACATAATTGGGTCAGTTGGGTGGTACGAGGGTTTTCTAGATGATGATGAAATTCGCATTTTATCAACCTAGCTGGTGATAGATAGGGGTTGTTGATTTCGTGAGCTCATGGTGAATTTTTTTGTGGAGCTTTGTTGACTGGAAATAATGGAGTAAAATAGCCTCGAATTCATGGTGGATCTCTGGTCAACTAGAATTACTCAATGACAGTACATGTGGTAATACAAGTGGTACCAAGTGGTTATACTCAATTACTGTAGAAATATGTACCAAGTCAATTAATAATGGTAATTGTAAAAATACAAAAATGAGGATATTAAAATAAAACAACCTCATACATTTAGTTTAGATGAAATATAATAATATGATTACTGATATAACCCACCAATGGTCGGATGAAGTTAGAAATGAAACAAATGATAATTAAAATCAAAACAACCACATGTAAAAGGTGCATTATTAGGTTTATGAAGTACAATGGAACAATACAAAATTAATTTTAGATAGTCAAAATCACAATATTAACGAAAAATAAAGATTTGCCAAAGGTGAGTACAGAATAACCCTTTTAAGGTAGTCAAAATAACCATTTTAAGATTATCGATCATTTATATACGGTAGAGTAATCAATTTAACGGTTATCAAAAAGATTGAAAATGATTATATTCACAATTGAAGGGATTAATAATTAAAAATGTCACGATAATGGATATGATGATGAGATAGAGGATAGACTAATAACACTAAATTGAGGTTACTGGTCAAATAACCCTTTTAAGATTATCGTTACACTACAAACGGTAGAGAATCAATTTAACGCTTATCAAAATGACGGTAAATGATCATTGGCACAAGGATAAATTGCAATGATGAGGTAAATGATCATAATCACAATTGAGAGGATTAATAGGATACATAATTAATGTCACAATAATGGTTATGCTGATAAGATAGAGGATGGACTAATAACACTAAATTGAGGTTACTGGTCAAATAACCCTTTTAAGATTATCGGTACACTACAAACGGTAGAGAATCAATTTAACGGTTATCGAAATGACGATAAATGATCATTAACACAAGGATAAATTGCAATGATGAGCTAAATGATCATGATCACAATTGAAAGGATTAGTAGGATACATAATTAATGTCACAGTAATGGTTATGTTGATAAGATAGAGGATGAACTAATAACACTAAAATTGAGGTAAGTGGTCAAAAACGCTTTTAAGATGATTAACGGTAAAGTAATCAAATTGATGGTAAATGACTAAATGATACTCCCTCCGTCCCCAAATGATAGTCCCTTATGGCCTATTTTTAGTCCCAAATTGATAGTCCCTTATGGCCTATTTTTAGTCCCAAATTGATAGTCCCATTTGCTTTTTTCAAGTACCATTAATATCAATTTTTTATCAAAATTCTCTCCAATTGCAACAATATTTGTGCAAATTTAACTTTTCAATGTAAATTTTGTTTTTCAATGTACTTTTATTACTTTCTCTCTCTACTATTTTACATACCCAATGTAAATTTATATTTCCAATGTAATTTTACTACTTTTATTTAACTTTCTTAATTCCCGTGATTTTTGCCCATAAGGGACTATCATTTGGGGACGGAGGTAATAATACGAACAAGGATATATTAAATGATAATATACCACTAATGATCATATAACACTAATGAGGTTAGTGCTCAAATAATCCTTTTAAGATTAACGGTCAACTTTAAACGGTTAATAACTATAACATAATCACACGATTAAAGTGAAATGAATGAAATAGCTAGGTTAATATTCCCAATCAATTGAGGCAATTGAGATAATCGATCACATGTATAATTTCAATTGTAATTAAATTTCTTCTATTATTAATTAAGTTACCTGATTACTATTATACAAATATTTCAATTATAATTAAATATCTTCCATTAATATTCAACCACATAGTGTTTCAATATCGAACCAAAAAATGTAACAATTTGCGATTGGAGGGTTTGAGGGTTAAGGGTTAGTAGGGTTTATAGGGTTGAGGGTTTGAGGGTTAAGGGTTAGTAGGGTTAGTAGGGTTTAGGGTAATAGGATATAGGGTTTACCAGTAAAGTACTTTTGTTGGGACAACACATGGCAAAGCTTTTACAGAGGTTGCGACTAGTTGAAAAAAAATCACAATGTCTTACATAAATTGCAGATGAATCAAATTTTGGTTCAACAAAAACTACTAACATAAATTGATTTGTCTTTATGTGCTTGGCATCTAGCAACAAATCCCTCTGTCTACATAAGGGGAACTAGAATAACAAGGATACCATCCCCCCAAATCAGTTTCTTTCATTTGTTTCTATTCTTTACCTTTCCCATGGCAAACCCACACACTCCTAACCCCTCTAGTTTCTACTTTGCGCCACCAACGGAGAACGTTGTTCACTGTTTCGAATACAACAAAAACCCTGTGCCGGAAATCAAATTTAATGACTATGTTTACTTCTACAGTCCGAGAGGTTTGCTGACTTTACATGTTGTAGAGACCATTCTGAGAAAGATTGTTGCTAAGCCCATGGAGGAGCAACACAGGATGGACAAATTGATGATGATGGATGAGTCCGGGGTCATTCTTCCAGCTCACTTACCCAACATAGCTGATGTCGTGGGTAAGCCCGAGGTTCAAGCCGTCATTCGAGAGTTGGAGAATGATGCAACTGTGGAATATGAGGGCAAAACTAAAATAATACCAAAGCGGTTGGTTGACAAGATCGACCCCAAGCCAGTGATCCCGCAAAGTGGCCCTATTTACTCACTACGAATGGGTGGGTTTACCATGGAATTCGGGAGCTACACCGATGAAATTGTCTTCCTTCAGGTACATTTATAACTCTGATTATATTGATTTGTGTGATTATTTTATTATTAACTTACTTGCAATTTTATTTACTATTTACTTGCATTAGTGTGTTTTTATTAATTACTTGCATTTTTGTATGTTCAAACAAAATAAATGTTGTAGTACTCTGATTTTAGGACTATAATATTTTAGTTTTATATTCTGTAAAAAAATATAAAACTAGTTAATTATTATGTTTCTGATGTATATATATACTTGACATTATTGTGGAATCATGGGCTAAATTACTGGGCTTAAAAAATAATTACCACTTAATTAATTTTTATTCCACATGTTATTTGTACTGGTGGGCTAATTTATAAATGTCCACAACAATCTTTCCATTGCTTTTGAACTTATTAATCCAAATGTCTCTTTTAACATGATCTATTTAACTGGGCCAGTAATTATTTTGGACTAGTGGACTAATTTATTTATTTTTTTTTTTGAAAGGGGGGAGATTAAATTCATTAATAAAAAGCCATACGGCACTTACATAAGAGATCGTAATCGAACAATACAAAGACAACCGAACCAATTACAAGTTCGAAATAAAAGAAACTACAATTGCACGCGCAGAATGACTTTCTTAAGTACCATTGACTCATATAACGCTGTCCTATGCAACCTCTTGCAAGGGGATCTGGCAATATGATGTAATTTCTGACGAGAACCTTCATTGGCTCAGAATCCCGTACTCCTCGACCTGAAATCAAAATTGGTGTCGTACACTTCACCATAGACAAGACAAACTCCGATTCAAACACAGATATCGGCATGGAAGCAAAACCCTTTAGCCCAAACCAACAGAAGATCAAACCGAAGCCCCATAGCAAAAAAACCCAGCTTAAATCCTGCACCAGAAGATCGGTACACCGATCTGCAAGCCCCATATCACCCCAACACACCACACAAACAGAAAAAATAATAAAACTAAATAGCACACAACGACTACGAACAGGAAAAACAGAAAGAAAACTAAAACCTAAAACAAAAAACGAAACCCTAACATCCCACCCCGCCGCCAAACCGAGCCCCACCACCAACGCACTGGGATTCACCGACCCAGCCCACGAACCGCCGGAAAGAAACGCACGGACCACCGAGGCCCGCCTGAGAAGCCAGAACCCCACACGCCCTTGAGCCACGGCAACGACAACCCTACACGAGGGACTTAGAACGGCCCTACACGAGGGACTCAGAGGGAGAAAACTCCCCCTCCCCGTTCTCGTAATCAACGTCGCGGCAACAGACAAGGGGGTGGGGCGAAGGCGCGGCGGGGAGGCGGTACAAAGAAACGACGGCAGGCCGGCCGCACGGTCGGAGAAGAACAACGGCGGCGGACGAAGAAGCGGTGCGGTGCAAGATGAAAGGCTGAAGAAACGAACAAACATAACGGAAAAAGAAAGAAACAAGCTAAAAGGGTAGATCGGAGGCTCGCCGACGCTGTGGCGTGGGCGGTGAGCCACACGCCCGCCGGCGAGCCCCATAGCCGGAGAAGAAAGAAGGGGGGCGGCGGTTTATGGGAGAGGGAGAGAGAGAGGATTTTTAGAGAGAGAAAGGGTTTTACTTTTACTAGTGGACTAATTTATAATTAACCAAAGGTTGCATCAACTTGGACTGTAAAATTGGACCATGCCATAAAAATTGATTTTGTTACTTTTATTTATTTGACTGAGCCAGTAATTAATATGAACTACAGAGTTGAACCATAAACTTAGTATGGGCCCTTTTAGTGGACTTTATACTGAGTTTTTGTAGCCCCTACATGTATGAAGTTGTTGTAGTGGAAACTATCTGCACATCATTTGTAAAGGACAATTAATTACTGTAATTAATGCGCAATTCTAATTCTTGACAACTTATAATGCTAACTGACAGGTGAAAGCCACAATGACCAACATCAACTTCACGTTGACCCAGGACCGGTTCTTTGAAGATGAGCCCACGAGTCGCTACCAACCTATTACGCTTCGCCCAGAGTTAAATAATGACAAGAAGACTCTCGACATTGGAGCTGTTGTTATCTTATGGAGTGGTCGTAGGATCACACAACCATCATTTGTGCCCCACTTTCAACAAGTGGTTGGAACTCATAACCCCATTTTCATGATTGTAGCCGAAATCAGGGGAACTTCCTTCAACTGTGAAAGGATTCTGCGCAAGCTTGGGACTGCTATGAAGTGAAAATTTGATGCGGGGAAGGGTATAATGGGAGGCAGTGTCTTGTTCTGGGATCCTAGTAGAGTTAATGCTACGGTGATGGTTGCAGACTCATAAACTATTGAGCTCCGAATGCTGGGATCAATCAATGCAAATGAGGTATATTCAGATCATATTTTTCCCAATATGTAATTAATTATTCATCAAATATTTGTATCAAAAAAAATTATTCATCAATTATTGTTAAAATGTATGAACTAACTTAAATTATGTATTGGGTCAACAGGAATAGGTGAACTGTTGTGTAGCTTGCTACGTTGAATGGGAGAATCCTTTTAATTCACTACTATTATGTCTGTAATATATAAGTGTGGTTAGACTTGTAATGGTACTTGTGTGTTGCTTTTAAATGTTTGTAATTCACAACTATTATGTCTATAATATTATGTGTTTATGTATGCTGTTATGTTTGAGGTTTATGTGTTCTTTTGGCTGATTTGAGGTAACAAATAACTAGTTAACATGCATGATTTTCACAATTGGACATGTTTATAATTCCAAATTTACATTGATAATCAACATGTCTATTAGGTGATTTAATTAAAAGTGATTTAACAACAAACATTCCTACATGTTATTACAAATTGCACACAACAATAAGTAAATTAGTTCACAACAAATCTTATGGCTCACTTAACACCAACGAATATTATTGCTCACTTAACACCAACGAATATTATTGCTTCATTATGCAGTTCGCCCCCTCCTTTGCCTAACATGGACACTAACCCCCGGTCCTGTTGACACCATCTCTTCCAAAAAAAGGGGGTAAGCCATCACCATACAACAAAACAGAGAATTAAAAGAAAAACGGATATAATACACACGTTATGTTCATCCAAGGGTCCAACACTATCCCTTGCATCCCTTGGATGTTGTTCCCCATAAGCTACATCCAACACCTACACCGAAAATACACCAAAAATATATATTATTCCAGCCACATAACTAATACCGTTTTTGACAAAAATGAATATGCTTACCCCTAACCTCCCAAAGTCCCCGTATATCAATTTTTCCAACTTCGAAGCTCTTCGAATATGCTGCATATTCCAGGCTTTGACTCTGGGGAAAACATCCCAATCAACAGCACCCCTATCTAAACGGTCCAAGTAAAAGATCTGAAAACAAGTTACAAGTTACTAATTACATATGTCATCAATAATCTATCAATAATATGCATGATAACAAAACTAATAAATACTAGCAAAGCCATACCACCGCAAATAGAGAACAACCCCAACATCCACTAGCAAAGCCATTAGCATAGAACCGTCGGGCAAAGATAGAAACACTCCTCATTAACTTTGATAAAACTAAAGCACACCAATCATATTGAACTGCCTCCATAGCACATCCAATTGCAGGTATAAGATCAGCTGCAAGCCGCGGTGACTGCGTAGGGCACAACACCATCCCCAACGAAATAATCAAAAACAACGACTTAAATTCCTCTTCCTCGGAAGCATCAAAGTACCCCTCTAAGCGATCCATCATATCCGAGCTCAACGGTATCTCGACTAACGTGTAAACACGACCACATTGTGCAGTGCACTCCCATGACTTTCCATACTTTAACAAAATTCTTCGAACCATTTCACGATCGTGTGGAGTCATTGTTTTGGTGCAAGGAACACTCCTTGATCCCATAGGAATCCCAAGAACCTAACGGATTTGTTTCTTAGAAAATCTAAACTCAACACCATCGGGACTTATCAACATTTTATTAATCGGATCTATACGAGTGACAAGCCAATACGCTAACTGCCTTGGAAGTTGCATATCAAATGCAAGATGCAATAGACCACTAAAACCCATTTCAATCACCCAACGTGTTCTCCTATCATCAAATTTCTGACAAATACGCCCAAACGTCTCCACACAACAACTCATGTTTGGTGGCTGTCAACCAGGCACAGATTATAAGTACACACCAACATCGTTATAAACAACTACACATAACAATTAATCTTACCCTCCTGCTACCCTTGGAAAGTTCCACCATCACCTGTGCTCTACTTTTCACGGCTCCTCCACAGTAGGGCTGTCAAAAGCTGACACGACACGACAACCCGACATGAACCCGACACGAACTCGACACGAAATAAGCTGGTTTGGGTCAAGAATTCTCGACCCGTTTAAATAATTGGGTCGACACGAACCCGACACAAAATTAAACGGGTTAGGTTTGGGTTGAAATTTTCAACCTGAAACCGGCACGCGTAACCCGATTATGTAAATGGGTTGAACGACAACCCGTTAACACGACCCGACACGCTTAACCCGATTATTATGTAGAAAAAGAAACCTGAATTTTTTATTATAAACCTTTTTTTTTTGAAACATTATTCTAAACTGGTTGTAGAAACTAGAAAGCATTGGCGATTTGGCGCTATACTTAAATTTTGGGAATTGTTATAATTTGGCGATAAATAAAATTTTTTAACTTTTTTACTTCACTTTTCCACTTAGAGGGTTCTAGATAGTGTTACTCTTTAAGACTTTCATTTCCTCAAAACCAACGCCATCTTCCAGTTCCATCTTCCACCTTTAAATATCCTTCATATTTTTTCTTTAATTTTCACTAAAAAGTAAATATTCTCTAATCTCCTCCTCTTGGTAAACCAGTGGGCATAACCATTTATCAACAAGGTAATCTTCATCTTCTGCTAATTTTTTTTTTTTTTTTTTTTTTTTTTTGTTTTCTTTGATTAAGCTCAAATGGATTTTCCTCCAAATTTAGATCTATAAATCTATTAATTTTTAGCGAAAAACAAAACACTTGGATTGTTTTTATATAAATTTAGATCTACATTGTTAATGAAGTATGGAATTCAATTCTTTTTATTCTAATTAGAATTTTGTTTACTAAAAATTTTCAGTGTACGAAAAGATATGGAGTCAGAGTATGTTTTTGTTAATCTTCCCGATTAAGATGAAGAGGTGGGCAATAGCATTAATGACAAGACTGAATCGACTACATACAAACCAACTGCAGGAGGTAAAAGGAAAAGGAAATTAACTTCTCTGGTATGGTCTTTTTTTACCTTTATTTCAACTGATAACGAGGGAAACTTGCGATGCAAATGCAGCAAATGTGGGAAAATATACAATGCTGATAGTAAACATGGCACTGGAAATTTGCAAAGGCATGTTAATAACTGCAAAAAAATTTCCACAAATGACATTGGTCAACTTCTGTTACAAAGAAATAATGCTGGTAATTTGGCTAATGTGTCACTTAAGTTTAATTCTGAAGTATTTCGTGAAATTATTGCTATGGCTATTGTGAAGCATGATTTGCCTTTCCAATTTGCTGAGTATGCGGGTGTTAGGCATGCCTTTAGTTATTTGTACCCTGATGTGAAGGTCTTTTCTAGAAATACTACTAAGTCTGATGTTATGAGGATTTATAAAAGGGAAAAGGATAGACTTAAGGATATGTTACAGTCTCTTCCTAGCTGGTAGAATTGCTTTGACCTCTGATTGTTGGACTGCTATTAACACTAATGGCTATATATCTCTTACTGCCCATTTTGTGGATAAAGATTGGAATTTGAGAAAGAGAATCCTAAACTTCTCTTTTTTGCCCCTTCTCACACTGGTGCTACATTGACTAAAAAAATCCTTGATTTGTTGAATGATTGGGGAATTAAAAAGAAAGTAATGGCAATTACTCTTAATAATGCATCTGTTAATGATTTGTGTGTTGGGTTGTTAAAGGACCAACTTGCTCTTTTGTGTGATGGTGAATATTTGCATAATCGTTGTTGTGCACATATTCTTAATTTAATAGTTCAAGATGGTCTAAAAGTTGTGGATGTAGTTGTGGATAAGATTACAGAGAGCATTAAGTATTTTAAGGGATCACAGGTAAGAAAACAAAAATTTTTGGACTCTGTTTCAATGGTGAGCATATAAAATACAAAAGGATTAAGGCAGGATGTACCAACAAGGTGGAACTCCACTTACCTTATGTTGAAAAATGCCTTATACTATAGAAAAGCCTTTGAACATTTGCAATTTCTGATTCTAATTATGTGCATTGCCCATCGTCTAAAGAGTGGAGTAAAATTGAAAAAATTCAATCTTTCTTAGCAGTCTTTTATGAGGTCACTTGTGCTATTTCTAGGACTAAATACCCAACTGCAAACCTTTATTTCTCTAATGTGGCTAGGGTGAGATTACTATTGAAAGAGGAAATGGAAAAAAACGGAGTCTAGTGATAATCCCTTGAAACTTATGGCCACAAAAATGTATGCAAAGTTTGAGAAATATTGGGAAGACTTCAACTCCTTGATGGCCATTGCTGTGATTTTGGATCCTCGCTTTAAGTTTCAGATTGTGGAATGGGCTTTTACCAAAATTTATGAGGTTACTAGTTGTGTAGAACTTGCATTGTTAAAAAGTAAGTTGTTTTTTCCTTTTTGAGGAGTACAACAAGCTTTATCCTTCCCCTACATCAAAGGAGGCAAACCATGCTTCTCATCAAATGTATGGCACAAGTTACACAACTAATCCACTGACTTCGAAATCTGATTTCATGAAGGTATGATATTGAGGTGAAACTAATATTTTTTATGTATGGTAATTGTTTGATCGTATATGCATGGAGTTGAAAATAATAATTTTTATCTCTTTTCTATTATTCTTAGGATTTTGATTCGTTTTCAAGCCAAGATTTGTCGTTTCTCCTAAGATTGAGCTGGAACTTTATTTAGAGGAAGCAAAGTTACCCTGAGATGCAAAAGTTGATATTCTTGCTTATTGGAAGAACTACCAGTTTTGGTTTCTTGTTCTCTCTCAAATGGCAAGGGATATTTTAACTATTCCATTGTCTACTCTGGCTTCCGAAGCTGCATTCAGCATAAGAGGGAGATTGCTTGACAAGTTCAGAAGTTCAATGAAGCTTGAAACAATTGAAGCTGTGATTTGCCTTCGGGATTAGGTATATGAGGAAGGAGGTAAATGGTTTTTTTTTACACATCTTAATTCTTAAACACTTTACATATTATTCTTTATATCTTTAACAGTTAGCAATTAAATCTTTTTTTTTACTTGTCAGCTCTTGAAGAACTCAAAGTCAATGAGATTTGTGATGATATAACTCAGTTGAAGTTAGATGTGGATGATTCTCCTCCTTCAAGCTCAAATGAAGCAAGTAGCAGTCGAAGACCTCAAAGTGGAGTAGCAAGCACAGTTAAACAAACTTAATCATACATGTAATCCATGAAATTAAGTACCGATGCATGTTTTAGAAGTTGTCATTTTGAAGGTTGGGACTTGGGACAACTCTTATGTATTGGTTGGGTTGCTAAAACCACTAACTTTATGTTCTTGTAGTATCTTTTGCCAAAATCAGTAGCTTTAATCTCTTGTAGTATTGTTAATGATGTATGTCTTTTTAATTATTATGTTCAATATTAATTAGTTTATTATATAATTTATGTGGGTTAAAAGGTTACCCGGGTAACCCGTTTAATAAATGGGTTAGGTTTGGTTCAAGGGTTTTCAACCCGTTTAATAAATGGGTTAGGTTTGGGTCAAGGGTGTAACACCCAAGAAATTTCTTTCTTTTAAAATACCTGTTTTGCCTTGTATAAAACTTTAAATAGGAATATCTAAGACATTATTGCCACCGTGAAAACGGCTAAGGCAACTATCAAAGACACACAGCGGAAGACTAATTTCAAAACCTTTCAAAACAAGTCAACTTGCAAAAGTCAAGCAACGAAAGTAAAGTCAAACCAAAGTCAAACGAAGTAAAATAAAATCAACCTACAACTTGGAACCATTATAGGCCCTTATTAAAACCAAACCGAACTCAAAACCTTTTCGTTAGTCATGCACAATAATAGTATCATAAATAAACAAAGCATTAAACACATCCTATACTTATGGAAACTAGCATGATTCGCTCTTCACTTATGTCCACTCATGAATATGCTTCATCACCTGAAAGCTTATCTCTACCTATTTCCACTACTCTCCATTAAAAATGGGTCATCATAGGGCCAAGATAAAGACAAAGCCAACAAACACACAAAAAACATAATCAGCAAAGGTGAGTACATAAGCGTAATTAACACACTAACATGCACTTACCTATCAACACACAACTTACCTTGTTGCATCTGTTTTTCAATCATACAACATCCAACAAAACTTCTCAACTAGACAACTACATAATTTATTTAGCATTGATTACGCATCGAACGGGTTTCCCCCTAACCTCCCCCAAATAAATTGAGGTTACTGACACGGGAGCTAACCGTGCCAGCATCAATAACCACACACAGGTGGCGGAATTCCTGCGCATAATAATAATAAAAGGAATGTACAGCGTCCTATACTCCAGTAGAAGTTATGGTTAAATATAAAACCCAATAACTCCCCCCATATGTTCATACTCAAGGTATATATGTTCCAAGAGCTTTGGTACGTAATCTCTTTCACTTTACGTTATTTACCGATTATTAAACTTAGTGATGACTCTCAAACCATAATCATTCAATCAACAATAATTATTCAAACAATCAAATATATCAATTTAATTCTTAAATAATTAGTGACCACATAATATTTAATGTTGAACCCTTTTTAATTCTACCTCGGTGCCAATGACACCTTAAACGCATAAAGCGCCACAAATTCTATCTCTCGGTGTTAAAAACACCTTAAGTGCACTAAGACACCAACATACAATTTATTCCTCGTGTACATAAACACTTATATAGCTCTTTCCTCATGCTTAAAGTATCAATAAAAATTATATGAACCATAATAAAATTCCTTTTCAATATTCCAAACCAAATTAAACATTCAGTTTAATTAAACATGCTCTCTAACATGCCACAAATAAATATGTGGTTCATAAATAATATTCCAAACTATTATTTTCCATCCAATAATCCATCACAAATAAATCATGCTTCATAATCCAATCACCAATAACATCCAAATCATAATTTCCAATCCAAATCTAGCATGATACTACTTGTAATCAATCAAACACATTTAGCATGTTATTACATCAACATAATTATGCTAAGTACGCGAACGTACAT
Organism: Chenopodium album; assembly: GCF_948465745.1. NCBI lineage: Eukaryota > Viridiplantae > Streptophyta > Magnoliopsida > Caryophyllales > Amaranthaceae > Chenopodium > Chenopodium album. Next base: position 14,109,844 of record NC_137847.1, read on the forward strand.
CAAATAAGCCCTTAAAGTAGCCGATTACACTACAACAATTCCCGAATCAAGTCTCCTACATAAAGGGACAATAATACCATATTAATTCTCCTTGTATACACAATTTCCAGCAACTTAAATTTACTTTAGACAACTTAAAAAAAAATCTGAAAATTATTTTAAAACCCCTAATTAAACTCCTTTTTAATGGGTAATCACACCCTTTCATTAAAATCACAATTATACTACTTTTAATAAAATTCCAGCATTTTAAACTAATCAAAAACCCTTTAAAACTTCATTAAAATACATCTTTATACTTAAATTATCCATAAAAACATTAAATTATCTCTTACCCTTTAAACTCAAGGATAAAATTTAAAGCATAAAAAAAAACTTCGTTAAAAATCAAAAATTGCTCGAAAATCATATTTAGAGGCTGAATTTGGCCACGAGAGGGTGGTGTTCACTACCATAGGTAGTTAGTCTTTCTTAAAACGTTGTTTCCACATGGAAAACACTACTTTTTTATCAAAATTGGATGAGTTCAGAACCTGATCGGGATTAAAACAGGATTAATATTAACGAACGGAAATCTAAAAATTAAAACACGAATTTACGTGTTCAAAATAATATGGAATTAAGTTAAACTAATCAGTAGTTATAATCACCAAAATTTCAAACATCATTACTATAAAAGCCCTAAATCAATTGTTCGTAAAAACCCTAAAATCGTGATTTTCAATAATTAAAAACCCTAGGTTATAAAATTTACAAAATCTGAAAATTATGACATTTATAAAATCTGAAATTATAAAGTTTAATCATCAAAATACAATTTGATACTAATTAAATTAATTTCAAACAATAAAATCAAAACCCATAAATCAATAATTATAATTACACAAATTAATAAAACAAAGGAGAAAGAAAATAAGACTAACCTTTTTGTGTGGGAAATTTTTGGGGATTCATGGTGTATTTATAGAGTAGAGAGTGTAGGGTTAAATTTGGGCTTATAAAAATGTGGGCTTAAGTTATGGGATAGGGCTTAAGTTATGGGCTTTGGAATGGGTTATTCCAATAAGAGTATGTTGGAATAATTTACATTGCCCAATAATTAATAAACATTTGGCCCAAAATATATTTTACTTTTATAAAAACATATATTTAAAATACTTTAACCCTTTAAAATATTTAATTAAAATACTTGAGCCCTTAACAATACATTTTATTAATACTTAAATACTTTATAAAAATACATAAAAATACGGGGTATTTCAAAGGGTTTTTCAACCCGTTTAATATTGACACGAACACGACACGACACGACACGTTTGACGGCCCTACTCCACAGGTTAAACTATCATCCTAAAAGCCATAACCAATTAACCAGTGTTACTAATAAATCAAACCAAATTCATTTCATATAACCAATATGATTAAGCGATTAAGCACCAACACAACCCAAAAGGAAAAAAAAAAATCCTTTACCTTGAACATGTAAGGCTCCAAACATATTGTTTTAGCCCTGCCTTAGGATACTTCCTGCAATTCATTTCAGCCATTGAGCACACCAACTAATTATTCAACTACAATTTCAATGAACAATCCAACATCATAACTTTTCTGAAAGACCTTTCCATCCTCCTTAACCTACAACAAGGCCAAGGAAGTTCAGTTACATCTCTCTCCAGGAAATTCTACCATTACTGAACAAAATACATACCAATTTTTCTGGACGTTTACGCTTAGAATTCCCTTCAGACATTTACACCTGTTAGTTGCAACAGTACCAATTCAACTACCGCACCACTCACCATAAATTCCCTTAACAAACACACTTCTTTCACTTATTTGAATTTTTGTTTACCATTCAATTGACCAAATAATCATCTTGCATTCAATTGCACAAATAATCAACTTGCATTCCATTGCACAAATAATTAACTAGCATTCAATTGTTCACTTAAAGGAACAACCTTAACATAATTACAACCTTGAATCCACCTAATTGGAACAAACATCGAACAAAAAATTAAAAAGTTAACCTAAATCTTAAACCAATTTCGTGCCAATAAGTAATTAACAAACAAATCAATTCATGTTCTTCCATATTCCTGGGATCTATTTCTAAACATTTTGGGCAAATAGTATACAAATCAGGAGTAAACCAATTCATTCTTCACACCACATCAAAAGCACTTCAATTCAATACAACAACAATATCAGATTTGTAATGGAAATCAGATGAGATTTACCTTTGAACTGGCGTCAGATCTAGTGTATCCTTGCGAATTCGGCACCTTAAAAAACTTCGTATCCCAACCTTGTTCTAGTTCTACTTCGTGGTCTCTGTTTCTTCCACAGTAATTTCATTACTTTTACTGAAGTTACAAACCCGACTCTTAACAGCAAGTTAACTCCATGAAGTATACTTTTACAACTGTCGAATATTGTATACCACGTCAAATAACGAAAATCCACTCATACCCCACAATATTACTGTATTGCCCCCAAGAGAAACAAGTTTGGTTAATCAATAAGAGAAACAGAGATTTTCCCTAAGATAATTAGTAATCTTGTTTGGGTTAATATGATTATAATTCAAGTGATCGCCAATAATAGATTTGCTTGTGCATTAATATTCAACCAACATAGATTAAACAGGTTTAGGGTTAATATATTGATTGTATGTTAGTCAGAAAACGCACATGAATATGAGAAGAATAAAGTAGAGGCCTATTTAGGGCAGGTTCAATCTCTTTTAGGTTGGATTTATACCTTCATCCCCGAATATCTAGTCATGGTTCTAGACCACTATAGAGTTAGCGATCTCATGGATCGTGGAGGGGTGTAACCTTCACCCTGTGAACGGTTTATAAGTTCCTAAAACTTGTTGGTGACTCTTTTGCTCTAGCTTCCCTCCCTTTGGACGCCACCATGATTAAGTGTATGATCACAGTGGGGCTCAAGTGTGGGATGCTTGAAATATTCCCTACACTATCACACTTCACAGCTGGATTGAAAGCATTCTTTGACAATCTTGATTGTGGTCTAAGCTTTGAGAGCCAAACTAGAGCTAGAGGATTGGCCTTTTCCAATGCCTCCATTGCCTTTTTGAAGGTGAATGGATTGAAAGCTCCAGCAGCCTTCCAAAATAGTTGAAACATCAATAAACCGGGATATTCTTTCTTAAAATTTTTCACCAAGTGCTTGCAGCAGTACCTTCTGCCCCCTTTTGGCCAAATTTCAGAAATGGCAATATTAATACCCTGCACAAATTAGCGTTTGTTATGGGTTACCATACATAAATGAAAGGTATTATAAAGTATCTCACAATTCAGAGATGGAAGGATCAATATACCTTTTGCCTATTACTGATGATGCACCAATCATCACCCCTGCCACTTGGTTGTAGAGCATTTTTCAAGTGATACAAAAAGAACTTCCAGCTGTCAGCATCTTCAGCTCCAACTATTGCCCATGCTACAGGAAATATCTCAATATTTCCATCAAGAGAAACTGCAGACAATAAGACCCCACTATAGTTGCCCTTGAGATGAGCTCCATCTACACCAATTAGACTTCTGCATCCAACACTCAACCCATCTATTGTAGCTTTAAAGGCAATGAATATGCTACTGAACACCATAGGTTTGTCAGGACCAACATTGTTCCATGCACAGAAAGCTAATCAGTTAGGGTTTAGCTCTTTGATAACATCATAGTATCTAGGAAATTCCTTGTAGGAAACGTCATGCTCACCATGAATTTCCACTAAAGCCTTTGTCCTTACCTTATACAATGTGCTTTGTGCCATGGTAACTCTATATCTCTTCCATAACAACTTATTCAGAGCCTTGGAAGGAGCATCATTGTTTGCCCTGATATCTTCAAGTAACACCCTCATAGCCCACTTAAATTTAACTGTACTGTTTCTTGTCTCAAGTCCTTGACATGTATGCTCTGGATTTTGTATGCTTTTGATTGCCCAAGTTGTACCATCTGGAAGCACAGATGCATGCAATCTCCGCCCACAGTTCACATCGGAGCACCTAGTACAATACCTAATGTTGATAGCATAGTCTATAACTATTGAAAATCCACACTGGATGCATTAATCCCTCACCACATCCCCGAGATGTTGCTTGTCTATGAACAGCTGCCAAGGCTTCAAAACTATCTTCCCAAATGTAATACCCCATATTTTGATACGTATTTCTAATTTAAATAGTATTTTTCAATGTATTTAAATAAGTTGAAATCAATTATTTATGAGGTTTTATTAATTTAAAGAGCTTTATTAAAAGTCCAATTAATTTATTTAATAATTTTCAAATACTTTATTTTATAATTTAAAAATATTGGGGCATATGATTTTATAAAAGGGTAATTTTAAAGTTAATAACATTTAAAGGAAAGTCAAATTGTAGTTAGAATAGGAAAGAGATCATTAAGGGTAGGAAGGGAATTTTAGGAAGGAGGGTTTTGAGAGAGGGTATAAATACCCACCTGTAGGCGTCGTTTGAAGTGCGCCTACGTTAAGCATGTTGTGAATATGCTTGGCACTCATAGGAAGTGGGAATTGACGTAATAAGATTAGGGACAAATAAAGTAGGGAGCCGCCAACAAGTTTTAAAGGAACTTGTAAATCATAAAAGGCAACCACGAATAAAGGGACAACGATAGGCAACAACGATTGACCCGTGAAGGTTACACCCCATTCATAATCCATGAGATTACTAACTCCATATGGTTCGGAACCACGAAAGGAGGATCGGGGATGATGGTACGAAGTGAGTCATGGAGTCACATTCGCCCATATTGGCATCTACTCGATTCTTAAAGTGAAAAGTGATTCCTGCGATCTCAAAAGCATGCAAACAAAGATTTAATTTGCTCCAAACTATTATTAAGCTAAATTGGTTGAATATTAATGCAACATATAATTCTAAATTATTGTGATCACTTGAATTAATAACAAGATTAAAAAGGAACCTAAACCGGTCGTCCAAATTATCTTATTAGGCGTGATTTTCAATTACATATTCCCTTTAAACATGCAATATGGTGATCAATAAATATAATAATAGAATAAACATTAATATTGGAAGCAATTTAACAATAAATCCAACAATATAAAATCGTTAGAAAAATAATGGAGATAAAAGGAACACGATTCCTTACTTTGATTTTGCTTGCTTGCAACTATAAAACAATAAACGAGTTAGTAACTTTAAGGAAATAAACAAACATAATAATTAAAATTAAATTAAATAGAGTTGATTTGGGGCCAAACCCTCAAACAGTTCTACCTTTCACGCCTTGGTTTAAGAATAGAACCACGGGTAAAGTACGGACTCCTTGGAGTGCTTAAGGAATGTATTTTGGAAGAATAAGGTAGACTAGTGTTTAGGCTAGAGCATAGAAAAGAGAAGAGAATGTTAATTGATGCCCCGAACAAAAGAAATGAGGGGGGATTTATAGGGAAAATGAGCAGAGGGAACACACGGAACCCTAAAAAGATAAAAACCCTAAAAAAAACAATGTCACGACACGTCAGCAGCATGCCGCGACACGGCAAAATATGCCGTGACACGGTACACTTTAGTGTGACGCGGGGTACTTTGGTGTGACGCAGGACAAAAACAGACTTACAGAGGATAAAACGCGTTTAGGGATTACGCGAAGAAAACACGGAGCAATCCCGTGTCACGGTATATGCACCGTGGCACGGGAAAATATGCCGTGGCGCGGCAACAATTCCCGTGACGTGGCGGATCCTACTTCCATTTTTACGTCCAAATACATTTTAACCCTAATTATAGCATTTTTAAGTGCTGCTTCATAATTTCGGGCTATTTAGGTTTATTATTTATTAATTGGGCTAAAATAATTAATAATATGAAATGAATAAAAAAGGTTTGGGCCAAAATAAAAATTGGACTATGCTTTGACTTAACATTAGGACTGATTTTATGAACTAATTTGATTGAATATGAATTTTAAGCACTCTCGGGATTAAATACTCAACCCGACCAATAATATCGATGAAAAGTTGTTCATCATCGGGTTTGGTTTCGGGGAGACATTTTTAGGTGTCTACAGAAGCCCCCTCTTTGACTGAGTTTGTAGAAACGTCAGTTTCGAAAACGATAGTCAAAGTAGTCGATAGGGACGGAGAATGATTTAAGACGTTCTGCGATCCTAAATCACTCTGTATACGTCGTTACTTGCAGAAAAATGTTAGTTCCACATATAAAAGAGTAAAGGAATATAATGCTTATCTGACACCAGTGTACCGGTGACAAATGAGTTTGGTAGCTTCCTATGCTTGAAGGAATCCACCGGATGACCTTTCGTTGAGATACTTTCCATGCCTGAGGATAGTCGACTAATGAGTTTGGTAGCTTTCTATGCTTGAAGAAATCTACCGGATGATACTTTCCATGCTTGAGGAAAGTCGACATACGAATTTGGCGGTTTTCTATGCTTGAAGAAACCCACCGATAATACTTTCCATGCTTGAGGAAAGTCGACAATGAATTTGGCGGTTTTCTATGCTTGAAGAAACCCACCGGTTGAGATACTTTCCATGCTTGAGGAAAGTCGATAGACGATATAATCGTTGACTTCTCCGCCTTGAGAGGTGGCGACGACCAACAATTTTCCATGCTTGAGGAAAAACTTGTCTAATTATGAGATTGCAAGTCTCTGTGTATCGAGAACCTTGCGCCGTAAAAAAATGGTGGTTCGATTGTCCCCGAACGTGGGCCGCAGATGATCAGACCTTCAAGTCGGTTATCCGGCCATATTAGGTGTTTTGAAATATGACTTTGATATTTGCTAAGGGCAAAATGGTAATTTTGGTACCATTTAAATATCAGTTAGAATTTTCCGCGAGTTTTCGGTGAGAAAATAACTGTCCAAAAGCTATAGAAAATCGTCCAAACCTGGTCAAAGATGCCATGAATATTCGTTGGAAAAGGGCGAGACACGCATAAACACCGTACCACGTGGCAGTCTGCCGTGACACGGCGTAATCTGCCGTCAGACGACATTTTTTTTATTTTATTTGTGTTGCTGAATTAATCAAAGCTACTGCTAACAGATTGCAGGGGTGCAGGTCACGCGTCTGTGCACCGTGTCACGTGACTGGGCGCCGTGACACGGCAATATTTGTCGTCAAACGGTATAAAACTGCGTGACACAGGATTCTTTTTCTTTGCTGAACTGGTCAACGTGCTTCGATTTCAGCGCTTTTGACCTGCAATTACACCGTGCCACGTCATCCGTGTCGTTACACGGTAGGGGATACCGTGACACGGGGCATAACGCCGTGTCACGACGTTTTCTTCGTCTTTAAATTTAGAATTTTTGCATGGCTTTCTTCCTCATTTTATTTCTGCTGCTGCTGCTCGATCTTGAGTTCACCATTTTCACCCTTCTCGTTCTTCTATTTTTTCTTTTTTGTTTTTTTTCTGAATACCGTGTCGCGGCGGGCTTTTACCGTGGCACGAATTTTAATACCGTGTCGCGGCGTTATTGACCGTGCCACGGTGAATCTGAGAAGGTTTTCGGCTCCATCGCTGCTGCTGTTCGAGTTTGCCGTCACCGTTTTTGCCCCGTCGTGTAGGTCAAGACCGTGCACGTTAATTGTTACCGTGTCACGGCGTAGAGTACCGTGTCACGATGGTCTCTCTGCTCCCACTGCTGTTGTTTGACTTCCTTACTGCGGTTTTTCGAGCTCCATTCACTCGTTTCTTCACCATTTTTACTCAAAACTCTTGCAAACTTCCCCATTTTCGAATTCCTACAAGGATCCATGTAAGTTTCTTTGCTTTTTGTCTCAAATTTTGCTGTAAATGAGCCATTTTTGCTTGAAACCCTTAAAAATTCAAATAGGGGGTTTTTGATTTCGAGCTTCTCTGTCGAAATTCTTGCCATGAATTAGCTTGTATATGAATAAATGTTGGTTTGTGAGCAATTTAAGACCAAGTTTGCATGATTTAGTGAACAAATGAGCAAATCACCATTTTTGGTGCTATTTTATGCGTGAAATGGTGTTCTTGTTGCTCATGTTGTTTCTTGCACTTGGAATGATGATAGAATTGTTGTAGATTTTGTAAAACATGCTATGATGTGTCGACTTATTGTTTTTGTGCAATTTCGAAACATGCTATGATGTGTCGACTTATTGTTTTTGTGCAATTTCGAAACATGCTCTATTTTTGTGTATGTACTACATTGTCATGGAGAACATAGTATCATGCGATTAGGAGAACTGTAGTATTATTTTTTCATGGAGAAACTAAGTACTAGAAATAACTCTATTATTTTGCTAATTTCTAGCCTTGAAGTAAAAATTTAGCGCATAACAGAAAATGCAACTTGAGGTTAAGCTGTTTTTGAATAAATAACTAAATAACTTAGGAATTGATGCTAAGTATTTAGATTTTTATTTTTTGTTAAACATAATAGCATGCCTAGACAACGAGATCGAGATATTTCTACTCGTGGCCGGCGTCAGGCTTTCCGAGAGGACACTTCCACGGTTCTCGAGGATATAGACAATGCTTTAGAGACCGAGCCTCGCCCCTCTACGAGTAGGGGTAGGTGGACTCCACCTTCGTGGACACCAGATAAGTTGGTTTTCTATCGTGAGAACCATATTTCTCACCGTCCGCTTTCCAGAATAGTCGATGGTGTGCTTCGCCATCATGGTTCAGGAGTTGGAGATTTGATTCCCCGGCTATACAGGATCGTCACAGGGGATCCTACTGATGGGCGTTAGAACGGTCGCACATTCCACACTCAATCAAACACATTTATTAACAAACACCTTACAAACCAAGCATAATGACAAGTAAGAGTTTGGTCCACAAGGAACAGGATATGGTTGCCAAAGATCTTAACACTTAAGCTAATTCGAAGTCAATGGTGAATTGGGGTTCGTCAAGAAGACAAACAAACTATGGTTCTAAATCAATGGATTGAGGACACTAGGGAATGGGATCCACTCGACCAAGGCAAATAGACAAACGGGGAGTGAAATTGATAAGATATAGCAAGGACAATATGTAAGATCAACCTCATGCAATTAGGAAACAACTCACACTACTAAACTTAGATTCCTCATTAGTTTAGCAATAGAAGATACATAATCAAATTGCAATAAGTAATGCCATGCTTCATTCACATTTCCATGTCAAACTAAGCATATCATGCTATCAAGCTCCTAAATCAAGGGTAGCTAATCCTATCATTGAAGAACTAACAAGCAATCTCATATAATCAATTTAATTGCAATACAAGCATCAATGCTTCTCCCACATTTGCATAATTAACCCAAAAGGTTGAGTTTCACCCAACCCCTAGCAAGTAGACTACTCACAACTCATATTTATCAACATGCAAACAAGTATTAGGGTTCTAACTTCTTCAATAATTGGGGAAAAATGATTAACAATTGAAATAACTATCATCCAATAACAAATTATCAAGAACTAAGAAGATCTAAATATCATGCAACAACAAATAAAATAAAAAATTAAACGGAGAAAAGTAGAAGGAAGTTACTAATTGAGGCTTGAAATTGTTGAATACAAAGTGTCAATCTTGAGAAACAAACTTGAAACCAACTATTACAATGATTGAATTGATGAAAATTAAGCTAAATTAATTAAAAGGAATGTTTCAAACTAAGAGGAGTCTCTAAAAACTAGGCTATATCTGTCTGGGATACAAATGAATAAAGGAGGAAGTATTTATACTCCCCGTAACACATAGGGAAATCTGTCAAAGAAAACGGATTTCCCAGCGAGGAGCGCCCGCTCCGAAAGTAGGAGCACCCGCTCCACAGCCAGGAGCGCCCGCTCCTCACAGGGTGTGCAATTCTTGAAGCTTTGGCAGAAAGTTGGCAGAAAGATCGAAGCGCCCGCTCCTGAGGGGTGCACGCCCGCTCCTGCTGGAGCGCCCTCTCCATTCTTTAATTCTCTTGCCTTAAACACAAACCATGCACCGAAAGCTTGCCAAATTGAGTCCATAGACCTGTAAAACATGGACAAACACAAACCAAGAAGGGGAAAGCCGAGACAAAACATTTTCATTCAAAATTGTGTTAGAAAAAGGGGAAATGATCGCAAAACCGGGTTTAAATTAACACAATAAGTGGTCAAATAAACCACTTATCAAATCCCCCCAAGCTAGCCAAATGCTTGTCCTCAAGCAATTCACATTGCCCAAAAACAAACCCAAAGATCAATTTGCTCAAAGAAAAGCACATGCATAGATATAAGAATACTTAAGCAATAAAACTCGAGCATGAGGTATATGCCTAAGATCAACCACGGTCATGACTAGCCAAAGCCTAGCTAACCTTCCCGAAAATACTCAACTCAAGCCTATTCAACATATCTTACCGCGTCCCTATCAAAAAGTTCAAATCCCCCCCCCCTAATGGTAGTGTCTCGTGACTCCACGAAGGAGCCGGAAAAACATAGATAAAGCGGGTTTCGAACGCTCGACATCTCAATGATAGAGTACCCTCTCCATATGCTTGCGAATCAACTCCCTCCACCGACAAAGGCATCCACTACTCTCCTAATCATTACAAGACTCAAGGACTACGACACAAGGTTAAGGCATATATATAAAACTAGAAGTGTTTTGCAATATGAGCCGACTAAATTGTATCATTTATAGCAAACCCAAAAAGGCTTCTAACCTTGAACCAAGTTGCAACTATGAATGAACTTTTTAGAGTACACCCCCAAGCTTATTTGGTTGCTAGGGCAGCGACAATACATTCCTTCTTCGCACTATTTCCCTTTTCTTTTTATTCTTCATTCATCCCCTTTTTTTCCCCTTTTTTTTTTTGTTGGTATATACATCACTAACTACTAATTATAGAGAACTAAAAATTAAACTATGGAAATGGTAATAATAGAAATAAGGAAAATGATATGCCTTAACCCTTTGTGAATAAACATTACATGACACCTTTTATCAATACTAAGAGTAGTTTAGGCCACGGCCTTGGGAGTTGAGACTCAAGTTCTCGATCTAGGTACCAAATCAAAGAGGATCCTTGCCACTCATGCAAAATGTAATAGGCTTGAAAAATAATAAAACCTCACCTTTTTGAAACAATGCGGGATCAAATACTACCATCCGGGGATCAAATTCCTTTGAGATAGGCGACTCCATCTTACCATAAACCTAGACTTTAAGTCTCGTACATTCGGGAAAGTTATTCTCACACTAGCCTAAACTAACCAATTCTATTTTCAACCAAGGGCATCTAAACCATGCTCGAAATTTTATTACGAAAAGAAAACAAACATCCACCACATACAATTCAATATCATCATTGCAAACCGATCAAAGGCAAACAAAATCCCTTTTTTTTTAGCTCATTTTTTTTTCATTTTTCATTTTTTTTTTTAGAAAGCTAAAAATGGGGGAAACGAAAACTAATTAAAGAATTTGGATATTAGGGAATTTGGATGTTAGAGGGGTTAGAGGATAAGAAAAAGAAATTTGGATATTAGGGGAAACCATCATCATAAATCCGCACAAATCATCATCAAAATTCATCATCAAGAAAAACCAAGGACAATGCCAATCAACCCATGATACCAACCAACAAGCAAACCAACCAAAGCATAATCATATCAAAGCCATAGGTAAGATGCTCCAAATAGCACACACATAAGGAGAAGTGAGACAAAAACATCAATATGCAATTGTTCTAGTCTAGGCATGCCATAAAAACGTGAAAAGGGCAACAACCAACCTAAAATAGACATGCAAACTAGAACATAATACCATATGAATCCTACCACAAGTCCCAAAGGCTAAACTAAGCCTTTCATGCCAAACATTCCACATACAAACTCAAACTTCTCCATACATAGCACAAAAAGCATCACAAGAAGGCACACATCCTACCAAAACCAAAACCTACTCATAGGCATAAAAACCCCAAGACTACCCCCCAAGCTAGACTTTTGAATACCGTACCCACAAAAGATAGACACGAAGAGGACAACTCTCCCCCCCCCCAAGCTAGAACTTGACACCGCCCTCGGTGTCACAAAAGACGGGAAAGAGTAAAAGGGAACGGTAAATACAAAAGCCTAAGCCTACTCCCGATCACTCCTCCCTACTCGGCGATGGCATGAAATTGTAGTTAGGATCTACATCGCCGGAGTAGGAAGGTTGATCCACATAGGGAGGGAGATCATAGTTGGGGCTACTACGGTAATGACCGTAGTCCGGTACATCACTAGTGCCCCAACCACCATTATACCCGGGTGGGAACCCAAAGTATCCCCTTTGGGGGTGGTTATCGATCTCCTTCAGAGTCATCCTACCACATGTCTCGGGGACGTGGTAGTAAGAGGGGTCCCCCCCTAAAATCACAACCCCCGGGTTGTGTATAATCGTAGGGAGGGAAGGAACGAAGCTCCGAAATGGAACTACGGGGTCCTTGCCAATAAGAGTAGGTGGGTTGGTTGTTGTTCCAACCCGCAACCGGCCCTTCTTGAATGGGTCGGTGAGGATAGTTGACATAAGGGAGAAAGTCTCCCCTTTCAACGAGGTTTTGGTAGGACATTTGGGAGACATAGCTTTGATATTCATTTTCTTGGAGAATTCTTTGGTTAGAAAGGTTAAGGTGGTGGAAGGCCGACTCGAGGTTGAAGGAGGAAGATGTGGAGGAGGATTGACCGCCCATGAAATTAGGAATGGTAGAAATGCTATGGCGGCGGGGTTGAGATGGTTGATCAAGGTTGGGAACATTGTCGGGGAGTGGCTCATTTGGCACTTGCCAAGTGGTTCCCACGGTGTTCATAACCGCCGCAGTAGGGAGAATGCAACGGTGTTTCCCTTTAACCAACCAAGAGTAGGTGGTCACATTTCCCCGGATTTCCACAATCATATTCATTGTGGCAAAACCGGCAAGGTCAAGAGCATTTGGGCCTTCAATTGGGGTTAATTGGTTAACCCAACCGGTGAAACCCAATGCCTTGGCGATGATTGTGATCATCCCACCACACTTAATCTCACCCATCAACTCCGTGCTCATCTTGATATCGTAGCACCGCTTTATGAATATGTACCCCATATTCACGTTCCCCTCAAGATCCCCCTCAAATCGGGAAGCTATAAAGAGGCATTTAATCTCCTCTTTTGTTAGCTTCCCGAGATCTTGCTTTGTGAAGCAAGCATACCCCATAATTCTCATGAATATACGGAGTACGGGGTGGATGATATGGCTAGCGTGACTAGACCGGGATGTGAATGTGGGGTACCTCGCGATAGTGTTCCACCAGTTACACTCGTCGTAACTGGTGAGCTTGTAACTATCGGGTCTGGTTATTTGGTTGCTAACGGGCCACCCGAATATCTGATTGAGGCGAGTTAAGCTTATGTTTTGAGGTCGATTGAACATGTTAAACTTAATCTCGCACTCAATGGGCTCTCCCTCACCATTAGTTTTTCTCACGGTTAGGGTGGATAGGAATTCGAGAGTGAGCGATTCGAATGTTTCCTCCCTCTTTCGAAGGAAGTCTAACCATCCGAAATTTGCAGCCACTTGATGAATTCCGTCTTCTATTCCTAGCAATTGGCACGACTCTTGGTCATAGAATCGGGTTGGAAGCATTTTTCGTGCGGATAGCTTTTTGTGGTAACCTTTGGATTTTTCGGTTATTTTTATTAAAGGGGGAGGATTTGATTGATCTATTGTTTGGTTTGGGGTTTCAGTTGGGCTTTCGGAATGACGATTTTCATTTATTTGGATGCCGGAAGTAGTCTTCCTCTTCTTCCCTCCCGCACCTCCAAATAAACGAAGAACCATTTTGGAATTTAAGATTGGACAGGAAAGGTAACTTAAAACACCACAAACACACTCACGACACAACACAAACAATCTCCGAAACTTCAAACCCCCGATAAAATCCAAGTACCTGCTTACAATTCAATAATATTCCAACACAAACAACGAACAATTCCAACACAATAATTCCAACACAACAAATTCACAATTCCAATAGAATTTAACCAATTTTCGTGCACAAGTTCATCAAACTTAAGCAAGAAACAAATCACAATTCTCTCACTCCATAACTAATCACAAAATTCTACAATTTAATTATCAAAGGCAAGTAAATCTGTTTAATTCACCTAATCATGCAACTAATCACACAACAATCATGAAATAAACAAATTAGAAAAGATAAGGTTTAAGAGGGAAAGTGAAGTGGGGAAGAAGATTTTACCAATTAGAGTATGAAAATACTCTAAAATCCTCCAATTTACCCAAATTTCCTCCTCCTCTAGCAAACTTTACCCCTTTTCCTTGCTTGTTCTTTAATTTGATTTCGTGGGTCTTCAAAATTTTCGCCCAAATTAGTGAAAAATTATGGTTTTTGGAGAGAGAATTTGATGGAGAATAAGAATTTGTGAATTTTGATTGAAGAAAGTTGAGATTTGATGATGAAAATGAAGAGAGAAGTTGGAGAAAGTGAGGGTTTTTAGAGTGAGAAGTAGATGGGGATGAGGAGAGAGAGCATGAATGTTAGAATGATTGGTTAAAATAGGTGAAGGAGATTAAAAGAAGGAGAAAGATTCCCCTTTTTTTTACCCGGATCGGCTGGAGCGGGCGTGCAGGGAAGAGGAGCGCCCGCCCCGATCCTGGGAATTCACTTCTGTTTTTTTTCGTTTTTTTTTAATTTTCCTGTGAGGAGCGGGCGTGCAATTTTTGGAGCGCCCGCTCCTGCTGGTGGAGCACCCGCTCCAGGTTCCGGAGCGCCCGCTTCGAACTCTTCTTCACCCTTCTGTTTTTTTGAATTTGGTTTACCCTGTGAGGAGCGGACGTGCAAAATTTGGAGCGCCCGCTCCTGGCTTTGGAGCGGGCGTGCAGATCATTGGAGCGCCTGCTCCAATTCTTTGGAGAACCTTCTGTTTTTTTAAATTTGGGACACCCTGTGAGGAGCGGGCGTGCAATTTTTGGAGCGCCCGCTCCTTGTTCCGGAGCGCCCGCTCCGAACTTACTGGAACTTTCTGTTTTTCTTCTGTTTTGGCTGAAATTAATTTCCTGTGACTAGCGGGCGCGCAAGGCTGAGGAGCTCCCGCTCCTCACTGCTTAAAGCTTTGATTAAATCCTTCCTTGCTTTTTTTTTTTTTTTTTGCTTCCTTCTCCTACATTAAAACCACAAGGACATAATTCAACAAAATTAGCCAAAATCAGATATTCTCAACACTCTTATTCTTTTCTTCTCTCACTCATTGTTTTATTTCTCACTCCTTTTATTTTCTTGACTCTCTTTTCTCTCTTTTTTTTTCTTTTTTTTTTACTCGAGTTGCCTCCCGGAAGCGCTTCTTTAACGTCAATAGCTTGACGACCTCCACACTCAGGAGGTAAGATTACATTGAGTTGATTCTAAAACACCTACATGAGCACCCTCGTAGTAAAGCTTGAGGCGATGCCCATTCACCTTGAAAGATCTCTTGCCGTCCATATCCCAAACTTCCACGGCTCCATGAGGAAACACTTCCTTAACAACAAAAGGTCCACTCCACCTTGATAAAAGTTTCCCGGGAAACAATTTCATCCTAGAGTTGTAGAGGAGTACCTTATCGCCTTTTAGAAATGATTTCTTTTCAATGTTCCGGTCGTGGCAATCCTTAGTGCGATTCTTATAGTTGCTAGCACACTCATAGGCTTCCAATCTTAGCTCTTCAAGCTCATGCAAATCAAGCCATCTTTGCTCTCCCGCGCTAGCCAAGTCAAAGTTAATCTTCTTGATTGCCCATTGAGTTCGGTGTTCAAGCTCCACCGGTGGATGACAAGATTTTCCATACACAAGACGATATGGAGTTGTGCCTATTGGGGTTTTGTATGCCGTTCTATATGCCCATAGAGCGTCATCAAGCTTTTCCGACCAATCCTTCCTATTACTTGCAACCGTCTTCTCAAGGATTAATTTAATTTGACGGTTGGACACTTCCACTTGCCCACTAGTTTGTGGATGATAGGTAAGGCCGAATCTTTGGTGAACCCCGTGCTTTCTTAGCATCTTTTGAAAAGCACTATGAACGAAATGTGAACCGTTGTCACTTACCACTGCTCTAGGAATTCCGAATCTTGGAAATATAACTTTCTTGAACATCTTCATGACTACCTTGTGGTCATTAGTTGTGGAGGCAATGGCTTCAACCCATTTTGATACGTAATCGACCGCCACAAGGATGTATTGATTTCCATAAGAAGTAGGGAATGGCCCCATGAAATCAACACCCCACACATCAAATACCTCAAGCTCAAGAATCGGTTGTTGAGGCATCTCGTTTCGCTTGGATATATTTCCGGTTCGTTGACACCGGTCACAAGTCTTCACAAACCCCCAAGCATCCTTAAAGATGTGAGGCCACCACAACCCGCTATGCAAAACCTTCAATGTTGTTTTGTTTTCTCCCATATGCCCTCCACAAGGATCGGAATGACACATCTTGAGCACATTTTGCACTTCTTCATCCGGAACACACCTACGGAGCAAACCATCTACTCCTCTCTTGTAGAGAATGGGGTCATCCCACACATAGTGTCTTGCTTCCCTTTTTAGCTTCTTCCTTTGATTTTTTGAGAAATCGGGAGGGAATTCTCCACAAGCCAAATAGTTCACCAAGCCGGCAAACCATGGAAGCTCCTTCTCATTCAAGATATAGAGCACATCATTTCTCAATTCATCGTAAATGGGAATTTCATCATCACTAGCTTTCACATTCTCTAATCGGGAAAGATGGTCCGCAACCATATTTCGGCCCCTTTCTTATCCCGGATTTCTACATGAAATTGTTGGAGAGACAAGACCCATCGAAGAAGACGAGGTTTGGACTCTTTCTTTGCCACAAGGTACCTAATAGCCGCATGATCGGTATAAACAATAGTTTTGGAACCAATTAGGTAGTTCCAAAACTTCTCAAAAGCATGCACCACGGCAAGAAACTCCTTCTCCGTTGTGGTGTAGTTCCGTTGAGCTTCGTTCAAGGTCTTGGACATGTAGTAAATGACGTGAAGTTTCTTCTCAATTCTTTTTCCCAACACCCCTCGAATTGCAACATCACTAGCATCGCACATAAGTTCAAACGGCAAATCCCATCTTGGCCCTTGCACGATTGGAGTAGAGATCAAAGCCTCCTTTAATTTGTTGAAAGCTTGAAGACACTTTTCATCAAAAATAAAGATGGCATCCTTTTGAAGAAGAGCATTTAGGGGTCTAGCAATTTGTGAGAAATCCTTGATAAATCTCCTATAGAACCCGACATGCCCTAAAAAGGATCTTACTCCTCTCACATTAATTGGAGGTGGCAATTTTTCAATCACTTCAACTTTGGCCTTGTCGACCTCAATCCCCTTGCTTGATATCTTGTGACCAAGGACGATTCCCTCTTCAACCATGAAGTGACATTTTTCCCAATTTAGGACCAAGTTGACCTTCTCACATCTTGCTAAGCATTTGCCCAAATTGGACAAACAATCTTCAAATGAAAGGCCCCCAACCGAGAAATCATCCATGAACACTTCCATTTCGGCTTCAAGCATGTCTCCAAATATACTCATCATGCACCTTTGAAAGGTTGTCGGTGCATTGCAAAGTCCAAACGGCATTCTCCTATATGCAAAAGTACCATACGGACAAGTAAAAGTTGTCTTCTCTTGATCATCCGGGTTTATGGGGATTTGAAAGAAACCCGAATAACCATCAAGAAAGCAATAATACTTGTGCTTTGTTAGTCTTTCAAGCATTTGGTCGATAAAAGGAAGAGGAAAATGATCCTTATTAGCGGATGCATTTAGACGTCTATAGTCTATGCACATCCTCCAACCGATCACCGTTCTAGTTGAAATGAGATCACCATTCTCATTTTCAACTACGGTCATTCCTCCCTTTTTAGGGACCACATGAACGGGGGAAACCCATCTAGAACTCGAAATGGGGAAGATGATGCCGGCATCAAGGAGTTTGGTGATTTCTTTCTTCACCACCTCCCCCATTTGAGGATTGAGTTTCCTTTGCCTCTCAATGGAAGGCTTAGCACCCTCCTCAAGTTTTATGTGGTGCATACATAAAGCGGGACTAATACCTTTGAGGTTATCAATGGTATAGACCAAAGCACCTTGGTGGTTTCTTAAAATACCACATAACATTTGAGTTTGGCACTCGTTCAAAGAAGAATTCACTATTACCAGAAAAGTTGAATTAGGACCCAAAAAATCATACCTTAGGTGTGATGGTAGAGGTTTTAACTCTACCATTGGAACACCCTTACCTTCTCTTGAGGTGGCTATTTTCAAAGCATCAATGCTTGTGATTCCCATGCATACTTGCTCAATGCTTTCTTCCGTACTTCCTTCAAGCATTTCTTCATACAATGTCATCTCCTTGCCTTGCTCACCTATCTTTTCCTTATTCAAAAGGACATTCTCAAGGGCATCGTTAGTAGTGAGCAAGTGCTCATGCATAGAAGTCACAATAGAATCAATAGTATCAATCATCATACAATTATTAAGACTAGAGCTTGGATATTTCATGCTCTCATTCAAATCAAATTCTATCACCTCATCTCCTACTTTTAGTGAAATTTTAGCACTTTTAACATCTATTAAAGCACCCGAAGTAGCAAGAAAAGGTCTTCCAAGAATTATTGGAATGTTAACATCTTTATCCATCTTTAACACAACAAAATCCACCAGGATTACAAACTTCCCCACCCTTAGAGGAACATCCTCTACCTTACCCTTTGGGAATTTAATAGAGCGATCGGCCAATTGTAGGGTGATGTTGGTGGGTAGAAGTTCCCCTATCCCAAGTCTTTGTTATACCGAGTATGGAATTAGGCTAACACTAGCCCCTAGGTCACACAAAGAATTATCAATTTGCACCTTGTATATTGCACATGGGATAGAAAAGTTACCGGGGTCTTTCAATTTGGGTGGCATCTTGTTCATGATAATTGCACTACAATTCTCGGTGAGACTCACCGTTTCAACCAATTCACACTTTCTCCTTCCACTCAAAATATCTTTCAAAAACCTAGCATAGTTAGGCATTTGCTTGATAGCATCGGTAAAAGGAATTGAAAGGTGAATTTGTTTCAATGTTTCAAGAAATTTTCCACATTGCACATCTAATTTGTTTCTAACAAATTTGTGAGGATATGGTAGCTTTTGCAATTGTTTTGTTTCTCTCTCTTTTTCTCTTCTCTCTTCACTCTCTTTTTCAAAATCTTTCTCTTTCTCGCATTCTTTCTCTTTTTCATTCTCATGGTTTTGCTCTCTCTCTTGTTCAAAATCACTTTTAAGGGGAGGCTCACTCATGTTCATTCTCTCATTGCTTTTTTTAGGAACACTTTCTTCCAACACTTTACCACTCCTTGTTGATATAACATTTACGGGCCTCTTAAGATCTAGTCCTTGGGGTGGTAGTTTAGAAGTGCTAGTCCCTTCCTTCAAAGCATAGGCCAATTGAGAAATTTGTGTCTCTAGCATTTTATTATGGGTCATCACTTCACTAAATTTCTTTTCACTAGAGGCCATGAAAGTATTGAACATTTTAGTTTGATTTTCCATCATTTCCTCCAAGCTAGACCTACTATGTGGTGCTTGTGCATAGTAGTTGTCTTGGGAAGCCCTATTACCTCTAACATTCGAATTGGACGCATTTTGATTAGAAGAACCTCTATTATTATTGTTGTTCCAATTGTTCCGATTATTAGAGTTTCCCCCTTGGTGAAATTGCCCTTGATTCCCATAGTTTCCTTGATTATTATGATTATGGTTACCATAACCACCTTGTTGGTTGTAGTTACCTTGGGGATTTTGGTCCCTTTGGTTCCTATTTCCCCATTGATTTTGGTTATGGTAATCGTAATCATTTCCTCTTTGGTTATAGGAATTCCCCCCTTGTTCTCTTCTATTTGGTGGTAAGTATCTTTGATTGTCATTCCTATGTCTATTATCATAAGATAAGGCATTGACTTGTTCATTTTCATTTTCATTACCATCTTCGTATTGGGGTTGGGGTTGGGAATCATAATTACAAGAAGAGGTATCATGGTCATATAACCCACAATTTTCACAAAACAAACATCCATGAGGCATGTTATTAGAAGTAGAGGGAGAAGAGTTAGAATTCATACCACTCCCCTTAGATTGGGAGGGATGCTCTTGTGTTGAACTAAAGGTCTCTAGTTTTGCCTTAATGGACGTCATCTCCTTTCCAAGGTTGGCGATTTAGGAAGTCAAATTGTTGATGGCATTAAGGTGATCGACGGAGTAAACCGCATTTCCTCCCTTGTTTAGAGAATCTCTCTCTCCTTCTTGCCAATCCATGTGGTGCCTCACCACATCCTCAATTATCTCTATGACTTGCTCCTCCGTCTTGTTCATAATCGGGCCACCCGCTCCCGCATCCAAGCTAGTCTTTCCTTGTGGGCTCAAGCCCCCATAGAAAATTTGAAGCACTTGATATGACAGAATTCCATGATGAGGGCACTCCCTTTGATATTCCTTGTATCGTTCCCATGCTTCATATATGGTTTCACTAGCTTTTTGACGGAAACCTTGGATCAAAGCCCTTGCCTCGGCCGTCTTCTTTTGAGAATAGAATCTTCCTAAGAAAGCCGTGGTGACCTCGTCCCAAGTTCTCAAGGAGTTAGGCCTCACCTCCTTCTCAAGCCATTCAAGAGCCCTTCCTATCAAAGAAAAAGGAAATAGCTTTAGTCTCACAAACCCTTGAGTTACCCCATTTACCTTGATCGTGTTGCAATATTTTTCAAATTTGTTCAAGTGTGCAAGAGGGCCCTCATGTTTTGCTCCACTATATTGCCTCCTTTCAATCAAATTAATCATTGTGGGCCGAATCTCGAAGTCATTGGCTTGAGTAACGGGTGGAGCAATGCCGCTTGAAGCTCTATAAGCTCCCGGAGTTCCCAACTCCTTTAAAGGTCTTTGAGGTGGTGGTTCCGCGTCACCCATTTGATCTCGATCCTCCTCGAAATTGGTCTCTCTAGTTGGGGGAGTAGTAAACGGCCTAGAACCGGCTCTCTTTCTCCTTCTATAAGTTTGCTCAATCTCGGGATCGTAAGGTACCAAGATCCTGTTATGAGTTCTGCGCATACACTCTCAACAAACGCAATTAGTAACAAGGCTACAAGTGTAGCCAAAAAGAAACAATCTTTTTGAATTTTTTTTTGTTTTATGGTGAACTAGACTCAAGTAATCAATTAGCAATCAACAACACCGTTCCCCGGCAACAGCGCCATTTTGATGGGCGTTAGAACGGTCGCACATTCCACACTCAATCAAACACATTTATTAACAAACACCTTACAAACCAAGCATAATGACAAGTAAGAGTTCGGTCCACAAGGAACGGGATATGGTTGCCAAAGATCTTAACACTTAAGCTAATTCGAAGTCAATGATGAATTGGGGTTCGTCAAGAAGACAAACAAACTATGGTTCTAAATCAATGGATTAAGGACACTAGGGAATGGGATCCACTCGACCAAGGCAAATAGACAAACGGGGAGTGAAATTGATAAGATATAGCAAGGATAATATGTAAGATCAACCTCATGCAATTAGGAAACAACTCACACTACTAAACTTAGATTTCTCATTAGTTTAGCAATAGAAGATACATAATCAAATTGCAATAAGTAATGCCATGCTTTATTCACATTTCCATGTCAAACTAAGCATATCATGCAATCAAGCTCCTAAATCAAGGGTAGCTAATCCTATCATTGAAGAACTAACAAGCAATCTCATATAATCAATTTAATTGCAATACAAGCATCAATGCTTCTCCCACATTTGCATAATTAACCCAAAAGGTTGAGTTTCACCCAACCCCTAGCAAGTAGACTACTCACAACTCATATTTATCAACATGCAAACAAGTATTAGGGTTCTAACTTCTTCAATAATTGGGGAAAAATGATTAACAATTGAAATAACTATCATCCAATAACAAATTATCAAGAACTAAGAAGATCTAAATATCATGCAACAACAAATAAAATAAAAAATTAAACGGAGAAAAGTAGAAGGAAGTTACTAATTGAGGCTTGAAATTGTTGAATACAAAGTGTCAATCTTGAGAAACAAACTTGAAACCAACTATTACAATGATTGAATTGATGAAAATTAAGCTAAATTAATTAAAAGGAATGTTTCAAACTAAGAGGAGTCTCTAAAAACTAGGCTATATCTGTCTGGGATACAAATGAATAAAGGAGGAAGTATTTATACTCCCCGTAACACATAGGGAAATCCGTCAAAGAAAACGGATTTCCCAGCGAGGAGCGCCCGCTCCGAAAGTAGGAGTGCCCGCTCCACAACCAGGAGCGCCCGCTCCTCAACGCTGCACGCCCGCTCCTCACAGGGTGTGCAATTCTTGAAGCTTTGGCAGAAAGTTGGCAGAAAGATCGGAGCGCCCGCTCTTGAGGGGTGCACGCCCGCTCCTGCTTGAGCGCCCTCTCCATTCTTTAATTCTCTTGCCTTAAACACAAACCATGCACCGAAAGCTTGCCAAATTGAGTCCATAGACCTGCAAAACATGGACAAACACAAACCAAGAGGGGGAAAGCCGAGACAAAACATTTTCATTCAAAATTGGGTTAGAAAAAGGGGAAATGATTGCAAAACCGGGTTTAAATTAACACAATAAGTGGTCAAATAAACCACTTATCACCTACCACCAACGCCTTGTGGGATTCTGCTGGTTTGGAAGATTTTTATTCAGCAGTTGTGGGATTTCGCAGCCCCCGGGGTTGTGGTTCGATAGTCGTCCGAGCCCTGTTGGAGTATTTCTGGGATACTACCTACACTTTCCACTTTGCTTGGGGGGAGATGACAATGACTCCTCTTGATTTCAGCATGATCAGCGGCTTGCGCTTCACCGAGCGGCCCTTCCGGCAGATTCCTGACCTCACTTGGGGGGCGAGTGAGGCAGCGGAGTTGTTAGGTCTTGTCGTTTAGCATATCAGGATTCGACCAGTGCCTCGGGGTGGTCCTAGGAGTGGGCGATCAGAGTTAGCTTCTATTCTTGCCCATGGTTTTGACATAGCTGAGACGACATCTGAGCAACGAGTATGGATCTTTATCTTGATCCTTATTTCCGGGACTCTTTCTCATGATAGGAGTCCTCGTGCGCTTGTTTGTTACCTGCCGTCTCTGGTCAGGATTGGTGAGATAGGATCCTTCAGTTGGCTAGTATAGGATATGCTGATCTACTCTCGTCGATGCGTCATGGCTGCAAGCAGCTGAACAATCAAGCCCCTGTTGTTGTTTATGGTCTGTAGAGAGTCGTAGAGTTGACGATCTTTTCCTCTTCATGTTTTGTTTTTACCGGTTTAGCTCATATGCTTAGAGATTATTCTTAATGCAGTTGTGGTTCTATGAGTACTTTTTAGGATTAGCCCCTCGACGGCGTCGCGGAGCGGTCCACGATTTTCCCGTCGGTACTAGCTGGCGTGACCGAGGCGAGTCACGAGTGGAGTCCGTACCGAGTCTTCTCGGGCTGCTGCGTCGGGGCACCTCTACTGTTGGTGTAAGGGTCGATTTCACAGTGTATTATTTTTTACTTTGATGTTATTCTTCGGCATTCATTGCAATCTCTTATGGTTTTTAGATTGCTGTTGAGATCCAGTATCGGCCTTGGGCTGGCATGGTCGACCTTCCCGAGGCTTTGGAGCTTTCGGCGTGCCGTACTGTCTTCTTTGGCACATCACGCTTTGTTTGGTACCTTGGAGAGCGTGTTATTCGTCAGCACAGCACTGATCGCTTTGTTGTGCCATTGCCTCCGCCTGAGTCTATGTTGCACTCACGCTTGTTGGGGGAGCTGTTGGACAGCAGGGAGCACTACCATTTTCCTTGGCAGGAGTTGGTGCGCATGGACTGCGATTATTCTCAGGACTTGCTTCCTTACTTGGCTCCTCCGCCCCATCTTCCTGAGGTTTGCTTTTCTCTTAGAATTTTATTTTGCTTAGTCCTTGTTTAAACCGTCGAATAACCTGATTATTCAATCGTGTTTTAGACGACTGTTCGTCGTAGGAGGAAGATCGAGGTCCCGCCTCAGTCCGTTCGTTACCCGGGGCTGATTGGCGTGATTGAGGATCATATTGCTAATGCACTGGAGGGTTTCAGACAGGCGCAGGAGTCCCTCCCTGATGAGTTCGAGCCGGTAAGCTTTCTGACATATCTTTCATTCTTCTTATTACTGCTTGTTACTGACTTTTTGATTTCAGGTCACGCATTCGGATATGATGGGCTTTATGAAGCTGATTGATGCTTTGAAGTATTGTGTCATCAAGCTACGACATGGTGCTAGTTGTCAGAGTGGCTTAGACGATGCTCATGAGGTATATTCATCTGTTTTCTCATGTTTACCTTTTCCTGCATCACTAATATCTTTTCATTTTGCGTCTTTCAAGAGCGACGGAGGTCTCGCTTGCGCTCGAGGCATAGAGGCTCAGACGAGGAGGAGCCTAGTCACCGCAGACGATCCCCTGAGGTTCGTCAACATTCTCAGACGCAGCGGCAGCAACCTCAGACTTCTCAACCATTTCAGGGGCTTCAGACTCGGTGGCCGCAATCTCAGTTTTCTCAGCCATTTCAGGAGACTCGGTAGCAGCAAACTCGGCCTTCTCAGCCATTTCAGGAGACTCAGTGGCAGCAGTCTCGGCCTTCTCAACCATTTCAGGAGACTCAGTGGCAGCAGTCTCGGCCCTCTCAAGCATTCCAGGCTGAGTTTAGGCCGGTCATTACTCCTATGGACCAGGGCTTATTTTCAGTTCCATTGTTTGGGACGATGCCTCCATCGACGCTTCCTACATCTTGGAGTCAGCCTACGCAGCTTACCAGCTGGACAGGACCTGCTTTGAGTACGTCTTCTTTTGGAGCTGTTGGAACTAGTAGGGACGCTACTCCTCGTACTCGGATGATGCAGAGTCTTTTTGGTCTGCCATTCTCTTACTCGTGGTCTCATGATGACACTGATCCCAGTTTTGGATCTGAGCAGTTTTGACCGAGGGTTTTCATTACGTACTTGGTTGATGACACTTGACGCTATTTATGTATCATGACTCACTTTGTATATTTTATTCACACTTTATGTATATGACGTTGTTTACTCAATTAGAGTTCATGTTAGTGTGTGCTTGAGACTGACTGTGTGTGATTGTATATATATTAATGACGCAAAAAAAACGTTATTTTTCGTAAGTGGAGGGTACCGACCTTCCCCAAAAGAAAAAGAAAATAAAAATGGGACTAGTTTTACAACTTCCCTAAAAAGAAAATAAAAAATAAAAAAATGGGACAAGTTTTACAACTTCCCCAAAAAGAAAATAAAAAATAAAAAAATGGGACAAGTTTTACAACTTCTCAAAAGAAAATAAAAAATAAAAAAATGGGACAAGTTTTACAACTTCCCCAAAAGAAAAAGAAAATAAATATAAAAATGGGACAAGTTTAACAACTTCCTCAAAAGAATAAAAAATAAAAATGAGACAAGTTTTACAACTTTCCCAAAAGAAAAAGAAAATAAAAATAAAAATAAAATAAAGGGAGAATTTTATTAGGCATAAAATTCTCGAAAAACGAGATTGAAGGATAAACGGTGAAGGAAAATACAACAAAAATCCAGAAAAAATAGGTCAAGGATAAAAATTAAAAAGCACGTGACTACCGTGACATGTTAGAATATACCGTTCACGGTAAAGTTTGTCGTGTCACGGCGTTCTGTCCCGTGACACGGTGGAATTTCCCGTGTCACGGGGTGCAAATATTACAGCGGTGCGTTTTGCGCTCGTAACTGGATAGATTTTTCGCGTTTCTAAACGCTTTTGGCTATAAATTACGACCAGTTAATTCGTGATATGCATAATTACGAAACATAAAATAGCTAGAATTTCATATTTCAATAATAATGTCTTAGAATTTTGATAATATATTGCGTGACTGGTCATATTCTTTGACTAATGCAGACAAAAAAGAACTAGAATTGTTTCATGTCAGAGGTTTATTAGCATTAAGGCATGTAGCAATTGAACATGATTTTCTGAGAGCAGCCTTAGATTATTGGAGTCCGGAAACTCATTGTTTCAAGTTCGATTATGATGAAATATGTCCGCTGTCGGAAGAATTTGGTGCTATCTTTGGCTTTCCTGCTAGAAATCTCATTGCAATGCCTACTCTGCGTGAATATTATTACCAGGATTTTGAACGTCATCTAAATCTGACAGATCCATATTTAAATAGAATTGTGTGTGGTAATGAAGTAGATCTAAAAAAGCTTGCAAATTTATATTTTAATCGTCCTGTCTCTGAGTCACATCATGTATATCGTAGAAGGGCTTATTTTTTTGCATGTTTAGCAAGCTTTTATTTGCAAACGGTGAGTAGGACATGCTAGTTTAGCATCTGTGCTTGAACATGTTGAATCTGGAAGATCCCCTATGCCTACTTGCCTTGGAGAAACTTTGCGTGGTCTCGACGAAGAAAAATCTGACCGGAAAGCCATCAGGAAGGGCTCTCTAGTACTATTGTAGGTAAAGACGCACTCTGGTTAACCACCGTGACACGTGGCTTGACATGTGGCTAGCACCGTGTCACGGTACTGCTTGTCACGACACGGTGCTCCTTGTCGCGTCATGGCGCTCCTTTTTTTTTTTTTTTTTTTTGCTCGACTGACCATCTGCACTTTTTTTTAATTTGCAGATTTGGTTGATGGAGCGGTTGGAACTCTTTGAAGCCCCCGACGATATTGAAAAATATGGTCCCAATGATCTAGTTCGTAGGAAGAAAAATTACTCTGCAAATATGTCATATGATGATTGGAAGGTATTCTTTGAAAAGAGAGAATTTTCCATTCGATGGGTAGTGCCTTGGTGGAGGCTCACTAGGATGGTTGGGACGAATGATACACCGTATTTTCGTGTTCCTAGTATGTTAAAGTTGACTTTTAATGCCCTTCCCGATTGATGCGACAATATGGACTTGAACAAGTAGTTCCACACTATAACGATAGTCCCCGTGAAGTATCATTGCATGAAAGTAATGTTCACAAGTATGAGACCTATTGGATTGGAAGGCCTATGTGGACTGTTTCTACGAGCAACCAAGCTCCTCCCCCCTTATCTAGTGCATACAAGGCATGGTTGAATCCTCGAAGTAGGAGGGAGCGAGTCGAATCACGTAAGTTTGACGTGAAGGGACGACTTGGAAGTAAGAAGGCGCCTCCTAAAGATCGTCTAGGTCCGAGAACACAAGGGATTGAATTTAAGACTCCTATAATGCCTAAGAAGAAGAGTTATGTGAAAGGAAAGGGTAAAGAAAAGATGGTTTATAGGGAGAAGCAACCTAAGAACTATGAGAGGGGTGAAAGGGGTGAAAGTTCAACTAAAGGTGTGACGGTTTGAGCTACAAAAGATACACTAATGGTGAAGGCCGACCTAGTTGAAAAGAAGGAAGTTTCGAAAGTGAAGAAGGATTAGACCAACATTGCTTTGCTTTTATGATTTAAGTTTTAATTTTTAAATAAGGTGTATGATGCTAATAGTTGTAGTCACATTTATTTCAATAATAATAGCATATTTATTTTTGCCTTAATTAAAAATTATAATGACCCTTTTTTTTTTAATCCGAGTCAAGAAGTCGGATGCAATAGGAGAATCGAACAAAACAATTTATAAAAATCCTGGAAGTACTGTCGTGCCACGGTGAATATTGCCGTGTCACGGCAATTTTTGCCGCGTCGATGTAACATGCCGTGACACGGTATTTCTATGCGGTATTTTTGTGCCAAAACTCCGCCGTGTCGCGGGAATATCTGTCGTTGCGCGGTGGTTCTTGCCGTGTCGCAGCGTACCATGCCGTGGCACGGTGCTTTTGCTGCTGCATATGTCTGTCGTTTCGCCTCGTTTTCTGCCGTGACACGGTGGCTATAGGTATGTTGACGAAGAAAGAATTTTTATTTTTAAAGTGGTCGGGCCCCCTTGAGGGGTTGCCTACGTATCCTTAAAAGGAATCAGGCCAAACGTAGCTCTATTGGGTCTAGAACCCTTGCAACTAGGCATAAAATTTCTTGAGTTGATCCATATTGGTTAAATTGTGGAAACCGTTTCCATCCATGTCTACTAATTGTGCCGCCCCGCCAGATAAAATAGACTTGATAATGTATGGACCTGGCCAGTTTGGTCTAAATTTTCCCCTTGGATCTAACACATTTTTACGAAGTGCCTTAAGTACTAAGTCACCTTCTTTGATATTCCTAGTCTTGACTTTTTTTGTTGAAATGTCGTGCCATACGCTGTTGGTAGATTTGGACATGATGCAAAGCTACCAAGCGTTTTTCGTTAAGTAAGACTAGTTCATCATATCTCGCCCTAATCCAGTCTTCATCTAGTTGGCTTTCCAACACGATTCGTAGAGAAGGGATTTTGAGCTCTATTGGTTGCACAGCTTCAATTCCATAGACCGAAGAGAAAGGGTAGCCCCCATTGATGTACGCTCAGAAGTTCGATAGCCCCAAAGAGCGAAATGTAGCTTGCTCGGCCAATCTTTGTAATTTTCCGTCATCTTTTCGATAATAGTTTTTACATTCTTATTGGCCGATTCAACCGCACCATTTGTTTGTGGTCTATAGGGTGACGATCTGTGATGTTTGATATGATATTTTTGTAACAATTCTGCGCACTCGGCTTGGAAATGTGTCCCATTATCACTGATCATTTCGTGCAGTACACCATAGCGACATATGATATTTTTCTCGATGAATTGAGCTACATGTTTTGCCGTGAGTTTAGCATATGAAGCTGCCTCAACCCATTTGGTGAAGTAGTCGATTGCTACAAGGATGAACTCGTGTCCCCCTGTCCTGGTGGTGTTATCTTCCCAATGATGTCGATTCCCCATATAGAGAAAGGCCATGGAGAAGTATATGTGTAGAGAAGCGAAGGTGGAACGTGTTGCAAATTTGCGTAGACTTGACACTTCATACATTTCTTTACATATTCATGACGGTCTCTCTCTATGGTAGTCCAATAATAACCTTGTCGTTGAATCTTTTGGACTAACATTTTAGCATTCATATGCGTTCCACATATTCCGGCGTGAAGGTTTTCCATGGTTCTGTATGCTTCTTTCTTAGATATGCATAAGAGATTTCTCCCTTTGGCGGTCCTTTTGTGGAGTTCTCCCCTGATGAGCACATACTGTGAGGCCAGGAGCCTCAAAGCACGGCGTGCCCTTTTATCAGTGTTAGGAGGGTAATCTCCCTTCGTTACATAGTTAAGGATATCTGTATACCATGGCTCTTCATCTTCTTCTTGTGATTCTTGTTCATCATCAAGCACATGAACATAAGCCAGTTCATATCTTCGTTCTATGGTCAATGGCATTCGAATCGTATCTCTTGGAATTCGCACCATTGATGCCAACTTAGCTAGTGTGTCGGCAAACTAATTCTCTTCTCTAGGCAAATATGTGTATTCCATTTCATCTAGTTGCTCCGTGAGAGTTTCCAGATGAGCTTGATACGTAGCGAGACTTTCACTTCTCACTTTCCATCTCTTGGAGATCTAGTTGATGATTAGTGATGAATCGCCGTAGATTTTGAGCTTCTTAATTCCAAGGGCCACAGCTGTTTCTAATCCCAAGATGCATGCTTCATATTCTGCAGCATTGTTGGTGTCTTGGTGACATCAAAGTCGAGCTTCATGGAAATTGGGATGTGTTCTTCGTTGGGCGATACGAGCAAGACTCCTACACCACAACCCTTTTGGTTCGAAGCTCCATCGAAATAGAGCATCCAGCTATCATCCTCAGTCATTAGTAGATCCTCATCAGGGAAATCATACTCTTCTTCTTCGTTCTCATCTTCTTCCAATGGAAAGTCTGTTAAGAAGTCATAAACTGCAGAACCCTTGATGGCCTTTTATGGTACGAATTTCAAGTCAAACTGAACAAGGTTGACTATCCATCTTGATAATCTGCCATTGAGTGTTGCCTTTTCGAACATGTACTTGAGAGGATCCATCTTTGACACAACATGAACTGTATGAGTGAGCATGTAATGCCTTAATTTCTGTGCGGCCCACACAAGTGCGAGACACAACTTTTCAAGTGGTGTGTACCTGGTCTCATAACCTTGAAGCTTTTTACTCAAATAATAGATTGCGTTCTCTTTGATCTCGATTTCTTGTGCTAGCATTGCCCCCATCGTTTCTCTTGTGACCGTAAGGTAGAGTCGAAGAGGAAAGTCAAGTATTGCTGGTGCTAGCACTGGTGGATTTGCCAGGTATTCTTTGATCTTGTCGAAAGCTTTTTGGCAATCGTCATCCCATGTAACTAGAACGTTCTTCTTTAGCTTCTTGAATATAGGTTCACATATCGCAGTGAGTTTGGATATGAACCTACTTATATATTGCAACCTTCCGATAAAACCTCGAATCTCCTTCACAGTCTTGGGTGGTGGCATGGCCATAATTGCCTTGACTTTAGTGGGATCTGTTTCAATCCCTCAAGGACTGATCACATAGCCAAGTAGTTTACCTGATGTAACTCCAAATGCACACTTTGTTGGATTTAATCTCATGTTATACTTGCGGAGTCTTTCAAAGAATTTGCGAAGTGCAGTGATGTGGCTTGGCCGATATTTTGACTTGACGATCATACCGTCAACATAGACCTCCACCTCTTTATGCATTATATCATGTAATAATGCTGTGGCTGCTCTTTGGTAGGTGGCACCCGCATTTTTCAACCCGAATGGCATTACCGTATAGCAATATGTTCCCCATTGTGTGATGAATGTGGTTTTCTCCATGTCTTCCTCGGCCATCAGTACTTGATTATATCCAGCGTAGCCGTCCATGAATGATAAGAGTGCATGGTTTGCTGTGTTGTCGTCTAGAATGTCAATGTGAGGTAGAGGGAACCCATCCTTTGGGCTTGCCTTGTTGAGATTCCTGTAATCAACACACATTCTGACCCTTCCATCTTTCTTGGGAACTGGAACCACATTAGCTATCCACTCTGGATACTTGGACACTCTGATGAAACTTGCAGCCAGTTGTTTTCTGATTTCTTCCTTGATTTTGAGAGCCACATCCGATTTCATTTGGCGTAGCTTTTGTTTGACAGGCTTCATACCAGGAATGAGTGGTATTGTATGCTGAGCTATATCCCTGTCAATCCCTGGCATATCTTGGTATGACCAAGCAAATACATCAACAAATTCACTAAGCAAGTTAATTAACTCTTTGCTTTCATCTTAACTTAATGTTAATCCAATTTTAACTTCTTTAAGAGTCGTATCATTGGAAATATTAACTGATTTGTATCTTCAATAATTGCAGTTTTATTTTCGTGTTCTTCCATTGCTTTTATTATTTCTTTGTCATTTTTATCATTAGAAAAGCAATATTGATCAGGGTTAGGGGAATGACACGCATCATAAGCAAAGGTACTCATTTCATTGAATTCATTGGTCATTACATCAAAGAGGGCAAGGTCAACTGCGACCTCGCCGGAATTATTTGGGATAGAGGGAAGAGACTCGTCAAGAGGCTCAATACTAGGAAGAACTACAGAAGAAGACTCAATAGCAGAAAGGGGGTTGGCCTCAGATCCTAAAGACCCATCAACAGACTTAGACTCGGACCCAGACGATTCAGATTCATCAAACATAGGACCTTCGCCAGTGGTCACTTCCAGCTTTCCTCCACTCGGCGTGGTGATCTTCACCGTCTTGCGCCATCCCTTTAGAACACCATCAGCTGGGACAATTAACTCAGAGGGGTCGAAATCTTTGCTCGATATGACAGCTTGAATGAGCTCAGAATTGTCATTGCTGATAGGCTTAGGTTCATTCTTTTCCAGTCCAAAAAGAAGATTAATATTCATATCATCAGAGCTCGGACTAACTGGTTTCTCAACTGTTGAGAACTCGCCTTCGTCGATGAAATCACAATCTAGGAACATCTGGAAACCTGGCTCACGCTTCCCATTGTGGACGAAAGGCTCGGTGAATTCATAGCATGGGAAGTTTTCCCCATCTTTGATATACTAGCCATTGAGAGTGAAGGGATAAGGATCCATGGCCATTTCCGTCTTCATGGTTCGAGCATTGTTGCGAGCTTTCATCTTCGAGAAAGCTTGTTTCACATCTTTCTTTGTTGGTTTGAACCCCAAGCCAAAGGTGTCTCTCTTGGGTGCACCAGGGTGACCCTAGAGTTCAGCCATCTTTTTCTTAAGTCCAAGGGTCATTCCAGGGAAATGCCCTTGCTTCTTCTTAATTGCATTGATGTTGGTATTTGAATAGGGATCAAAGTCGAGGTGGCACTTCTCCTCTTCTTCAATCATAAGAACATCGTCTAGCGAAAACCCCCAGAGATCCTTGTCTTCTTCATCATGTTCGACATGGACAATGGGAGTGTTAATAACTTGAATACGCATAGGAGAGGCATCAATAGTGATTGGAACCCCTCGAACTATGGCTTTACTTCTTGGTGCAGTGATGATGGAACGCCTTTAGCTCATGAAGCCAAGGACGACCTAACAACAGATTAAAAGAAGCCTTAATG
The DNA here is from genome assembly GCF_948465745.1 of Chenopodium album. Classification (NCBI taxonomy): domain Eukaryota; kingdom Viridiplantae; phylum Streptophyta; class Magnoliopsida; order Caryophyllales; family Amaranthaceae; genus Chenopodium; species Chenopodium album. The sequence goes on from NC_137847.1 coordinate 14,142,490, forward strand.
TCCACCACCTGAAACTTGGTGCGACGTTTAATGGCTCCAGTAGTTATGTTTAACATGATAGTACCCACGGCTTGATGGCGAGTATTATCATTAGCACGAATCCCTTGAGTGGAGGGGATCAATTCTTCATTTTTTATGCCCAACTTCTTTGCAGTGCGCAGTGGGCATACATTGATTGCTGAGCCATTATCAACTAGGCTCATGGGAACATTCATCTGCCTACACACCACAGTAAGGTGTAAAGCCTTGTTATGTTGATCCCCTTCCGGGGATAGATCCTTATCAGAAAAGGAAATCAGATTATTAGTACTTGGCAATTCAGTAGTGAGAAAGCTGACTAGCCCTTGAGGAGTCATGTCACTATCAACTCTTATCTTCACCAGAGCATTCATCACAGCCTTTCGATGCTCGTGGGAGGTAGCCAAAAGCTTCCATACATTCATTTCCACCTTAGTCTTTTGTAGTTGCTTGATCACATCGTTGCTCACAGGGTCGATGGGATCAACTATTGGTTGTGCTTGTGGTGGAGGTGGAGATGGACTAGGCTGTTGCAACCTCCCATTCCTGGTGAGAACATTGACCTCAAGGTCCCCCCAAACATCTTCGCTAGTGCCAAGAGATGAACAGGCTATATCTTTGAGATAAACGTCTTCATCGTCACTATCCCAAATTCCAATAACTTCTGGTAGAGGTTCATTCACAGATTGAATGAGTAGTGACGGATCAAAGGAGACTTCATCTCCCGTGATAGCCAAAGCATTAGAAAGAGGACCTGTTTGAATATTGGGCTTCTTTCCCCTTGGAGGGACAGGAAGCTGATTAGCATCAATCAGGTCTTGGATCGCATCCTTCAACCTCCAACATTTCTCAGTAGTATGACCTTTGCCTTGATGAAACTTGCAATGAGCATTGGGGTCATAGCTAGCGGTTCTGTTCTCTGGTTGAGGTTCTGGAAAGGGCCCAATAGGCATGATCAATCCTTGACTATGCAGACGACCAAAAGCAGCGTCATAGTTCATTCCCAAAGGCGTGTAAACCCTCTTTTGCCTTTGGAATATCTGAGTAGAAGCATTAAGAGCTAACACATCATTGAGGTTAACGTTGTTGATAGCATTGTTGGGCTTGGAAGACGAAGAAGAAGGATTGTCGTTCTTCTTGTTTTTCAAAGTGTTGTTGTTGTTGTTATTGTTGCTACCAGTAGTCTTCATCAACTCATCCTCAATATTGATCCCAATATCGTACACAGCTTCAAAGGTATTCAAAGGCAGAAACTTCAAATGTTTCTTGAACTTGTGAGTTAGATTGGAAATAAAGAGGCGAACCATCTCCTTCTCTTTAGGAGGATCCACCAAGAGTGCAGCTGTTTCCCTCCACCTGCTCAGATATGTAATGAAGCCTTCATTCTCCTTCTGTTTGAGAATGGAGAGTTCACGTTCAGAGGTCTTAGCCTGGATGTTACATTTGTAACGGCTCATGAAACTTTCAGTAACATCCTCCCAACAGTATGCTTGGAATCCAAAGAGTAAAACCACTATTGACAAGCGTGCTCCAAGGAGAGAGGGAACACAGTAAGGAAGAGTGCTATATCTACTCCCTTGAGAGCCATAGTTGTAGAAAAAGCCTTTAAATGAAACATAGGGTTATTAGTAGGCTTAAATTTTGGGATGTTAACAATGGAAAATTTCTCAGGAAGCTTGTCCTTGACAGCCAAATAAGTGACAGGTTGCTTCACGTAGTTGAAGTCCTCAGAAATTTTGCTCCCTTGTTCCTTGATCTTGCCCATCGCAACCGTAGTGACATTAGTTTCCTCCATGGTGTGGACCTTAGTGGTGAGTGTTTGCACCATAGCAGCAAGTGTCTCGATGGTCTTGTTGAGACTCTCAACTAGGGATGGCAGTGGATCTGGACCCGACCCGGATCCGTGGATCCAGATCCGTTTTTCACGTATCCGGGTCCTCAAATTTTGGACCCGATGGATCCGGGTCGGATCCGGGTCCTGCCTGAAAAAACGGATCTGGATCCGGGTCTAACTCCCAGACCCGGACTCAGATCCGTAGATCCGTATTAAAAATTTATTTTTTAAAAAAAAAATAAAAATTCTAATATAAGACTCACAAGTTACAACTTTCGGCCCATATCAGAATTCAGAAACAAAAATCAAAACAATTTACAAACCCTAACTTTCTCTCTCTAGTTTCCATTCTCCACTAGACCACAACTCAGCCTACTCTCTAATCTCCACCGGACTCCCAGTCAGATCGTTGGCAAACGAAACGGCATCAAAGACCTCCGTTCAGATCTGTAAGCCGTATAGCCCGTACTCCCTTCTCTTTTTAGTTTATTTTTGTTTACTTTTTATGAGCAAATAAATTAAGGTAGTAGTTCATATTATTTTTTGATGTTTCTGTTAAAGTTTGCATTTGATTTGATGGGTTTATTTTTATGGGTTTCCAGCAATTTTATGGGTTTATTTTTTATGTTTCTTTACAAGTTTGAATTTGATTTGATGAGTTTATTTCGTGGGTTTGCTGCAAATTCATGGGTTTATTTTTACTTGTTATTTGTACATGTTTTTGCTGCGATTTTGTGTGTTTAATTGTATGTATTTATGCTTGCAATTTGTGTAATTTATGTAATTTTTGTGTATTTGTTTGATTTATTTGTAATGTCCAACTGTGAGTTCGATTAGGAGCTGCATATAGTTACTTATTAGCAATTAGTTTCATGATTAAACCTTTATTACTTCCTAAAATCAATTATATTACTGATTTTTTTAATAGAACTATATTACTGATTTTATCCTTTATAATAATTTCAGTTTATGGAAGCACAATCAAATTTTAAAGATAGTAATGATGAACCATTTACGGTCCCTTCGGATAAAGAGGAAGAAGAGGAAGGAGAATTTGAGGGGTTTGTTGAGGTCGAAAATGATACTACTAAAGAAAGTGAGTCTAGTAGTATTAAGAAAAGTAAGAAACTAACTTCTGAAGCATGGGACTATTTGATTTGACTACAATCAATGGTATACAAAAGGCAATTTGCAAGTGTTGTAAAAGTATGCTCTCTTACTCTGGAAATTCAGGAATATCTCACCTTCTTAAGCATGCTAAAAAAGTATGCTCGGGAAAGCATTTGAAGCTTGCCGCTGGCCAATCACAATTGAAGATTAAGACTGAAGTTGATGGGACTACTTCTTTGTCCGTTAAGGAAAAGCAAAAGAAAGTTCTATTTGATCAAGAAGTTTCAAGGCAAAAGTTGGTTAAGATGGTAATAATACATGAGTATCCTTTGTCAATTGTTGATCACATTGGATTTCGGAGTTTTGTGAAGAGTTTAAATGAAAATTTCAAAATGATTTCAAGGAACACATTGAGAAGTGATGTGATGAAAATGTACTGCAATGAAAGAGTTTCTCTTAAGGTTTTTTTAGAGGCCAATGATAGTAGAGTGGCAATAACAACTGATATGTGGACCGCCTCCAACCAAAAAAAGGGGTACATGGCTGTGACTTCACATTTCATTGATCAAAAATGGAATTTGCATAATCGAACACTAAGGTAATTGTCTAATTAATTTATTTCTAATATTAATGTATATATAATGCAATGTCCATATTTATCCTTTAGTTTTTGGCTATTTGAACTATGCTATTATTTGTGATAATAACTAAATGTTATAGCTTTTATTCATGTATTTGGTATGTTTATTTTGGTTGTAGATTTTGTTTTGTGCCTTGTCCACATACAAAGGGGGTTATTGCTAAGACTCTATTGGATAGTTTGTCTCAATATTCTTTGGAAAACAAAATTTCATCCGTTGTTGTTGATAATTGTACCACAAATGATGCAATGATTAATGTATTGATGGAGAAATTAGAAAGTAGTTGCTTGGTGTTAAATGGAGAATTTTTGCACATGAGGTGTAGTGCTCAAATTCTAAACTTAATTGTGAAAGATGGTTTAGAAGTGATTGATCATGCAATTGGAAAAGTAAGAGAGTGTATAGCATTTTGGATGTCTACCCCTAAAAGAATTGAAAATTTTGAGGAAGCTTGTCGTCTTTTGAATGTGAATAAACCTAAAAGAGTGGGTCTTGATTGTAAAACTAGGTGGAATTCTACTTACTTGATGCTTGAATCTAGTTTGCCTTTTAAGGATGTCTTTCATAAGTTGAAGCGTTTAAATAAAAGGCTTAGGTTTTCTATTCCTAGTGATGATGATTGGACTATGGCTACTCTTGTTTGTCAAAAGTTGGAAATATTCTACAAGGCCACTAAGGTTTTTTCTATAAGAAATCATCTAACTGCTAATTTGTTTTTTCGAATTGTTTGTGAGATAAGACTTGCTTTGAATCGGTGGGTGCAAACTGATAATAATGAGGTTACTAGGACAATGGCTAAGAGTATGGTTGAAAATTTTGACAAATATTGGTCACAAATTAATGGGATTTGGCTATTGTTGCCATTTTAGATCCTAGAAATAAAATGGATTGTGTGGCTCATTATTTTGGAAAATTGTATGGAAGTGATGCTCATAGTGAAATGGCAAGAATAAGAAGGACCCTTGATAATCTTGTCCACGAGTTTCAAAATAAGAATGAGGTAGTAGTAGAATAATCACCATTAAAGAGAGGCTTTAATGAGTGTGATGATGAAGATGATTTTGCTAGATCAAAGAGACAAAAAGTTAGAACAACACCTTTGAGGAGTGAGGTAGAACAATACTTGGAGAGTGCCACATTGCCGGAGGATAATGAATTTGACGTTCTTAAATGGTGGGGTAGAGATCAAAATTATCCAACTTTGAAAAAAATTTCCAAGGATATTCTTGCAATTCCCGTATCTTCGGTTGCATCGGAAAGTGCATTTAGCATGGGTGGAAGAGTGGTTAGTGCTCACTGTTCTCGACTTCATTCTCAAACCGTAGAAGCTTTGATGTGCTTACAAAGTTGGATGGTCGATGATGTAAAGGGTAGTGTTTTACTTATTTTTTTTCCCTTACTTTATTATAGATTACACTTCTAATTCTAATACAAAGTAAATTATTTTATCTTATTTATGATAGGCTCTTTTGAAGGATCACTTTCATGTTCAACTATGACCGAAGATCGTGAGGATGATAATGATAATGATGTACAAGAGGTGGATATAATTGATATGGTAAGGTTTATAAATTATTATTAATTATTATTAAGACATATGATTGATACGAAGTATAATTTAGTTTTTGCCAATTACTAATTCTTTTCTTTGTTTGTTTTGTTTCTTTATTTTAGGATGTTGATGATATTAGTAGTGATGAAGATTAGTCCTTTCGAGAGATGGATATTGGATGCTCAAATCGGATATATCATTGTTATTTTTTTTTGCTTGGTCATTTGTAACATCGTACTTTTTTTTTTATGTTTGGATTTTTTTTTTCAAAGACAATATGTGTGTTACATTGTATTTTTAGTTGTATAACTATAATTTATGTATTGAACTTGGTTTAAATGCGTTTTTTATTACATTTGTTTGAAAAAAGTAGGCAAAATGTACAAGACCCGTTTTGGACCCGAATCCAGACCCGGATCCATTGGATCTGTCGGATCTGGATCTGGGTCCTCATTTATGGACCCGACGGATCCGGGGCGGATCTGGATCCAAGGTTGAAAAACGGATCTAGATCCGGGTCCACCTAGACCCCCAAATCCGGCCCGTTGCCATCCCTACTGTCAACTTCTTCCTTAGTGGCCATTAGAACAATTCAAAATGAACTGAAGATGAAGGTGGATTATGTGGAGATGATTGCGATTGTTTTCTTGTACGCCTCTTAGGTTTAAGAGGTTGTTGAGGTAGTAACTTAAACCGTAACAATCTACCCCTGCTTCTTGACCAAGTGCTGTGACATTAAAACAAACACAACTTAAATGACCAGACTTAACCTTGACCCATCCGGAAAAGAAAAGGCACGAAATTTTTTCGAAATTTTTTTTTAGAAGAATAAAAGTATGTATGGGAGGATACCATCTGACTTACTCCTAAAAAAACAAAAAAAACGACACAAGACCATCCTAAAGTACGGTTATAAACAAAATGGTGCACGACTCAAGGAAAAGTGTGTGAACTCGACATGACTTGTGAGTGATTAAGCGAGGTTATGGACGCGTGTTATAACCTTACAGCTAGACATGACATCAAACCGGACATACGAACCACATAAGTACGCACAAAAACCAAAAATAAACCAACAGGACACTTTTCCTGGGCAGGGTGTCACGATGCTGAATGTCGTGACACGGTGCAATGCACCGTCAGACGGTACAAAGCGCCGTGTCATGGCACTGTACGTCGTGGTGCGGCAGAGCTGCCATGACACGGTGCACAGTTCCAGGTCCGATTTTGTGAATTTTCTAGGTTGTATTCAATTTTAAATCCGTACTAATTACTATGTGGAAATAAAAACCCTCGGTTATAGGTTAGAACAAAATGAACAAACACATGTGGGGTTAGCACCAAATAAACCACGTAGCACTTAGTCACGATGATACAAAAAAAGTTCGCAACCTAAGGTCAAGATCTATGTTCAACTATGGCCAAGCTTTTTTGGTGTTAAAGGGTACCATGGTTAAGAGTTTGGACGCGTTAACAAGGCAGCCTCCCTTGAGGGTGTATGCCAATGGGCGGCTCCACGAGTTCGTGATGAAATCGAACTCGACTCCATGGTTTGGGTGGATTTAATAACTCAGATGAACCCTTATTGCCATGAGCGTTTTTAGGTTGATAGAGCTTAAATCCCTCAGGGCTTAGACGTATGTAGAACACACACGTTTTTTCAGAAAAATCGAAGGAAGCTGACTGTGAGAAGAGAAATAAAGCTACTGGAAAGATTTCAGGATTGCCGTGACACGGCAGAATGTACCGTGTCACGGTGCTGAACACCGCGTAACGGTGCACAGCGCCGTGACACGGCAGGATTTGCCATGGCACGGCAGTCGGAAAATCTGACTGGTGCCTTTTTTCCTTCGTTCGCAATCAGGTTATTCAATTTTTCCTACGGGACCGACCTGAATGCGACGTTAAAACGTCTATGCATATGCAAAAAAAATGCCAAATTAATCACAGGAATACTTTTCAAGAATCTTTCAAGTCTCATCCACTCATCTTAATTAAATACCGATCATTCAAACCGATAAATAATCAAGAATCCTCCCTAGTGGAGTCGCCAAATTGTAGGCGTCGTTTGAAGTGCGCCTACGTCAAGCATGTTGTGAATATGTTTGGCACTCATATGAAGTGGGAATTGACGTAATACGATTAGGGACAAATAAAGTAGGGAGCCGCCAACAAGTTTTAAAGGAACTTGTAAATCATAAAAGGCAACCACGAATAAAGGGACAACGATAGGCAACAATGATTGACCCGTGAAGGTTACACCCCATTCATAATCCATGAGATTACTAACTCCATATGGTTCGGAACCACGAAAGGAGGATCGGGGATGATGGTACGAAGTGAGTCATGGAGTCACATTCGCCCGTATCGGCCTCTACTCGATTCTTAAAGTGAAAAGTGATTCCTGCGATCTCAAAGGCATGCAAACAAAGATTCAATTTGCTCCAAACTATTATTAAGCTAAATTGGTTGAATATTAATGCAACATATAATTCTAAAATATTGTGATCACTTGAATTAATAACAAGATTAAAAAGGAACCTAAACCGGTCGTCCAAATTATCTTATTAGCGCGTGATTTTCAATTACATATTCCCTTTAAACATGAAATATGGTGATCAATAAATATAATAATAGAATAAACATTAATATTGGAATCAATTTAACAATAAATCCAACAATATAAAATCGTTAGAAAAATAATGGAGATAAAAGGAACACGATTCCTTACTTTGATTTTGCTTGCTTGCAACTATAAAACAATAAACGAGTTAGTAACTTCAAGGAAATAAACAAACACAATAATTAAAATTAAATTAAATTAAGTTGATTTGGGGCCAAACCCTCAAACAGTTCTACCTTTCACGCCTTGGTTTAAAAATAGAACCACGGGTACAGTACGGACTCCTTAGAGTGCTTAAGGAATGTAATTTGGAAGAATAAGGTAGACTAGTGTTTAGGCTAGAGCATAGAAGAGAGAAGAGAATGTTAATTGATGCCCCGAACAACAGAAAAGGGGGGATTTATAGGGAAAATGAGCAGAGGGAACACACGGAACCCTAAAAAGATAAAAACCCTAAAAAAACAATGCCGCAATACGTCAGCAGCATGCCGTGACACGGCAAAATATGTCGTGAAACGGTACACTTTAGTGTGACGCGGGATACTTTGGTGTGACGCGGGACAAAAACAGACCTACAAGGGATAAAACGCGTTTAGGGATTACACGGAGAAAACACGGAGCAATCCCGTGTCACGGTATATGCGAAAATATGCCGTGGCGCGACAACAATTCCCGTGACGCGGCACAGTTTGCCGTGACGCGGCGGATCCTGCTTCCATTTTTACGTCCAAATACATTTTAACCCTAATTACGCTTAGCATTTTTAAGTGCCGCTTCATAATTTCGGGCTATTTAGGTTTATTATTTATTAATTGGGCTAAAATAATAAATAATATGAAATGAATAAAAAAAGGTTGGGCCAAAATAAAAATTGGACTATGCTTTGACTAAACATTAGGACTGATTTTATGAACTGAGTTTGATTGAATATGAATTTTAAGCACTCCCGGGATTAAATACTCAACCCGACCAATAATAGCGGTGAAAAGTTGTTCATCATCGGGTTTGGTTTTAGGGAGACATTTTTAGGTGTCTACACCACCATATGAGCAAAATCAAACTTTGCCCAAGGTGGAGAATACCCAAAGGTTACTCTCCCTCTCTCCCCTCTTATTTTCTCTTTCTCTCTCTTATTTTTCCCCTTCCCCTTTATTTATTTATTTATTTTTGGTTTTAATTCACCACCACCACCGCATACACCACGGTGGTCGGCTGCCATCACCACCACAGCCGGCCGTCGCCAACACAGGGCCGGCAGTAGCAGCAACCGTGGGAGGTGGCGCCAGCCACCCTCCCTTCCCCTTGTGTGTGCGTGCGTGTGTTTGTAAAAAAAAACTTTCTTTTTATTTTAATCCTTAATCTAATTATTAATTTTGGGTTTTGTGATGATTTTTATGATGCTTGATTATAAGTATAATGCAAATAAATTTTCAGATTTGGTTTTGAATTAAAAAGCCCCAAATTGAAAACTCTAGGTTTATAAATTATTGCATATTGATGGAATTTGATTATGGGTGGTTTAAATTATTGAAATAGGTGTTTTAAAACATATTTATAGCAAGTTTTGATGATTTAATAAAGCTGGAAATTTTGTTAGTAAGCCATAATTGTAGACACCTAATTGTGTCTCCCCAAAACCAAACTCAGTGATGAGTACCTTTCACGACACTTGATTATCGAACGAAGTGAAAGTGTGAAAAGTCTTGTGATGCGGTTGTTTTAATAACTCTACTTTCTGTTTTCAAAAATGTACTCTATTTATAAAAATGTCCAGTCCAATTTAGTTTGGTCTATGATAAGAGTCCAATAATGGTGTAGTTGAATTGGGCTCGAAAAGAGCTTTCCAACGATATGTTATAAGCCCAATTTCGATGAATAATAAGGAAGTTATGGCCAAAATACTAAATTGGGTCTGAAATGGTTTTATGGCCCAATGATCTAGTGGAGGGCCCAATAATTAATATTCCTAAAGTTATTAGGATTGATTTTAATCCTCTAGAATAATTTAGAAGGTTGTTTTGAATTCTAATGGGATTAGGATTAATAATTAGGTAATTTTGTCAGAAAAAACCATTTATAACAACTTTTTTGTTGGAAAAAACCTTATAAAAATTTTTTGGCAATTAGAAACCAGACTGTAAATTTTTTTTTGTTGAAGACAGCCAAAAACCCCTAATTCACTTAATTAACCTCTAACTCCTCTTATTTCTTTTAATTACATCCATTTATCTATTTACAAATTAAATTAATATATAAATAAATAAATAAAGAAAACAAAATGCACCACCATCCCACCACCAGTCAGCCACCCTTCCCCCTCCCCATCCCCATCCAAGCCACCGCATATAACCCCCCTCTCGGCGACCAACCTCCAACCCCATTGTCGGTCTGCCGCGTTCGCGACCTTGGTTGCTGCCCACCAAGCTCCGATCCCCTGCTTCGACCAGCCCTCCGCAACAACACATCACAACCTTCCTTCACCAAATATCAGCAACCACAATTAAATCACAAAACCGCTTCAAACCGTCAACAATCAGACTCACCAATCAGCACTGGCCACCGCCCAAGTCTCACTGCCCTAACTTCAGTCGCAGCCGTAGCCTCAAAGCCACTCTATTGGTTGGAAATTTGGAATTTTCGAGTTAGGGTTTAGACATTAGAGGATGGTCTTGCGTGGCGAAGGTAAAGGGGAAAGGAGGGGATTGATTCGGCGGAGGAGGAGGAGTTCGTTGGGGGTTCTAGGAGGCGGCTGGGGATGGGGATGGGGCTGTTACCACGGGAGGGGGAGAAGGAAAGGGTGGTTGGCTGGAGGTGATGGGGGGTGGGGGTGGTTTTTGTGTTTTTATTTTTTAATTTATAAATTAACTTAATTATTAAATATTTAAGTGAGAGTTAATAGTAATTAAATTAGAATAATTAATGAGCAATTAGAGGTTAATTGTGTGATTAGAGATCTCAGGTTGTATTCAACAAAAAAATTTTACAATTTGGTTTCTTTTTGCCAAAAAAATTTATAAGGTTTTTTCCAACAAAACAGTCGTTATAAATGGTTTTTTCTGACAAAATTTCCTAATAATTATATCTTTTATGAAAATAAATAATTCTATTTGGATTAAAACAAGTGTTTTAAAGAGGTTAAATCTGATTTTTAAAGATAAGTACGGACGTTATTAATCGAATTTAATTAGATTAAGGATTCCGTACAGATTTTTAGAAAACGCGTGAATCAACGCGAAATGACAAGGCTAGCGCGCAACGACAAGCCTGTCGCATAGCGACAAGGCTGTTGCGTCGCGCTGGACCCTGTCGTTCTGAGACAGGGGCAGTTTTACTCCTAATAGGATTCGGTCTTTTTCTGATCGTTTCCGGGCTATTTTCTCTATAAATAGGGTCGTATTTCTCCGTTTTAAAAACATTTTTTTTTATCAACAAGCTTGATCATCAACAATCATCTAATTCTATTCTCTTTTCTCCCTCAAGCTAATAGCTTATTCTTTCCCCCTCTTTCTAAGCCTAGCCTTTTTACAAACACAATACCGCATTCACGAGTTCTAGACACACCTAGCCAAGCTCGAAGTTGCCTTCGCCCTAGACGTGAAAGGTTGATAATTTCTGAGGGTTTGGTCCCAAATCCCTATTTCAATTATTTAAATTAATTGTTTGATTTAATATTTTCCTGGAAGTTACTAACGTGTGTATTGTTTTGATAGAAAGAGATACGAGGCAACAAAGTAAGTTGTTTTAATTGCTCTATATCTTTAAAAAGCATGCTTAGGTTTTATTAATACTTAGTATCATGTTATGATGTTTTTATTGCTTTCTAGTATCATGTTTAGGTTGCTTCCTATTTCTTCTATCATGTTAAGGCTAAAGCTTTGATTTTTATGTTTAGTGATATGCTAGGATTTGTTATTAATCTTATTGGTATCATGCCTATGATCTTGCTAATAATATTATTGTGCTTTGATGAGATTATTATGATGATGATGATTTGTTGTATCAATTGTTATTATTGTTTCTTGATATATTATTGTTATTGCTTGATCACGCCCTCTCTTGCAGGATTAAAGGGAATTTGTACTTGTAATCACGCTTAATAAGATAATTAATAATCTTGTTTAGGCTAATGTGATTTTAATTCAAGTGATCGCCAATAATAGTTTTGTTTGTGCATTAATATTCAACTAACATAGATTAAACAGGTTTAGGATTAATATATTGATTGTATGTTAATTAGAAAACACACATGAATATGAGAAGAATAAAGTAGAGGCATATTTTTAGGGCAGGTTCAATCTCTTTTAGGTTGAATTTGTACCTGCATCCCCGAATATCTAGTTATGGTTCCAGACCACTATGGAGTTAGCGATCTCATGGATCGTGAAGGGGTGTGGCCTTCACCCTGTGAACGGTTTACAAGTTCCTAAAACTTGTTGGCGACTCTTTTGCTCTAGCTTCCTTCCCTTTGGACGCCACCATACTTAAGTGTATGATCACAGTGGGGCTCAAGTGTGCGATGCTTGAAATATTCCCTTCAATAATTAAGTTTCTTGAAGGAATTTTTGACTACCCATTAATTGGGATTAAAGTAAGGGGTTTTAAATAAAATTTCAGCTTATTTTAAATAATTTATGAGTGAATTAAGGAGTGTATATATTGCTGGAAATTTGTGTGGAGTAGATATTAATGCCTCTTTGTATTTTTGGATTGTAGGAGATTTCCAAGTGAGTGATTTTGTGTATTCGTGGCGATTTTCAAGGTACGTTCGCGTACTTGGTATTTATTTGATGATGTAGGAACATGCTAGGCTTGAATAACTAATTCCAAGTAGTATCATGATAGGTTTTGATTGGAATTTGTTATTTGGTAGATGTTGGTGATTGAATTATGAAGCATGAATTATTTGTGATGGATTAGTGATTGAAAATAATTATATTGGCATGTTGAGTATGAACCATACTTTTATTATTGGCATGATTGGAAGCATGTTTAATTAAACTAAATGTTTAATTTGGTTTGGAATATAAAAAGGGAATTTTATTATAGTTCATATAATTTTTATTGATGCTTTGAGCATGAGGAAAGATCTATTTAAGTCTCTAAGGACACGAGGATTAAATTACATTTGTGGTGCCTATGTGCACTTAAGGTGTTTCCAACACCGAGGGATAGGATTTGTGGCGCATTATGCGTTTAAGGTGTCTTTGACACCGAGGTAGATTAAAAAGGATTCAACATTAAAAGTTATTTGGTCACTAATTATTCAATAATTAATTTTGTATGATTGATTTTTGTATAATTATAATGTTTGGTTATTGCTATGGTTTGTGAGTCATCACCAAGTAAAACAATATGTAAATAACGTAAAGTAAAAGAGATTACGCACCAAAACTCTTGGAACGTATATACCTTGAGTATGAACATATGGGTGGAGTTATGAGACTTAATATTTGACCATAACTTCTACTGGGAGTACAGGACGCTGTATATTCCTTTTTATTATGCGCAGGAATTCCACCACTTATGAGTGATTATTTTATACTGGCACGGTTAGCTCCTGTGGTTGTACCCCTTTATTGGGGCAGGTTAAGGGGAAACCCGTTTGATGCGTAATCAAGTTAAATAAATAATTTAGTCATGTAGCGAATGTTCATGTTGTGTGTTTTATGCTTGTAAACAGGTGCAACAAAAGTAAGTTGTGTTATTGATAGGTTTAAAGCATGGTAGTGTGTTTCTTTACGCTTATGTACTCAGCTTTGCTGATTGTATGTTTGTATGTTTGTTTGGCCATGTCTTTACCTTGGCCCTATGAAGACCCATTTCTAATGGCGAGTAGTGGGGACAAGTAGAGAGAAGCTTTTCAGGTGATGAAGCATATTCATGATGGGCATGAGTGAAGAGTGAATCATGCTTAGTTTCCATAAGATTATGATGTGGTTTATTGCTTTAATTATTATTATATGTTATGCTTGTGAGACTAATGCGAAGGTTTTTAAGTATTTGTTCGGTTTTAATAAGGGCCTACAATGGTTCCAAGTTGTAGGTTGATTATGTTTGACTTTGGTTTGACTTTACTATGGTTTGACTTACTTTCGTTTGGTTTGACTTTAAGTTGACTTGTTTTGAACGGTTTTGAAAAGAGTCTTCCGCTGTGTGTCTTTGATATTTGCCTTAGCCGTTTTCACGGAGCCGGTAATGTCTTAGATTTTCCTAATTCGTATTTTTAAAAGAGCAAAACAGGTATTTTAAAGGGAAGAAATTTCTAGGGTGTTACACAAATCCCTCATCCTTATACACTTCTCCATTGTTGTACCACTTAGTTAATTAGATAAGTGTCCTGTTCATTCTCACACTCAAATTGTTCATCTTCAAAAGGGTCATACCTGTCTTCAATCATGGGCCCATAGTCATCCATAGGCAAGTCTTCTTCATCCTCTAAACTCACATCTTCTGACTCATCACTCAAATCTTCATCAGAACTCCCAGTACAGTTGTAGCCAACATCTTCACTATCATCCTCATCCTCAAACGGCACCAGACTAGTATCCACAACATCTTCACTTAAGCTAACAAATATAGTCCTTCTCCTATTCTGTTCCACAAATTGATGTTCACTCTCTCCCCCACTTGTACAAGTGCTAATCACAATCCCCTTTCTCTTAGCAGTTGTCCTAGGCAATCTCTTTTGAAAAAAGGCTGACACTCTAGAGGACTTAGAAGAATCATTCTCACCTAAATTTCCCCTAGTACTAAACTCACCAATGTTTTGTAATGGAGGTATCAAAGACTAGATATGTGGTTAGGCTTGACTGTCTTGTGTGATAATTTCATGAGGAATCTAGTATTGATTTGCATGAAGATCATTACTTTGGTCTGGTTCATCAGTTTGGTTAGGCTGGTCAGTCTGCCATGGAGTAGGGGAAATGTTGAACCATGTCTCTAAGGCATTCCCTCTTCCCCTCCCTCTATCAGAACCTCTCCCTTTATTCCTACCACTCCTTCTCCCTCTCTCAGAAGCTCTCCCTCTGCCTCGTCCTCTTTCAAAATCTCTCCCTCTCTTAAAAGCTCTCCCTCTGCCTTTCCCTCTTTCAGAAGCTCTCCCTTTCCCTCTCCCTTTTTCAGAAGCTCTCCCCCTTCCTCTACCCTTAGGTTGAGGGTTTGCTTCCCTATCTGCTAGAATGTCAGCCCAAGTTTCATCTGGGTTATAATTTAGAATCTCAGGTTCACCCACATTGTTTGATTACCTAATGCCTTAACATGTCTATCAAAGTCAGCCTTGCTAACAACTTCAGCTTCCACCAACTCAGATTGTTTTTTCTTCCTAGGTATGAGTTTTTTCCTAGTGCTAACTACTGCTTCAACTACTGGTTACTTTCCAGCCATTAGTGATCTTGCAACTGTAACAACCTTAACACCCTTTAGACCATATCCAACCCATATGTATATCTCCATTTTGTCAGCCAAATTAATAAACATCTTCATCAGATCAGCATCACTTTCAAGTTTAATTAACATGCTTCATTTTATACACATACTAAAAATTGGGATTTTGGGGTGTTTTAACATTATTCTCCTTAGCTTTTTCCCAATACTCTATAATAAGGTCTATCAAGTTAACCTTATCAACATCGTCAACCATAACAGACACATCTCTACTCCTATACTGAAACTGTAGCACAATTTTGTCAACCATTCTGCATTAATCAAACCAAAGAACAACCAACAAATACATGTATAAGAATCTACCCTAAAATAGCATACTAATCCAACAATAAACAACAATCACCTCATAATCAGAAACCTAAACAAATAAAAAGGTTAACTTTGACAATTAACATAATCAATCACACAAAAATAATTAATACCATCAAAACCATTTCATATCCAACCCCACTAAACCAAAAAACAGAGCATAGCAAAACATTAAGTACAAACAAACACATACCTGGCATTACTTCAGACTCAATGGTGGTATATTTCCCAAAAAGTTCGAACTTTGATGCCGATCGTCAACCAAATTTCACCCAATCACGAATTCAACAACCCAGAATTCCCGAACAAAATCCCTCACACCGTCTTCAATTATCACTCAAACCATGTTCAATTACCACTACCAACTGCAAACAGTATCCCATATCAAAGTTGAAAATAGCCCTAGATTTTTCAAGGACAAAAACGAATTGCAATTTTGAGAAAAAAAAAAAACAATCAACAATGTCGAAGGATGAAGAATGAAGATGAATGAGAAGCCTGAACGTTTAAACCCTCCAAATGATTTGACATTTGTAGTTGGGGCAAATTAAATGGGGCTATTTTAGGCATCACAACATTTTTTTTACTTAGAAATGTTAACCACGGTTAAAGAATCCCTAATAACTATCATTAATGTTACCAATGGCTTCATTTAATTAATTATAGTTTACCAAAGATAATAACTTTTTTTACAAGTCACTATTGAGAAAAAAATAAACTAGAGGTTTTGATATGTCCATTTTATATAGTATTTTACCCTCGTCCCTTGGTCATAATTAGTAGTGTTTTTGGCTCCTTAGAGCCACTTTTGTTACTAATATGCATTTTCTAGTGTTTTCGTAGTGTTAGTTGAGTTTTGTAGGAAATTGCACCTTTGGAGCACTTTCCCGGGATTTTATGAAGCTACTACGAGCATTGGAGGAGTATGACCGTCGTTGAAGCCCAAGGCCGGCTAGAGCCATCGAGCCGGTGATTAAGGGCTCGGTATTTGGAATACCGAGGTTTGGACCGAGCATTCAAGGCCCAAAGAGGAGATTTGGATTGGGCCGAGGAGTCGAGCCCAATCGGAAGTCCAAGCCTCGAGGAGCCACAAGGGCCCGATCGGGCAAGCTACGCTCGATCGGGCAAGGCGTGCAACAAAGGGGCTGGTGCAAGCTATAGGCGCGCCCGATCGGGTGTAATGTTAGCTCGATCGGGCGCAGCGGTTTACAAGGCATTGCGAGAAAAAGGCGCGCCCGATCGGGCGGTGCCTCGCCCGATCGGGCGCGTGTTTCTGAGAGCTGAATTTGTCGAGGCATTTAGTTCTAATTAGGATCGTTAATTATTTTCGTTTAAGTACGTTTAGGATTGTAATTTTACTCACTCTTTCCTTTTCACTTTCTCTCTCTACTCAATTTTTCTCTCTCTAGACTTTTCTCTCTACTTTACTTCTCATCTCGACTCTATTGTAATTTCGCCGTCTTGGTACGATTTCTCTCTTAATTAATCTCAGTATTTTCTTCATTCAATTTCTTCATGTCTTGTTTAATTATTATGTTTTGCTTAGTTTTAATTATGTCTGAGTAGTTTTCCTTCTAGGGTTTTTGGGGATCTAATAAATAATATGAAAGGGTAATTTTATGATTGTTGATCATTAATGCTTAATTGATTTCCTATTGATTGTTTAAATGCTATGCAATTAGATTTGGCCAGGTTTAATTGTATGAGTTTAGCAATATTGATTCGAGATTCGAGAGATGAGAATTGATGTTTAGGCTTAGTTTCAATAGGCAGATTAATTTATAAATGGTTAGGTCGAGATTCGAGAGATGAGATTTAATACCGGTAAATTAATTCTGTGATTGTAATACGTAGCGAAAGCCCTTTATGATCTGATTAATTAATGCATTGATGATTGATTATTGTGTTTTACCCTGGAATATTGTTTATTAGTGAACCTATGCCCTAGGCTTTATTATTATTGATTTCTTCCTTAATTATTCTCTTTACTCATAATCTTCGTAGTATAATTTATAATCACAACAAATATTGGTTACTTTAATAATTTAGACTATATTAATTAATTAGGAGTAGAAAGACTAGTTTCCCTGTGGATTCGACCCTACTTCCCTATCTGCATAAGCTAGTGGACTTAGGTAATTATTTTTGATTAGGTGATACGACTTTAGCTTGTCAGGTTTACCAAAGAGAATTTCCCCATTTTATTTTTATTAGAATTTTTCTTGGTTTGAACTTTGATCCTTAGAGGACTACTCACAACTCATTTCAAGTGACATGCAAACTAAGATTATGGTTCTAACTAGTTCAATAATTGGGGGAAAGCTCAACCTAATGGTTAATTAAGTAAACTTGGGAGAAGTATTGATGTTTGATTTATGATTAAATTGATTGTATGAGATTGCTTGTTAGTTCTTCATGATAGGATTAGCTACCCTTGAATTAGGAGCTTGATGACATGTTATGCTTAGTTTGACATGAAAATGTAGATTAACTATGTCATTGCTTATTGCAATTTGATTATGTATCTCCTATTGCTAAACTAATGAGAGATCTAAGTTTAGTAGTGTGAGTTGTTTTCCTAATTGCATGAGGTTGGTCTTACATATAGTCCTTGCTATCTCGTCTCTTTTACTCCCAATTTGCCTAATTGCCATGGTTGAATGGATCCCATTTCCTAGTACTTTTAATTTAGAACTATAGTTTGTTTGTCTATTTGACGACCCCCCAATCATCAAAAGATTTCGAATTAGCTTGACTGCTTGAGTGTTAAGATCTTTAGCGATTATATCCCATTCCTTATGGATCGAACTCTTACTTATCATTGTGCTTGGTTTGTGAGGTGTTTTCTTATACATGTGTGTTGATTGAGTGTGGAATGTGCGACCGTTCTAACGCCCATCAATGACCTGAGTTTTGCGTAGGGTGGGGGGACTTTTGGCTGGGGTGGGGAAATGGGAGATGGGTGGGTTCTCTAGGGTGGGGCTTTTGCGAGGCAAGGAGTTCGAGCGGCGATTCGCGGGGTGAGGACGAGGGATGGGTGAGTCCGTCGCTAGCAGGGTGAGGTTGGTGGTATATACTATATAGCGGTATGTTGCTTTAGAAGTATATAGCGATATGCATCGTTTACTATAGTTTTGGTTGGACTCGTATTTGAGAAAATAGAAGGGTAAAAGGAAAATTGATATTCTATACTTTACGCTAGTAATAGAGATTTATTTCTTATTGAGGCCGCTACGTCCCATTAAGAATCTATCATTGAAACGACTATTAAAAAAATAAAAACCCGCCATAGTCCGTAACTCCGTACTTAATAAACGGATCAATCCACCCGTAAACTGGGTCAGGTCAGGGCTTTTATTGGGGCTCTAAACCCATTGCATTCAAATGCTCTAATTATCAACAAGTGAAAAGACACCTCTTCCTGCTCCCCTCTACCTCTCTGTTCTCCATTGTAGCGCACTCAACATTCTCCATTGAAGCGCACTTCACGTTTTCAGCAGCTTCTGAGGTAAGTTGTTCTTTCTTTTTTGTAATCATCGTTTCAATTCCACAATCTAGGGTTCATCTTTCATCTAATTTTAATCAATTTAATATTATTGTCAGTGCGGTAAGGTTAGGGTTCGAATCTCAACTATTGGTTCTAATTACTAAGATTATCAATGATCATAACCAGCGAATTATGTTGTTAGAAAAGAAAATTCTGAGCCTAATTTGATAATTGAATCAAATATCCCTAAAATTATGAGCCTAATTTGATGATTGAATCAAATTTGGTTGCTAATGTATTGCAGAACCCTTTAATGTTAGGATTAAACTATGAAATTTGATAATAAAATCAAGTTTGTTTAATCATGGTACTTCAATTCTGATGCAGACAACGAATATTCACAATGTCTGAAGCAAAAGGTAATGAAATTGGCGATATCGATTTCGCTTGGGGTGTAAAGAGAGGGCGTGGTGGCCAAAAGAAGGAGGTGCAGTTCTATGACTCTTTTACGTACGATGGTGTGGAATACTTTCTCTACGATTCCGTATTTCTGTTTAAAGAAGGTGAAGACAAACCTTATATCGGTAAGCTTATCAAAATTTGGGAACATACAATTACTAATGCAAGAAAGGTTAAAGTACTTTGGTTTTTCTACCCTTGGGAAATATCAAATTATCTCAACAGTGAGAATGTGATGGAAAATGAGCTATTTCTAGCGAGTGGTGATGGCAAAGGCTTGGCAAATATTAATCCCTTGGTAATATTATCGAGACTCTTCTATGTCTTTTACTTTATTTTCAAGATTCTGTT
The DNA here is from genome assembly GCF_948465745.1 of Chenopodium album. NCBI lineage: Eukaryota > Viridiplantae > Streptophyta > Magnoliopsida > Caryophyllales > Amaranthaceae > Chenopodium > Chenopodium album. The sequence goes on from NC_137847.1 coordinate 14,162,317, forward strand.
TGTTATATGTTTGTAGTTTTTGAATTGAAGTTTGTCGAAGATCATGTTTGTGAACAATTGTAGATCTCTAATGTGGTATATAGGGCTTCATGTTAATCAAGCAATTTTCCTTTTATGTGAGATTTTATTTTGTGTTAGTATATTGTAACTCAACGATCATTGTGTTCAAAATGGACTAGTGTAAGTAGAAAGTCATATTTAGGGATTATGTATTGTAAATTTTTTTTTTTTTACACAAAATAACCGTTATTTTTTTTTTTTTTTTAATTCTTCCTTTGTTTCTTGTTGTTCCTCTCACCATTTACATTAATTTGGTGATTATTTTTGGCAATTTTCTTTCTCTATCTTACCCCACCCCCACCCTAACCCTAACCCTAACCCTCGGTGTATTGGACCTACTCAAACCCATAATTTGTAGTTTTATACCTTAGTCTTTCTTTCGTCTCTAAAAAGTGGAAATGCCTAGGTCTTTTGCCCTTGAATTTCTTCTTACTTGAACCATTGAAAATGGGCTGGGCATTGAGGACTAGAGGGACTTCAAGAAGATTTTTATTTATTTACTTTCACTTTAGTTGATCCATCCAATTTTGTGGTTTGTGATTCCCTAAATTCCTCATTTCCTTTAAAACCAATCACCTTACCTTTTCCTTTAGATCATTTACACTATTACAACTAGTTTAGTTCCCTTACAAACCATCACAAACTCTTGCTTTAATGATTTAACCACCACAAACTCACCCTTGCCAGCAATTTTTTCTATTATATTCTTATTTATTTATTTATTTTTATTTTATACTACCTCTGTTTTTTTGGTCCTACTCACTTTCACTTTGTTAAACTTTTTGCAAACCCTTTTTATTAACTTGCCCCTCGTGGCCCGCAATATTTACACTTTTTACGCAATCTCTTTGTTTCTTTATTACTTTTCTCTTACACCTACACCTTTTTGTTACTCCTTTCTTACTTTATCCATTTTTTTTTCTCACACTCACTCATCTTTTAAAAACTTTTTTTGTTTTTGTTTTTTTGATTTATTTTTAATATACAATCTACAATATTTGTGCTCAAAAAATGTGAAGGTGGTAGTAATAATTTTTAAGGGGAAAAAATTGCATTAGGAAACCTTTATCATGAGTTGAAACTACATAAAAAACAAAAAAGAAGTGTGTGCTAGTACCAGCATCTATGCACATATGGCCTACATTAGTACTCCAATATGTTCCTCTATTTTTTTTTCTCTCTTTTTATTTTTATTTTTTATTATTATTTTTTTTTTATCTATGAAGTATAAAATTACTAATTTTCTACTTTTCAAATTTATACAGATTTTGATCATTAATGTGGGTCATTTTTCATGAGATAGCTGATTTTGTTTAACCATGTTTATTATAAGCTACTTAATTCTATTGATATCTATGAATAGGTTTTAATGCCTCTTTCCAAAGCTAGTTGGATACCATATGATCCATGGCTTCAATGGTTCAAACTTATGATTAAAATTGCCTTGGCTAGTGTTGTGTTACCCTCGAGGAATCTAAGGGTTTGTTTGACATCATTTTTTGTTTTCAATTTTTAGTTTTTTTGAAAACAAAAAACCAAAAACATGAAACAAGAAAAAAGTGTTTTCACTTTTTTGTTGTCAGTTTTCAAATTTATCATGATCTTAATAAGTTTGACTAATTTTTGATTCATTATATGACATATATCATATAATTTTTAAAAACAAAAAACCAAAAAACCGAAAACCACAGTAATGCCAATCGAACCCTAAATTAGTTGTTTTTTTTTTTTTTTTTTCTTCCAAAGCAAGTCCCATGATATAGAAGATTTTGATTCCTTTTAAACTAATTGCACCACAAAATTGCCATTGAAGTAGCATTCCATAAATATTTGTTCTTTGTCCCAATTGCTCTAGTACTCTTGATTTCCCATGTACATCTTACAAAACTTATTGAGAAATGCAACCAAGACAAATCCCAAAAATAAATGTGATATAGCGAATTCATTTTTCCATTATTGATAATGATGACATGAAAGCTATTACTTCAAAAGAACAAATTCTTTCCAATTATAAAATTGGCTTTAGTACTAGAGGAGGTTATCTAGTATCATGTTCACATGGTGAAGGCAACTCACCTAAGTCTTGCATGGGGGAATCACTAGCCTTTGATAAAGGAAAATCTACGTGATGCTTCTTACTTTCATTCAGGTGATGTGTAAGTTTTTTTTTGCATTTTATGCTGTCTTTGGAGTGTTACTTTTTTTTTTTTTTTGAAAAAAAAGTGTTCCAATATATATAGGCTGGTAATGTTGGAATTTGGTATTTTATATGTCCTCCACAAAGTAAGGTTACCAATAATGATGATGTTATCAGTAGCGCTTGACATAGTTTTAGAATGTAGAAGGTGAGTCTCAATGAGATAACAAATCACTTTAGAGTGCCTAGGTGCAATGATCTACAACAAGGACGCTGTGAGTTTTGCCGCGTGAGTGCCATTTGGATTGGTTTTATGGTTGAAGTGGTTGCTTTAATCAAGAAGAGGGGGGAATTTTAATATGAGAAAAGGCTAATGTGTGAATCTGACTTCCCTATGCTTTAGCCCTAACCGCACCCACGTATAAGTTCTTACTCAATTACAAAGAAAAAAGATAGGTGGCATGCACCCTTTTTTTTTTTTTTTCCCCCTATTCTTAGTAAGCTTAGTGAATAGGTAATGTCCCTCTATTTCCCTTTTAAGGAATTAATGTGACAACCCTCATAGCAATGACAATAAGCACCTTCCAACCCACCCCCCTTCTCTTTTTTTGGTACTGTCTCTTAAACTTGACATAGCTAATGTAACAGGACATCTACCCCATCCACACCTCTCTATAAGTTTACCAAATTATATTAACCTAATTATAAAGCTCCTCTTTCCTTATTTTTGTCAGCTAGGTCACAGGGTGATGCCTCTAGGAATTAATGTGACAATTATGAACATGTGACACCTCCCATTCTCTCTCTCCGCTGTTTGTTTTGTTCTTTTGGTTTAAAGAAGTTAAATGTGACATAGATGTGTAGCATGAAAGCCCCACCTTACCTTACCTAATTTTAGAGGAGAGAGAAAATTTGCACCTTTTTTCATTTGTTGTGTCTCTAGGTGAATACGTCATGTCCCCAAGTTGACCCTTGCAGTTATGTGTAATCTTGACAACCATGACTAATGACACATGACACACATCTCCTCTTTTATCTTTCTTTTGTTTTAAATTCTCAAAATCGAGTTCTCGTAATTATCACTTCACTATTAGGCTATGTTTTCTTCACCTCAATTTTATTAGGTGTGGGGTTGGTTTATTCGACTTGATTTGAGTTTGTACGCTTATTTATGAGAAAAAAAATATTCAATTGGGGTCTTGTTAGATCCATCATAATGTTAAGTAGTATTTATAAAAATGAAATTTAGATATTTGCCAATAGCCCCCCCCCCCCCCCCCACCCCCACCCCCACCCCCACCCCCACATATTTATTTATTTATTATTATTAATATTATTTTTTTTTGCCTTCCTAACTTATGCTTTTCATAATAGTGGTTTTTATTTATTAATCATTTATGATTGTGGCATGTTTTTGGAAAGTAGAAATTATGATAAATTTGTTTATAAGAATCTTTGGAATTGTGTGGCTTCACCTTGGATCCATGCTCCATGGACCTTGTGTCTTTGGCATGCCTTCTAAAACTAAAGCACTTGGCTCCAGTAATGGTGATGTCTATCTCTAAGGATGATGGAAAGATGAGAGGTTGAGGCTTTTTAATTCGATCTTGGTTTTTGTTTTCTTCAGTGGTTAAGTAGTTGTTTTTTGTAGAGAATGATGTGGAGGTTGGGAGATTAGTGGGTTGAACTCTAGATGACAGCATGCTTTTGGAGCAATTGTGGCTTTTGCGCACCGAAAGACGCATGGAGGACTCTGTACAAATCCTACCGGAGATGATGATAAATGTATTTCTTAATAAGAATTGTTCACAAACTTAAATGCAATGACATGTATTTACCACTTACGCGTAACATTTGGTAGTATGGTTTGTGTAGATTCAAATGTCAAGTTGAAGTTTGAAGTTGGATTGTGCTTGTGATTGGGTTATGTGATTAGTTGATCACATTTTGATTTAAGGGGGTTGAGCTAACTAAGTTCTTGATCGATTCTCTCAATTCTCGCTTTTTTTCAAAGGGAATCTTTTTTAATATTCATTTTTCATTTTACAAAGAGGTTTTGAGAGCCTTACATTTTAGGTGGGCTATTCTTGGCTTAGCTCAACTTGAAGTCAACAAGAGAACCCGTATGCAATGAACCCAAACAACTCCCATTTATCATATTTTGTAATGATATTAAGTTCTACACTATTTAAAAATAGTTTTTTTGTTCGACTTGAAATCAAATCGAAATCTAACTCGACCGTTGATTAAAATTACCACTCCTAATTGCTGGTCACCTCTCCGTAGTAATTTTCTTCACGTACGATGAAGGGTGAATTGTAGAAAATTATCCCCTCCGTGTCAAATTGATCTTCTCACTTGGAATCTTTTATGCAAATTAAGGTAAGGGAAAAATCTTGAAAGAAAGTACATTTAGACAATTCAAATACAATAAGACCATCCTTTTTTTGGAATAAAATACATTGAGACCACTTATTATTTTGGAATAAAGTACATTGAGATCATTTATTTTGGGATTGAGACCATTAAAATGAGGGTAGATATAATGAGGATAAGTGATGAATTTAAATAGAAATTGACAAGATCATTTTGAAACACACAAAATAAAAAGTGAGAAGATCTTTTTGAAATGGAGGGAGTACTAGTTACTATTCCGTTTACAGGGTTAAAGTACAAGGTTATATGTGCCCTTTTTTTAAGACTTTTTGTGGACAGGGAGTCAAAATTTAGGTTTCAAGCGGTATTCATTACTCTTGGTTTCGTTCCTTTTTTCAGGCACATGAGATTTTTCCCTTTGTTTAGGTGACACCCCCTTGGTGTTACTCTTATATCTATTCTATACATATCAAAGAAAAAAAAAAAAACTTTCTTGCTCGATGCCTTTGGATTTTTTTGTTGCACTTCAACTTTAGTAAGGTGGGAAATTTCTTATTTCTTTCTTGCTCAATGACGCCATTTTGATAAGTTGGAAAATTTATTCTATTTCAAATTTTCAACGTATACTCCCTTCGTTTCATAGTGTTAGTCCCTATGAAAATCGAACACGGCTAAAATCGCGAAGTGTCCGTGTCGCAGGACACGGATACGGGACACGTGTTCGACACTTTAGTGTGCACTCGGACACTTCCATTAAGAGTGGAGAGGAAAAAAGAGGAGAAACATGAAAGAAATACACATATTTTTTAAAAATCACCGTTGATATAGAGAAGATGGAGAGAAGAAGACTGCTATTTAATGGAGAATATACCGAGTAAAGAATTGAAATTAAAAAAAGTAGGGGTGGACGTAATGAAAAATTTAAAACTTTTGTAATATATAATTTATTTATATAACTTTAAGTGACGTATTGACGTGTCCCCGTACCCGTGTCCAAATATCGGACAGAGTCCTTATGTCCTAAAATTTTGGAACTTGACGGATCGGACACTTGGACATGTGTCTGTGTCCGACGCCCGTTCCCGAGTCCATGTAACATAGGTTAGTCCTGTTAAGAATCTTTTACGTAAATTAAAAAAAGGGATATTCTTGAGTTAAAATACATTTTGAGAGCATCTTTTTTTTGGAATATAATACGTTGGGGCCCGTACATCGGGACCATTTTTTTTAATTGGGACCATTAAAGTTTAACATAGCTATGTTATCGAGACTCTTTATCTCACCTCAAGTATCCGTGTTGGACCTTGGACACTCGTACATCGTACATCGGACATGGGTAGGGCACTTAGACACTTCATCTTAATAAAAATTAAGGAAATTTTTTCATGAAATAACCGAGTTAGATACTTGGACATGTATGCGTGTCGGACATGGATACCCAAGTTCAAGCAACATAGTTGCATGAGGACCAGTAAAATGAGGATAATATGAGAAAATAAGGACATGTGAGGATTAAAATAGAAAGTGAGACTATCTTTTTGAAAAGCCCGAAGTAGAAAATGGGACTAAAAATTTGGAATAGAGGGAGTATTATTTTTCCAAGGTGGAAAACTACATGAGGGGAAGGTTTGCCTTCTTTTGCGTTTTTATTTTGTGTGAACTCAACTTTAATGGTTGGATATTACCTAATTCAAGATCAAACGATAAATGTCTATTATTTGGATTTCATTATGTTCTTGCGTTGCGGTTTAGGGGAAAACCAATGCAGTCTAAGCATGGGAGGCGTGTGATGCTTGAATATTACGCTTTTTTGGCCCTAAGTCGATCCTTTGGATGTGCTTAAATTATATGCATATTCTCCAGGATCCCATTAAGTATTAAGATCACATCTTAAACTTGGTTGGCCACTTTCAATTGGTCGTAGATGCTGATTCTGCTCTTGTCAATTCAGGAAGCAATTGCTGGGAAGTGCAATGTTGTTTGCATTTCCAAAGACGAGAGAAATCGGCAACCCTCAGCTCAAGAACTTAAGATGGCGCATCATGTATTTTATCGCACATTTGATGTCCAAAATCATACCGTTTCGGATACACTGGGTGAAAAAATAGCCATGACTGAGGGTGTGTTCTTGTGCCTAGCAGGTTTTTTTTTTTTTTTTTTTCCCCCTCGTGAGAAATTCTATGTTTCTTGACACTTTCTGTTGCTTGTCTGTCACAGTCAATTTGTTATTAAACAAAAATGATTTCCAGCCCCTTGATCTTTGTGTGGTAGATAGTGGGAATACCGCTGTGGGTTTAGAGGAATCATTGATTTCTCATAAATATATTCTTGGGGCTGATGGTACTATGGAGCGTGATGCCAGTAAAGGCTCTCTATTGATGAAAGATAAACAAGAGGCAAAAAGTTCACTGGATAAGTCAAAATGTCATCATGTAAGAAACACTGATGTTGATGAACTTGATAATTCCGATTTAGTGGCAAGGAGGGAGAAAATGCTGGTCACTAAAGATCTTAAAGGAGTAGATGAGGATGAAAATTATGATGATAAAGGTTCGAAAGGAGATGGCAATGCTGATGTACCTGATGGTCTTGGTCTTGTGGTTTTGCCTGTTACTGAAGCAGCCTTGGCTTCTAGTGGGCAAAAAAGATCAAGAGCACCGGATTCCAAGAAAAATGACGTGAATGAGAAAGGTGTGGTTCCACCTGTTGCTGCCGCTGAAAACAAAAAATCAAAACTAGTGAAGGACAATCACCAGGCTATTGTTGCTGGTGCAAAAGTAAAGTCTGATCACTCTGATGACAAGCCATTCAAAAAATTCAAGATTGATGGCACTGATCTTCTATCAAGTGGCAATGGTGGGACTAGCACTCCAAAATCTGCCACTGTTGTGAGCAATAAGGGCTCTCATTCTGCTGTTGGTATAGATTCTAATAAGAGAGGCAGGCTGATCAAAGAATCCAATGGTATGAGCAATGGCCTTTCTAAAAAGCTCAAGTCAGAAGGCAAATCTGATGACAAGCTGCTTGACGTGTCTGCCAAACAATCCAAAGATAAGGAGGGGTCTGCTGCTCTTTACATTTCAGCTAATAAGGCTTCACAATCTTCTAATGGCGATGCTGAAACTGATGATAAAGGCAAATTTAGTAGGAAAATAGCTGGTACAGGTAATGGCCTTTCAAAAAAGCTGAAGTCCAATAGCATGGTAGAGGATAAATCCAATGATAATTTGCGTAAAGCACTCATTAAGAAGCCCAAAGATGAGGAAGCTTATGATTGTGTTAAGGAAGTCACTCAACGACCACCTGTAAGTTTTGTTTGTTCTCTCGTGCGTAGAATATTTTTACTTCTCTTACCTAACATCATTATTTATAATTGTTTTTCTTTTTCTTTTTCTTTGTCCCATTCCATATCCAAAAATCAATTTAATTCTTCTATGTTCATTTTCCTTGCATGCTTTAGTAAGATTACTCTTTATTTGATGAACCTTTGTGCTCTTGAGCATGAGCCTGAAACGCATGGATATTTGTCAAGTGATGATTGTAGCATAATTTGCAAAAATATGATTTTAAGGTTTCTAAATATGTCTTCATTCGTTAACTGTATATATCCTAGAGTAGTTTGTCTTAGAGATGGGAAAAAAGTGTCATTGAGCTAGATGTTTACTTACTTTGTCCAACAATATGACCCCTTATCCACTAACAATATAATTTGGCATCACTTTGCTTACTACTTTGCTTTAAAAACAAAGTTCATTTATATCATTCAAAAAGGAGATGACCCACTACCCATTAACACTGCACTTAACTACCAACTATCACATTTTAAGATATTTAAATAAACTATCTTATTTAAAATGTTGTTGATCAAAGTGAGTGCTACTAATTCACAGTTCGAGTAAGGCTAAGGTAGACAAACCCTTTTTTATTTACTCCCTTCGTTTTTTTAAGTGCCTCATACCCTTGGGCACATAGATTTAGGCAAAAGAATAAAATAGTGTATGATTAGGTATGGTTAGGGATAAATTTTTTTGAAAAAGTAAGAGAGAAATATGAATGGGACCACTAGAAATAATGTGATAAGGAGAAAATATTATAAAATGATACTAGGGTTAAAAGGAAGAGAGAGAAATAATATATAATATTATTGGGGTTTCCACTTTTGGTAATGGGGTACTTTAAAAAAAACAAAGGGAGTGCAAAATAAGATTAGACTAAAGCACAAATATTTTGAGTAAGATAATAAAAAAAAAAATTGTCTCATTAACCCAAAGATAATCCAATGTTTTAAATACCTAGTTGTGGTTAAACCTTAAAGCATACATTCTAGACTCATTGAGTCAAACCACATGAATAGAAAAGAAAAGAGATTGAAATCAAATTAGATAGAGAGAATGATCTTAATATGTAAGCTACCTTTAACCCTATTCGCTACTTAAATATGTTTAATTAGCCCAAAACTGCTTAGTCGTTCCGATACACATGTTCTAAACATAGTGTCATATTCCTTGGTCTAGGTGACATAGGTTTTTTTTTTTTTTTTTTTTGGGAAAGGTAGTCATAATGAGAATGAAAGAATAGAATGGTGAGGAATAGTATAATAAGAGTGAAAGAATGGAATAATGAGGAATAGTATAATGAGAATAGGGGTAACTTAATATTCCTTTACCGCTTGTTAACTTCGATTTAGGTTGTGTGCTCCAATCCTCAATATTCTAGTATGCTACCTAATTTTTCCAAATTAACATGTTGTTGGGCTTTTGTATATATGATGAGAATGGTGTTGATAGGGGTGTTAGTGAGTTGAGTAGAGCCGACAACTACTTGGTCAAAGTTTGCCTCCAGCGACAAGTTTGGTTTCAGCTCCAGATCTTAACAAGCCAACTTTGGGCTTTTGTACTTTTGAGTAGAATGGTGTGGATAAGGGTGTTAATAAGCCGAGCTTGCGACTTCTCGATTCTCGGCTTGGTCAAAACTCGATCAAAGCCTGACTCGAGTTTGGGTTTAGCTCGAGACGTTAATAAGCCAAGCTTGAGCCAAACTTGTGAACAAGCTTGAATTTTTTGGTATCAATATCTTTTTTTATAAAATAATTTATAACCTAAGATAATATATTGACAACAAGGGATTTTTGTCATATATGAGGGCCTTATTTTAGGGAGTCTGTTATCTACTAAAATAAATTATAAAAATAGGTATGAGAGTAGATCAAATATTTTTATTCAAGCCTAAGATCAAGCCGAGCCAAGTCTAGGAGCTCTGAGCTCAAAATCTAGCTTCATCTAGCTCTAAGCCCACCAATGTCGAGTTGGGCATGGATTCGGCGACATTGACACCCCTACGTTGTGGAGTTGTTGTTCGCCTTTTGTGGCGAGCTCTGACATGGGAAAACTAGCGTAACAAAAAATCAAGAACTACAAGAACCCTATATTAGAAAATCAAGGCATCAAGATATGATGGTCGAAAATACAAGTTTGAGGATATTGGTCGTTCGAGTGATGTGATTTTGTGAATATGTTAGCTTACTATAAATTTGCGTTGTTCGCATGTTGTACTAGGAGTTGGATCTTCTGTTTGAGAGTTGTAGAGGAATCTAATTTACTTATATCGTCGTTTGCTTTTCCCTAAAGAAACACACTTTCCCAATTTTTGTCACCCTAGCCTAATTAAATAAAGAGTACTACTTTATTGACATAAGAATGACCAATTGTTTTAAGTAATTATGACATTAAAGGTAAAATATCTGTATGTTTAATACGGTATATTATCTCATAGCATATTATGATCCCAAAAACTGTATTAAATAATTATCAGCTAGTTTTTTTCAAAGACTTTTTTGTTCTGCACTTCGTTCTATCTGCAACACTGCTCTATAATTCTCTATGAAGTTAAAAGAATTATTATAAATTGTTTAAGATCTTAGGTGAGCCAGAAGTGTAAAGCTAAAAAAAAAAAAAATTAAAAAAAAAAAAAAAATGAGGTTTTAATGAGCACATCACATTGTTTGAGCTATGCCGCTTTGAGACACATCAAGTGTAATGTCCCACATTAGATGGTGAGCAACTTATAAGAGTTTAATGCTTCTACTTAAGCAACAAACCTTTTTTTCTTTAAGTTTAAGTTGGTCTTTATGTGGGCCCATTAAAGGACTACCTTCCATTATGGGTCTTAGAGTTATAATCTTGGATAATTACAATTAAGATACTTCTAATTTAGTAATTGTGTTTCAATTGATGATTCTTTGTTCATGATGACATTTTTGCTTTTTCCATAAATCTTTATATTGATGCCCCTTGGCTAAGTATGCTGATGTAATTTTATGCCTCTTTCTTGTTTATACAGGACCGAAGTAAATGGTTCACAGCAAGTGTAAGTATTCTTCTTCAAGCTTAATTTTGACATTTATTAAAATTTGTTGTTGTTTTGCTAATTTCCCTCACTTTTTGAAAATATTTGTATACTTGCAGAACTATATTTAAACATTTTAAAATAAATAAATGCATGCTTTTTTCATTTCATATCAGTTGTCACATTTCATTTAGATGCATTTGCCAATTCATAAATTCAAATAATTATATATTCAATTATATACAACAAAATATTAAAAAATTTGATATTTTGATAATGTACGTTGAGACAGACTAGACCCCACTTGACTATGTTTTTTCTTAGGGATAAATCGCGAAATGAAATCATAAGTAACGTATGTGAATAGTAGCGAAAGCCAAAACGTGTCAATGGAGGAAATGTTTGGTTACATGCAAGCGTCAATAAACTATGTATTATTTAGGTGCAATATTCTTGTTTTTGTGAACTACTCCCTCTGTCCCCCATAATACTTCCAAATACTTGACACAGTTCCCATTTTGTTTGTCCTACAATACTTGATACTTTACTAAATATAGAATGGGACCACTACTTAAAAAATATTTTCTCTCATTTTCTCTTCTCACCTATCCCACTCCCACCCCACTTTTGTTTTCTTGTAATATAAAAATACAAATAACAAATGTTTTAAATAGACTCACTTGTAGTTTTCTTGAACTAAGTGTCTACCCCAACGTCCCAAGTATTATGGGACAGAGGGAGTAGTAAACTAAATAAAATGAACACAGATAAGGATTTGGTCTTAGGTTCGGGGTGGGAGGGTTAGAAGAAAATGTGTTTGTTCTTCTAAATAACATGAAGCGGTTTTTGATAGAATCATACCAATATTCTTTTTGTTCATTTTTTTAATGGTTACATGTCTTTCCATATAGTTGTTACTTGTACGAGTGTGAAAATTTGGTAGCTTCTGTGTATGATCTGAAAATTATTGTTTGAATTATTACTTCGATTTTTACAATTATTAGTATATAATATATGTTAATCCTATGGGCACTCTTTAAATGAGTTTTATCTAAAGAAACTAGACTTGGTACATGTTTTTTCTCTGTTCATTCTTTGCTGATTTTTTATTCTCTCTATACTGGTTGGCACTTAGTGGTAACTATGTTTACCCCTAACCCTAAGTCAATGCAACTAGGGGTCACTTTTCAGCAAGATATGGAGAGACGGTTTTTCCAAAAAGAGGTTTTGAGTGGAAGTATAAAAATCCCCTTAAAAGGAAAAATAATAATAGTGGAAGTATCACTAGCAATGAGTAAGAGATGGTTCAAAAGTGTTATAGGTCGAAAAGGGAAAGAGTAAAATAAGGAAAATTTGCTCACTAATAAGAATGATATTAGAAAATTGAAAAGGCGGCATGTAATTGTCCAAATGAATAATATTGATTGAAGGAGAAACCCTTGTGGTCAATTGTTTTATTTGCATTGGCTGTAGGAAGAGGAGGTACCTTAAATGTTGGTATAGAGATATTGAGATAAGGAATTCTATTTGTGAAAATTGATAAAGTAAAGAGAAGAAAAGAAGAGAGAAATTCAAAAACTAAATTCTGATTGATCTTCTCCTTATTTGCTTTCTTGAGTGCATATGCATCATATGAGTATTATGATTTGAACGTACAGCCCCAACCCAACAAACGGAGACAGACAAGGTTACCATGATAAAAATAGTACATCCTCCATTCATTTTTTTTTTGTTTCAAAACTAACTATTATAAACTTCAAATTATATCATGTAGATCTTGTTAGATTCAATTTGAAATGATTTTCGAAATATCAAATTTTTATAATATTTAATCACATATAATTGCATATATTTGTGGTAAAAATATTTATGAGACCGTAAATCAAATTGTAACCAATATAAAGGAATGAGGGAATGTATCCTATATCCCTTAGAGTGTGTGTGTGTGTGGGGGGGGGGGGGGGGGAAGGGAAGGGAAGGGAGGTGGTAGTGGCTAGGCTATGGGGTGTTCACTCATGGGCCTGGATGGTCTTGTCCATTTATGGCCCAAAGAAAAGTGTGATTCTAGTCTCATTATTAATATTGAATCCTCGTATGTAAAAAGAATCTTCAATACATAGGAATAGCTCTTGTATATTAATTTAGACTTTAGTTGGTAGGAAGTTTGGAATCCAAAATTTATAAAATATGTACTTTTCACTATCCAACTCTTTGATGAGTCAATGTTCTTACCTCTATATGATCATATATGCTTTTCAGCCTTGGGAAGAAAGGATGAAAGACGCCCATGATCAGGGAAGACTTGTTCTACTTCAAAACTTGGATCCAACCTTCACCTCCTCCGACGTTGAGGTAGAGTATTTTGACAAGAAGTTGATTTTGACGTGTCTATTTTATTCATTGCACCTTAAAGGATTGAATTATTCATCTTCTTTGTTTCATTATTGAACGACCTTCTTTACAACTTGTATCATAAAGATGCAAACTAATCGATCCTATGATTCCTATCCCATCTTTGTTTTCAAAAAGTGGAGGCGCACAAGTGTATCCTACATACTCCCTTAGTATTAGCATTTACACTTTTGTTTTCATTTTATTTTTAAAAAATAGTTTCAATTTAGTTTTTACACTTGGACTATTACTATAATTCATCTTTCTTTCAGCTAGGGGTGGCAATAGGTCGAATTCGATCCCGATTCATTTAGTTGATGTTAATCCAAATTGAGATGCGCATGTAATTGTTTTTCGGTTTTAAAAAAATTATTCTTAGATATTTATGTTTATTATAACCGATCTTAAAATTTATATTAATGTTAATTTAGTTTATTTATATGATTAAACCATCATTATTCCAAAATAACAAAAACATAGTATTTCTTTTTTTGTTATTCAGACTCTTTATTTTATCTTAAGAACCCCCTTTGACAGTTGTATACCCAGACACTTTGACAGTTGTATACTTGGAACTTCATATTGCACCAAAATCATGGCATTTTTTAACGACACTTGTACATGTACCCATGTTAGGTATCCATGTCCGAGTAACATAGATTTTTTTTTAACTTGTTAGGTAGCTTACTAAATCATTAGTATGTTGTATCACCATCGTCATACACATCATCTTCATCTCCACTAAGTTCTTTTTATCTCGCCATCATACATCGAAATGTTTTGGTGATTTATTATTGCTGATTTTAACACCTTTTCCTTTATGAACAATTTGTTTTATTTGTTGTTGTTTTTTTTTTTTTTTTTTTTTTTTTGGATAATACATCAAGAGATTGCTAGAGGGAGAGATTACGAAAATTGTGTGCAATTTTGCTTGCACTTGTGTTCATTTAATGGAAAGGAAAGGAGATTAATTTGTAGGAAGTAGCTGGAATTTCTTATACATGTATCTCTAGAATAATGTCTTTTAATCTTTAGTTATAACTTAACTGTATTGTATGCAGAATATCGTTTGGCATGGTTTTGGTGAAAGTTGCAACGCAAAGGTGGTTCAACATACTGCAACATCTAGTCGACGTTTTGGTGTGTCAAAACTACTATTATCTAAAATTATTTTTCAGGGTGAAGAATGTTACCTTGCGATGAAGCCTTTTTTCAACTCAATTTATAGCTTTTTTTTTATTTTTTTTTTTTATTTTTTTTTTTTTTACAATATTGCAGGACAAGCATTTGTCATCTTTAAAACATGGGATTTAGCGGAGAAGATCATAAAAAGGTTGGACAAAGAGTGCTTAATGCTCCAAAATGGAAGGTGTGTTATAATTGATACAATTTATGTGTTAACTTATAGTCTAGGATACTTGAACACGCTACAATAGGCATGTTGGTGCATAAGACAGGTGACTCATGACAATACATCTTGGCCACGCCGAATAATTGTTAAAGTGAGTTGTGTCCTCTATGAGTTGTCTTCTATGACAAGACTTGTTAAAGTGAAGTAGGAGAGAGAATGCGAGGTTTAATAATGTGTTTTTTATAGCTGATTTTTTTGAAATAAAAAATGGATGTGAATGAATACAACGAGATGTTGAATTTGAAGAGTGAGTAGTGGAGGAGGAGATGAAGCCAAAGGAAACAAAAGTGAAGCATTGTTTTGTACTTTTGTATATGAATTAAAAGATTAAGAAAGCAATGTGTGATTGCTGCTTTTGATGTACTTAATTAGTTAGTGTGAAGTGGGTGAAGTGGTAGTATAGGATTAAAGAGTGAGAAAGAGGAAAACTATGTAAGTACTTTCCGTTAATTCAGTTTGTAAAAATTAAAAATATTTGGGTTTATGCTTGGAAATAAATCCTTTATTTTGTTATTTTGTTTATGCGACAATGTTTATCATAATTTTTTTATTTTACTTTTTTTGCCTTTATAAAGAAAACATAAATATGAGATTTTAATACTAGGTTTTTTTAGTAATTTATTAAATAAATTTTCAAATTCACTTTTAAAAAATAAAAAAATTTATATGAGCTGTAACATGTTGCATTTGATTTATATTATTGTGCATCAGTTGGATTTTGCTTTTGTGATTTTGGAAAGAATTACTTTTAGCAGCAATTTACAGGAACTTTGAATAGCTGAAGAGTTATATATACTTTCTAGTTGCCTGTAAATCTCAAATGTGCTTTTAACTGTTATTCCCTTTTGGTTATAGGCTTATAGCATGTATTATAACTCTTGATGTGATGCCTTTGATAGCCAGATCATAACTTGTTTTTTTTTTTTTTTCAGGCCTCTTGTTGGCAGTAGAAATGGTGTATGCTTCCCTGGAAAGCCTTCTCAGTTTCCTGGTCACCTGATCGTTGATAAACTTAGACACCAAATGCAGCGGGAAACGGTAATGTGGATTTTGCAATTGCATCAATTATTACTTGACCTTCCGTATCCCCATTTCTCACTACTCACCTTGGTTATATCTCTCATTTCCTTTTCGCTCTGACTCTTTTAATTATTAACGAATTTTATATCTGAATCCTTTGTCAGAGAGATGCTGTATCTACTTCACATTCTGCTCAGCCAAATACAATTGAATATGAAATGGCACTTGAGTGGCGCTTACTTCAGGAAAGATCAGAATTAACATGGAAGATGTTGTACAAGGTATACAAATCTCTATGGACTATGCCTTATTTTATTTCTTCAGCTGATCATATATTTAAATTACTCGTTTAACTCTGTCGTAGAAACAAGAAGAACAGATTAAAAAAATAAAGGCAAGCCAGAAGTCAAAATGAGGTAGTTGGTCTTTTGCAGCTCTGGCTTTTGACAACTTGTGTAGAATTTAACTCTCTCCAAAATTGCAGAGAAGTCGAGTAACATCTTAATTTCTTGTAAGTGCTACGTCTTTGTTGCCCATCGGTCTTTTTATTCTTTTTTCTTTGGCTTGCGAGAACTTTCTCACATACTAGTACTCTGTATTTTGTTAATTAACTGAGGTTTCTTTCATGATTCAGAAAAAAAAAAAAAAAAATGCAGTTGGACTTGGCCTAAGTTAAACATGTCATCATGGACCAGATTTGGCCTTCCGGTAGGGACGGTTGCTGTTGAAATTTTGGGTGATTTTGGCTCAGCAGCATCTAGAGACTTCTGTGGTGGTGGTTAGTAGCATTGTGTCTCTTATGTGCACAATTTTTCTCACCACCTTTGCTATCCTTTAAGTCTCAAACAAAAGTGTACATATCTGTAAATTTACAAAACTCTCATTTCCTTTTCGCTCTGGTAATGACAATCATTAGTGTTCTCTGTTGACATTGCTTCTAGCGTTGTGCAGTCTTTTCTCCTTTAATGTTTTATAGGAGTATTATCTTCGCTGCCTTCGTTAATTGCTACTTCCTCTGTTTCTTTTTAGTTGACACGTTTCTTTAGTCACGTTTGCCAATGCACAAATTCGATCATTAATATCTTTAATTATCGATAAGCAAAAATTATAAAAAGTTGATATTATGAAAATATACATTGTGACGAATCTAACAAGATTTCACTTGACTATATTTTTTCCTTAAATATAAATCACAAAACATGGTCAAAAGGAGGTGTGTGAATAGTGCTAAAGTCAAAACGTGTCAACTAATAAAAAACGGAGGTAATATATTGGTGTACTAGGTTTGCCTGCAATGTTTCACTATCTACCTATTTGTTTTTGCAAAATTATGTTCTAAAATTCAATTCAGTTCACATCAGCTTCATTCAGCTAAAAGGAAAATAGGGTTTTTTTTTTTGTGGTTGTTGGGATCACTCTAATTTTGAATATTAGTATTGCTTTTGGAATTTCACAAGGTTTGAGATAGCTAATCGAATAAAATTTACAAGACAGTTGAAAGCAAGTGAGAAAGTATCATTTGGTATTTTCATTAATTGATGTGTCACCAGCTCACCACCTTACATGCCTAAGTGAAAAAAATATCATACTACCTAGTGCATAAACGGTATAGTTGATAGACCCAAGATCATGTTGATGGGATGCAATGTTGATGGATATTGTGTTTAATTGATAGTTAAATTTGTGTTAATAGTAGTTCTCATATTGTTCATTGTTATAGGAAGGGTATTAAGGTAACCAATAAGTTAGTTAATATAAGAGTCGTCCAAGAGGAGAGGTGACTTATTGTGATGTTCTTCCCATCAAAATAGGAGATCTTTTTTGGGAGGATGTTATTGGGGTGGCTTTTTCACGTGTAGTAGTTTAGTCTTTATTTTTTTTGCTAGGCTTGGTCCTCTTAATGCACCAAACATAGAAAAAATTGGCCGCAATAACACCAACTATAATAAAGGTGCGTGTAGCAGCACAACATTGGGTGCACATATTAGCATAAATGACACTAATGAACTAAGGTTCCATGGAAAAAAGTGAAATCTTTATTATTTTGGGAAATTCTCTTTGGTAACACTATATTTTTTAATTTTCTCAATGGTAAATTGTAAAAATTCTTATTATTCTTGGTAAACTTTAATTATTTATAATTTTTCAATGGTGAACTTAATGAAACAATTTAGTTAATTTTTAACCATAGTTAACATTTTCTTAAAATAAAAAAATTAAAATTCTTAAAATATCGTAACTTTTAATACACTAATCATTATCAAGATCATCAATTCATCATCTTCAGCATGTCATCATCTTCATCCTCAATTCCTCACCTTTCCAACAACACACTGCCACCCCAATATACTAAACCGCCCAGCCATATTCTCACCACGAGTCTCTTCACCGCCTTACGCCAACACCGAACAGCCAACAAAATTCAGCCACCGCAACTAACCACCTCCTTCACCTTGTTGTACGCCACGCCACTTCATCCACGCCACCAAAAACCACCTTCTAACTGCCACCAATTCTCATTCCAATTCCCCAACTCTGCCGCACCTCTCGTTTCCCCTAAAACACCACTATACCCCCCTCCCCAAACAGTCCCTCAAATCCTTAATGTCTCCTCAAACGAAATCCGTTGAATTTGGCTTGAAATCTCCCCAATTCGACCCTTCAAAAGCCTAATTTCTTCTGCAATTTTGAATGAATCGTTGGTTAATTTCTCTTTCAAGTTGTTATAATGGTGAATATGGTGTTAAGTTCTAACCTTAATTCGAGCAGGATATGGCATATGATCGAAATCAACGAGCAGTTAAGTTCTTGAATCGGACCCCCATCCCTTCCCTACATCTCGAAAATGGCGTCCCCTCCTTCCCCCACCCTATAACCGCCCACCAAACCCTAAACCCCACCCAGAAATCACACTAACAAGCGAGTAGCAAACCCAGAAATCACTTTTTTGGGTGGGGATTTCGACGACGAAAGACAGATTGCGAGGGAGGGAGGGGGAGGGGCTGGGACCGCCGTCGAGCATAGGAGAAGGGGTTGCCGACGTAAGGGGTCGTTGCCGGTGTAAAGGCTTGGTCACAAATGGGGAGGGGCTATTCATGGTTGAACGCTTTTGGAAGGAAAGCTATAATTTAGGATTAGGGTTAAATTAGTCATTAAGTCTTTAGTTGACTAGAGTTAAGCTTATAATTTCATTAATGTCACCATTGAAAAATTATAACTAATTAATGTTTACCAAAGATAATAATAATTTTTACAATTTACCACTGAGAAAATTAAAAATTATAGTGTTACCAAAGGGAATTTCCCTTATTTTTTTTATATAATTGTTTAAATATTATTTAAATTAATATGATTTTTCATCATGTGTGACTAAATTAGCCTTACCTTCTATTTGTTTTTTTCAGTTAAGCATTTCTTAACCTCCACCATTTTATTAAGCGGTTTCCTTCAAAAAAAATTGTGCTATTATTTTCCTTTGTTCGCTTCTCCAATTATTTTTTCTAATATCGATCTCACATGATTGACTTAGTTTCCTTTCACTTTCCACTTAGGGCCTGTTCATATTTACTGAATTGAGCTGAATTGAACTGAACTGAACTGATTGGAGCTGAACTGAACTGATTGGAACTGAACTGAACTGAACTGAACTGAATTGAGCTGAAATGAATATTTTATGTGATAGGGAAATTAAGAGCTGAACTGAACTGAACTGATTGGAATTGAACTGAACTGATTGGAGCTGAACTGAACTGAACTGAAATTAAGTAAATGTGAACAGGCCCTTAGTTAAATACTAAATCCCTTCCAAAAAAAAAAAAAAAAAAAAAAAAAGATGTTAAATACTAAATTGATAAATAAATAAATAAATAAAATCATTTCAATACCTTTATTCTACAAGATTTCAGGATACATAGGTAACTTTCTAATACCAAACCCCAAAAAATAATTTTAAATACTTAATTCAAAAAATAATTTTAGAATTGGATTTTAGGATATGTCAAATTGATTTTCTTGTTTTGATGTCCAACACTTAAATTGTGGAGGTTCAGAGAGAATAATTTAAAGGGAAAAAATTAATTATAATGGAAGAGGAAACTAAGTCAATCATCACATGAGATGTAAAAAAAAAAGTAATTGAAGAAACAAACGATAGAAAAAAATGGCAAAAACTTTTTGAAACAATTCAATTTAATGGTTTACTTAATTACATGTGATGAAAAATTAAGTGGAATAATGGAATTAATCAAAAATATATTTAAACAAAAAAGCATTAAAAATATTTAAGATTTCACTTTCAGAAGAAACCTAAATTTTGCCAATGTCATTTATGTTGTTATGTGCATCCAAGTGCATAGTTTGTGATGTTGAGTGTACCCTCGAAAGGTTGTGCTGCTACACGCACCTTTGTCATAGTTGGTGTTGTTGCGGCCAATTTTTCCAAAAC